>NC_143026.1:85955000-86670000 GCF_057628025.1 Oncorhynchus mykiss
GTCAGCCACCAATTGTGCAAGTTCTCCCACTTAAAAAGATGAGAAAGGCCTGTAATTTTCATCATAGGTACACTTCAACTATGACAGACAAAATGAGGGAAACAAATCCAGACAATCACATTGTAGGATTTTTTATGAATTTATTTGCAAATTATGGTGGAAAATAAATATTTGGTCAATAACAAAAGTTTATCTCAATACTTTGTTGTTGGCAATGACAGAGTTCAAACGTTTTCTGTAAGTCTTCACAAGGTTTTCACACACTGTTGCTGGTATTTTGGCCCATTCCTCCATGCAGATCTCCTCTAGAGCAGTGATGTTTTGGGGCTGGGCAACACAGACTTTCAACTCCCTCCAAAGATTTTCTATGGGGTTGAGATCTGGAGACTGGCTAGGCCACTCCAGGACCTTGAAATGCTTCTTACGAAGCCACTCCTTCCTTGCCCGGATGGTGGGTTTGGGATCATTGTCATGCTGAAAGACCCAGCCACGTTTCATCTTCAATGCCCTTGCTGATGGAAGGAGGTTTTCACTCAATCTCACGATACATTGCCCCATTCATTCTTTCCTTTACACGGATCAGTCGTCCTGGTCCCTTTGCAGAAAAACAGCCCCAAAGCATGATATTTCCACCCCCATGCTTCACAGTAGGTATGGTGTTCTTTGGATGCAACTCATCATTCTTTGTCCTCCAAACACGGCGAGTTGAGTTTTTACCAAAAAGTTATATTTTGGTTTCATCTGACCATATGACATTCTCCCAATCTTCTTCTGGATCATCCAAATGCTCTCTAGCAAACTTCAGACGGGCCTGGACATGTACTGGCTTAAGCAGGGGGACACGTGTGGCACTGCAGGATTTGAGCCCCTGGCGGCGTAGTGTGTTACTGATGGTAGGCTTTGTTACTTTGGTCCCAGCTCTCTGCAGGTCATTCACTAGGTCCCCCTGTGAGGTTCTGGGATTTTTGCTCACCGTTCTTGTGATCATTTTGACCCCACGGGGTGAGATCTTGCGTGGAGCCCCAGATCGAGGGAGATTATCAGTGGTCTTGTATGTCTTCCATTTCCTAATAATTGCTCTCACAATTGATTTCTTCAAACCAAGCTGCTTACCTATTGCAGATTCAGTCTTCCCAGCCTGGTGCAGGTCTACAATTTTGTTTCTGGTGTCCTTTGACAGCTCTTTGGTCTTGGCCATAGTGGAGTTTGGAGTGTGACTGTTTGAGGTTGTGGACAGGTGTCTTTTATACTGATAACAAGTTCAAACAGGTGCCATTAATACAGGTAACAAGTGGAAGACAGAGGAGCCTCTTGAAGAAGAAGATACAGGTTTGTGAGAGCCAGAAATCTTGCTTGTTTGTAGGTGACCAAATACTTATTTTCCACCATAATTTGCAAATAAATTCATTAAAAATCCTACAATGTGATTTTCTGGATTTTCTTTATCATTTTGTCTGTCATAGTTGAAGTGTACCTATGATGAAAATTACAGGCCTCTCTCATCTTTTTAAGTGGGAGAACTTGCACAATTGGTGGCTGACTAAATACTTTTTTGCCCCACTGTATGTAAACTTCTGACTTCAACTGTAGATGTGATGTTCAATCATGCTGAGAGAGAGTGAGTGTGTGTATTTGTGTGTGTGTGTTTACATGGAACTGTGTCTGACACACAGAGATGTATCCCTATGGTCTGACACCACTGAATATTGGGATTCCAACACCTCTACATGAATGATTCTTCATCACACAGCTGGTGCTCAGAGGCAGAAAGTGTCCCAAGTTTCCATCCAGGACACATATGAATACACACGTCCCCACAGTGGTCTGATACAGGAAAGAGAGGCAGTCACTCTGATTTTATAATGTTTGGCTTGAATTTCCCTTCAGCCAATCCTCAAGGAAAATATAATAGTCAGCCTTTGGACAACGGTTCCAAATCCAAAGAGACATATTTCAATAAACAGTGTGTACTAAAAATAAATGTTAAAGTTTGGGTTTTAACCACAGAGTACATTTGAAGTGTTGGAGCTGTCTGTGCAGATTGCAGGGTGTTGGTGATGTGGTAACCAGGAGCCCAGAGTGAGTTACTGTGTAGTGACACTGAGGAATGTAAATGACATGGCTCATCCCCAACCATGCCTTACCGCTACAGAGACAATAACATTCACTGCTCCCATACGAGCTGATATCCAAGAGTCACAGAGTGTGTGTGTTAGTGTATGCGTGCATGTGAATATGTGTGTATACTGTACATATGTGTGTGTGTGTGTGTGTTTGCTCACCTTGGCACTCTCTGGGAACTCCTCTGGGGTGCAGTGTAACAGCACATGACCTTTGCCAGGGAGGTTCATGTAGATGGTGTTGGCTGCAATGTCATCAGGCACTGTCAGCTTGTCATAACGATGGTCACTCATCTGCTGCATGATCTATAGACACAAAGGAAGACAGATGGATGGTAAGCTATGAGGGACACAGCACCACGTTCAAAATTCCCTCCTATACTCCCCCTAAAACTCTCTGGTGTTTGTAGATCTGTAAGGTGTAAGGAATATGATGGGAGCTCCACCACTACACTGCTATACCTTTCCAGGCAAACAATGAAGGGTTAGGTCCAAGGAGGAGGGGTAGGGAGCATATTGGTGCCGGGCAAAATAGAACCAGACCCAGCTGTTCCTGTCCGCTCAAGTTCTAAACTCCAAACGTCTATCAGGGCGACTGAGCCTTAACGGAGAACACAGACGGGGGCAGACAGACTCCAAACGTCTATCTGGGCGACTGAGCCTTAACGGAGAACACAGACGGGGGCAGACAGACTCCAAACGTCTATCTGGGCGACTGAGCCTTAACGGAGAACACAGACAGGGGCAGACAGACTCCAAACGTCTATCTGGGCGACTGAGCCTTAACGGAGAACACAGACAGGGGCAGACAGACTCCAAACGTCTATCTGGGCGACTGAGCCTTAACGGAGAACACAGACGGGGGCAGACAGACTCCAAACGTCTATCTGGGCGACTGAGCCTTAACGGAGAACACAGACAGGGGCAGACAGACTCCAAACGTCTATCTGGGCGGCTGAGCCTTAACGGAGAACACAGACAAGGGCAGACAGACTCCAAACGTCTATCTGGGCGACTGAGCCTTAACGGAGAACACAGACAGGGGCAGACAGACTCCAAACGTCTATCTGGGCGGCTGAGCCTTAACGGAGAACACAGACAGGGGCAGACAGACTCCAAACGTCTATCTGGGCGACTGAGCCTTAACGGAGAACACAGACAGGGGCAGACAGACTCCAAACGTCTATCTGGGCGACTGAGCCTTAACGGAGAACACAGACAGGGGCAGACAGACTCCAAACGTCTATCTGGGCGACTGAGCCTTAACGGAGAACACAGACAGGGGCAGACAGACTCCAAACGTCTATCTGGGCGGCTGAGCCTTAACGGAGAACACAGACAGGGGCAGACAGACTCCAAACATCTATCTGGGCGACTGAGCCTTAACGGAGAACACAGACGGGGGCAGACAGACTCCAAACGTCTATCTGGGCGACTGAGCCTTAACGGAGAACACAGACAGGGGCAGACAGACTACAAACGTCTATCTGGGCGACTGAGCCTTAACGGAGAACACAGACGGGGGCAGACAGACTCCAAACGTCTATCTGGGCGACTGAGCCTTAACGGAGAACACAGACAGGGGCAGACAGACTCCAAACGTCTATCTGGGAGACTGAGCCTTAACGGAGAACACAGACGGGGGCAGACAGACTCCAAACGTCTATCTGGGCGACTGAGCCTTAACGGAGAACACAGACAGGCGCAGACAGACTGACTGACATTCTTTCACAGCAGATGTCATGTAATTGATGTAATCAGCCGAGTCGGGGTTGGGGGGGAGAAGGAGCAATGAGGATGTTATGACCTGCATGCAGAGCAGGTGTGTGTGTGTGTGTCTCCAAAATGTTTACGCCCTGAACATCTGTGGATGCCTTAGAGAAGTAGGAGGAAGGAGAATGAAAGTAAACCAAACAACATTAAAAAGGTATTTTCACAAGTGGAGCCTGAGATCTCCCCCAGGATAAGAAAAGTTGATTTTACCAGGGTCAGATCCTCCTCCTGTCATACTCTCCTTTCCACTCAACTGTTTTGTCCATCCTGTCATCTCTTCTCCCTCCTCTTCTCCCTCCTCTTCTCCCTCCTCTCATCCTCCCTCTTCTCCCTCTCACCCCTCCTCTTCTCCCTCTCACCCCTCCTCTCATCCCTCCTCTTCTCCCTCCTCTCATCCCTCCTCTCACCCCTCCTCTCATCCCTCCTCTTCTCCCTCCTCTTCTCCCTCCTCTTCTCCCTCCTCTCATCCCTCCTCTCATCCCTTCTGCTCTGCTCTCCTTTTTTATATCATGCAGAGAGAGAAAGGTTGAGCAGGCGTGTGTGTGTGTCTGTGTGTGTGTCTCTGTGTGTGTGTTTGAGGAGAGTTAGGGTTAGAATTGTGTGTCTGTGTGTGTGTTTGTGTGTGTGTGTGTGTCTCTGTGTGTGTGTTTGAGGAGAGTTATGGTTATAATTGTGTGTCTGTGTGTGTGTGTGTTTGAGGAGAGTTAGGTTTAGAATTGTGTGTCTCTGTGTGTGTGTGTTTGAGGTGAGTTATGGTTAGAATTGTGTGTCTGTGTGTGTGTGTGTCTCTGTGTGTGTGTGAGTGAGGAGAGTTAGGGTTATAATTTTGTGTCTGTGTGTGTGTGTCTGTGTGTGTGAGTGAGGAGAGTTAGGGTTAGAATTGTGTGTCTGTGTGTGTGTCTGTGTGTGTGAGTGAGGAGAGTTAGGGTTATAATTGTGTGTCTGTGTGTGTGTGTTTGTGTGTGTGAGTGAGGAGAGTTAGGGTTAGAATTGTGTGTCTGTGCGTGTGTGTGTGTCTCTCTCTCTGTGTGTGTGAGTGAGGAGAGTTAGGGTTAGAATTGTGTGTCTGTGTGTGTGTATATGTGTGTGTGTTAGAGACAGAGAGTGTGTGTGTGTGTGTATCACCCAGATCTGCTAGTCTAGAGCGTGGCCGGCTCTGCCCGGCTGGGCCCGACTGGGGGACAGAGTAACAATGAACACCTCGGGTCATGTCTGGTGTGTTGCGTCATCGCAGTGGTCCTAAATGAAAACATGTAAATGTGCGTGATCGCGAACGCTCTCTTAGCTGTCTGCCTGTAGTGAGAGACTATCACACCATACTGATCAGCCTTCCCTAAGTCTGTTTTAAAATAGTCATTCTCTCTTCTCTCAAATCCATACTGGACACCGACCCATTCTGGGTGCCGATATTTTTTATTTATTTCACCTTTACTTAACCAGGTAGGCTAGTTGAGAATAAGTTCTCATTTACAACTGCAACCTGGCCAAGATAAAGCAAAGCAGTTTGACACATACAACAACACAGAGTTACACATGGAATAAACAAACATACAATCAATAATACAGTAGAAAAACATCTATGTGCAAATGAGGTAGGATAAGAGGTAAGGCAATAAATAGACCATAGTGGCGACGTAATTACAATTTAGTAATTAAACACTGGAATGGTAGAATGTGCAGAAGATGAATGTGAAAGTAGAGATACTGGGGTGCAAAGGAGAAAGATAAATAAATACAGTATGGGGATGAGGTAGATTGGATGGGCTATTTACAGATGAGCTATGTACAGGTGCAGTGATCTGTGAGCTGCTCTGACAGCTGGTGCTTAAAGCTAGTGATGGAGGTAAGAGTCTCCAGCTTTAATGATTTTTGCAGTTCGTTCCAGTCATTGGCAGCAGAGAACTGGAAGGAGAGGCAGCCAAAGGAAGAATTGGCTTTGGGGGTGACCAGCGAGATATACAGTGGGGCAAAAACGTATTTAGTCAGCCACCAACTGTGCAAGTTCTCCCACTTAAAAAGATGAGAGAGGCCTGTAATTTTCATCATAGGTACACTTCAACTATGACAGACAAAATGATAAGAAAAATCCAGAAAATCACATTGTAGGATTTTTAATGAATTTATTTGCAAATTATGGTGGAAAATAAGTATTTGGTCAAGAACAAAAGTTTATTTCAATACGAGAATTGAGCCCTGTGGCACCCCAATAGAAACTGCAAGAGGTCCGGACAACAGGCCTTCCGATTTGACACACGGAACTCTATCAAAGAAGTAGTTGGTGAACCAGGCGAGGCAATCATTTGAGAAACCAAGGCTGTTGAGTCTGCCGATAAGAATGTGCTGATTGACAGAGTCGAAAGCCTTAGCCAGGTCGATGAATACGGCTGCACAGTAATGTCTCTTATCGATGGCAGTTATGATATTGTTTAGGACCTTGAGCGAGGCTGAGGTGCACCCATGACCAGCTCTGAAACAAGATTGCATAGTGGAGAAGGTATGGTGGGATTCGAAATGGTCGGTAATCTGTTTGTTAACTTGGCTTTCGAAGACCATAGAAAGGCAGGGTAGAATAGATATAGGTCTGTAGCAGTTTGGGTCTAGAATGTCTTCCCCTTTGAAGAGGGGGATGACCACGGCAGCTTTCCAATCTATGGGAATCTCAGATGATACGAAAGAGGTTGAACAGGCTAGTAATAGGGGATGCAACAATTTCAGCAGTTAATTCTAGAAAGAGTGGGTCCAGATTGTATATCCCAGCTGATTTGTAGGGTTCCAGATTTTGCAGTTCTTTCATCAGCTATCTGGATTTGGGTGAAGGAGAAGTGGGGGAGGTTGTGGCAAGTTGCTGTGGGGAGCGCAGGGCTGTTGACCGGGGTAGGGGTAGCCAGGTGGAAAGCATGGCCAAACGTAGAAAAATGCTTATTGAAATGATCAATTATAGTGGATTGATCGGTGGTGACAGTGTTTCCTAGCCTCAGTGCAGTGGGCAGCTGGGAGGAGGTGCTCTTATTCTCCATGGACTTTACAGTGTCCCAGAACTTTTTCGAGTTTGTGCTACAGGATGCACATTTCTGCTTGAAAAAGCTAGCCTTTGCTTTTCCAACTGCCTGTGTATATTTGTTCCTAACTTCCCTGAAAAGTTGCATATTATGGGGGCTGTTCGATGCTAATGCAGAACGCCACAGGATGTTTTTTGTGTTGGTTAAGGGCAGTCAGGTCTGGAGAGAACCAAGGGCTATATCTTTTCCTGGTTCTACATTTTTTGAATGGGGCATGCTTATTTAAGATGGTGAGGGAGGATCTTTTAAAGAACAACCAGGCATCCTCTACTGACGTGATGAGGTCAATATCCTTCCAGGATACCCGGGCCAGGTCGATTAGAAAGGCCTGCTTGCTGAAGTGTTTTAGGGTGTGTTTCACAGTGATGAGGGGTGGTCGTTTGACCGCAGACCCATTACGGATACAGGCAATGAGGCAGTGATCGCTGAGATCTTGGTTGAAAACAGCAAAGGTGTATTTGGAGGGCAAGTTGGTTAGGATGATATCTATGAGGGTGCCCGTGTTTATGGATTTGGGGTTGTACCTGGTGGGTTCATTGATCATTTGTGTGAGATTGAGGGCATCAAGCTTAGATTGTAGGATGGCCGGGGTGTTAAACAAGTCACAGTTTAGATAACCTAGCAGCACGAGCACTGAAGATAGATCAAATCAAATTTTATTTGTCACATTTTAATTTTTTTATTTTACCTTTATTTAACCAGGCAAGTCAGTTAAGAACAAATTCTTATTTTCAATGACGGCCTAGGAACAGTGGGTTAACTGCCTTGTTCAGGAGCAGAACGACAGATTTTTACCATGTCAGCTCGGGGGTTTGAACTTGCAACTTTCTGGTTACATACACATGGTTAGCAGATGGTAATGCGAGTGTAGCGAAATGCTTGTGCTTCTAGTTCCGACAATGCAGTAATAACCAACGAGTAATCTAACCAAACAATTTCACAACAACTACCTTATACACACAAGTGTAAAGGAATGAAGAATATGTACATAAAAATATATGAATGAGTGATGGTACAGAATGGCATAGGCAAGATGCAGTAGATGGTATATCATACAGTATATACATACAGTATGAGATGAGTAATGTGGGGTATGTAAACATTATATGAAGTGGCATTGTTTAAAGTGGCTAGTGATACATTTTTCATCAATTTTTACATTATTAAAGAGGCTGGAGTTGAGTCAGTATGTTGGCAGCAGCCACTCAATGTTAGTGGTGGCTGTTTAACAGTCTGATAGAAGCTGATTTTCAGGTCTCTCAGTACCTGCTTTGATGCACCTGTACTGACCTCGCCTTCTGGATGATAGCTGGGTGAACAGGCAGTGGCTCGGTTGGTTGTTGTCCTTGATGCTCTTTATGGCCTTCCTGTGACATCGGGTGGTGTAGGTGTCCTGGACGGCAGGTAGTTTTCCCCCTGTGATGCGTTGTGCAGAACGCTGTCTGTGTGGGTGGACCAATTCAGTTTGTCCGTGATGTGTATGCCAAGGAACTTAAAACGTACTACCCTCTCCACTACTGTCCCGTCGATGTGGATAGGGGGGTGCTCCCTCTGCTGTTTCCTGAAGTCCAGGATCATCTCCTTAGTTTTGTTGACGTTGAGTGTGAGGTTTTTTCCTGACACTCCCGAGGGCCCCCACCTCCTCCCTGTAGGCCGCCTCGTCGTTGTTGGTAATCAAGCCTACCACTGTAGTGTCGTCTGCAAACTTGATGATTGAGTTGGAGGTGTGCATGGCCAGCCAGTCGTGGGTGAACAGGGACTACTACAGGAGAGGGGTCAGAACGCACCCTTGTGGGGCCCCAGTGTTGAGGAGCAGCGGGGTGGAGATGCTGTTACCTACCCTCACCACCTGGGGGTGGCCCGTCAGGAAGTCCAGTACCCAGTTGCACAGGGCGGGGTCGAGACCCAGGGTCTCGAGCTTGATGACGAGCTTGGAGGGCAATATGGTGTTAAATGCCGAGCTGTAGTCGATGAACAGCATTCTCACATAGGTATTCCTCTTGTCCAGATGGGTTAGGACAGTGTGCAGTGTGGTTGAGAATGCATCGTCTGTGGACCTATTGGGGCGGTAAGCAAATTGGAGTGGGTCTAGGGTGTCAGGTAGGGTGGAGGTTATATGGTCCTTGACTAGCCTCTCAAAGCACTTCATAATGACGGAAGTGAGTGCTACGTTTAGCTCAGTTACCTTAGCTTTCTTGGGAACAGGAACAATGGTGACCCTCTTGAAGCATGTGGGAACAGCAGACTGGGATAAGGATTGATTGAGTATGTCCGTAAACACACCAGCCGGTCTGCGCATGCTCTGAGGGCGCGGCTGGGGATGCCGTCTGGGTTGACACGTTTAAATGTTTTCCTCACGTCGGCTGCAGTGAAGGAGAGTCCGCATGTTTTAGTTGCGGGCCGTGTCAGTTGCACTGTATTGTCCTCAAAGCGGGCAAAAAAGTTATTTAGTCTGCCTGGGAGCAAGACATCCTGGTCCGTGACGGGGCTGGTTTTCTTTTTGTAATCCGTGATTGACTGTAGACCCTGCCACATACCTCTTGTGTCTGAGCCGTTGAATTGAGATTCTACTTTGTCTCTATACTGATGCTTAGCTTGTCTGATTGCCTTGCGGAGGGAATAGCTACACTGTTTGTATTCGGTCATGTTTCCGGTCACCTTGCCCTGATTAAAAGCAGTAGTTAGCGCTTTCAGTTTCACGCGAATGCTGCCATCAATCCACGGTTTCTGGTTTGGGAATGTTTTAATGGTTGCTATGGGAACGACATCTTCAACGCACGTTCTAATGAACTCGCTCACCGAATCAGCGTATTCGTCAATGTTGTTGTTTGATGCAATTCGAAACATATCCCAGTCCACGTGAAGGAAGCAGTCTTGGAGTGTGGAATCGGATTGGTCGGATCAGCGTTGAACAGACCTCAACGCGGGAGCTTCTTGTTTTAGTTTCTGTCTGTAGGCAGGGATCAACAAAATGGAGTCGTGGTCAGCTTTTCCGAAAGGAGAATGGCTGTAAGGGACCATATATAGCATGTGGTCACATGGTGTCTCCCGGAGAAAACGTTGCGTAAAATACTGAGGTAGCCATTTTTCCAATAGTTTCTTATGAGAAACCAACTGCCTCCACGGATATATTATTGAATACATATGTTAAAAACACTTTGAGGATGGATCCTAAACAACGTTTGCCGTGTTTCTGTCGATATTATGGAGCAAATTTTGAAAAAAGTTTGGCGTTATAGTTGAAGTATTTTCGGTCGATTTCTCAGCCAAGCAGGATGAACAAACGTGTTGTTTTTTGCCTCCAAAAATATTATTTTTGGAAAAAAAGGAACATTTGCTATCTAACTGGGAGTCTCCTGAGTGAAAGCATCTGAAGTTCTTCAAAGGTAAATTATTTAATTTGGTTGCTTTTCTTATTTTTGTGAAAATGTTGCCTTGCCTGCTGCCAGCACAGCCTAGCATAGCATTATGCCATGCTAAACTTACACAAATGCTTGTCTAGCGTTGGCTGTAACGCATATTTTGAAAATCTGAGATGACAGTGTTGTTAACAAAAGGCTAAGCTTGTGTTTCAATATATTTATTTCATTTCATTTTCATGAATAGGAAACGTTGCGTTATGGTAATGAGCTTAAGGCTATGATTACGCTCCCGGATACGGGATTGCTCGACGCTAGAGGTTAAATGAGGCCTCACCTCCTGGCTACACTAGTGACCATATCCCCCGTGCATCCCGCAAAGGCGGAGGTGTTGCTAACATTTACGATAGCAAATTTAAATTTACAACAAAAAAAAAAGACATTTTAGTCTTTTGAGCTTCTAGTCATGAAATCTATGCAGCCTACTCAATCACTTTTTATAGCTACTGTTTACAGGCCTCCTGGGCCATATACAGTGTTCCTCATTGAGTTCCCTGAATTCCTATCGGATCTTGTAGTCATAGCAGATAATATTCTAATCTTTGGTGACTTTAATATTCACATGGAAAAGTCCACAGACCCACTCCAAAAATCTTTCGGAGCCATCATCGACTCAGTGGGTTTTGTCCAACATGTCTCTGGACCTACTCACTGTCACAGTCATACTCTGGACCTAGTTTTGTACCATGGAATAAATGTTGTGGATCTTAATGTTTTTCCTCATAATCCTGGACTATCAGACCACCATTTTCTTAAGTTTGCAATTGCAACAAATAATCTGCTCAGACCCCAACCAAGGAACATCAAAAGTTGTGCTATAAATTCACAGACAACACAAAGATTCCTTGATGTCCTTCCAGACTCCCTCTGTCTACCCAAGGACGCCAGAGGACAAAAATCAGTTAACCACCTAACTGAGGAACTCAATTTAACCTTGCGCAATACCCTAGATGCCGTTGCACCCCTAAAAACATTTGTCATAAGAAACTAGCTCCATGGTATACAGAAAATACCCGAGCCCTGAAGCAAGCTTCCAGAAAATTGGAACGGAAATGGCGCCACACCAAACTGGAAGTCTTCCGACTAGCTTGGACAGACAGTACCGTGCAGTATCAAAGAGCCCTTACTGCTGCTCGAACATCCTATTTTTCCAACTTAATTGAGGAAAATAAGAACAATCCGAAATTCCTTTTTGATACTGTCGCAATGCCAACTAAAAAGCAGCATTCCCCAAGAGAGGGTGGCTTTCACTTCAGCAGTAATAAATTAATGAACTTCTTTGAGGAAAAGATCATGATTATTAGAAAGCAAATTACGGACTCCTCTTTAAATCTGCGTATTCCTTCAAAGCTCAGTTGTCCTGAGTCTGCACAACTCTGCCAGGACCTAGGATCAAGAGATACACTCAAGTGTTTTAGTACTATATCTCTTGACACAATGATGAAAATAATCATGGCCTCTAAACCTTCAAGTTGCATACTGGACCCTATTCCAACTAAACTACTGAAAGAGCTGCTTCCTGTGCTTGGCCTTCCTATGTTGAACATAATAAATGGCTCTCTATCCACCGGATGTGTACCAAACTCACTAAAAGTGGCAGTAATAAAGCCTCTCTGGAAAAAGCCAAACCTTGATCCAGAAAATATAAAAAACTAATTGGCCTATATCGAATCTTCCATTCCTCTCAAAATTATTAGAAAAGGCTGTTGCACAGCAACTCACTGCCTTCCTGAAGACAAACAATGTATTCGAAATGCTTCAGTCTGGTTTTAGACCCCATCATAGCACTGAGACTGCACTTGTGAAGGTGGTAAATGACATCAGACCAAGGCTCTGCATCTGTCCTCGTGCTCCTAGACCTTAGTGCTGCTTTTGATACCATCGATCACCACATTATTTTGGAGAGATTGGAAACCCAAATTGGTCTACACGGACAAGTTCTGGTTTAGATCTTATCTGTCTGAAAGATATCAGTTTGTCTCTGTGAATGGTTTGTCCTCTGACAAATCAACTGTAAATTTCGGTGTTCCTCAAGGTTCCGTTTTAGGACCACTATATATTTTACTTCTTGGGGATGTCATTCGAAAACATAATGTTAACTTTCACTGCTATGCGGATGACACACAGCTGTACATTTCAATGAAACATGGTGAAGCCCCCAAATTGCCCTCGCTAGAAGCATGTGTTTCAGACATAAGGAGGTGGATGGCTGCAAACTTTCTACTTTTAAACTTGGACAAAACAGAGATGCTTGTTCTAGGTCCCAAGAAACAAAGAGATCTTCTGTTGAATCTGACAATTAATCTTAATGGTTGTACAGTCGTCTCAAATAAAACTGTGAAGGACCTCGGTGTTACTCTGGACCCTGATGTCTCTTTTGACAAACATATCAAGACTGTTTCAAGGACAGCTTTTTTCCATTTACGTAACATTGCAAAAATCAGAAACTTTCTGTCCAAAAATGATGCAGAAAAATTAATCCATGCTTTTGTCACTTCTAGGTTAGACCACTGCAATGCTCTACTTTCCGGCTACCCGGATAAAGCACTAAATAAACTTCAGTTAGTGCTAAATACGGCTGCTAGAATCCTGACTAGAACCCAACAATTTGATCATATTACTCCAGTGCTAGCCTCCCTACACTGGCTTCCTGTCAAGGCAAGGGCTGATTTCAAGGTTTTACTGCTAACCTACAAAGCATTACATGGGCTTGCTCTTACCTGATTTGGTCCTGCCGTACATACCTACACGTACGCTACGGTCACAAGACACAGACCTCCTAATTGTCCCTAGAATTTCTAAGCAAACAGCTGGAGGCAGGGCTTTCTTCTATAGAGCTCCATTTGTATGGAATGGTCTGCCTACCCATGTGAGAGATGCAAACTCGGTCTCAACCTTTAAGTCTTTACTGAAGACTCATCTCTTCAGTGGGTCCTATGATTGAGTGTGGTCTGGCCCAGGAGTGTGAAGGTGAACGGAAAGGCTCTGTAGCAACGAACAGCCCTTGCTCTCTCTGCCTGGCCGGTTCCCCTCTTTCCAATGGGATTCTCTGCCTCTAACCCTATTACAGGGGCTGAGTCACTGGCTTACTAGGGCTCTTTCATACCGTCCCTAGGAGGGGTGCGTCACTTGAGTGGGTTGAGTCACTGATGTGATCTTCCTGTCTGGGTTGGCGCCCCCCCCTTGGGTTGTGCCGTGGCGGAGATCTTTGTGGGCTATACTCGGCCTTGTCTCAGGATGGTAAGTTGGTGGTTGAAGGTATCCCTCTAGTGGTGTGGGGGCTTTGCTTTGGCAAAGTGGGTGGGGTTATATCCTTCCTGTTTGGCCTCAGATGGGGCAACAGTGTCTCCTGACCCCTCCTGTCTCAGCCTCCAGTATTTATGCTGCAGTAGTTTGTGTCGGGTGGCTCGGGTCAGTTTGTTATATCTGGAGTACTTCTCCTGTCCTATCCGGTGTCCTGTGTGAATTTAAGTATGCTCTCTCTAATTCTCTCTTTCTCTCTCTCTCTCGGAGGACCTGAGCCCTAGGACCATGCCTCAGGACTACCTGACATGATGACTCCTTGCTGTCCCCAGTCCACCTGGCCGTGCTGCTGCTCCAGTTTCAACTGTTCTGCCTGTGATTATTATTATTTGACCATGCTGGTCTTTTATGAACATTTGAACATCTTGGCCATGTTCTGTTATAATCTCCACCCGGCACAGCCAGAAGAGGACTGTCCAACCCACATAGCCTGGTTCCTCTCTAGGTTTCTTCCTAGGTTTTGGCCTTTCTAGGGAGTTTTTCCTAGCCACCGTGCTTCTACACCTGCATTGCTTGCTGTTTGGGGTTTTAGGCTGGGTTTCTGTACAGCACTTTGAGATATCAGCTGATGTACGAAGGGCAATATAAATACATTTGATTTGACCTAGCAGACCGGGGCTAGCAAGCTAGCAGACTAGGGCTAGCAAGCTAGCAGAAGGGTCTTATAGGGACATATCGTTGGAGGAAAGCTTGTATCAATTGACGTTGATAGACCAGTCGTGATGGATTAGTAGGGTTCCCGAGTAGTAGAGGGGTCCAAGTCCATTTGGCAAGATAGGTGTAGTGGCCCAAGAAATTTGCCAATGGATCTATACAGCTAACAGCCCAATATGCTCTAGCCAGCTAGCAGCTAGCGGGCCATGGCTAGCGGATGGGCATTTAGGGGACGGCGCGATATCGAGGCCAGTTGAATACCCCCTCGAGCAGATTACGTCGTAGTCCAGTCATGAAGGATCGGCTGGGTTCCGTGCCCCGTACAGGTAGTAGAAGGGGTCCGGGTATTGTAGCCCAGGAGTGGTGGGCCTCTTTAGCTAGCCGGGAGAAAGGGCCTAGCATGGGATAGCTCCAGGCTAATTGGTGCTTGCTCTGGGACCGACGTTAGCCAGTACTCGGATAGCAGCTAGCTAGCTGCAATGATCCAGATGAAAATTTCCAGAGCTTGCGGTAGGAATCCGGGGTATGGTGAGAAAACAGGTCCGGTATGCTCTGGTATGAGTCGCGTTGTACAAACTGGCGAGAGATTTCCGAGGTAAAGGTTAGCTGATGACCGCTAGCAGTGGTTTGCTGACTACTAGCTAGTAGCTAGTGAGCTGGCTAGCATCTGTTGGGGGATTGAGGTGAATAATACTTTAGAAAAAAACAGATCCGCACCACATTGGGTGAGGCGGGTTGCAGGAGAGTGTTTTGAAGTTGAGTTTTCGAAAAATTATAAAAAATATATGCGAAGAAAAAGATATACACAGGCGACACGACAAGACGAGGACAAAAGACGTCTGACTGCTACGCCATCTTAGAACAATCCAGCCAGCAGATATGACAATGGTGTCCAGCCTAGGAGACATACAAGAAAAGCAGTCTGTAGGAAATGCAAGACTAACAGGACAACAAGGATGGAACTGATGAACAATGCCTGAATGATGTTAGACCAGCTGAATGATGTTAGACCAGCTGAATGATGTTAGACCAGCTGAATGATGTTAGACCAGTACTGCTTATCCCACACCTCCTGGGCACAATTCACCCTTTACTTAACTCGGCCCACAGAGATATTGTCGCTACTGTCAAGCTTACAAACCCCCTGCAGATGAAAGTTGTGCTATCTGATGTAAGACAATGGGGCATAACAAAAACTACTGACACTACTTATTGAATTAGTGCATGTCTTTCTTCTAGTCACTAGTGCACAGTGTATTTTCAGCAACACATTTAGAATATGTGGAATGTTCACAGTTCACACACAATAATCTTCCCCGACCCGTGTAGACAATGGTTGTTTTCAAAAACATACAAAAACAGTTCCTATCCAAAAGTCTTCCAAATCCTAACAGTCCAGGGATCAGAAGAATGGTTATTACACTCTAATAGTTTCCTGTTGATGTCATTATTTTTGATTGGTCCTTGACACACATTTCTTCCCAGAGAACAGACTGATATTGGCTAATGTTCCGTGTGTATTCCTGTCCGCTTAGGCCGGTGTCTAATCAGGAAGCTGAATGCGGGGGCACAAGTGGTTTGTGGTGGTGTGTTCAGGGGTCTGCTGCTCCTCATGATCTGATTAGGCCAGAGGCTGGACCAGAGGTTGGGTATATTGGGCCTAGGGCTGGAGTATTGGGCCTGAGGTCTAGGTCTGAGACTGGGGTATGGGGCTGGGGTATGGAGCCTGAGGTCTAGGTCTGGGGTATAGGGCCTGAGGTCTAGGTCTGGGGTATAGGGCCTGAGGCATAGGTCTGGGGTATAGGGCCTGAGGGTAGGTCTGGGGTATAGGGTCTGAGGTCTAGGTCTGGGGTATTGGGCCTGAGGTCTAGGTCTGGGGTATTGGGCCTGAGGTCTACGTCTGGGGTATTGGGCCTGAGGTCTAGGTCTGGGGTATTGGGCCTGAGGTCTAGGTCTGGGGTATTGGGCCTGAGGTCTAGGTCTGTAGTATTGGGCCTGAGGTCTGGGTCTGGGGTATTGGGCCTGAGGTCTAGGTGTAGGGTATTGGGCCTGAGGTCTAGGTATAGGGTATTGGGCCTGAGGTATAGGTCTAGGGTATTGGGCCTGAGGTCTAGGGTATTGGACCTGAGGTATAGGTCTGGAGTATTGGGCCTGAGGTCTAGGTCTGGGGTATTGGGCCTGAGGTCTAGGTCTGGAGTATTGGGCCTGAGATCTAGGGTATTGGGCCTGAGGTCTAGGGTATTGGGCCTGAGGTCTAGGTCTGGAGTATTGGGCCTGAGGTCTAGGTCTGGAGTATTGGGCCTGAGGTCTAGGTCTGGGGTATTGGGCCTGAGGTCTAGGTCTGGAGTATTGGGCCTGAGATCTAGGGTATTGGACCTGAGGTCTAGGGTATTGGGCCTGAGGTCTAGGTCTGGAGTATTGGGCCTGAGGTCTAGGTCTGGAGTATTGGGCCTGAGGTCTAGGTCTGGGGTATTGGGCCTGAGGTCTAGGTCTGAGGTATTGGGCCTGAGGTCTAGGGTATTGGGCCTGAGGTCTGGGGTATTGGGCCTGAGGTCTAGGTCTGGGGTATTGGGCCTGAGGTCTAGGTCTGGGTTATTGGGCCTGAGGTCTAGGTCTGGGGTATTGGGCCTGAGGTCTAGGTCTGGGGTATTGGGCCTGAGGTCTAGGTTTGGGGTATTGGGCCTGAGGTCTAGGTTTGGGGTATAGGGCTTGGTCCAAGCCTAGGGGGGTCAGTCAGTCAGGGAGTCCTGGAAGCGTGAAATACAATGCCTGCTGGAAAGGCAAAATGTGGAGAGGGAGAAGGAGCATTTCAGGAAGAGAGGGAGTATTTGTGGGAGATGACTTCACGGCTGAGGCTTGGCAGTGATAGCAGTGGAGAGCCACGATTGTTATGAGTGCGTTCAGTTGATGGAATTCATCCGGTCCACGTCCTCGTTCCTCAGCTTGGGAGGGCTAAACATAGTATGACTGCAGACTATGCAAGGCACACACACATGCACGCAAGGACACGCACACACAGACACTCGCACGCAAACACGCACACTGGCTGCCACATTCGGGTGTCATCATCCATACTGTATCCAAATCATGACTCAGTATCAGGCCAGACATGGTGACATGACAATAGAGTCACAGCCTGCTCTAATAACAAATTCCCAGTTTGGTCTGTTGACAACACAACATACTAACCTTATCCCTGCTCATCTCATTACCACTACTTCAATATCAAGATTAGGGGTGCGTTCACAAAAGCTCACCCCAAGGGAAGCCAGCAGGCATGTAATATAATTAGATTAGAGCTACATTCACAACAACAACCCCGTTAAGTTCATTAGAGCTACTTTCACAACAATAGCAAACCATTTGCATTCGTTACAATAGCATTCACAACCACCCCTTTATGTTCATTACACCTACATTCACTAGTCACTTTCACCCTGAGCAGAACATTACCTAATTGAAAATCTGATCTCAGACATTAAAATATTTTATAACCAGAGCTAATTGCATGTTGGAGAGGGGGTGATGTAATGTGTAATTACAACACTGTGAGACACTGTCATTAACTCATGCTAATGACCCTTCTCTCGCTCTTTCTCTTCAGTAGCTAATTAACAGGGCTTGATAATAGTATGGAATCTTAATGGGGCTCCAGTCTGTATCAAATAAAAGTGTGATGTATTAGTTAGCTGTCACCATGACCTAATAATTAATCAGCAGTGTATTTAACTAGTATGTGGATATGCTTGCCTTAGTGTGTTAAATTAGGATAACATAGGGGGACAAATAAGGGACTAAACCTATGCAGTCTTTACACATCTCACTGATAAGAATATTTGTGGACTACAGGAAGAGGAGCTGATGCAATTGTAGCAGCTAATGGGGATCCACATAAAGAGATGTGTCTGTCTGTCTGTCTGTCTGTATCTGTCTGTATCTGTCTGTGGTTGACGTGTGTAGATGGTTTACTGACAGTGTTACAATCCTCTGCAGCCCTGGGCCAGTAGGGGGCGACGTCTCCCTGAGTAGGCAGATGAGGAGGAACCCTGTGACTGAGAACTCCTGGTTGTCAACTCTCCGATGCGTGTGTCTCGGGTGCGTTTGTGGTCTTGTCTGTAAAGGTTTCAAAACCTGCCACATTCTGTTGCGTGTCTGTACTGTGTGTTGACACTGAGTTGCATGCCAGCCGCGGGTACACCACTACTGTCTGTAGTTAGATGTGGTGTGTGCCAGTCTTCTGCCATGGTGATGGGGAATTCCGTGTGTCTGTCCATCAGAAAATAACAGGCAGAGATTTATTTAAACAGCCTCCGTGAATGGCATTAAGTACCAACATGTCACTGTCAGTGTGTTTGTGTTTGTTCCCCGTCCATTACGAAGAAGATCTGTATTCCCGATAGGGAGTGTGTGCTTGTGTTTTGTTTTAACTACCAGAAAGCCTCACAAGGATAGTAAAACAAGGAAAATTGGATAAATGGGGGATATTTCGCCGGGTCCCCACAAGAAAAAAGTAGATTGAGGTTAAATATTGTATAGCAGGGATTACACAGTAGATTACCTACGAACATACATTTATTAGAGGGAGATCACATTGATATCATGTCGTTTCTGCAGGCTTGTAGAAGTTTCAGTCAGAGGCAGGCATCAAACCAGAGAGAGGGAGGGTGATCTGGACGTGTGTGTGAGGTGGTGGTGATGGTACTTAGTCAACATGTGCGATGTCCTGTCTTCCCTGTCAACGGTACTGTTGCTTTACGCTGAAGAATCCATCTTCTCAATGCAGTGTGCTTACCTCACTTGTTTGTATTACCTCACTTGTTTGTATTGTTTGTATTAAAAATACACGAGGATGGGATGGGAGAGTATATTTCAAATATGTTTTCTGCAAACACTATTAAACTAAATGTAATTAACAAGAGATGGTGCAAAGGAAAGTAAGAACATAGTTCTATCTTGCATGACCCATACGCTCATTGGTGACTCATACCTTCAGGGCTTTCTGGGCTGGTTCGCTGGAGCCAATCACGATGAGGCCTGGTCCTCCCATGCTGCAGAAGCTCTTCAGGTGTAGACCATCAGTGACAGGGACGGTGGACACAGCGTAGTCCTGCAAATACACAACAACCCTACTGCATTACAGGGACCGTGGACATAGTCCTGCAAATACACGACAACCCTACTGCATTACACACACAGATAATTGGACTAAACAGGCCCCACTGGGAAAGGTAACCAAACCGGCATTGGTTGAGAGTTTGACGGATGAGTTCACCAAAGCCCTAGGCCACTGATTAGCTGAGAGTCTGAGAGGTGAGGTCACCGGAGCCCCAGGACACAGGCCCCTCCCCTCAGTCTGTAATTACAGCGGTGGTTTTAGGACAGAAAGAGAGAGAACAGTCCATGACTTGAGTCTTTGACAATTTTTTGGGCCTTCCTCTGACACCGCCTAGTATATAGGTCCTGGATGTCAGGAAGCTTGGCCCCAGTGATGTACTGGGTCATCCGCACTACCGTCTGTAGCGCCTTACAGTCTGATGCAGAGCAGTTGCCATACCAGGCGGTGATGCTCTCGATGGTGCAGCTGTAGAGCTTTTTGGGGACCCATGCAAAATCTTTTCAGTCTCCTGAGGGGGAAAAGGTGTTGTTGTGACCTCTTCACAACTGTCTTGGTGTGTTTGGACCATGATAGTTCTTTAGCTCACTGCACATGTTGCCTGTAATCCATGGCTTTTGGTTGCGATATGACGTACAATCACTGTGGGGACGACGTCGTCGATGCACATATTGATTAAGCTGGTGACTGAGGTGGTATACTCCTCAATGCCATTGAATGAATCCCGGGAACATTTTCCAGTCTGTGCTGGCAAAACAGTCCTGAAGCGTAGCATCCGTGTCATCTGACCACTTCCATATTGAGCGAGTCACTGGTACTTCATGCTTTAGTTTTTACTTGTAAGCAGGAATCAGGAGGATATAATTATGGTCAGATTTGCCAAATGGAGGGCGAGTGACAGCTTTGTATGCGTCTCTGTTTGTGGAGTAAACGGCGTGACAGAGTCCCCCCCCCCCCCCCCCCCCGAAGGTGCGGGCCCCGGACTGAAAACCCTCGTAGAGGGCGCCAATGGACTGAGGGGCGCCTCTGGACTGGGCGACTCTGTGAAGGGCGACTCTGGCGGCTCCTGGGTGAAGGGCGGCTCTGGACTGACGGGCGGCTCTGGCAGCTCCGGACAGGAGGGTGGCTCTGGCAGCTCCGGACAGAAGGGTGGCTCTGGCAGCTCCGGACAGAAGGGTGGCTCTGGCAGCTCCGGACAGAAGGGTGGCTCTAGCAGCTCCGGACAGGAGGGTGGCTCTGGCAGCTCCGGACAGAAGGGAGACTTGGTTCTGGCCAGGAGGGAGACTTGGTTCAGGCACAGGACTCACCAGGCTGGGGAGACATACAGACGGCCTCTTCCTTGGCCGAGGCACAGGATACACAGGGCCGTGGAGGCGCACTGGCGGTCTCGACCGCATAGCTTCCCCCCCCCCCCCCATTCTGACTGGATGCCAGTTTCCACCCGACAAATCGCTGGCACCGAGCACACCGGCCTGTGAATACTCGGCCGAGACACAGTGCACATCACTCCATAGCACGGGGCCTGACCTGTCACCTGCTCGCCCCCGTAAGCACGGGGAGTGGGCTCAGGTCTCCAACCTGACGCAACTGAGGTGCACACAAACTGAAAAATAATTACCCACAAAACACAGGTGGGAAAAGGCTACCTAAGTATGGTTCTCAATCAGTGACAACGACAGACAGCTGTCCCAGCCAAAAACAAAGAAATACAAAAACATAGAAAAAAGAACATAGAATGGCCACCCTAGTCACACCCTGGCCTAACCAAAATAGATAATAAAAAGCCTCTCTATGGCCAGGGCAAGACAAGTACGTTGTCTTCTTGTGACATGGGTTTGATTAGCAGGTCCACTGTGGCAGGAATGGACATGTTATATGGAGTGTCAATTCACTGCTATGTCATATCTGAAACATCATACCTTCCCCTGATTCTCTGGCCTGGTCCATATTAAGGGAAAAGTTCATTTGACTTACTTACTAAATGTTACTTACTTTAACCTCCTTTTGCTTAAGAGTCAGCCTAGATGAAAGCAAATCTCCTCTCTGACTGGAACAAGGGACTGCATTTCCTGACAGTTTATCATGTGTGAAATTGTCCTCTTCCCCTCATCACCAAAGTCTTTCCTGCTCTCTTAACTCAACCCTCAGAGTTCATTTGAATGAATCAAAGCAAAGTAGACCACTTAATCAAACTGTCGTCATTCCTTATCAATGGAAAGACAGTTTAGCCCAAACAGTGATTCAAAGAGATAGCAGAAGTAAAATGCCCTCCATTGAGCTTATTGTGAGAGACATAATAACAACTTATCATATTGTGGGGAATCTCAGCGATGTGTTCAGCTTTGAGATACATTTTGAGTGAGAAGTTCTGCTGTGCTAATTGTAATGTATGTTCATTCATTTCTAGAGAAAGTTTTCTTTATGGCGTCTGACTGATGCTGTACAGTGTTGTGACCCTGAATGGGAGACAATAGCCTGGTACATTAGTCTCCCCTGCACTTTGACCTCCTCCACTCCCTCTGTTTCCCCCAATCAACAAGGATCATAAAGGAGAAGAAGAGATCTAACCCCTCACTCACATCTGTGGTTAATCCTGTCCTGACTAGAACAGAATGTTCAATGGTCCTAAATGTGATAAAGGAAGGAGGAAAAACGATAGTAGGGAAAAAGACCCGACTTATCAAGAATAAAAGTGAGAGGCTGAGAGAGATATGATGGTGGAATTTAAATGAGTCACAGACGGGATCAGAAAAACAGGCAGTAAGAAACATTCAGATTATTGTTGGGGGTTGAACTCTCCAGGACCCCATGGCCTTACAAGTCAGCAAAGGCCTTCTGACTGTGTGTGTGTGTGTGTGTTAAGGAGACTGGGGTTGAATGACCCTCTTCTCCAGAGCTCTATCTACCTAGAGTATATGCACTGATCTTCCAGTCCTCTAATATCTCAGTACAGTATGTGCAGGCCTTCTCTGGTTTCTTTTCGGTACTAATTCAATCAATTCATCTCATTAACTAACCATAGATTCCTGATACACCAGGTTTGCCAACTAATCAATGTCAAATCAAATGTATTTATAAAGCCCTTCGTACACCAGCTGATATCTCAAAGTGCTGTACAGAAACCCAGCCTAAAACCCCAAACAGCAAGCAATGCAGGTGTAGAAGCACAGTGGCTAGGAAAAACTCCCTAGAAAGGCCAAAACCTAGGAAGAAACCTAGTGAGGAACCAGACTATGAGGGGTGGCCAGTCCTCTTCTGGCAGTACCGGGTGGAGATTATAACAGAACATGGCCAAGATGTTCAAATGTTCATAAATGACCAGCCTGGTCAAATAATAATAATCACAGTAGTTGTCAAGGGTGCAGCAAGTCAGCACCTCAGGAGTAAATGTCAGTTGGCTTTTCATAGCTGATCATTTAGAGGTTGTCGTCTAATCAATAGCTGATTAGAATGCCATGTGGCCCTTGAGACCCCTGAATGAGACCAGGATTACCTCACTAATGGTGGTTTGATGGCACAGGAAGTCAATCTGAATAATCTCAGGGTGTACTGCTCTAGTCTGCTTTCACTCACCTTGAACGCGTCCGCCAGGATCTCAGCTCCTCTCTGATTGGTCCGTTTGGAAAGGCCCACGAAGAATTCTCTACCTGAGGAAAAACAGACAACAACCTGTGGTCAGTATGGAGAGCAAGAGAAAATAGAGGCATAAACAGATAGAGAGAGAAAGGAGGAAGAGAAGAGAGAGACAGACGGATAGACAGACAGAGAGAGATAGATAGAAAGATAGAAACAAGAGTGGCCTGGTCACAACTTCTACCGAAGTCGGTTCCTCTCCTTGTTCGGACGGTGTTCGGCGGTCGACGTCACCGGTCTTCTAGCCATCGCCGATCCATTTTTCATTTTCCATTTGTTTTGTCCTGTTTTCCCACACACCTGGTTTTCATTCCCTCATTACGTGTTGTGTATTTAACCCTCTGTTCCCGCCGTGCGGAATTGTTTGTTTAAGTGCTTGTGCACATTGCTGTCTGGTGCACGACAGCGTTTGTACCCATACGTTGTTATTCTGGATGCCGGTGGTTTTGTATATTAAACTGCTCTGGTTATTACCCAGTTCTGCTCTCCTGCGTCTGACTTCCCTGCCACCAGTTACACACCCCTTACAGGCCTGAACCACTCCAGAGCAGAGCGAATGGGCGTAGCTGCTGAGCTTTTACAAATGATCCATTAGCGACGCCGTTGCCAAGAGGAAATGTTTTTAGCCCTGCCTGCCATGTGAAACCCATTTCAGTTGGATGAGATGGGAGGAACACACCACGGAGAGAGAGCCAACGTCTAGAAACTCAATTAAGTGTTCTAGGGCTTTTTCCAAGCCCTAAACAGCATACAGAATGAACCACACTAGATTCACAGGCAAGGCAGCACAACTGATACAGAACATACAGAGAGGGAACATTATAAAGACCTCGGTTTCTCTACCTCTGCTCTCATCAGGTTTATTGTGAGATGCCTGATGTGGACCAAGGCAGCTGATGAAATTAGGTGGTGTATGTTTGTGCGTGTGTGTGTGGGGGGAGGCTTCTTTTCCATTTGAGAGAACCATTTTCAATCATGCATAAAAACCAGACAGCCAGTCAGACAGCCAGTCAGACAGCCAGTCAGACAGCCAGTCAGACAGCCAGTCAGACAGCCAGTCAGACAGCCAGTCAGACAGCCAGTCAGACAGCCAGTCAGACAGCCAGTCAGACAGCCAGTCAGCCAGCCAGTCAGACAGCCAGTCAGACAGCCAGTCAGACAGCCAGTCAGACAGCCAGTCAGACAGCCAGTCAGCCAGCCAGTCAGCCAGCCAGTCAGACAGCCAGTCAGCCAGCCAGTCAGACAGCCAGTCAGACAGCCAG
Source organism: Oncorhynchus mykiss (assembly GCF_057628025.1). Taxonomy (NCBI): domain Eukaryota; kingdom Metazoa; phylum Chordata; class Actinopteri; order Salmoniformes; family Salmonidae; genus Oncorhynchus; species Oncorhynchus mykiss. The sequence goes on from NC_143026.1 coordinate 85,979,337, forward strand.
TCAGACAGCCAGTCAGACAGCCAGTCAGACAGCCAGTCAGACAGCCAGTCAGACAGCCAGTCAGACAGCCAGTCAGCCAGCCAGTCAGACAGCCAGTCAGCCAGCCAGTCAGACAGCCAGTCAGCCAGCCAGTCAGACAGCCAGTCAGTTTGTAATTTGCCATTTTAGTTCAGGTCACATCAACTACTTGACTATTCAGAGTTACAACTATTCTGAACAATTTTAATCACACCCCTGTGGTGATAGGTCATATCATTTGCATGATAAAGTGGTCATAAATGTTTAGTTCACTGAATATAGCAGTTTCCATAGTGATCAATTATGGTAGTGGCAGTGGCCTTGGCAGGTAATGGTGATAATGGTGTTTTATTGATGGGATATGGTGGTGTACCTGTAAAGAGGACGTCCCCTCCGTCCAGAGTGGCGTTCTCATCAGACATGTCAACGATGTTCAGGCCCAGCTCCTTCAGGATCTGCCGTATGGCCGCTGTCTAGAAAACACAAAGACACAGAGAGACACACACATGGTTAAGACACAGAGAGAGACACACATGGTTAAGACACAGAGAGACACACACGGTTAAGACACAGAGAGAGACAGACATGGTTAAGACACAGAGAGAGACACACATGGTTAAGACACAGAGAGACACACACATGGTTAAGACACAGAGAGACACACACATGGTTAAGACACAGAGAGACACACACATGGTTAAGACACAGAGAGACACATGGTTAAGACACAGAGAGAGACACACATGGTTAAGACACAGAGAGACACATGGTTAAGACACAGAGAGAGACACACATGGTTAAGACACAGAGAGAGAGACACATGGTTAAGACACAGAGAGAGACACATGGTTAACACACAGAGAGACACATGGTTAAGACACAGAGAGATACACACATGGTTAAGACACAGAGAGAGACACATGGTTAAGACACAGAGAAAGACACACATGGTTAAGACACAGAGAGAGACACACATGGTTAAGACACAGAGAGAGACACATGGTTAAGACACAGAGAGAGACACATGGTTAAGACACAGAGAAAGACACATGGTTAAGACACAGAGAGAGACACATGGTTAAGACACAGAGAGAGACACACATGGTTAAGACACACAGAGAGACACACATGGTTAAGACACACAGAGAGACACACATGGTTAAGACACACAGAGAGACACATATGGTTAAGACACAGGTACACACACATAGGGACCCACACACAAAACATTCACTGCATGCCATCAATCTGTACCGCAAAGAGCTAAACGGTAATGAGATTACATTACAACACACACCAACAGTAGAGCTCTCAATGACATCATATGGGTCATATACATACTGAGGGTAGCCCCACAGCCCAACAAATAGCGTTCATTCACAGAAAGGTATTACGATGATATCATCATTACATATCATGTAAAATACGAGCGTTAAAAGGCAGATGATCAGACAGCAGAGCCAGGTTCTTGTTATGAAGCACGACAGTAAAACCAAAACAGTCTGTCCAAGAGATCATCATTACATCATCTTAGCGATCCACGAAGTCATAACACAGGAAGTATGTTAAAGTTTTTATGAGGCCGCGACTCTGGAAAGAGGGGTACATGGAGAGGAGACCAACACTAACCTAAAAAGGGTTGGAGGATTAAAAAACAATCCATCTAAGTCAAAGTGTTCCTGGGGCATTCTCTGGGTCAGCTGTGTGGTGTGGTGTGTGTGTGTGTCTCTCTCTCTGTAGAAGAATACCAGTTGTTTGGTGGAGGTGAACTGGGTCAGTATCGTCTGGCCGTGAGGGCTCTGATCACCCAGTCTGTTTTTGGGGTCTCCAGGAACTAGGACCATCGAGATTCCACAGGCCTCTATCTCACCATGACCTCAGCCTAGCTGACACCTGGGCCAAGCCACGAGGTCACCCAGGTAGCCTGCCATGTGGGCCACGCACAGATAACACAAACACGTAGTTTCTTATGCTCCCCCCCACACACACACACACACACACACACACACACACACACACACACACACACACACACACACACACACTACCTCCCTTGTACCTCCCTTTAGGTAGATACTATGAAGTCAATTCTTAAATGGTCAGCAAGGAAAATAGCTATTGGAATTGGACCAGACATTGTTTCCTTTAGAAGGTTATCAGTGGCAACACCTTCAGCTCCAATTGAGATGAATAGTAATTGAGATGAATAGTAATTGAGATGAATAGTAATTGAGATGAATAGTAATTGAGATGAATAGTAATTGAGATGAATAGTAATTGCCCTAAGATTTTAGGTCTACATTCCCTCTCTGTGGCCTTATATTGTGTAGGGAGCGAAATCACATCACAAGTCAACATCTCCCTTTATTCCGTTTCATCTCCATTTCTCTATATCTCACTACTCTTTCCTTCCTTGCGGTTTAAGGATGGAGAAAGCGCAACAAGGGGTTAAGATTCAACTTTATAATGAGTCCCCACCCCTTAGTCACCCTGCTAAGCCAGCTACCCACCCTGGCCTACTCCAACATTCCCCCACAGCTGACCAGCCTACTACACCATTCCCCCACAGCTGACCAACCTACTCCACCATTCCCCCACAGCTGACCAGCCTACTCCACCATTCCCCTACAGCTGACCAGCCTACTCCCCCATTCCCCTACAGCTGACCAGCCTACTCCACCATTCCACTACAGCTGACCAACCTACTCCACCATTCCCCTACAGCTGACCAACCTACTCCACCATTCCCCCACAGCTGACCAACCTACTCCACCATTCCCCTACAGCTGACCAACCTACTCCACCATTCCCCTACAGCTGACCAACCTACTCCACCATTCCCCTACAGCTGACCAACCTACTCCACCATTCCCCTACAGCTGACCAGCCTACTCCCCCATTCCCCTACAGCTGACCAACCTACTCCACCATTCCCCTACAGCTGACCAACCTACTCCACCATTCCCCTACAGCTGACCAGCCTACTCCACCATTCCCCTACAGCTGACCAACCTACTCCACCATTCCCCTACAGCTGACCAACCTACTCCACCATTCCCATACAGCTTACCAGCCTACTCCACCATTCTCCTACAGCTGACCAACCTACTCCACCATTCCCCTACAGCTGACCAGCCTACTCCACCATTCCCCTACAGCTGACCAGCCTACTCCACCATTCCACTACAGCTGACCAGCCTACTCCACCATTCCCCTACAGCTGACCAGCCTACTCCACCATTCCCCTACAGCTGACCAGCCTCCACCAATGCAGTTGCCCCTCTCCTTTACCTTCCCCTCTGCCTCCCCATGTGGCACTCTGACTGGACTGGAGCCTCTGCTACTGCAATCACAGCTGCAGCCTCCACAAATCTTCGTCAACCCACCAACTAATGATCAGGTCTACGCATGCAGACAGACATACAGTGTGTAAAAGCTACAGTGGGGAGAACAAGTATTTGATATACTGCCGATTTTGCGTGTGTCATAGTTATCTATGGGCGCTCCGACAGACAGACAGACAGTGTCATAGTTATCTATGGGTGTTCCGACAGACAGACAGACAGTGTCATAGTTATCTATGGGCGCTCCGACAGACAGAGAGACAGTGTCATAGTTATCTATGGGTGTTCCGACAGACAGACAGACAGTGTCATAGTTATCTATGGGTGTTCCGACAGACAGACAGACAGTGTCATAGTTATCTATGGGTGTTCCAGCAGACAGACAGTGTGTCATAGTTATCTATGGGCGTTCCAGCAGGCAGACAGTGTGTCATAGTTATCTATGGGTGTTCCAGCAGACAGACAGTGTGTCATAGTTATCTATGGGTGTTCCAGCAGACAGACAGTGTGTCATAGTTATCTATGGGCGTTCCAGCAGGCAGACAGTGTGTCATAGTTATCTATGGGCGCTCCGACAGACAGACAGACAGTGCGTCATAGTTATCTATGGGCTTTCCAATAGACAGACAGACAGTGTGTCATAGTTATCTATGGGTGTTCCAGCAGACAGACAGTGTGTCATAGTTATCTATGGGCGTTCCAGCAGGCAGACAGTGTGTCATAGTTATCTATGGGTGTTTCAGCAGACAGACAGTGTGTCATAGTTATCTATGGGTGTTCCAGCAGACAGACAGTGTGTCATAGTTATCTATGGGTGTTCCAGCAGACAGACAGTGTGTCATAGTTATCTATGGGCGTTCCAGCAGGCAGCAGGCAGGCTGGCAGGCAGGCAGGCAGAGTCAAATGCGAATGTACCTGTAGACTTCCAGTCATTGCGCTAATGCTAGTTAGCATTGGTTCGTGAATACCTCTAACTTCATTCATACTGCACACAGTATGAAGAGACATGAAGAGACATAAAAATGGTATCCATGAGTTGCCAGAATGTAGTACCGCCTTAACAGCAGTTCGTATTGGACTAATATTACTGACTATATATAACCATGATTCTATCCACAGTTTTTATGCGAGTAAAGTCATACCATATAAAAAAAAAAATCAAGACAGCTGTGATGGAAACTGGGAGTTTTGGTACAATTTTATAACTGCTGACAGATCATTTGTTCTTTCGACATGGTGAGATATTTTCGTGTCAGTAAAATGTATTATGCAAAAAATGGCAGTGGAAACTCCTTAATGCGCAACTATTGATATAATAACCACAGTATGGAAGTAAACTGGTGTGTGGTTCTCTCACTACGACTTGGGAAACCAGGCTACAGATTAAATAAACAATGATGAATTTCACAGGGTGGTGATCTTGTGGCTTCTTTCCAATAAATATCAATGGTCTTATTCTGCTGATATGAGGATTGATGCTTGACTGCCATTTGACAAATACGATATGGTTTTATCCCTGATAATCTCATCATGTAGACTAGACTTCCCGGACATCTCTACGAACTGTCGATGTCATGTCCTGACCTTAGTTCCTTTTGTATGTTTCTATTTTAGGTTGGTCAGGGCGTGAGTTGGGGTGGGCATTTGATGTTTTTGTTCTATGTTTGGTATTTCTATGTGTTTGGCCTGGTATGGTTCCCAATCAGAGGCAGCTGTCAATCGTTGTCTCTGATTGAGAACCATACTTAGGTAGCCTGTTTTCCCACTCTTGTTTGTGGGTGGTTGTTTCTGTTGAGTGTATGTCACCTTGCAGAACTGTTTAGTTTCTTCCATTCACTTCGTTATTTTGTTTTGTGTGTTCAGTTAATAAATTAACATGGACACTTACCACGCTGCGCATTGGTCCCATTTTTCATACTCGTCGTCAGACGACGAAGAGATCCGTTACAGTCGCGCAAAATTACAGTCGCCAACACCAGAGTATGCACATTTCCTGTTTAACACAACATATTTTTATTCGGTACATGAAAACTTAAGTGAAAAAGTACATTTTGTGAGCGCTACGTCATCACTCAACAATTTTTTATCTGCGACAAGTCCGTTTGGTAGAAACATGCACATTTTCCCACCAGTGGTATTTTCTTTATGCAGATTTTAGAATATTCACATGAAAATCAGTCGCCAATGGATTAAAGACCTAGCTATAGTCACACATCATTTATGAGGTAATTGTTAAATGAGTGTTAATAAAAGTAGATTCTATTAAGTCTTTACTGTGTCCCTCCTCTAGTAATATTTTATGTTTATTTCTGTCCTTCCTTGGTCTCCTCTTGCCAGAAAAGCTGGAAACACCTCCATTGTGTGAGCCTTGAGCATCCACCCACCTCTCTAACTAGGCCTCAGCTCAGAATGCATCTCAATGGTTGCTGTTTCTCTGGCAGATAGCAGAAGGCCGGGAGTAGAATGGCTTGTCTCGACGCGCACACGCGCGCACACGCGCACACACTGCAGTGTGTCATTATTACCTATGGGCGTTCCAGCAGACAGACCTGTTGGTGCTGTAACTAACGGTGATTGACGTAGCGCGCCTATCAGCATGCAGACGAGGCTAGGGTGATGTCCCAAATGGCACCCTATTCCCTATGGGCCCTGATTGTACTTCATAGGGAATAGGGTGCTATTTGGTACAGGGCCTAAAACAATTAGCATGCTGCTAAGCCTCCACTAGGCCTCTGCAAGGCTCAGCAGACATGGTGCTACTTAGAATAAATAAAAATAAAAAACTTTGAGGCCGACAATCCCTATGCTCTGTTCCAATAGGCCTCTTCTCTTCCCAGCTCGTACACCCTGATGCACTCACATTAACGCTCTGGCTGAATTAAAGAGGCTATGTCTACCTGCATATAACTAGGTTATTTGTTTGTTCATTCATAAGTCCCATTAAACTGCACAAGGTCAACTGTTGGCCTAACTAATGGAACCCTCTTCTATAATGTTCAGTCTCTCTCTGTCTCCCTCTCTCTTGTTCCACCCATTCTCTCCAGACATGCACGGCAGGGCCAAGAATCCATCTGGATAGCCTGGCCGCACAGACGGAGTGAGTGGCCATTATCTCCCAGGCCTGGGACACCCAATATCCCAATATGTTATGTAAAGAGGGTGCCAGCTCCGCTCTCCAACCGGCCGCTACCCACTCTTCTGCTACACCGCCCGGCCCGCCCTGCCCTGGGCCACACGCTGAGAGCCAGGCTCTGCTTTGAATGAGAAAGGCCTTTTAAAATTCATGAGGGGGTTTTAGATGTTCTGTTCTTGGCCCCGCCTGCCAACATTCCTCCCGTTCCTGGGCAGAGCAGACAGGGGAGATGGAGCAGAGAGAGCAGAAAGGACAGGAGAGCCTTTTCTCTGGGCTTGTATAGACCCCCCTCTTGTCCTGCTTGCCTGGAACACTCTGGACCCAGCAGTGATATCGCATCTAATTGCTAAAAAGAACCATCAGCCAGATAGAACTTGGAACATTTCGAATAGGAATGAAGAACACAATGACATTCCAGAGCCTTGGCCGGTATTCCAGAGCCCCGCTTCCCCCAGTCATCCTACCCCATTCTACCCCCAGTAACAGTGTCCCACGCTCCATGGGGCCAACATAACACACCACACAGTCTCATGTAATGAAGTTAACTCCTGCAGATAAGTTACACTTTACTCAACAGTGTTAGTGGTGGCAGGTGGGTCAATGACAGAATTCCCCAGGTCACTGCCTGCCGTGAGGAGGATCTCAGAGAGGGATGAAAGGGGGGTGGTTACAACGGCTACTTACCAAGATTCTTGGGCTGCCTTTAACTAGACTCAGATACAGTTGAAGTCGGAAGTTTACATACACTTAGGTTGGAGTCATTAAAACTCGTTTTTCAACCACTCCACAAATGTATTGTTAACAAACTATAGTTTTGGCAAGTTGGTTAGGACATTTACTTTGTGCATGACACAAGTCATTTTCCAACAATTGTTTACATACAGATTATTTCACTGTATCACAATTCCAGTGGGTCAGAAGTTTACATACACTAAATTGACTGTGCCTTTAAACCGCTTGGAATATTCCAGAAAATTATGTCATGGATTTAGAAGCTTCTGAAAGGCTGATTGACATCATTCGAGTCAATTGGAGGTGTACCTGTGGATGTATTTCAAGGCCTACCTTCAAACTCAGTGCCTCTTTGCGTGACATCATGGGAAAATCAAAAGAAATCAGCCAAGACCTTAGAACAAAAATTGTAGGGGGCGGAGCTAGCATGTTGGAGTGAACGGCTGTGCGTGAGAGGCTCCTGCAACTTTTTTGCGAAATAAACTAATTTAACCTACTTTATGGCACTTTTTACAACAAACGTTTCTTTCTAATACAAGATTGTAACTTTTTATATGAAAATGCCGAGTAATAAGCGACCAAAGGACAACAAATCCACAGCGGAGGCCTACTCCCCACTAAACAACGAGACAGACATGGCGGGAGGCACATGCAACAACGTGACACTTACAGAACTTACCCGGGCTTTGGGAGAGCTACGTGTTGCTATAGCTGAGGATCTTAAGGCCACTATTGCTGAACTGGACACAAAAATCGAGAGCATCATTCGAACGGTCGCTTCGCATGGCCAGAGTATTGTGGACCTTGAGAAAGCTTCTGAATTCAACGCTGGTAGGATCGACGAGTTGGAGAAGCTATGCACGTCATTGCAGAGGCTTTCTGTGAAAGTGGTGGACCTGGAGGGCCGATCCAGACGTAATAACCTTCGCGTTGTTGGTCTGGCAGAAGGGTAGAGGCCGGCTCTCGCCCCACCGACTTCTTCGCCAAGCTATTGAAGGATGCAATGGGATCGGATGTTTTGGATTCGGATCCCCAGCTGGACCGCGCACATCGCTCCCTTGTCCCAGTGCCTGGACCGGGCCAACGTCCTCGCCCAGTAATCATCTGTTGTCACAGTTTCAAGACCAAGGATCTTGTCCTGCGTGAAGCTCGAATGAGGGGCAACCTGTCACATAAAGGGCATCCATTTCGTGTCTATGAGGATTATGCGCCCGATGTGGCAAAGCATCGCGCGGACTACAGAGATGTCATGACCAAACTCTACAAACTCCATCTTCGCCCAGCCTTGCTCTTCCCTGTAAGACTAAGAATCACCCCACCTTCCGGTGAGAAGATTTGGCTCTCCTCGGTTTTGGACGCAGAGAAGTTTTTCCGGGGATATACACCAATCCTCCGTACAGGTTAGAGTGCCTTGTTATTGCGTGTTAGGGTCTGCTCATGGACTCGAATCCATACTATACCATAATGGGTGAAAACGTATTAAACGGGCTCAACAAGGGCTACCGAACATGTAAGACGTTGAGCAGACCAATGGATGGCGGTCAGAGCTCTCATTTAACGTTAAATTCACTTCCATCCCGGCTGTGCTCAGAGCGATGCATATTTTTTACTTCCAGGTTTGATCACTGACACCTTCGGACGGATATACTTATATTCCCCCACTTTTGTTTTGTTTCGTTATTTATTTTACAATCCTTACATTATTCTTACTTCCATACCATTTATTTATTGCTTGCAGGGGACTGTGGGTGATGGTTGGGAGGGGGCAGACACCTGGTTAGCAGGTTGATGTTTTGTGCCGTTCTGCCTTTGTCTGGCCGTGGGCCTCTCTCCCGACTAGAGTCCCACCAGCCCTCTGTAGTGCTTATGTCTGTGTAGGTGTGCGTACATATAATTACTATTTGTACTTTATTACTATTTTCTCTTAGCATTTTAGTATTATGTGTATATTTTAAATCAGTGTAGATTGTTATTCTGGGGTATGGGGTTTGTATGTGTATATGTGCATATGGATGGATATTCTTTAAATATATATATTTATATATGATTAATTTGTGTGGGTATGTATACATACATATGTAGGTATGTATATGTGTGTGTGTGTGTGTGTATGTGTGTGTGTATGCATGCGTGTATGTATATATATGTATATATGTGTATGTGTATGTATATTCTGTGTATGTGTGTATATGTGTGTATGTATGTGTGTGTATGTATGTATGTATGTATGTATGTATATATATATATATATATATATATATATATATGTGTGTGTATGTATGTGTATATATGTGTATATGTATATATGTATGTGTATGTGTGTGTATGTGTGTATGTATATATATACAGTGCCTTGCGAAAGTATTCGGCCCCCTTGAACTTTGCGACCTTTTGCCACATTTCAGGCTTCAAACATAAAGATATAAAACTGTATTTTTTTGTGAAGAATCAACAACAAGTGGGACACAATCATGAAGTGGAACGACATTTATTGGATATTTCAAACTTTTTTAACAAATCAAAAACTGAAAAATTGGGCGTGCAAAATTATTCAGCCCCCTTAAGTTAATACTTTGTAGCGCCACCTTTTGCTGCGATGACAGCTGTAAGTCACTTGGGGTATGTCTCTATCAGTTTTGCACATCGAGAGACTGACATTTTTTCCCATTCCTCCTTGCAAAACAGCTCGAGCTCAGTGAGGTTTTAGTTTTACCTAGTTCGAGGTCGCGCCGTGCTTTTTTGGCATCGGCCAGACAATGTGTTTATTATTTTTCCTTTTTTTTCTCTCCTGTTTGTGCATGCCTGTTAAATGTGGGTTGATGGGGGGGTGGGGGGGGGGGTGTTGGGGAAATTAGGGGAACAGGGTGGAAAGTAAAGGTGCTTGCAGGGGGGGAGGGGTGGGTTGGATACTGCTCGGGTGTAGGTGCTACATATGCTGATCGTGATGTTTGGTGCGCTTTCTTACCTTTTTATCAAGTTACATGGTATGCAGGCCACCATAGGAACTACAAACGAGAGGAGGGCGGGGCTTACATTCACTTCCTGGAATGTCAAGGGTTTAAACGAACCAATTAAGAGGGGCAAAGTCCTAGCCCACTTGAAAGCACTCTCGTCTGATATTATATTTTTGCAAGAAACCCATCTGAAGAATAACTCTCATAGCAGACTTAAGTGTAGGTGGGTGGGGCAAGTGTATCACTCTAACTTCTCTGCCAAAATGAGAGGCACAGCGATTCTGGTACGGAAAGGAATTCCCTTTCTACATAAAACCACTATTGCAGATAGAGTCCTTGCCCTGATTCCAGATATCTCCCATACTAACCTGGTCATTGGAGGGGACCTTAACTGTGTGCTAGACCAATATTTGGCTAGATCCTCTACCCGGCGAACCCCTACCTCCTATTCAAGCGAATTCTTGAATACCTACATAAAAAATTCGAACTATTTGATATATGGATCGCTAACCCTACGGGTAGGGAATACTCCTTTTACTCTCATGTTCACAAGGTTGACACTCGAATTGACTACTTTTTGTTGGATGCTAGACTACTCCCCTATACCTGTAATGTGAGGTATCATGATATTATAATCTCGGACCGCAGTCCACTCACCTTCTCCCTGAGATTGGGTGACATTGTACCAAACGAGAGGGTCTGGAGGTTGAATCCTCAGCTCCTCACAGAACCAACATTCTGTGAATATCTTAAAGACCAAATGACATTTTTCTTTGATACCAACGACAACACAGAGACCTCCCCAGCATTATTGTGGGAAACACTGAAGGCTTATCTGATAGGGTGTATCATCTCCTTTCAGGCTGCCAGGAGTAGGCAAAACAGAGGAAAACTGGAAGAACTGGAGGGACAAATTCACTTACTGGATAGGGAGAATGCTAGCCACCCATCTATGGAGAAACATACAAAAATTACCTCTTTAAAATTTGAATATAATCAGATTCTCTCAGCTAAAATTGCTAAATCTTTTCTCTATGCCAAGCAAAAATATTTTGAGTTTGGTGACAAACCACACAAATTACTCGCCAGACAACTTCGAAAAAATGCGAGTGACCGAATGATTCACAGGGTTAAATCTTTATCTGGGGAATTACTCTCATCCCCCAAAGACATCAATGACAGATTCCGGCAGTTTTATGAGACTCTATATACATCTAAAGCGGATCCTAACCCCTTAATTATGCAAACATTTTTGGAGGACTGTAATCTTCCTGAATAAGGAAATATCTCTTGATGAAATTCGAGAAACAATTAAATCTCTAAAGAGTGGCAAGACCCCGGGCCCAGATGGATACCCTGGTGAATTCTGTAAAACATTCAGCAACATGCTCTCTCCCTACCTGCACAAAATGTTGGTTCAGGCCATTGAGGATGGAGCTCTCCCTTCTACTTTGGACGAAGCATTCATTACAGTTATACATAAGAAGGGTAAAGATCCAGAAGAGGTAGGGTCATACAGACCAATATCTCTCCTTAATACAGACCAAAAGATTTTAGCAAAAACTCTGGCTAACAGGCTTAGCACTTTAATTGGCAAATTGGTCCATTCGGATCAGACCGGCTTTATCCCTAACAGAAACTCATTCTTCAATCTCAGGCGCCTCTTCAATATTATGTATTCTCAGAGGTTACCCAACGTGGACCTTGCCGTCATATCTCTTGACGCCGAAAAGGCCTTTGACCAAGTTGAGTGGCCCTATCTATTCAAGGTCCTACAGAAATGTAAATATTGGAGATAGGTTCATAAACTGGATCCAGCTTTTATATAGGAACCCCTGTGCCAGAATACTCACTAACCAATCATTGTCGCCCCGATTTAACCTCAACAGGGGGACAAGGCAGGGTTGTGCGCTGTCGCCTATGCTCTTCGCCCTAATTATCGAACCGCTCGCTCAGACGATTAGATCTCATGCAGCAATACACGGCTATAATACTAAAGTTACTCTAAATAAGATCTCTCTATACGCAGATGACATCCTCCTCTTTGTAACAGAACCCCAGGCTAGTATCCCAACTATTCTTGATGTGATCAATTTGTTTGGTACCTTCTCGGGATACAGAATAAATTGGAACAAGAGTGAATTAATGCCCATACGGTCGCAAAATACCTCCTGGCTAGAACATCTCCCATTTAAGTTATCTTCAGAAAAATTTACCTACCTATGAATTGTAGTTACCAAACAATACTCCTTACTATTTAAAGAGAATTTCCCCTCTCTGATACAAAAACTCAAAGCAAACATACTATTTTGGAAAACTCTCCTAATTTCTCTGCTCGGAAGAATTAATGCCATTAAAATGGTCTTCCTCCCACAACTGCTCTACCTATATCAGAACATCCCAGTATTCATACCTAAATCCTTTCATAAACAACTGGACTCCATTATCAATCCTTTCATCTGGGATTATAAAACACACAGGATAGGTAAAAAACACCTCTGTAAATCCAAGATGGAAGGAGGATTGTCTCTCCCAAATTGTATATTTTATTACTGGGCCGCTAACCTCCGCGTTGTTACATTTCTGTTGGATGACGTACTTCCGGCATCCAGCTGGCTTGGTATGGAGCGTGAGGAGTGTCACCCCTTCTCTATTGGCGCTGTGATTTTGTCGCCTGTCAATCTGGAGATGTCACTTTATTGTAACAATCCTATTATACATAGCACAGTCCGAATCTGGAAGCAAATTAAAGTCCACTTTGAGCTTAGACCAATGTCATTCATGCTCCCTGTCGCCAGGAATCCCTCCTTTGCCCCTTCTAACCTTGATAACACCTTTGAGCGATGGGGAGAGTTGGGGATAAGTACCATAGGGGATTTATACATAGAAGGGACCTTTGCTTCCTTTGAGTTGCTGAGGGAAACTTATAATCTTCCCAGAAGTAATTTTTTCAGATACCTACAAATTAGAGACTACGTTAGAAAACACCTCCCAACATTTGGGAATGCTAAACCTTCCATGTTTGACGGATGCATAAAAATATGCCCCACCTCAGATAAACTGATATCGCGTCTATATGATGCTTTTCTAACTGTTAGCACACCTTCTACAGATGCCATCAAGGCAAAATGGGAGGAAGAACTAGGGACTGACATCTCGGTGGCAGACTGGGAAGAGAGCTTGGAGTATATCCACACATGCTCCATTAATTCCAGACATCGTCTCATACAATTCAAGGTATTACACAGATTACACTATTCCAAAACTAAACTGCATAGGATATTTCCTAACACATCCCCTACATGTGATAAATGTCAGGCTGCGCAGGGTACACTACTCCACTGCTTTGCCCTATGCTCTAGCTTGCATGGTTATTGGTGTGGAATTTTTGGGATCCTCTCTGAAGTTTTGGAGACTTCAATAGATCCAGACCCGCTTCTGATAATCCTGAGAGTATCTGAGTCCCTAAACGGATTAACCAACCCCAAAAAACAACTAATCTCGTACGGTCTCATCTCGGCAAAAAAACGAATCTTGTTGTTTTGGAAAAGGAGGGAAGCGCCCTCTACCAAATTATGGCTCAGTGAATTGGCAAACACTGTACACTTAGAAAGAATTAGACATATTCTGAACAATAAATTATCAACATTTGATCAAATCTGGCAGCCTTTCCTCTCCTACTTGGACGAGTCGGCGCTGTGAAGTTGTACTTATTAACGCACTCTCAATTGTAATATTTTAATCTACCATTCGGCAGCATGTGCTGGCCCTGCCACCCGAGCAGGAGGGGGGGTTGGGGGAATAAGGGGGGGATAGGGGGGACATCTTCCCTCTTTCTTTCTACGTGTCCTTGTTTTGTATGTCGTGTTTTGTATTATTTGTTCTGCACCCAGAACTCTGGGTCTTGTTGTTCCTGTATGCTCTTTTATGGTTAGATAAGAATTGTATACCTGTCTTGTATACACCATTCTTGTGTGTGTTCAATAAAAAATATTTGAAACAGAACAAAAATTGTAGACCTCCACAAGTCTGGTTCATCCTTGGGAGCAATTTCCAAACGCCTGAAGGTACCACGTTCATCTGTACAAACAATAGTACGCAAGTATAAACACCATGGGACCACTCAGCCGTCTAACCTGTCACAGCTCTTATCGTAATGAGGATTGGACCAAAGCGCAGCGTGGTAAGTGTTCATGATTTTATTAGATCACAAAACACTCGAACAAAATAAACAAGAGGGAAAACCGAAACAGTTCTGTAAGGTGCATAAACTATACAGAAAACAACTACCCAAAAAACACAGGTGGGAAAAGGCTGCCTAAGTATGATTCCCAATCAGAGACAATGATAGACAGCTGTCCCTGATTGAGAACCATACCCGGCCAAAACATAGAAATAAAGAAACTAGAATGCCCACCCTAGTCACACCCTGGCCTAATCAAAATAGAGAATAAAAGCCTCTCTATGGCCAGGGCGTGACAGTACTCCCCCCCCCCCCCCCCCCCCCCCAAATGTGCGGACTCTGGCCGCAAAACCTGACTCTATAGGGAAGGGTCCAGATGGGCATCTACTTCGGTGGCGGCTCCGGTGTGGGACGCAGACCCCGCTCCACCTCTGGCTCCCCCCACTTTGGTGGCGCCTCTGGACTGGGGAACCTAGCTGCAGGCCCCGGACCGGGGACCCTTGTTGCAGGCCCCGGACCGGGGACCCTCGCTGCAGGCCCCCGGACTGGGGACCGTCGCTGGAGGCTCCGGACTGGGGCCATGTGCCATGGATTATCACTGGAGTGAGGAGACGTATAGGCATCCTGGTGCGTGGAGCTGCCACAGGGCTTACCAGGCTGGGGAGACATACAGGAGGCCTGGTTCTTGGAGCAGGCACAGGACTCACCAGGCTGGGGAGACATACTGGAGGCTTGGTTCTTGGAGCAGGCACCGGATACACTGGGCCGTGGAGGCGCACTGGAGGTCTCGAACATAGAGCCGGCACAACCCGTCCTGGCTGGATGGTTACTTTCGCCCGGCAAATGCGGGGCGCTGGCACAGGACGCACTGGGCCGAAGAGACGCACTGGAGGACAGGCGCGCTGAGCCAGCACCATCCGTCCTGGCTGGATGCCCACTCTAGCCGGTCCAATGCGGGGAGCTGGAATGTAGCGCACCGGGCTGTGAACACGCACTGGAGACACTGTGCACTCCACCGCATAACACGGTGCCTGACCAGTTGTCCAAAGTTGTGGCAAAATGGCTTAAGGACAACAAAGTCAAGGTAGTGACCATAACAAAGCCCTGACCTCAATCCCATAGACAATGTGTGGGCAGAACTGAAAAAGCGTGTGCGAGCAAAGGAGGCCCACAATCCTGACTCAGTTACACCAGCTGTCAGGAGGAATGGGCCAAAATTCACCCAACTTATTGTGGGAAGCTTGTGGAAGACTATCCGAAATGTTTGACTCAAGTTAAACAATTGAAAGGCAATGCTAGCAAATACTAATTGAGTGTATGTAAATGTATAACCCACTGTGAATGTCATGAAATAAATAAAACATGAAATAAATAATTCTCTCTACTATTATTCTGACATCTTAGATTCTTAAATAAAGTGGAGATCCTAATTTTAACTAGGATTAAATGTCAGGAATTGTGAAAAACTGAGTTTAAATGTACAGTGGGGCAAAAAAGTATTTAGTCAGCCACCAATTGTGCAAGTTCTCCCACTTAAAAAGATGAGAGAGGCCTGTAATTTTCATCATAGGTACACTTCAACTATGACAGACAAAATGAGAAAAGAAAATCCAGAAAATCATCAAAAATGGTAGGATTTTAAATTAATGTATTTGCAAATTATGGTGCCTGGTGCAAGTCTACAATTGTGTTTCTGGTGTCTTTTGACAGCTCTTTGGAGATTTGGAGTGTGACTGTTTGAGGTTGTGGACAGGTGTCTTTTATACTGATAACAAGTTCAAACAGGTGCCATTAATACAGGTAACAAGTGGAGGAAGGAGGAGCCTCTTAAAGAAGAAGTTACAGGTCTGTGAGAGCCAGAAATCTTGCTTGTTTGTAGGTTTCCAAATACTTATTTTCCACCATAATTTGCAAATAAATTCATTAAAAATCCTACAATGTGATTTTCTGGATTCTTTTCCTCATTTTGTCTGTCATAGTTGAAGTGTACCTATGATGAAAATTACAGGCCTCTCTCATATTTTTAAGTGGGAGAACTTGTACAATTGGTGGCTGACTAAATACTTTTTTGCCTCACTGTACCTGGCTACGGTGTATGTACATTTCCGACTTAAACTGTATATATGTACTGTACGCTGAGATTGTACTCTGTGATTGGCTTGAGATGACACTTAGTATTAACAGCATGGTATTTTGGACTGAGGCCCTAGTTAGTCTGGTCCCAGATCTGTTTGTGCTGCCTTGACAACTCCTATGGTCACTGTCATGCATGACATCACTAACAGATGTGGGACCAGGCTACTAATAGTCGAAACATGAAAAGATAATTAAATAGCCTCCCTTTAATTCCATGGCCATTGGAATAAAAAAGTCAAGTTCACGTGTCATCAATGGTAGAGTTTTAAGTTCCTTGGTGTCCACATCACCAACGAACTATCATGGTCCAAACACACCAAGACAGTCGTGAAGAGGGTGTCGTGTCTTTGGCTATGCCGGATTAAGTGATATGAAATGCTATTCTATAAAATAATTTCTCTGTAATTAATATTACCTGATTGAGCTAATCATGTAAATGTAATTAACTAGAGAGTCGGGGCACCACAAAATAATATTTATAGAGCTGTTATCTTCCGAATAAACTCTTAAAGACCTAGTAATATTTTACATCAATAGCAGTCAATATTAATCCTCACCTTAATTCAGTCTCATCTGAAAGTTGTAAATTCTTGGTTATCTGCATGAACCCTGGCTAACAAGTTGAATCAGCAATACAAAATTGGGTTTAATTATTTATTTGCTAAATACCTAACTAATCACACAGAATTACACATACACATAATTAATCATAACTTGATTACAAATTACGTCATAAAGGAAAACGTCCCTAGCGGGAGGAACAGATATGACAGCTGGTTACACAAAAGAAAAAGGGCTGGGTTTGAGTGAAAGAGCAGGAAGACTGAGGGACAAAGGGCGAAGCTGTGCTATCGTAAATACAGTATGTTATGCATTCTAAATTACCGCCCATTTGGATAAGGAAAATGCTATAAATATTTACTCTGAGCTGCGCTTTGGTAGGTTGGCGGTAGATGGAAGGCCGTGTTGCCCAACCGAGTCCTTTGAAGAATGTCTCTGCTGGTAAATTGGATACGTTGCAGTACCGTCATTGTGTGGTAGACCGGATACTCTGCCTGTTCCTTCCTAACCTGCGTTTGCAGCGGCTGTTGCTAATTCAACGGCTAGGAGGTATCACTTCTGTATTGAATAAGAGTTCAAAGTTCATACCATTCGCAACCAAAGCTCACGCTGATGTTGGCTTCGTTCTGTAGTTACTTTCTGAACCATTCTGACATCGGACCGTCGTCCTCGGAACAGGAGGTTACATTGTCGTCAAGGCTTTATATAGGAAGGGAGAGGAGGGCGTGTTTGAAAAGTTTTATAGCCCATGTCTCTTCACAGGGGCGGGCCACTGATTGAGCAGAGCCCTAACCTTATGGAAACCCAAATCTCACATTTTAGAAGCTAAAATCACATTTTAGAAGCTAAAATCACATTTCATCCCATCACGAATAATTTCATATTCAAACATTTAAATTGAACAACAATTCCATGTGAATCCGATAACTCTAATGTGTAGACTTTCCACTGTAGAGTTTATGTCATCTTATCATTGATGAGAATGTCTCAGATGACAACCGAACTGACATCATATTCATTAAGTACCACTGCATATGTTCATATGTTCAGAATATAGTTAATTTCCCCCCACCTTCTGATGTTCCCAGAATCTCTATGTTAACCAAGGGTTTTGCAAATGTAACATCAGTAGGGTAGAGAGCGGAAAAAGGAGGGAAGAGGTATTTATGACTGTCATAAACCTACCCCCAGGCCTACGTCAAGACAAGGGCATGACAAAACCTTTTTTTTTTTACCCCCCCAACCATTGTTTTTACACACGCTGCTACTCATTGTTTATTATCTATGCATAGTCACTTTACCCCTACCTACATGTACAAATTACCTCAACTAACCTGTACCCCCGCACACTGACTTGGTACCGGCACCCCCTGAATATAACCTCGTTATTGTTATGTTATTGTGTTACTTTATGCTTTACTTTATTTGGTAAATATTTTCTTAACTCTTCCTGAACTGCACTATTGGTTAAGGGCTTGTAAGTAAGCATTTCACGGTAAGGTCTACACTTGTTGTATTTGGTGCATGTGACAAATAAAGTTTGATTTGATTTAGTGCTTTGGCTTGACATCCCAGCAACAGTGTGTGATTGTGGCCCACAATTCTGAGTGTTCTTGCATGTGGGCATGTGGGCGTTATGGTGCATTACCGGCATCTATTGTACAGGAGCGTCCCTGTCTCCCGCCAGTACTAGCTTAAAAATGTACTAATAGAAGTATAAAGAAGGGTTCCTGCAGATGCAGGAATGCCCCAAATTGCTGGCAGCAATTGCACCCTTCCTAATCTCAGAACACAGATGAGTATGAACATATAGGACTAATGCAAAGAAGGAAGTTCACAGAATGGAATGGGAATGCTGATCGGAGTAGGAAAACACTAATGACAAAGCTACCTAACGCTATCCATCAGGATAACGTTATCAGATCTTTTTAGTACATATTTGACGTCATGGAAGAACCAGAGAAACGACTGAACTCTGTTCAGTGATGATAGGAGTAACAGAGAGCCTTAAAGAGGCCACTGAACATGTTTTTATGTTGCTCATAAAACAAAACGAGATTTCAGTCTTGGAGGTGTGTTTCCTGAACATTCCACGTTTGGTCAATGATGTTTGTCACTCATGAGACACTGTAGCCTATTTTACCTCCTCAAAATTCCCAGTATAAATGTAAGATAACTAAAGAATTCTGTCATTTAACTTTTTTTGCAGAGGATGTTTTAGTTGCACAATTTTCCATGTAAGTAATGTGTTTGGTGCAGTATTTCTCATGTAAAAAATGTGCAACGTTTTGTCTTATGCAAACAAAGTGGGAGCTACTGGGCAGGTCTGTCTCACGGTCTATGCTATTGGATACAGAGCAATCACCACAGCTGTTCACCCCATGTTAGTGGGCAAATGGACATCATCAAATCAAAACTCAACCCATATTAGATGAGACTGTCTTTATGACCAAAATGATCCTATTTACATTTTGTAGTTAATTCTGACACTAGAATAACTGTTTCTGACTTATATCAATACCACATAGGCCATTTTCAAAGGGATTCATTGTTTTTTAAAGGCATACACTCTTTAAGGAATCAATCACAGTTTGTCCAGAGGTTTGCTATGGTCAATGATTCTCACTGAGTGGTTCCCTCAGAATTTGCATACCTGGCCTTGAGGGTAACACGAACGCATTCACATAGCAGCAGCAGCTAGGGTGAGTGTGTTAGTGAGGGCTAATAAGACCCTGGCAGGGACACTGTTACCTTGATGACCATTTAACTCTCCATTACACCAACACAGCTGCCGAGCTATCTCACTTTCTCTCACACAAAACGAAATGCATGTGCACACAGAGTACTGTGTCAATTATATTTGTGTTGCATAAATATCATACTTTATGCCCTGCTTTGTGTTCCATAAATAGCATACTATATGACCAGCTTCTGTAACTATAGTCAAATGTCCCATTCCTGCAGTGAACTGCGTTATAGAACACAACCTGCTAACAAAGGAACAACAGTCTAATTAAAATAACCTCTCAAAGCCTTGTCCAGGCCAGGCAGGTCGGTATCCATACAAATCCCAGCGGAATACATTGGAAAGATAGCTGCGGCTAAGTTAACCAAGCCCTCCATTCTCTCCTCTCTCTCTTTCTCTTTCTTAACACAACCATCAGCTTAGGGATTACATCCATCTTTGAGAAGTAGGTCAAAGTAAAGCAGGAACAGTATTTTCATCTAGAACTTCACAGCAGAGCAGAGCAACCTCCATAGGAGATCTGGCCGCCTGGCTCAACAGCAGAGAAAAGGCAAGGAAGCTAGCTAGAGCAGGAGACCCAGATCCAACCACTGCCAGACTGAGGCTTTGTCCAAAATTGCATTCCATTTTCCTATATAGTGCAGAGGGCATGGCTTTGGTCAAAGGTAGTGCAGTACAAATGGAATTTGATTTGAATTGAAAAGGGTGCCATTTAGGAGGCAGACAAGAGCCAACTGCTGCCAGATCGGTTTCATTTGGACTCCCAGGATATTCAAACAACCTGTGAGGCTGACACACTTATGGCAGGCCAGGGTACTATGGAGGGTGTGGGTACATTATGGTACATTATGGTCTGAGTGTGGATTGTTGTGCTGGACACTGACTTTAGGTCTGAGGAACCTCACATAGAAAACTCTCAGAGTTAGAGTTACAGGGAGATATGAAAAAAAGAGAGAGAGAAGGGGTAGAGACAGAGGATGAGAGAGAGAGAGAGACAGAGGATGAGAGAGAGAGAGAGACCAGAGAGAGAGAGAGAGACACACACAGACCAGAGAGAGGGAGAGAGAGGGGGAGGGGGGGGGGCACTTGAGAGACTTGGCAAGGTAGAGTTCTCTGTGCCACCCTATGTTCTCTTCTATTCTGTTATGTTCCACCCTCCACCCTGTTACCCAAGCGAGCCAGAGTGAACCCCCAGGTAGCCCCCCTCCCATCCCCCACCCCTCTCACCCTGGTGGGGGTACATTACAGTCCCATCCCCTTGGTGTTACCATTAACGCTCCAACCCCCTGGGGTGTTAGGCAAGAAGGGGACCATTATATCTCTTGTTAGTCAAACGTAGAGTTTGTTTTCAACTGTATCAAGGCAGCTGCTATAACAGCTCAGGCATCTGCCCTGGCATTCAGAGCATTGAGAGAGAAAGGCGGTTTTTCTGTCACTATCATTAGATACACCATGTTGAAGACTGGCTTTGTTAAGGGCTCCACAATAAGGACGTTCACTTTGTTTGTTTTCTGTCAAAGTGATTCACTCACACCCTCCCTCGCTACCCCTCCCTCTTGGGAATGAGTCAACTACCCTTCCACACTGGGAACGAGTCTTTCTAACAAACTAGTAATAATAATACTTTTAATTTCATAAGCACTCAATCTATCTATATAGCTATGGATATTTACACCTGGATCTCACAGCTAGCTAGCTGCTATCTGTGTGACTATTGGCTTTTTTTCCCTTTATTTAACTAGGCAAGTCAGTTAAGAACAAATTCTTATTTTCAATGACGGCCTAGGAACAGTGCCTGTCTGTTCAGGGGCAGAACGACAGATTTGTTTGTACCTTGTCAGCTCGGGGGTTTGAACTTGCAACCTTCCGGTTACTAGTCCAACGCTCTAACCACTAGGCTATCCTGCTGCTTACGTCAATCCCGGAGCAAACATAAATTATTCCGGAGCTAGCCAGCTGAAGCGTTCCATCAGCCACTCCTGGGCTACAATCACCTATCCGGACCCGTTTTACTGCCAACGCGGAGCCCCACCGGGCCTTCACGACTGGACTACCGACGTTATCTGCCCGAGGGAGTTATCCAACTGGCCCCTCCGTCGCGACTTTACCTGAACGCCCGCTAATCGTTAGCTGTCTTATCGGCTGCTATCTGAATAGGTTTATCGGACAATTTTTCTTGGGTCACTATATCTATTTTGCCAATTGAATTGATCCCCTCTACCACACAGAACCCCACTAATCTACAGACGGAAACGCACGAGGTGGCTAAAAACAGACCTCCATCCTATGCTAGCTTGCTACCGATGGCCCGGCTAGCTGTCTGAATCGCCGTGACCCCAACCAACCTCACTACTCACTGGACCCTTATGATCACTCGACTAAGCATGCCTCTCTTGATGTCAATATGCCTTGTCCATTGCTGTTCTGGTTAGTGTTTATTGGCTTATTTCACTGTAGAGCCTCTAGCCCTGCTCATTATACCTTATCCAACCTTTCAGTTCCACCACCCACACATGCGATGACATAACCTGCGTTCAATGATGTTTCTAGAGACAATATCTCTCTCATCATCACTCAATACCTAGGTTTACCTCCACTGTATTTACCTCCTATCATACCTTTGTCTGTACAATATACCTTGAAGCTATTTTATCGCCCCCAGAAACCTCCTTTTACTCTCTGTTCCAGACATTCTAGACGACCAATTCTCATAGATTTTAGCCGTACCCTCATCCTACTCCTCCTCTGTTCCTCTGGTGATGTAGAGGTGAATCCAGGCCCTGCAGTGCCTAGCTCCACTCCTATTCCCCAGGCGCTCTCTTTTGATGACTTCTGTAACCGTAATAGCCTTGGTTTCATGCATGTTAACATTAGAAGCCTCCTCCCTAAGTTTGTTTTATTCACTGCTTTAGCACACTCTTCCAATCTGGATGTACTAGCCGTGTCTGAATCATGGCTTAGATAGGAATGAAAATTTCTGAATTTTTGGTGGTCTAACTACAACATTTTCAGACAAGAGATAACGGCCAAAGGGGGCGGTGTTGCAATCAACTGCAAAGATATCCTGCAGAGTTCTGTCCTACTATCCAGGTCTGTACCCAAACAATTTGAACTTCTACTTTAAAAATCCAACTCTTGAAAAACAAGACTCTCACCGTTGCCGCCTGCTATAGACCACCCTCTGCCCCCAGCTGTGTTATGGACACCATATGTGAACTGATTGCCCCCCATCTATCTTCAGAGCTCGTGCTGCTAGGGAACCTAAACTGGAACATGCTTAACACCCCAGCCATCCTACAATCTAAGCTTGATGCCCTCAATCTCACACAAATTATCAATGAACCTACCAGGTACCACCCCAAAGCCGTAAACACGGGCACCCTCATAGATATCATCCTAACCAATTTGCCCTCTAAATACAAGATCTCAGAGATCACTGCCTCATTGCCTGCATCCGTAATGGGTCAGCGGTCAAACGACCTCCAATCATCACTGTCAAATGCTCCCTGAAACACTTCAGCGAGCAGGCCTTTCTAATCGACCTGGCCGGGGTATCCTGGAAGGATATTGATCTCATCCCGTCAGTAGAGGATATTGGTTATTTAAAAAAAATGCCTTCCTCACCATCTTAAATAAGCATTCCCCATTCAAGAAATGTAGAACCAGGAACAGATATAGCCCTTGGTTCTCTCCAGACTTGACTGCCCTTAACCAACACAAAAACATCCTATGGCATTCTGCATTAGCATCGAACAGCCCCAGTGATATGCAACTTTTCAGGGAAGCTAGAAACCAATATACACAGGCAGTTAGAAAAGCCAAGGCTAGCTTTTTCAAGCAGAGATTTGCTTCCCGCAACACAAACTCAAAAAAGTTATGGGACACTGTAAAGTCCATGGAGAATAAGAACACCTCCTCCCAGCTGCCCACTGCACTGAAGATAGGAAACACTGTCACCACCGATAAATCCACTATAATTGAGAATTTCAATAAGCATTTTTCTACGGCTGGCCATGCTTTCCACCTGGCTACCCCTACCCCAGTCAACAGCACTGCACCCCCCACAGCAACTTGCCCAAGCCTTCCCCATTTCTCCTTCTCCCAAATCCAGTCAGCTGATGTTCTGAAAGAGCTGCAAAATCTGGACCCTACAAATCAGCCGGGCTAGACAATCTGGACCCTATCTTTTATAAAATTATCTGCCGAAATTGTTGCCACCCCTATTACTAGCCTGTTCAACCTCTCTTTCGTGTCGTCTGAGATTCTCAAAGATTGGAAAGCAGCTGCGGTCATCCCCCTCTTCAAAGGGGGGGACACTCTTGACCCAAACTGCTACAGACCTATATCTATCCTACCCTGCCTTTCTAAGGTCTTCAAAAGCCAAGTCAACAAACAGATTACCTACCATTTCGAATTCCACCATACCTTCTCCGCTATGCAATCTGGTTTCAGAGCTGGTCATGGGTGCAACTCAGCCACGCTCAAGGTCCTAAACGATATCTTAACCGCCATCGATAAGAAACAATACTGTGCAGCCGTATTCATTGACCTGGCCAAGGCTTTTGACTCTGTCAATCACCACATCCTCATCGGCAGACTCGACAGCCTTGGTTTCTCAAATGATTGCCTCGCCTGGTTCACCAACTACTTCTCTGATAGAGTTCAGTGTGTCAAATCGAAGGGTCTGTTGTCCGGGCCTCTGGCAATCTCTATGGGGGTGCCACAGGGTTCAATTCTTGGACTGACTCTCTTCTCTATATACATCAATGATGTCGCTCTTGCTGCTGGTGAGTCTCTGATCCACCTCTACGCAGAAGACACCATTCTGTATACTTCTGGCCCTTCTTTGGACACTGTGTTAACAACCCTCCAGACGAGCTTCAATGCCATACAACTCTCCTTCCGTGGGCCTCCAATTGCTCTTAAATACAAGTAAAACTAAATGCATGCTCTTCAACCGATCGCTGCCTGCACCTGCCCGCCTGTCCAACATCACTACTCTGGACGGCTCTGACTTAGAATATGTGGACAATTACAAATACCTAGGTGTCTGGTTAGACTGTAGACTCTCCGTCCAGACTCACATCAAACATCTCCAATCCAAATTTAAATCTAGAATTGGCTTCCTATTTCGCAACAAAGCATCCTTCACTCATGCTGCCAAACATACCCTACTAAAACTGACCATCCTACCAATCCTCGACTTCGGCGATGTAATTTACAAAATAGCCTCCAATACCCTACTAAATAAATTGGATGCAGTCTATCACAGTGCCATCCGTTTTGTCACCAAAAACCCATATACTACTCACCACTGCGACCTGTACGCTCTCGTTGGCTGGCCCTCGCTTCATACTCGTCGCCAAACCCACTGGCTCCAGGTCATCTACAAGACCTTGCTAGGTAAAGTCCCCCCTTATCTCAGCTCGCTGGTCACCATAGCAGCACCCACCTGTAGCACGCGCTCCAGCAGATATATCTCTCTGGTCACCCCCAAAACCAATTCTTCCTTTGGCCGCCTCTCCTTCCAGTTCTCTGCTGCCAATGACTGGAACGAACTACAAAAATCTCAGACACTGGAAACACTTATCCCTCTCACTAGCTTTAAGCACCAGCTGTCAGAGCAGCTCACATATTACTGCACCTGTACATAGTCCATCTATAATTTAGCACAAACAACTACCTCTTTCCCTACTGTATTTATTTATTTTGCTCCTTTGCACCCCATTATTTCTATCTCTACTTTGGACATTCTTCCACTGCAAATCTACCATTCCAGTGTTTTACTTGCTATATTGTATTTACTTCGCCACCATGGCCTTTTTTTCCATTTACCTCCCTTATCTCACCTCATTTGCTCACATTGTATATAGACTTATGTTTCTACTGTATTATTGACTGTATGTTTGTTTTACTCCATGTGTAACTCTGTGTTGTTATATGTGTCGAACTGCTTTGCTTTATCTTGGCCAGGTCGCAATTGTAAATGAGAACTTGTTCTCAACTTGCCTACCTGGTTAAATAAAGGTGAAATAAATAAAATAAAATAAAAATCACTATAATAAGCATTATCACTATCCATTTTAAAGACGAGTTTAAAGAAACTTCGGCACAGTACCTGTGCAGTAACATCTTATTATTATAGGCGTGCTTCAGTATGCAGTAAACTCACAAGGGAAATCTCATAGGATGTGAGCGTAAGTGCGGTATCAAATCAAATACAATACAACCGAATACAACAGGTATATGGACCTTATCGTTAAATGCTTGCTTACAAGCCCTTAACTTTATTATCTTTAAAACGGCATTGTTGGTTAAGAAAATATTTACTAAATTAACTAAAGTAAAAAATAAAAAGCAACAATAAAATAACAATAATGAGGCTATATAGCAGATTCTAGATTTAATTTTGGATTGGAGACGCTTAATGTGAGTCTGGAAGGAGAGTTTACAGTCTAACCAGAGACCTAGGTATTTGTAGTTGTCCACATATTCTAAGTCAGAAGCGTCCAGAGTAGTGATGCTGGACGGGCGGGCAGGTGCGGGCAGCAATCGGTTGAAGAGCCTACATTTAGTTTTACTAGCATTTAAGAGCAGTTGTTGGCAACGGAAGGAGAGTTGTATGGCATTGAAGCTCGTCTGGAGGTTAGTTAACACAGTGTCCAAAGAAGGGCCAGAAGTATACAGAGTGATGTCGTCTGCGTAGAGGTGGATCAGAGAATCACCAGCAGCAAGAGCAACATCATTGACGTATACAGAGAAAAGAGTCGGCCCGAGAATTGAACCCTGTGTCACCCACATAGAGACTGCCGGAGGTCCGGACAGCAGACCCTCCGATTTGACACACTGAACTCTGTCTAAGAAGTGGTTGGTGAACCAGGCGAGGCAGTCATTTGAGAAACCAAGGCTGTTGAGTCTGCAGATTAGAATGTGGTGATTGACAGAGTCGAAAACCTTGGCCAGGTCGATGAAGACGGCTGCTGGGTATTGTCTTTTATCAATGGCGGTTATGATATCGTATAGTACCTTGAGCGTGGCTGAGGTGCACCCGTGACCAGCTCGAAAACCGGATTGCACAGCAGAGAAGGTACGGTGGGATTCGAAATGGTCAGTCATCTGTTCATTAACTTGGCTTTCGAAGACTTTAGAAAGGCAGGGCAGGATGGATATAGGTCTATAACAGTTTGGGTCTAGAGTGTCACTCCCTTTGAAGAGGGGGATGACCGCGGCAGCGTTCCAATCTTTAGGGATCTTGGACGAAACGAAAGAGAGGTTGAACAGACAGGTAATAGGGGTTGCAACAATGGCGGCGGATAATTTTCGAAGGAGAGGGTTCAGATTGTCTAGCCCAGCTGATTTATATGGGTGCAGGTTTTGCAGCTCTTTCAGAACATCTGCTATCTGGATTTGGGTGAAGGAGAAGCTGGGAAGGCTTGAGCAAGTAGCTGCGGGGGGTGCGGAGCTGTTGGCCGGGGTTGGGGTAGCCAGGAGGAAAGCGTGGTCAGCAGTAGAGAAATGCTTACTGAAATTCTCGATTATCGTGGATTTATCGGTGATGCCAGTGTTACCTAGCCTCAGTGCAGCGGGCAGCTGGGAGGAGGTGCTCTTATTCTCCATGGACTTTACAGTGTCTCAAAATTTTGGGGAGTTAGAGCTACAGGATGCACATTTCTGTTTGAAAAAGCTAGCCTTAGCTTTCCTGACTGACTGTGTGTATTGGTTCCTGACTTCCCTGAAAAGTTGCAAATCGCGGGGACTATTCGATGCTAGTGCAGTCCGCCACAGGATGTTTTTTATGCTGGTCAAGGGCAGTCAGGTCTGGAGTGAACCAAGGGCTATATCTGTTCTTAGTTCTATATTTTTTGAAAGGGGCATGCTTATTTAAGATGGTGGGGAAATTACTTTTCATGAATGACCAGGCATCCTTGACAGATGGGATGAGGTCAATATCCTTCCAGGATACCTGGGCCAGGTCAATTAGAAAGGCCTGCCCGCAGAAGTGTTTTAGGGAGCGTTTGACAGTGATGAGGGGTGGTCGTTTGACCGCAGACCCATAGCGGATGCAGGCAATGAGGCAGTGATCGCTGAGATCCTGATTGAAAACATCAGAGGTGTATTTGGAGGGCAATTTGGTCCAGATAATATCTAGGAGGGTGCCCATGATTACGGATTTAGGGTTGTACCTGGTGGGTTCCTTGATAATTTGTGTGAGATTGAGGGCATCTAGCTTAGATTGTAGGACTGCCGGGCGTTAAGCATATCCCAGTTTAGGTCACCTAACAGAACGAACTCTGAAGATAGATGGGGGGCAATAAATTCACATATGGTGTCCAGGGCACAGCTGGGAGCTGAGGGGGGTCTATAACAGGAGGCAACAGTGAGAGATTTATTTCTGGAGATTCATTTTTAAGATTAGAAGCTCAAACTGTTTGGGCATAGACCTGGAAAGTATTAGCGTGCACCCCGCTAACTAGCTAGCCATTTCACACATTTTACATTCACACTGTGCTCTGACGGCTCCACAAATATAGCGAGTAGAGAGGGGTGGCAACAGGGTTTGTGGAAGGTGTGTGTGTGTGTGTGTGGGAGAGGGTATGGGTTGCCTCTTTGTAACTCTACTCCAACTCAGACAGAACAAAGAGGTTTTAGTCTGTTGGATTCCTTCCTGTATTGCCTTGACCACAAGGGACTGTACCCCTACACCCCTCCTACCCCCCTCTACCCCCCCTACACCTCTCTACCCCTCCCACCCCCCTCTACCCCTCTTACCTCTCCAACACCTCTCTAGCCCTCCTACATCTCTCCACCCCTCTAGCCCTCCTACAGCTCTCCAACACCTCTCTACCCCTCTACGCCCCCCCCCTGCCTCTGCCCAATCAAAAATAACAGTCAGCCCATCAGGGAGGGTGAACACACACACACATACAGCGGTCAGTCACTCCAACTTTTAACAGGCCTCTTTACAGGAGACACATGGCTTGCATTCACTTTCAATAGGCTCTATTAAATCCTACTGACACAATGATACATTCTGTGACCAGAAGGGTTTTTACGACAACCATGTAGGCCATAGTACCAAAGAAGATAACTTCAAAAGGGGGACATCAATTCTGACTATAATGCCTTTGAAGGTCCTTTGATCTTTAAAGAAAGAGAAGTTCTAAAAATGGCCTAGAATGTGAAGGCACTAGGTACTAAGGCTGGCACAATTACTGTATAGCCTTGTAACCAATGATTATGATTGAAGACTGTCATGAAAATAAAATAACCGTCATAACAATAAAAATATATATACAGTGGGGCAAAAAAGTATTTAGTCAGCCACCAATTGTGCAAGTTCTCGCACTTAAAAAGATGAGAGAGGCCTGTAATTTTCATCAGGGGTACACTTCAACTATGACAGACAAACGGAGAAAAAAATCTAGAAAATCACATTGTAGGATTTTTAATTAATTTATTTGCAAATTATGGTGGAAAATAAGTATTTGGTCAATAACAAACATTTATCTCAATACTTTGTTATATACCCTTTGTTGGCAATGACAGAGGTCAAACGTTTTCTGTAAGTCTTCACAAGGTTTTCACACACTGTTGCTGGTATTTTGGCCCATTCCTCCATGCAGATCTCCTCTAGAGCAGTGACGTTTTGGGGCTGTTGCTGGGCAACACAGACTTTCAACTTCCTCCAAAGATTTTCTATGGGGTTGAGATCTGGAGACTGGCTAGGCCACTCCAGGACCTTACGAAGCCACTCCTTTGTTGCCCGGGCGGTGTGTTTGAGATCATTGTCATGCGGAAAGACCTAGCCACTTTTCATCTTCAATGCCCTTGCTGATGGAAGGAGGTTTTTACTCAAAATCTCACAATACATGACCTCATTCATTCTTTCCTTCACACGGATCAGTCGTCCTGGTCCCTTTGCAGAAAAACAGCCCCAAAGCATGATGTTTCCACCCCCAAAGCATGATGTTTCCACCCCCATGCTTCACAGTAGGTATGGTGTTCTTTGGATGCAACTCAGCATTCTTTGTCCTCCAAACACGACAAGTTGAGTTTTTACCAAAGCGTTCTATTTTGGTTTCATCTGGCCATTTGACATTCTCCCAATCTTCTTCTGGATCATCCAAGTGCTCTCTAGCAAACTTCAGACGGGCCTGGACATGTACTGGCTTAAGCAGGGGGACACGTCTGGCACTGCAGGATTTGAGTCCCTGGCGGCGTAGTGTGTTACTGATGGTAGGCTTTGTTACTTTGATCCCAGCTCTCTGCAGGTCATTCACTTGGTCCCGCCAGTGTGGTTCTGGGATTCTTGCTCACCGTTATTGTGATCATTTTGACCCCACGGGGTGAGATCTTGCATGAAGCCCCAGATCGAGGGAGATTATCAGTGATCTTGTATGTCTTCCATTTCCTAATAATTGCTCCCACAGTTGATTTCTTTAAACCAATCTGCTTACCTATTGCAGATTCAGTCTTCCCAGCCTGTTGCAGGTCTACAATTTTGTTTCTGGTGTCCTTTGACAGCTCTTTGGTCTTGGCCATAGTGGAGTTTGGAGTGTGACTGTTTGAGGTTGTGGACAGGTGTCTTTTATACTGATAACAAGTTCAAACAGGTGCCATTAATACAGGTAACGAGTGGAGGACAGAGGAGCCTCTTAAAGAAGAAGTTACAGGTCTGGGAGAGCCAGAAATCTTGCTTGTTTGTAGGTGGCCAAATACTTATTTTTCACCATAATTTGCAAATAAATTCAGAAAAAATCCTATTCCCAGTCCAGGACAGGTTAAAGTTAGTGAGGAAGATATGAGTCTCTAGCTTCAGTGATTTTTGCAATTCGTTCCAGTCATTGGCAGCAGAGAACTGGAAGGAAAGGCGGCCAAAGAGAGTGTTGTCTTTGGGGATGACCAGTGAAATATACCTGCTGGTATATTTAAGATAAGGAGGGGCTTTACCTAGCAAAGACTAATAGATGACCTGGAGCCAGTGGGTTTGGTGACGAATATGTAGTGAGGGCCTGTCACGACTTCCGCCGAAGTCGGCGCCTCTCCTTGTTCGGGCGGCGTTTGGCGGTCGACATCACCGGCTTTCTAGCCATCGCCGCTCCATTTTCTCATTGTTCCATTTGTTTTGTTGTGTTAACTGCACACCTGGTTTACATTCCCTAATCACACTGCATGTATTTATTCCTCTGTTCCCTCCCATGTCTTTGTGTGAAATTGTTTTGTTACGTGTTTAGTGTGATGCGCCAGATTGGTTTTTCCCCCGGGTATCATATTTTGACCCGTTGTATGTATTTGCCATACATTTGTATATTTGTGAATGTTTTCGAGGTTATTGACTTGGCTGGAGGATTTTTGACGCAGTTGCGTCTTTCTTTTGTGCTTTTTCCAAATAAAAGTGTGCCTGATCACAACTCACTGCTCTCCTGCACCTGACTTCGTACCAGTAGCGCACAACCTTGACAGGGCCAGCTAACGAGAGCATACAGGTTGCAGTGGTGGGTAGTATATGGGGCTTTGGTGACAAAATGGATGGCACTGTGATAGACTACATCCAGTTTGCTGAGTAGAGTGTTCGAGGCTATTTTGTAAATGACATCGCCGAAGTCAAGGATCGGTAGGATAGTCAGTTTTATGAGGGTATGTTTGCCAGCATGAGTGAAGGAGGCTTTATTGCAAAATAGGAAGCCAATTCTAGATTTAATTTTGGATTGGAGATACTTAATATGAGTCTGGAAGGAGACTTTACAGTCTAACAAGACACCTAGGTATTTGTAGTTGTCCACATATTCTAAGTCAGAACCATCCAGGGTAGTGATGCTAGTCGGGCGGGCAGGTGAGGGCAACAATTGGTTGAAGAGCCCGCATTTAGTTTTACTAGCATTTAAGAGCAGTTGTTGGCAACGGAAGGAGTGTTGTATGGCATTGAAGCTCGTCTGGAGGTTAGTTAACACAATGTCCAAAGAAGGTTCAGATGTATACAGAATGGTGTCGTCTGCATAGAGGTGGATCAGAGAATCACCAGCAGCAAGAGCGACATCATTGATATATACAGAGTATAGTCGGCCCGAGAATTGAACTCTGTGGCACCCACATAGAGACTGCAAGTGGAAGGATAACAGGCCCTCCGATTTGACACACTGAACTCTTGTCTGTGAAGAGGTTGGTGAACCAGGTGAGGCAGTCATTTGAGAAACAAAGGCTGTTGAGTCTGCCGATAAGAATGCGGTGATTGACAGAGTTGAAAGCCTTGGCCAGGTTGATGAAGACGGCTGCACAGTACTGTCATTTATCGATGGCAGTTATGATATTGTTTAAGACATTGAGCGTGGCTGAGGTGCACCCATGAACAGCTCAGAAACCATATTGCGTAGTGGAGAAGGTACGGTGGGATTCGAAATGGTCGGCGATCAAAATGGTCGGAGATTGAACAGGATAGTAATAGGGGTTGCAACAATTTTTAGAAAGAGAGGGTCCAGATTGTCTAGCCCAGCTGATTTGTAGGGATCCAGATTTTGCAGCTCTTTCAGAACATAAGCTATCTGGATTTGGGTGAAGGAGAAGTCACGGAGGCTTGGGAAAGTTGCTGCAGGGGTTGCTGAGCTGTTGGCCGGGGTAGGGGAGCCAGGTGGAAAGCATGGCCAGCCGTAGGCAATAAGGCAGTGATCGCTGAGATCCTGGTTGAAGACAGCAGAGGTGTATTTAGAGGACAAGTTGGTCAGGATGATATCTAAGAGGGTGCCCATGGTTACGGATTTAGGGTTGTACCTGATAAATTCCTTAATAATTTGTGTGAGATTGAGGGCATCTGGCTTAGATTGTAGGACAGCCGTGGTGTTAACCATATTCCAGTTTAGGTCACCTAACAGTACGAACTCCGAAGATAGATGGGGGTGCAATCAATTCACAGATGGTGTCCAGGGCACAGCTGGGTGCTGAAGGGGGTCTATAACAAGCAGCAACAGTGAGAGACTTGTTTCTGGAAAGGTGGATTTTTAAAAGGAGAAGCTCGAATTGCTTGGGCACAGACCTGGATAGTATGACAGAACTCTGCAGACTATCTCTGCAGTAGATTGCACCTCCGCCCCAATT
Source organism: Oncorhynchus mykiss (assembly GCF_057628025.1). Taxonomy (NCBI): domain Eukaryota; kingdom Metazoa; phylum Chordata; class Actinopteri; order Salmoniformes; family Salmonidae; genus Oncorhynchus; species Oncorhynchus mykiss. The sequence continues at coordinate 86,012,233 of NC_143026.1, forward strand.
GGCAGTTATATCTTATCGGAAAATGTTAGTTAGAGTTAAGCCATGATTCAGACACGGCTAGGACATCAGGGTTGGCAGAGTGTGCTAAAGCAGTGAATAAAACAAACTTGGGGAGGAGGCTTTTAATGTTAACATGCATGAAACCAAGGCTTTTACGGTTACAAAAGTCAACAAATGAGAGCGCCTGGGGAGTAGGAGTGGAGCTAGGCACTGCAGGACCTGGATTAACCTCTACATCACCAGAGGAACAGAGGAGGAGTAGGATAAGGGTACGGCTAAAGTCTATAAGAACTGGTCTTCTAGTGTGTTCGGAAAAGAGAATAAAAGGAGCAGATATCTGGGCACGGAAGAATAGATTCAAGGCAGAATGTACAGACAAGGGTATGGTAGGATGTGAGTATTGTGGAGGTAAACCTAGGCATTGAGTGACGATGAGAGATTTTGTCTCTAGAGGCACCAGTTAAGCCAGGTGAGGTCATCGCATGTGTGGGGGCGTGGAACAAAAGGGCTACCTAAGGCATATTGGGTAGGGTTAGGGGCTCTACAGTGAAATAAGACAATCACTAACCAAAACAGCAATAGACAAGGCATAGGCATGTGCAGCCAAGTGATCATAGGGTCCAATGAGTAGCACTAGATTAGTCAGGGAGCCAATTTCCGAAGTCGCTGCTACGCTATGCGAGCTGGAGACACGGCCTAATACCTAATAAACTGTCCGGTGAGTGTATACTGTGTGTGTGTGTGTGTGTGTTTATATATATATATATATATATATATAAACACATACAGTTGAAGTCGGAAGTTTACATACACTTAGGTTGGACTCATTTTTCAACCACCGTACAAATTTCTTGTTAAGAATCCCACTAACGGGATTGATATGACAACAGCCAGTGAAAGTGCAGGGCGCCAAATTCAAAACAACAGAAATCTCATGATTAAAATTCCTCAAACATAGAAGTATTTTACAACATTTTAAAGATAAACTTGTTGTGAATTCCACCACAGTGTCCGATTTCAAAAAGGCTTTCGACGAAAGCACACCAAACGATTATGTTAGGTCTGCACCTAGTCACAGAAAAACACAGCCATTTTTCCAGCCAAAGAGAGGAGTCACAAAAATCAGAAATAGAGATAAAATGAATCACTAACCTTTGATGATCTTCATCAGATGACACTCATAGGACTTCATGTTACTTTACATTAGCTCGTTATGTTTAGTAGTTCCAAAACATCCGGTGATTTTGCAGACAGCCACATCAATTTACAGAAATACTCATAATAAACATTGATAAAAGATACAACTAATATGCGTGGAATTATAGATACACTTCTCCTTAATGCAACCGCTGTGTCAGATTTCAAAAAAGCTTTACCGAAAAAGCACACCATGCAATAATCTGAGTACAGCGCTCAGACAACAAATCAAGCCATACAAATATCCGCCAGTCAACAGAAGTCAGAAATAACATTAGAAATATTCACTTACCTTTGATGATCTTCATCAGAATGCACTCCCAGGAATCCCAGTTCCACAATAAATGTTTGATTTGTTCAATAAAGTCCATAGTTTATGTCCAAATACCTCCTTTTGTTCGCACGTTTAGCCCAGTAATCCAAATTCATGACGCACAGGCCTTAGGAAGTGCAATTTGACCCCATAGACACTGTATATTTGATAAGCAAAGAGTTGAAAAACTACCGATCTCAGATTTCCCGATCTCAGATTTCTTTCTCAGGTTTTTGCCTGCCATATGAGTTCTGTTATACTCACAGACATCACTCAAACAGTTTTTGAAATTTCAGAGTGTTTTCGTTCGAAATCTACTAATAATATGCTAATAATATGCATATATTAGCCTGCGTAGCAGGCCGTTTACTCTGGGCACCTTATTCATCCAAGCTACTCAATACTGCCCCCAGCCATAAGAAGTTAACAAACTACAGTTTTGGCAAGTCGGTTAGGACATCTGCTTTGTGCATGACACAAGTAATTTGTGCATGACACAAGGCCTACCTTCAAACTCAGTGCCTCTTTGTGTGACATCATGGGAAAATCAAAAGAAATCAGCCAAGACCTCAGAATAAAAATTGTAGACCTCTACAAGTCTGGTTCATCCTTGGGAGCAATTTCCAAACGCCTGAAGGTACCATGTTCATCTGAACAAACAATAGTACACAAGTATAAACACCATGGGACCACACAGCCATCATCCCGCTCAGGAAGGAGACGTGTTCTGTCTCCTGGAGATGAACGTACTTTGGTGCAACGTACTGCCAAATTCTTTAAAACAACGTTGGAGGCAGCTTATGGTAGAGAAATTGACATGACATTTTCTGGCAATAGCTCTAGTGGACATTTCTGCAGTCAGCATGCCAATTGCACGCTCCCTCAAAATTTGAGACATCTGTGGCATTGTGTTGTGTGACAAACCTGTACATTATAAAAGTGCCTTTTATTGTCCATAGCACAAGGTGCACCTATGTAATGATCATGCTGTTTCATCAGCTCCTTGACACAAAATTTGAGAGAAATAAGCTTTTTGTTCTGGGAGTCAGTTAATTCTTATTTACAATGACAGCCTAGGAACAACTGCCTTGTTCAGGGGCAGCACGGCAGATTTCTACCTTGTCAGCTCAGGGATTTGATCTAGCAACCTTTCAGTTACTGGCCCAATGCTCTAACCACTAGGCTACCTGCCACCCCAAATGTTGTATTTATATTTTTGTTCAGTGTATATATTTGGCTAATCGAATGGTTATTACGGAGACCGCGGTAATTTTACTGGCAAATAACCATCATCCAAAATTACATGACCGTCACAGCCCTACTAGGCACTTAACGAGAGGCGGACCCACTCAGTCTCCCCCTTATAGCTGTATGGTTACTTTTCCTTTCTCTGGCTAAAGTGGAGGGAAACTCTACACCCAGCCCACCTTTGGCCTACCTGGGCACTTACACAGGACCACCCACATCTGTAGTGGAGCAGTGAAATACTTAACACTGTCCTGACTGACTCCACCATACCAAATACTCAACACTGTGGTCCTCTGTAGCTCAGTTGGTAGAGCATGACACTTGCAACGCCAGGATAATGGGTTTGATTCCCGGGACCACCCATGCGCACACACTGAATCATAGAGCTTGTGCGGTGAATGCGAGGAATGTCCAAACAAACATTTCTCCTGAACTTATGTCTCCTAGAATGTGACCCCAGATGACCCTTCCAGAGAGGGAAATGTAAAAAATATATGTTTTGATGCTTTGAGAGGATCAGAGTTGAGATGGGAGAAGGAGACTGGTATTTAAAAAGACAGCGCGAGAGAAGGAGAGCTGGAGAGGGGGAAGAGAGAGAGGGAGAGATGAGTCATCGGTGAGGAGAAGGGTGATACAAATCGCTAAAGGAATCCCCCTCTCCTCTCTCATCCTCCCACGCCTGGAAGAATGAAGCTGGAGGTGGGGGAGCTCAGCCCACGCAGGGTTAGCCTGCTCTGGGCTTCTAAGGGAGAGAGGAACCCCCTCCATGGAGGTCAGAGGAACCACCAGGCTTCAGAGGGTACTGACTGAGTCATTCAGAGGAAATGTCAACCCTACAGTAGGTGTGACTCTATATAAAAACTCTGGCGTCAGGTTAAAGACTCATCCCACAGTTCAACGTCTAGTTTTTATTTACATTTGGTTTGGTTGTCAACTAACATAAATTCAACAAAACAATTATAACACAAATCACATCATTGGATTTAGGTTAAAAGATGGGTGAAAAAAAGACAATGCCCTCATGTTGATGATTTTTGCAAATCCAATCAGTTTCCAATTTGATTCAACGTCATCACAGATTTTTGGGGTTAAAATGACATGGAAACAATGTTTATTCAAGCAGTTTTTGCACAGTGGGATGTCTGCTGTTGTGTTGTAGATAAATGAGCTTGAAGTTTGAAGAAGGTGACCAAATAACAAGACATTGTAGTCATATTGGCAGTCATCTTACACCAGCGGTAAGTGTTCAGAAGCACTGAAAATCATAAATTCAACATCAATTAACATGGGTTGATTATCCATACATTCACTGTAGTTACCCTCTGACAGTATAATCCTTCTTTTTCCATTTCATTTCATTTTTTAGGTGTTCCCAGCGATTTGTTCTCTGTTCTGCTCCAGAACAATTCAATGGTTTTGAAAACACACACACACACACCTTTGTGCTTTTCCAGTAAGAGAATACCATACCATATGGCAACACACAGACTTTCCAAAGAATGTGATGGATGTGTTCCCCAAGGGAAAAAGGGGAGTTTTCTGCCAACCAGCCATAGTACAAACTAACTGCCTATTGAGGAGGGATTTCCCAACAAAGCAGCCATGTACACACAGACTATGGGAGTGGAATATGGATGGAAAAAGAAAGAAAAAAGGAAAGTATATTTTTAAAAATTATGTTAATGGGAGGGGGAAAAGAAAAAAGCGAGAGTGGGCCATGAGGTTTCCCATAAATGTTAATGAAGGGCTTTTCCAGAAGAAGGAGTTTCTTTTTTCCTGCAGTACGAAACAAGGGGTCAGACAGACACTGATGTAACCAGTAGGGACCAGGGGTCCATCTAAAGGAGGAGGCAGAGAGGAGTGGAAAAACACGGGAAGGAACTGGGCTATAAAGGGCTTAAGGCTTTACTAGGGACTGCTAGTTCACACTGGAACCGCATAGAAATAAAGTGGTTGCGTCCCGAAATTACACGTTATTCCTTATATAGTGCACTACAATAAGGCCGCATAGGATTCTGGTCAAAAATATTGCGCTTGCCAATATGGTGCCACTTCGGAAGCACAGTGTCTTTTCATCAACAGGATAAGCTTAAGTCCTCTGCAAGGAGCAGGGAACAACTTTAAAGCTGTAAAAGTTGAGTGCGAGGTCCCCGGTTTCTCAAACTAAATCCCTTTACAGTGTATAGACACTATAATCACTCCATTCTTCCTCGTAAATCAGTTCCTTTCAAATAGTCCCTCAGTTCATGGACACTCTTTGTCCGCATAAAACTCTCTCATATTATTTAAAAAATATATATTTGGGTCAAAATTGGGTAAAACCAATCCCATTATTTTGTTCCATTTATGTGACTATAGCCGTTAGATTAATTATATGTATTGAAAAGCCAGAGCACAAGGTGAGCCTTCTATTTATAGATATAGAGTGAAGACTGCTGTAGAATGGACTGGAGAAGATAATTTCCAACTCGATAAGCCAATATGTGTGTGTGTGTGTGTGTGTGTGGCTGGCTTCTCACCAGTCACCTTCCAGGTTCTTTCTCTTGATTGGGTGGGTGTTTTGCTCCATGCATGACTCTCCAGTGTCAGCCCATTAAAACTGATTGAAACAGCCAGGCTTATAATAATCAGAATCTTCTGGCTCAGGGCTAATGTCAGGCAGATGAGTGTTTACAGAAAAATAGCTGAAGCTGAAGAGAAATGGAACAATGTTTATAGTTTCCCCCAGGGCTACAGGTCTTTTTATGTTCATCACAATTGTACATTATTATCTAGGCTGAAGCAGCTATGCTAAAATGCCTTTACAGTGAATCCTCAGAAAATGTATGTTAAATGAGTTATTGCTGTAAAGAGAGAATCAGGAAAACATTACTGTAAACACTTGAAAAAGTAATTTACTTCTCTACAGTCTGCTCAAAACAAACCAAACCACAAAGACTCAAAAAGTACACACACCAGGCATCTCTCCAGTCAGCCATCTCTCCAGTCAGTCAACCAGCCAGCTAAACAGCCAGCCAAACCGCCAGCCATCTAGCCTCAAACCAATTCACCACAGCCTGCTTCTGATTTCTCCTCTCTTTGTGATAGCAGCCTGCCAGGCAGTAGAAGAGCCAACCCGTCCAGCGGAGGGTCCGGAAGGCGAGGGTCCGGAAGGCGAGGGTCCGGAAGGCGAGGGTCCGGAAGGCGAGGGTCCGGTTCATACCAGGGTGACAGGTGAGGTGGTTAGAATGGCCCCACTGAAGAACATCAGAGCGAACACAATCTGGAACAAACAGAGCATTACAAGGACCGTTACCCGGGTCAGGCTGGTTCTGCTGAGCCTGGCGGATACGAGACTTGATCTCCCAGGTGACGGCGGCAACGATGCAGGTGGGTGGCACAAATGACTTCTGGCTCGGTACCCGTGTTGTCGGTGTTGAACTGGCAAGAGAGGGCATCAGGCTTGGTATTCTTTGAACCAGGGCGATAAGTGAGTGTGAAATTTAATCTACCGAAGAACAAGGCCTACCTGGCTTGCCGGGAGTTCAGACTTTTGGTGGTCTGGATGTAGGACATTTTTTTATGGTCAATCCACACGATGAAGGGGGTTACAGAGCCCTCCAGCCAGGGACGCATTCCTCCAGAGCCAGCTTAACTGCCAGGAGTTCCTGGTTTCTGAAGTCAAAATTCCTCTCTGCAGGTGAGAGCTTACAGGAAAAGAATGCACATGGGTGGACCTTCTGACTAGAGGGGGAACGTTGAGACAGAACAGCACCTAACCCGGTGTCAGAGGCATCCACCTCGACGATGAACTGGAGTTCTGGGTCGGGCTTAGTAAGGACCAGAGCGGAGGTGAAGTGCCGCTTGAGTTTCAGGAATGCTGCCTCTGCCTCAGGAGTCCAGTGGAACGGAGTGGAGGTGGAGGTGAGAGTGGTGAGAGGTGCTGCCAGACGGCTGTAGTTGCGAATGAAACGTCTGTAAAAATGTGCAAACTCCAGGAAACGCTGTAGCTGCTTCAGGTTAGAGGGCACAGGCCACTCTGTGACTGTCATGACCTTGGCGGGGTCCATACGTAACTGTCCCTGTGGGGATCTGCTCTGACTCTAGCACACCTGTCTCCGCCCACACAATCTCACACACACAGAGAGAGAGAGAGAGGGAGAGGGAGAGGGAGAGAGTACTGGGGGAGTGGCGGCAGGTCAAGGAGACACAGGATGAGCAGTAGAGGGCAATGCAGGAGCAGATGTGACAGGTACAAAGAAAATCAAAGGAATGCACAGAAAGATAACCCCAACCCATTCCCCCCCTCAGTCCCCATCCACCCACCCGTATACTCCCTCCCAAGCGGAAACCATACTGAGAGTGTGGTGGTTGCCATCTTAGAGACAACATTTTTTTTGCACCAGTGCTGCCTGCCAGCAGCAATCTTCTCTGATTGATTGACAGATGCATGGGGCTATCATCGTTAAGTAATAATTAAGTAATATAATAGAGCAAAGCCTTGAATATTCATGCACTTCAAAACTAATTGTGTACCTTTGCCCCAGAAGCATTTAACTCCAACATATGAAGGAATGTGCATACCTGGTTTAGGGGACAGAGTGAACAGTTGGCAGATGGGGACAGTTTCATTGTAAAACGTTTCCTTGGTTGCAAATACAGTCTGTGAACAAACCTAAACCCAATATTAGGAAGATGGTCTTAATGTTTTGAACACTTAGTGTTTATGATGACGGAGAGTGTCGCTCTCTCACTTCATTTAACAGTTATGAAACTGGATCAGATTTTCAACTCCTTCCCACCCCTCTCCATCAACCGCTCCTTCATTTGATAACACACAGGGTTGTTCAAAAGCTCTTAAAATAACCCATTCCAGGGATTATGAAAGGTTTGAGTTCATTGGATAAGGAATAGGAAAATAGCCTAGGGCTTATGCTTCAACATGGAAACGTTTTCATGCTATGCAAGCATGTGTATCTACTTGTGTGTAAGCATATGTTTTGCTATGTGACTGTGTGCATTCCATGTGTCTATGTGCAGTCGTTTGCACATACTGAATGTCTGCATACATGATTGTTTGTGTGCATGGGCGATTGTACATATGTGTTGTGATTGAGCACATCTCCCATATGGAAAATAATTATGAACATCAAATATGAATATTGTATGGCAGAAGCAGATTATTTGTACCAAAAAAAATCTAATAGTTCATCTAATAAGATTGTATATATTTTTTCTTATATGTCTGTGCTGTATTTGTATATGTGTTAACTTGTATGCCTTATATGACAATCATAATTTAATACATGATTGTGGTGCATTTCATACAAAGATATGGTATGACATACTTAAGACAAAAACTATGAATTTACATGAGTTAACAATACATTTTTAAAAGAAAAGTGTTATTCTGAGAATGTAACCTCTACAAAAGAAATGCTTTTCTTATAGGATCCACACTGTTGTTATTTTAAAGTCAACATATGAAAAACCATGACAATTACTTTAAGAAAAAATATTATATTTGTATATACATTTTCATGTATAAGTTTCCATGGTTAAGGCTGGGCAGCACCTCCTACTGGACAGTTGATTTATCTACAGCTACGCATTTGGTCTCCCATCCAGGGTTTTAACCAAGCCCAGTCGTACGTAGCTTTGATATTTGTCACTGACTACTACCGTGAAAATTATTTTTGAAAGATCACTACTTAGTAACTAAATAAATTCACTGCTGCTATCAAAACCATTATTTACATAAGTATTCAGACCCTTTCCTATGAGACTCGAAATTGAGCTCAGGTGCGTCCTGTTTCCATTGATCATCCTTGACATGTGGTAAATTCAATTGATGATTGGACATGATTTGGAAATGCACACACCTGTCTATATAAGGTCCCACAGTTGACAGAGCATGCCAGAAAAAAAAAATCAAGCCATGAGGTCGAAGGAATTGTCCGCAGAGCTCTGAGACAGGATTGTCCCCAAGAACACAGTGGCCTCCATCATTCTTAAATGGAAGAAGTTTGGAACCACCAAGACTCTTCCTAGAGCTGGCTGCCCGGCCAAACTAAGCAATCGGGGGAGAAGGGCCTTGGTCAGGGAGGTTACCAAGAACCCGATGGTCACTTTGACAGAGCTCCAGAGTTCCTCTGTGGAGATGGGAAAACGTTCCAGAAGGACAACCATCTCTGCAGCACTCCACCAATCAGGACTTTATGGTAGAGTGGCCAGACGGAAGGCACTCCTCAATAAAAGGCACACCAGCCGCTTGGAGTTTGCCAAAAGTTACCTAAAGGACTCTCAGACCATGAGAATCATGTTTCTCTGAGCTGATGAAACCAAGATTTAACTCTTTGGCAAGAATGCCAAGCGTCATGTCTGGAGGAAACATGGCGCCATCCCTACAGTGAAGCATGGTGGTGGCAGCATCATGCTGTGGGGATGGTTTTCAGTGGCAGGGAGACTAGTCAGGATCGAGGGAAAGATGAATGGAGCAAAGTGCAGAGAGATCCTTGATGAAAACCTGCTCCAGAGTGCTGAGGACCTCAGACTGGGGGCGAAGGTTCACCATCCAACAGGACAACGACCCTAAGCACACAGCCAAGACAACGCAGGAGTGGCTTCGGGACAGGTCTCTGAATGTCCTTGAGTGGCTCAGCCAGAGTCCGGACTTGAACCCGATCGAACATCTCTGGGCAGACCTGAAAATAGCTGTGCAGCAACGCTCCCCATTCAATCTGACAGAGCTTGAGAGGATCTGCAGAGAACACAGGGAGAAAATCCCCAAATACAAGTGTGCCAAGTTTGTAGCGTCATACGCAAGAAGACTCGAGGCTGTAATCACTGCCAAAGGTGCTTCAACAAAGTACTCAGTAAAGGGCCTGAATACTTATGTTAATGTGATAGTTCATACATTTATTGTTATTTTTTGTACCTGTTTTTGCTTTGTCATTATGGGGTATTGTGTGCAGATTGATGAGGGAATTATTTTTTAAATCCATTGCAGAATAAGGCTGTAACGTAACAAAATGTGGGTAAAAAATCAAGGGGTCTGAATACTTTCCGAATGCACTGTGTAAGACCTTACAAGGTTTAGCGTATGTTTTTTATATAATACATGCAACATTTCTGTTATGTCTAAATGTTTACCACCCATGTAAGTTAGATATTATAATAATCTTCTATGAATCTTGTAAGTGTATTTGCTGCCAAATGCAAGTTCCAGTTATAACATATAAGAATCTATTTAGGCAGTTAGCATCCCAGTGTGTGTGTGTGGACTCAAACACACACAGTTGATTTTCTGCAACGTTCAGGGCGCTGCTGTGGATTTAGCCTGGGGCTGATAGTGACAGGAAAGGCCAGGATTTAGCCTGGGACTGATAGTGACAGGAAAGACCAGGATTTAGCCTGGGACTGATAGTGACAGGAAAGGCCAGGATTTAGCCTGGGACTGATAGTGACTGAAGTTTGCTAATGCTGAGTCAGTCTGCTGAGTCAGTCGGAGTGAGATATACAACTTAATAGAGTTAAAGCTAGAACACAGAGGCTTAATTGAGTTAAAGCTAGAACACAGAGGCTTAATTGACATCTGAGAATTATTTGAATTATGGAAGGAGAGAAAGAAAGGAGGTATGGATGAGAGCGTGGGGAACATTTATTTTCACAATGACTGCAGTACTGCAGAAAGCAATTATATGGCATCTGCATTATGGAATGTTCCTGGAAGACAGGAAAGGGAATTCATTAGGCTCGGTAATCAACCGCTCTGTGTGTCTCAGAGACTTAAGACATTCCTCTTATTGGAGCACATAATTACTGGCTCATGATAAAAAGGAGTGAGAGAGAGAGTGAGTGAAAGAACAGTGGGGGTGTGGGCAGCGGGCGTCAATACCTCCTCCAGGGGCTGATTGAATGACCCTCCCTGGACATGATTTACTACACAACAGGGACCTGAGGTATGCACTGACACACACACACCAGGGTTTCCATTAGGAAAATGTGGCATCAGGCATTTGACAGGTAGCATTTCAATTTATCGGACCTTTGAGAAATTTACCGGACCCATATGCATTGGGTGCGTAACCTGATTAGGGCGTCTACACACAGTGCTCAGAATGACAGAAATCACATTTTGAGGGTTATTAATATTAACAGAGCCTGCAAGACAAGGATGCAAGGATGTGCAGTCCTTCTTAAAGAATTCTGACGAGCAGGCCTCCTGAGTGCTGCAGTGGTCTAAGACACTGCATAGCAGTGCTAGCTGTGCCACTAGAGATCCTGGTTCGAGTCCAGGCTCTGTCGCAGCCGGCCGCGACCAGGAGACCCATGGGTCGGCGCAAAATTGGCCCAGTGTCATCCGGGTTAGGGGAGGGTTTAGCTGGCAGGATGTCCTTGTCCCATCATGCTGTGGCGGGCCGGGCACAGTGCACGCTGACACTGTCGCCAGGTGTACGGTGTTTCCTCCGACACATTGGTGCGGCTGGTTTCTGGGTTAAACCGTAATTGTGTCAAGAAGCAGTGCAGCTTGGTTGGGTTCTGTTTCGGAGGACGCATGGCTCTCGACCTTCGCCTCTCCTGAGTCCGTACGGGAGTTGCAGCGATGAGGCAAGACTAACTACCAATTGGGGAGAATAAGGGGTAAAAAAATCATTCTGATAAGCACTTTCAACATGTTAGAATAACAGTCCACATGTACTTTTCCTCCACCAAAAAGATGAGTAACGAACAGCAAAATCACTAGCCTATGTCAATCTACTATCCCCCATAGTAGAACAGTTTACCTAGTCGATTGGTCAGCTTGTCTATAAAGAAATAACTTATTCCATACAGACTCTGGGAAAGTTGTGGGACGATAGATCACAAATTCATACAACCAGTTGGCCTAGTCTACATTTAAAAAACTTGAAAAAGCAAACGAGTCGGATGCATCTGATCAGAACGTTTAGCTTAAAATATTTATAAACTATTATGTCTTCAAATTATAAGCGCAGCAACGCGCACAAGGCAGTAGGCTACGTGCAAATGTTCAGTATATAATGAAATTAGCGTGAAAACACCATTGTCAAAAGTGAGTGGTTTCATGTGACAGAGATGAAAATCTACATTTGAAATGTAGAAAGAGGGGAGATTGCCCCCACGGATATGGTGTGATTTTGGCTAGGCTACTATGAAGCAAGGTAATATGTCATAACATTTTGAGGTTTCAAACAATTAAGTACTGTATATGTTTTCAAAATGCATACTGCTTCCAGCTCATTGCAAATTGGTGTGTGACTTGCTGATGAAGCCTGCCTTCCGTTGCCTATGCATTTGCTGTTTGAGCAGCTCTCTTTCGATAAGCATTACCAGTCAAATATTTTTACATCGACTGGTATTTTCATCAATGAATAGGCTAAACAGCATTATTTCAAAATGTTTTTTTCCCCCTTCTTCTCCTGGACAATTGACCGGCTAACAGAAACCCTGCCACACACACACTGCCACACACACACACACACCAGGGCCAGAAGTTCTGGAACACATAGAACACGACACACATATGGTGCATAAGAGAACAAAACACAAAACATTGAACAACAGACTTGGGATTCATTCCATCTCAATTCAGTCAATTAACAATTGAAAAATCTCTCTTATTTCGAATGAGGAATTCTGAACTGATTTGGAGTTGAGATGGAGGTGATAACCCAACCCTGCTGGACAAAAAGAGATATTAGAAAAAGAAGAAGCATAGAACACCCACAGATACAGCAAAACCTTGGAAGGATCGGCACATATTTCTGCAGGAGGGCCAAAAGAAATGAAGGGTTGTTTATGCTTATACTCAAAAACTGAAAACACCAATTTTGTTAGGCTTTCCTGATGTGTTTACCAAAGACTGAGCTGGAAAAAGCCCCAAGTCTGTATTTTTAAGCACCACCAGCGAGCAGTCCAGAATTCCAGGATGCATACAGGGAATTAAGAGAAAACAAACAATGAAGGATGTCTTCTACATACTTGATGCTTTTCCCAGCCACGAATACCTCAGTTCGTCTCAATGCTGAAAAACAGATTCACTCTTGCTCTCGGCCGACCTGTGATTTGACCTTATAAGGGCTGAGAGGATGGCCAGGGGGGTGAACCTGTGTGGATTCAGGGCAGCATACCTCGACCACCTGGTGAAGCTGTTTTATCTTCCAGGAATGGTACCTCTCTAATCGCCACTGGTATAGAAAGGCTTAGCCCCAGGCAGATGCAACATGACACCAGTAGACATCCTAACATCTAATTCCAGGCAGCATCCCTCCTTCCATTCACAGAGAAGGAATCATGTATCTCCTGGTGGGTTCTGGAACATTGCTGGAAATCTAAAGTAGTGGTCTAAACCCTCTCCTCTCTATGTGGGTTAGAGAGCAGCTGGTTGCTGAAGGTCTTTAACACATTAGACTGACTCCCCCTGCAGGGCCATCTCGCTCTCTTTCTCTGGAAGATCTGATGTTGTTTGTGTTTTGTGTTCTAGAATCTCCTCAACCATTCCAAGTTACAACATCTCAGAAGCCATGTTCTCTGGCTCGCTCAGCATGTTAAGTGATACTGTGGAAAGAGGAGGAAAGGAGGAGAGAAGATGAATCATTTTCTTTTCTACAGCTGAGAAAGAGAAATAGAAGAGGAAGGTGGGAACAGCTCCAGTTCTTTTGTGGGAGCAAGAAAGTCTTTGGGCGCTGTGCTTTGAGGCCTTCTCAAAGTGCCGGCCTAATGAATCTCAATTTCAGAGAAAAGGAAATAAAGGTCAGGAAGACATATGATCTGCATGCTGCAGTTACAGTATGGCAATTCCACGATAACGGAATTATGCTTTGACTCAGTTTTTTTCACTTTCAAATATTGTATATGCCCAAAAAAGTAAATTGATTTCAAAGTTTAACAAAACATACAACTCTATGCACAATGACTACTTTTAAAAGAATCAACTGAAAAATGTCTCAAAACTAATTTAGTGGAATAACTGTGCAGATGCAAACTTTGGTAATGGAATTGTGGTAAAATCTCTGTCAGGTTTTTATGTGACCACGTTTTCCAAAAACTCTGTTAAGTATCTGCTCTGAATTAAGGTTCAAAGATGTCTGCAGAAATAATGAGGTGTCAGCTATGACATGGCTCCCTGAGTTAGAAAAAATCTACGTGGGTTATTGATCAACATTAAGTGAAGTGGATTTACACTCGGTAACGGAATTACGGTAACGGAATGACATCATGCGTCCCTGATCTGTACTACACAGAAATGCATTATTATGGATATGAATGTCATTCTTCTCATGTTTCACAAGTTTGGACAGCACAGCGCAGCACAGTAGAATACAGTCCAGTAGCACGTGACCCAACTGTGGTTTGTGACTACTATGATTTCCCATTGTAGCCAATTCAGTTGCAGTAATTCCATTACAGATTTGTTGGTAATTCCGAGTTTTAATCACTTAATAATTCATAAACAAAATTGATATCAGTAAAATCACTATAACTAATTGGTAGGTCTACCATTACTTGTAACTTCTGTGAACGTTCATTATCCTCCATCATCAAGAGGGAGAGAAATTAGGAAATATCTTAAAGTAATGGCATTACAAGGAACAAGGAAATATTTCATCCATTTACCCAAGGTAAACAATTTCTCCAAAGTGAAATATAAGCGTTGATATTAGTTGGCAAGGGTCTTTACATCACAATTATTGAGTTTTGATGTATTTCTGATACCTTTCAAGACTCTTTCTGGTACATGTTTTCTAAGAACCTTTTCTGTCTGTTTATCCAGAAATCAAAGCCTTTATTTATGGCTAATTTTTAAGATGGAAAATGGTTTAAAAATATATCTTTGCCTTCATTTCCCCCAAACTATAAAAACTCTTAGCTTTCATTGGACACCCAATTTTATATGGTCCTATGAACTTTACATGCTGGTGTTCATGGGTCCTTTTCCATGAAAATGCCCAGTAGCAACAGCCACGATTTGAGCTCTATGACCGAACAATTTAATCCATGAAATGTATCATCTGTGAAAGTTATACTCTTGTAATGGCGTGTTTTGCGACATGCTTTTCAAAGTCACCCTCACCCACACACAAAATCATTATGAGTCTATAGAAAAGCCAGTGATGTCATCTCTGTACACCTCCATGATAGCAAGCACCTGTGCTGGAACGCAGGTCAGGTCAGGTCAGGGTAGTGCAGCGACATGGTTGAACTGGAGATACTGTACTAATATACAAACACTGACACACGAATCAGCTGCTTACTATTCCAGTAGGAATGGCAGGCATTTGTTTTGCTTTGAATTGTTAAAATGTTTTACCATGTTGGGCTGAGACAGCCAGCTACTGTGGAGCAGTCAACTTCTGCTACTGATGGGTCATATGGACACACGCAATAACACGCAACACACACACACACACAAATCACACACATAGGCACACACACACACATAAAAGGGCACACACCCAACACACATACAAAAGGCAGAGATAAGAGATGCTCTCTCCATACAGCACATCCTAAAGAGGCTCATAGCCATTTAATCTACACATACGGTAGCAGAGGTCTGTGGTTAACGTCTTTGATAAGAGTAAGTCCTCCCACTTGAGTTGCACTGCTGTGGCACTCTGTCACCCCTAGACACACACACCCCTTGTCAATCAATGTCTTGTGTGATGTCACCACTAGCCACACAGATCAGATCAGATGATAATGGTCAGGGTCTGGTCTCTCTAAACCTATTCTTAGCTCACATGCTAAGGGCACGCGCTCATAAACCATCATGATGTAGACATGGACCAGCTGATATGGACCACTCTCAACCACTCCATCCTTGGAGGCTGAGACCGCAGGCTGTGACCGAATCGCAGCAGCTTGCTACTATGACATCATCTAATCAGCATCTCGATCAGTGATACCATGATGCCAAAAAACAACCAATAAAGAACGAGTCCATCAACACAAAATGGCTTTATAATAAACTTGTGAAATGCAAAAAAAGAACTGCAGGAACAGAATCACATGACGTAAACATGATTTTTTAATCTAATGCAGTGGAATTCATAACAAATGTAACTTATAAAGCAACAAGAGTCTTTCAGTATTCAGTGGTGATTACAAGTGAAGGAGGAAGGGATTTAACCACACTTGTCCTGGTTTTAGTTACAGTACCGTCCAGCTGGGTTGAGAGGAGGGGGTGATGAGGGGTGGAGGGCTGGAGACAAATTGTTCTTCTTCACAAAGTACCCTAGATTAACTTCTGGGATGTGTCCCAAATGGCACCCTATTCCATATATAGTGCACTATTATTGACTAGAGCCTTATGATAATAAGGTGCTATTTTGGAAACCAATCTGATGTGAGTTACTGTGCCAAGAGAGCATGACCAGCTCTAACAACTAAGTAGATACACTCACTGGCCACAGAGTGGAGAGAAGCTCTGACAGCATCGTTCTCCTTCCTTAGTTTAGACATCCAAGCAAAACTATTTATAATCCCCCTTAAACTTTGTTATGGGTTTTGGCTGATTTGATTGAGGAATTTTCCCTCGTATCACCCAATGATGTCATAGGAACATGATTGGAGGTCTCCCCTCATGGAAGGAACACTGAGCTGAGCGGAACGTTTGTTGAAGGAAAATGTGAATTTCTCTGCCAGAGATGAGGGAAGAATGACCAGAAATGGGTCTGTAATGATTTAACTCTTCCTCCTATTCAAATCTTCTCCAAATATTTAAAAAAATTCCCATTACAAAAGTCTTTCCTGAACTCCAAGATTCACAAATTAATATCTATAATCAAAAACATTTCCTTTGCATGGGACGTAGGAAATGACTGTAGAAATGACTGGTTTGAATGGTTAAGGCCAGGGCTGATTTCAAGGGTTTACTGTTAACCTACATTACATGGACTTGCTCCTACCTATCTCTCTGATTTGGTCCTGCCATACATACCTACACGTACCTACACGCTACAGTCACAAGACGCAGGCCTCCGTATTGTTCCTAGGATTTCTAAGCAAACAGCTGGGGGCTTTCTATTATAGAGCTCCATTTTTATGGAAAGGTCTGCCGATCCATGTGAGAAACGCAGACCAGGTCTCAACGTTTAAGTCTTTACTGAAGGCTCATCTCTTCAGCGGGTCCTATGATTGAGTGTAGTCTGGCCCAGGGGTGCGAATGTGAACGGCAAGGCACTGGAGTGATGTACCGCCCTTGCGGTCTCTGCCCGGCCGGCTCCCCTCTCTCCACTCCATTCTCTACGGCTGACTCTATTATGAGGGATGAGTTACTAGCTTGCTCACGCTCTCCCACATCATCCCTAAGAGGGCCAGGCTTTTTTTTCTTCGCTATACTCGATTTGATTGGGATGAGTCACTGACGTGATCTTCCTGTCCAGATTTGCACCGCCTCGGGCTCTTGCGGTGGGGGACGATCTTCGTGGGCTATACTCTGCCTTGCCTCAGGGTAGTAAGTTAGTGGTCTGTTGATATTCCTTTGGTGGTTTGGGGCGGTGGCTGGGGTTATATCCTGCCTGGTTGGCTTTGGATGGGGCCAGTGTCTCCCAACCCCACTAGAATAGTCTATGTGCCTATCTGTTGTAATTCTCCAGTCTTATCTGGTGTCCTGTGTGATCTTAAGTATGCTCCCTCAATTTCTCCTCTCTCTCTGTGGTGGCAGAGGATCTCCTCGCTACTCTCCTCTTCATAGCCATTCTCGCTCCCGTTCCTAAACTCTGTGTTGCCCTTTTGGTGGATCCCTGTGAACAGTTCCCCTCTCTACTTGTTTTTACCCCCTTTTGAGTTTTTCTGATGTCCCCAGTCCACCTGGTCGTGCTGCTGATACAGTTTCTGCTGTTCTGTCTGTGGCTATTGAACCCTGACCTATTCACTGGATGTGCTACCCTGTCCCGGACGTGCTCTTTCGCCCCCCTCTCCCTCTCGACCTCTGAATGCTAGGCTATGAAAAGCCAACTGACATTTACTCCTGAGGTGCTGAAACGTTGCACCCTCTACAACCACTGTGATTATTATTTTACACTGCTGGTCATCTCCACCCGGCAGAGCCAGAAGAGGAGTGGCCACCCCTCAGAGCCTGGTTCCTCTCTAGGTTTCTTCCTGGGTTACTGCATTTCTTGGGAGTTTTTCCTATTCACCGTGCTTCTACATCTGCATTGCTTGCTCTTTGGGGTTTTAGCCTGGGTTTCTGTATAAGCACTTGTGATATCAAAGGTCAAAAGGGCTTTAGAAATACATTTTAATGACTGAACTGAGAGGGAGGACAGAGGAGTGAGTGGCATGCAGAATGCCTGTCTCTATTCAAACACAATCTCAAGATGTTGAATATTTTATGTTCCAATATCCATTATCCTCCTGAGTGGCGCAGCGGTCTAAGGCACTGCATCTCAATGCAAGAGAAGTCACTGCAGTCCCTGGTTCGAATCCAGGCTGCATCACATCTGGCCATGATTGGGAGTCCCATAGGGTGGCGCACAATTGGCTCAGCGTCGTCCTGGTTTGGCCAGGGTAGGCCGTCATTGTAAATAAGAATTTGTTTTTAACTGACTTGCCCATCTAAATAAAGGTTCAATAAAAAAAAATTAAATCCTTGAGTGGGAATTGAAATTGCAAAGGAAGAAAATAGCACTTTCATTACCAAGGACAACTCAAGCAAGCAAACACACACACAAACTCTATCCAAAGTGAGGAAACATTAAAACCTGACTATGTAGTTGGGAATTAAGCTTTTACGAAGCCACATTGTGAACAAACTATTCTAAGAAATGGTGATTAATGTGCCACCGATGATCAGACATGGCAACATGGCAGAGGGCACCATATCAGGTATGATGAATAAGGGCACTCTAACAAAGACACTTGTTTTGCTTTTCTGTGGTCGACCCCAGTTGTGGTTTTGTGGTCACTAGTAAATAACCATCTGAGGAGTCATCTACACCTTATCCTTCAGCAATGGAGACCTTCTGGTGGTTACTGCACTCCTTACATGGTCAAGCAGTGGTACCCTGGTCAGCCATTCCACATGGTCAATCAATCTAGGGGACGTTCGTTAGAAGGGGGTGCCCCACGGGGATTATGAAGATGGTTGAGTCATGTCCCAAGCTGGGACCAAGCAGGAAATTATGATGGCTAAGGGGTCTAAGGGACATTCCTGCGGAGGCCTGGATGCCAGCAATATTCCAGCTTGGAAGTGCGTGGCATTCAGAATTTTTGTGGGTCTCTTTCTGGAGTGGACCGCAGCACATCTATGAAGACGACGCAAGACCTGGAATGGAATGGACTGATGTCATCCTGCTGGTCAGCTGATAGAGGCTCTGAGGCACCAATAAACTAGAGCGTGTGTGTGGCTAAACAATCATGATCAAACTACATCGAACAAAAATATAAATGGAACATGTAAAGTGTTGGTCCCATGTTTCATGACCTGTAATAAAAGATCCCACAAATGTTCCATATACACAAAAACCCTATTTCTCTAAAAATGTGTTTTAATCCCCATTAGAGAATATTTGCCCTTTGTCAAGATAATCCATTCACCTGACAGGTGTGGCATACCAAGAAGCTGATTAAACGGTGTGATCATTACAAAGGTACACCTTGTGCTGGGGACAATAGAAGGCCACTTTTACAAAATGTGCAGTTTTGTCACACAACACAATACCACAGATGTCTCAAGTTTGAGGGAGTGTGAAATTGTCATGCTGACTGCATAAATGTCCACCAGAGCTGTTGCCAGAGAATTGAATGTTTATCTCTCTATCATAAGCCGCCTCCAACGTAATTTTAGAGAATTTGGCAGTACATCCAACCGGCTTCACAACTGCAGACCATATGTATGGCGTCGTGTGGGTGAGCGGTTTGCTGATGTTAACGTTGTGAACAGAGTGCTGGTAGTGGGCTTATGGTATGGGCATAAACTATGGACAACAAACACAATTGTGTTTTATCAATAGAAATTTGAATGCACAAACATACCATGGCGAGATCCTGTATTCCCAGTTATGTGAAATCCATAGATTAGGGCCTAATTAATTTATTTAAATTGACTGATTTCCTCATATGACCTGTAACTCAGTAAAATATTAGAAATTGTTGCATGTTGCGTTTATATTTTTGCTCAGTATACATTGTGCTATAACACAATTGTAAATATCAATGCCAGGAGTTTCTTAAAGGGGATGTGCAGTTAGTGATGATGTACTGTTGATGTCTTAAAGGGATGTGTAGCTACTAGCTACTGAGCACATGAACCATTCTGAAAATACGAATTAGAGGGGAATATTGGGACATGAAATACTACATCAGATGAATATGAGTTAGACTTTCTGACACGGAGTATTTTCAGTAAAAATTCTGAAGAGCATATAAAAGCAGACATGCTGTCACAGGACAGGAATGTAAGAATTGAGTGGAACACTGTGGGAAAGGCTGCCGGCCGGGCTGGGTGTACTGCTCTCTGCTCCTCTTTGGCATTGGACAGGTGTGTTGCTCTGCTCAGGACGGGACAGGATGGAACATTCCCTGCCAATCACCACCAAGCCCTTTAACACCTCCTCCCCGTGCCCACCAAACGCAGCCAATCAGAGTGGTACAGTGGTAAACAGGTAGGAGAGAACAGTCGTAAATCACAATTCTCTCTGAAAAACAGTTGCAAGAAAATGTAAAAGAGAGAGAGAAAGGACGGAGTATTTTGGAAGATAAATATATTTTTCCAGGCATGCTTCTGTCATTATCATTCCTGAAGTAGCTCATGTTTGAAATCAGTGGGCCGTGGAACATCGAGCAGAGCTCGCTCCACACCGAGGGGACCACGGAGGAGGGCTAATGGGGAAATCAGGTGCTCTGACTGGGGCTACATCGCTGCCAGAGGGCTTTCTGGAGTTTCTGACCTTAATCTCTCTCCTGACCAGCGTTCAGCTATGTCTGTCAGTCTAGCTAGGTCTCTTCACCCACTCGATCGCTCAGTCTAAATACCTTGGTCTGTCTTTCTCTCTAAATGTCTCTCTGTCTCCCATTCAGCCACGTCTTCCTGTCTTGGCTGTGTTTTTGTCCGACGAAGGGAGTTATGGAAGAGGCAGGTAGATAGGGGAAGCAGAGTAGCCAATAGGCTTCAGGCTTTCACGCAATGATATCATCTTCATACCTTCTCACAGACAGGGTGGGAGGTCAATGGGGAGTGTTTGGGGGAGGAGGGGAGCGGAGATACGGTCAGATCAGAGGAGAAAGACTCATGTTACCTGATGGTGTGTGGACAGGCTGGGCTTCTCCCTCCCATACACACATGCCAGGAGGAACATGAGTTGCACCTTTTACAGTGTATGACGCCATACACAGGCCATGTGTATGTGCGTGAGAGTGTGTGTATGTGTATGTGTTTGTGTTTGTGAGTGTAAATGTGTGTACTGTATATATGTGTTTGTGTGTGCAACAGGTCCAATCTAAGTTCACACAGAAGGTCAGCATTGTAGGAGTGTTTCTGTAACATGAGCACCCAGCTATCCCACTAATCAGGGCCCAGTATGCACAGCTAGGCAGATACTACAAAGTGTTTTTCAGAGTTCTTAACAGCCTGGCCATGTTAGAGTACCTCAAAAATGACTCCCTCACTGCTAAAATGCTGACTCCCTACAACAGTACAGCAGTGGTCAGGTCAACTCCCATGTCATATCTCAAAGGCTTCACAACCTCTTTGTTTCTACAATGTTTACTACCGCCTTATGTCCATATTGTCACATTCCTGAAGCACATTAACATCATCCTAACCACCACGACCCAGCCTTATGACAACAAAGTAAAGCCTTTCTCTGTAACACCTCTGAAAGGGCAACCCATCGAAGTTATTACCCTGCCAGTGTCCGCCATTTCCTGCACTGTTGCCATTATGCTGCCTTCCAGCTATCTCTCTGTCTCCCTCCCTCTTTCTCTCTCTCTCTCTCTAAACCATTAGGGCGTGGGTAAATAAGAAGATCATTTACAATCTCAGAGTGCTACAACCGTCTAATATACACATGTCAGAGCGAACCACAAAGCATGGAGAGGTCCATTATATATTCATGAATACAAGGCCTACGTCGGCACTCACACATGCACCCACACACACACGCCATCCAGCTTAAATTAACAAAGTGATGGGGAATAAGTGGAATAACAAATGCCTTTTGAAACAAGTCACATAATGGTTTTAATAATGAAAGTCTTTGTGTAGATTAAATGGAACCTGACACAGTGACAGAACATTTCTCAGAGCCCTGGAGCTGAGCGGGTTGTTGAGAATCTCTCATGGACTGGTACAGGTAACCTGGCCTCGTTTAATACAACATGTCAAAGTGTCAGGAGCCACAATGCACTGCGTCCATAAATCTCGCTCTGCGGCAATACATCAGCATCTACTGGGAACAAAGCAAAAAACAGGTCTAGGAAATAACACAAAGCTCAACCTCATCTATTCTCCTCCAGGCTCAAATCGACTTTTGGCCATTATTCATAGTAGTACACAGGGAATCATAGTACATGTGGTGGCAATGGACATCCTCAGTCTGATTCAAGTTCATCTCATCCTGTAGTATGGTATACTAATAGCATAGTTGGCCTAATAACAAACATTACTACTAATAATACGGATGGATATGATATACTAGATTATTAATTCAGGCATTATAGGACACTTGACAACTCTTGAATATGAATAAACCACATTGGTTACAAGCTACATCACAGACGATTACTGAGCAGAGTGGGTTTGATGGTGAGATTATAATGAGTTGTGACTTTGGGATAACAAGCCGACTTGGACTATTTGAAGTGACACATCTATTCTAGTAAAGGTTCTTTTTAAACCTTAGTTTGCCCTCAGAAGGTGAGGCAGGTGTGACAAGCTCTATTAGAGGATGGTTGGCAGTGATAGTCTCTGTTCCTGAGAGCGTACAGTAGAGAGGAAGTTTTTTTATAAAAGCATTATTAATCCTTCCTAAAAATATAAATACAAAATTGAGGGAGCAAACAGTGATGAAGATAATCCAGACATGTATTATGTTTGAAGTGGAACACCCCACACACCCTGCCAAGCAGAGTTTTTACTAGATAGGATACAGCTCTGCCAAACAGGTACAGACAAAAAGACACACAACATGCAATTAAAATGAACCTTACAAATAGCAGTGTTGGGCGATTTAGAAAGCCAGTCAGTCAATAAATAATATAATAATATTCATAGGAAAGGTTTTCATCTTTAGCTCACAATCTGTGTATAATATATGATTAGAAAAGTAAAAAAATGTTGTAAAACATCACAGCACAATTGAAAAATATATGGCACATGGAAACCAAACGAGGGTGGTCTATGGTGATAGGTTGGATGGGCTGAGAGTGGCTGAAGGTTGGGAATAAAGAGCTTATGTTTGGTCATGTACTATTGTTATGTGACTGCTTTATATAAAAGTACCATGTATGTAAAAATGTATATGCAAAATGTATATGAAAATGTATTATGTAAAATGTATGTATATGTAGCAAAAAAGCTTTAAACAAAACTAAGATATTTGTCCTCCGAAGAGCAGGGGTGGTGAAGGGGTTAATAAAACAACTGAAAATAATAAAAAGACACACACCACACCTGAAACACAAGATTCAGACATAGATAAACATTAAACATGCACAGACTCAGACAGATACTGTATGATAGACACGGACACTAGACAGATACTGTAGGATACACACAGACACTAGACAGATACTGTAGGATAGACACAGATACTAGACAGATACTGTAGGATAGACACAGATACTAGACAGATACTGTAGGATAGACACAGACACTAGACAGATACTGTCGGATAGACACAGACACGAGACAGATACTGTCGGATAGACACAGACACTAGACAGATACTGTCAGATAGTGCCAGTTGGTAGTAGATAGAAAGTCCGTCCTCCTGTGTGGAAAAACAACCTGTGGTTCCCTAGGTTACCCCATTGGCTCACAGCCAAAACTTTACCCTTTTCAAATGCAATTTTCTTGTTGTCTGCTTGCTTTAGTGAATTACAAATCTATACCGATCAAAAATATAAAACACAACATGAAACAATTTCAAAAATTTTACTAAGTTTCAATTCATATAAGGAAATAAGTCAACTGAAATAAATTCATTAGGCCCTAATCTATGGATTTCACATGAATGGGCAGTGGCACAGTCATGGGTGGGCTTGCCAGGCCCACCGACTGGGAAGCCAGGCCCAAACAAATTTTCCCCACAAAAGGGCTTTGTTACAGACAGAAATACTCTTGAGTTTCATCAACTCTCCGGGTGGCTGGTCTCAGACGATCTTCCAGGTGAAGAAGCCGGATTTGGAGGTCCTGGGCTGGCATCGTTACACGTGGTCTGCGGTTTTGAGGCCTGTTGGACGTACTGCCAAATTCTTTAAAACGACATTGGAGGTGGCTTATGGTAGAGAAATTAACATACAATTATCTGGCAACAGCTCTGGTGGACATTCCCGCAGTCAGCATGCCAATTGCACTCTCCCTTAAAGACATCTATTGTGTTGTGTGACAAAACTGCATATTGTAGAGTGGCATGTTGTCCCCAGCACAAGGTGCACCTGTGTAATGATCATGCTGTTTAATCAGCTTCTTGATATGCCACACCTGTCAGGTGGATGTCTTGGCAAAGGAGAAATGCTCACTAACAGGTTTGTGCACAAAATTTAAGAGAAATAAGCTTTTTGTGAGTATGGAACATTTCTTGGATCTTTTATTTCAGCTCATGAAACATGGGACCAACACTTTACATGTTGCGTTTATATTTTTGTTCAGTGTACATTTAAGAAAAGTACAGCATGTCTAAAGATTACTTCTAAACATTGCCTGCTCCCGAGCATTCTCAATACTTAGAAAAACATTCGATTGTAGGGCTTCTCTCATGCCCCTTTTCACGACAGTGCTAGCAGCCACGTGAGTGAGTGCTAGCTAGCTACCAAACGGAACATTAAGCTAGCCAAGACCAACAACACAAAAACATTTACTACACAACTACAAGGAGTGAGTGGAGTTACAAATGGACTATACTAGATAAGATAAATGTCTTACCTGTGATGAAATGTTTTCCACACACATAAGCTACTTGGACACCGGGTCCTCACATTTCCCACGTCGAATAGCCTGAAGTCACAGGGCTCTTCTCACAGGCTCATTGTGATCCATAGGTCGTGATTTCTGACTGGTTAGATTGAACAACACAGCAACTTTTCGGCATATTTTTCTATTTCTGTGTAACAAAAAATGTACAGTGAAGTTGGCTCTTTTACAATGGGGGTCAATAGGAAAGAATGTTTTACCCAATTTGTGGGCGTGGTCAATGAGAATTCCTTATCATGACATGAATAAGGACTCAGGAGCATAGACAGACACAAACACTGTCCTCATGGTGTCTGTCTGTGTGGAATTGGCTGTGTGTGTGTGTGTGTGACCGGGTCTCTCTCTGTGTGGCGAGGTCTCAGATTCAGGCCCCAGAGGTAATTAGGCAGATTGATGAAGCACTGGGCAGCAGCTCTAAACGCCTCGGACAGCTCCAGGGACATAACATTCAGGAGCCGTGTGTGTATGAGTGTGTGGCTATAAGTGTCTGTGTCTAGGTGTGTGTGTGACAGCATGGCAGGCACTTTGGGAACTGCTATGATTGGCCCACGGCCACCTCGTCCCGAGCTAAGGTGTCCCGTCCTCTGCCTGCCCTGGTCTGGGCCAGCAGGAAGCACACATTAAGCTCTGCTCATTACTGCATGTGCCTGGACAGGACTGTGTGTGTGTCTATGAGAGAAAGTCTGTGTGCATGTGTGTCTGTGTGTGTGCATGTGTGAAAGATTGTGCATGTATTTGTTTGTGTGTGTTTTTGTCTATGTGTGTGTCCATGACTGACGCAAAGAGTACGTGAATGATTGGATTTGTTTACGCAAGACTGTGTGTGTGTTCCTCCCTGACTGTATCTGTGTAATAAAAGGGATTAGAGTGAAAGCAAAACATAAGCAGTGCCACGGCAGGGCCAGTCCTGTTGTCCAACATGTGAGGAAGAAGCCCAGCGTGCTCCACACATGCGGTTCACACACTCCTCCCCAGTCCCCGGTCCTCAACCTCAGCCAGGGCATGGATACAAACAGTAGGAGCATCACGGGTGGTTTGGATGAGTGTATTCTGAGTTATAGTACTGCTAGTGGAGAGGCTGCTGAGTGAGTCCACATTCTCTGTGGTCTAAGAACGGAGCAGAAACGTGACCTGCTCTTGGTTCGCTCCATTCATTCACATGTAATTCAAATATTAGTTTCTATATTTATTATTATTTATAAAAAATATTACCCCCTTTTTCTCTCCAATTTTGTGATATCCAATTACGATTTTGTCTCATTGCTGCAACTCCCCAACGGGCTCGGGAGAGGCAAAGGTCGAGTTAGGCTCCCTGCGAAACATGAACCGCCAAGCTGCACTTCTTAGCACCTGCTCGCTTAACCAGGAAGCCAGCTGAACCAATGTGTAGAGGAAATACCGTTCAACTGGCGACCACTATCAGCCTGCAGGTGCCAGGTCCGCCACAAGGAGTCGCTAGAGAGCGACTTGTGACGACACTGAGCCAATTAAGCTCCCCCCTATCGGATACCTGGCCATGGTCGGTTATGACACAGCCTGTAGTGACATAGCAACACAGACCGCTGCGCCACTCGGGAGGCCTCAGATGTTATTTTCATGTATATTTAAGCACATTTAATGATGGGGATGATGAGCATGTGTGTCTCCATGTGCAGATAAATGCTGTATTTCAATATTCTGACTTCTGAGGTGAATAGTCAGCCTTCCACTTTACAAGACAGCCCATGACATAACATCTGTCATTACGACTTATCACATCTTCAGTTAGGATAAAATTGTCTCCTAAGTGCTAAGCCTAAGAGATTTAAAGTGCAGTGAGTGTGCACTATTTCATTATGTGTATGTGATCCCTGTAGAAACGGAACTCACAACCTTGGCATGGGTAGAGCCACACTCTTACCCACTGACCCACACAGACTTATGGCAGTCAAATGTAGGCTTTATGGCAGTCAAATGTAGGCTTCGTGGTAGTCAAATGTAGGCTGCGTGGTAGTCAAATGTAGGCTTCGTGGTAGTCAGATTTATGGCAGTCAAATGTAGGCTTCGTGGTGGTCAGCTTTATGGCAGTCAAATGTAGGCTTTATGGTTGTCAGCTTTATGGTAGTCAAATCAAATCAAATTCTATTTGTCACATGCGCCGAATACAACAGGTGTAAACCTTGCAGTGAAATGCTTACCTAAAAAAAAGTATGAGATAAGAATAACAAATAATTAAAGAGCAGCAGTAAATAACAATAGCGGGGCTATATACAGTGGGTACATGTACAGTCAATGTGCGGGGGCACCGGTGTTGATGGTAATTGAGGTAATATGTCCATGTAGGTGGTTAGTTATTAAAGTTATTAAAGTGTGAAGAGTTATTAAAGTGACTACGCATAGATAATAACAGAGTAGCAGCAGCGTAGTCCGGGGGGGGGGGGGGGGGGGGGGACAATGCAAATAGTCTGGGTAGCCATCTGATTAGCTGTTCAGGAGTCTTATGGCTTGGGGGTAGAAGCTGTTTAGAAGCCTCTTGGACCTAGACTTGGTGCTCCGGTACCGCTTGCCGTGTGGTAGCAGAAAGAACAGTCTATGAATAGGGTGGCTGGAGTCCTTGACAATTTTTAGTGCCTTCCTCTGACACCGCCTGGTATAGAGGTCCTGGATGGCGGGAAGCTTGGCCCCAGCGACGTACTGGGCCGTAAGCATTACCCTCTGTAGTGGCTTGTGGTCAGAGGCCGAGCAGTTGCCAGTGAAACATAAGATATTACAGTTTTAAATGTCCCGTTGGTAGGATATACGTGCTTTCAGTTCGTCATATTTATTTTACAGCCATTGAGTGTTAGGTAGCAGGATGGAAGGCAAAGGAAGATTAGCCACTCGTCACCTAAACCTCACAAGGCACCCTGATCTTTTTCTGCGAAATCTCAGTTTCCTTTTCCAGCGAATGCCGAGGATCTGGGCCTGGTTGGGTGTCTGTAGTGTCTCCCTCCCCTCCAACTCATTGAAGAAAAATTATTTGTCTAATCTGAGGTGAGTAATCGCAGTTCTGATGTCCAGAAGCTCTTTTCAGTCATAAGAGACCGTAGCAGCAACATTATGTACAAATCAAGTTACAAATGACGCGAAAAAACAAACAAAATAGCATGTTTGGTTAAGAGCCGATAAGACGGCTGCCATCCCCTCCGGCGCCATCATGAACAAGCTTTATGGTAGTCAAATGTAGGCTTTGTGGTAGTCAGCTTTATGGTAGTCAAATGTAGGCTTTGTGGTAGTCAGCTTTATGGCAGTCAAATGTAGGCTTTATGGTAGTCAGCTTTATGGCAGTCAAATGTAGGCTTTATGGCAGTCAAATGTAGGCTTTATGGTAGTCAGCTTTATGGCAGTCAAATGTAGGCTTTATGGCAGTCAAATGTAGGCTTTGTGGTAGTCAGCTTTATGGCAGTCAAATGTAGGCTTTATGCTTTTAAAATGATTAACTCGGGTAGCCTTCCACAAGCTTCCCACAATAAATTGGGTGAATTCTGGCCCATTCCTCCTGACAGAGCTGGTGTAAATAAGTCAGGTTTGTGGGCCTCCTTGCTCACACACGCTTTTTCAGTTCTGCACACAAATGTTCTATAGGATTGACGTCAGGGCTTTGTGATGGCTACTCCAATACCTTGACTTTGTTGTCCTTAAGCCATTTTGCCACAACTTTGGAAGTATGTTTGGGGTCATTGTCCATTAGGAAGACCCATTTGCGACCAAGTTTTAACTTCTTGAGATGTTGCTTCAATATATCCACATAATTTTCCACCCTCATGATGCTATCTATTTTGTTAAGTGCACCAGTCCCTCCTGCAACAAAGCACCCCCACAACATGATACTGCCACCCCCATGCTTCATGGTTGGGATGGTGTTCTTCGGTTTGCAAGCCTCCTCCTATGGTCATTATGGCCAAACAGTTCTATTTTTGAATCATCAGACCAGAGGACAGTTCTCCAAAAAGTATGATCTTTGTCTCCATGTGCAGTTGCTTAATGGTAGTAAAATGTAAAGCTTTAAGGCAGTCAAATGTAGACTTTATGGCAGTCAAATGTAGACTTTATGGTAGTCAGATGTAGGCTTCGTGGCATTCAAATGTAGGCTTCATGGTAGTCAAATGTAGGCTTTATGGTAGTCCGCTTAATGGTAATCAGCATAATGGCAATCAAATGTAGGCTTCATGGCAGTCAAAAGTAGACCATATGGCAGTCAAAAGTAGGCTTTATGGCAATCAAATGTAGGCTTTATGGCAGTCAAAAGTAGACCATATGGCAGTCAAATGTAGGCCATATGGCAGTCAAATGTAGGCTTCGTGGCATTCAAATGTAGGCTTCATGGTAGTCAAATGTAGGCTTTATGGTAGTCCGCTTAATGGTAATCAGCATAATGGCAATCAAATGTAGGCTTTATGGCAGTCAAAAGTAGACCGTATGGCAGTCAAAAGTAGGCCATATGGCAGTCAAATGTAGGCTTCGTGGCATTCAAATGTAGGCTTCATGGTAGTCAAATGTAGGCTTTATGGTAGTCCGCTTAATGGTAATCAGCATTATGGTAGTCAAATGTAGACTTTATGGCAGTCGAATGTAGTCTACGACAGTCAAATGTAGGCTTTAAGGCAGTCAAATGTAGGCTTCATGTCAGTCAAATGTAGGCTTTATGGTAGTCAAATGTAGGCTTTATGGTAGTCAAATGTAGGCTTTATGGTAGTCAAATGTAGGCTTTATGGTAGTCAAATGTAGGCTTTATGGTAGTCAAATGTAGGCTTTATGGTAGTCAGCTTAATGGTAGTCAAATGTAGGCTTTATTGTAGTCAAATGTAGGCTTTATGGTAGTCAAATGTAGGCTTTATGGTAGTCAAATGTAGGCTTTATGGTAGTCAAATGTAGGCTTTATGGTAGTCAGCTTAATGGTAGTAAAATGTAGGCTTTATTGTAGTCAAATGTAGGCTTTATGGTAGTCAAATGTAGGCTTTATGGTAGTCAAATGTAGGCTTTAAGGCAGTCAAATGTAGGCTTTAAGGTAGTCTAATGTAGAGCTTTATGGCAGTCAAATGTAGACTTTATGGTAGACAGATGTAGGCTTTATGGCAGTCAAAAGTAGGCTTTATGGCAGTCATTTGTAGGTTATATGGTAGTCAAATGTAGGTTTTAAGGCAGTCAAATGTAGGCTTTATGGCAGTCAAATGTAGACTATGGCAGTCAAATGTAGGCTTTATGGCAGTCAAATGTAGTCTACATGGCAGTCAAATGTGGCCTTTATGGCAGTAGAATGTAGGCTTTTGGTAGTCAAATGTAGGCTTTATGGTAGACAAATATAGGCTTTAGAGTAGTCGGGTTGATGGTAGTCAAATTTAGGCTTTATTGTAGTCAAATGTAGTCTTTAGAGTAGTCAGCTTTATGGTAGTCAGCTTTATGACAGTCAAATATAGGCTTTATAGTAGTCACATGTAGGCTTTAAGGCAGTCAGATGTAGGCTTCATGGCAATCAAATGTAGATTTCATGGCAATCAAATGTAGGCTTTATGGTAGTCAAATGTAGGCTTTATGGCAGACAAATGTAGGCTTTATGGTAGTCAGCTTAATGGTGGTCAAATGTAAAGCTTTATGGTAGTCAAATGTAGGCCTTCTGTAGGCTTTATGGCAGGTCAAATGTAGGCTTTATGGTAGTCAGCTTAATGGCGGTCAAATGTAAAGCTTTATGGTAGTCAAATGTATGCTTTATGGCAGGTCAAATGTAGGCTTTATGGTAGTCAGCTTAATGGTGGTCAAATGTAAAGCTTTATGGTAGTTTAATGTAGACTTTATGGCAGTCAAATGTAGGCTTCATGGTAGTCCAATGTAGGCTTTACGGCAGTCAAATGTAGTCTACATGGCAGTCAAATGTGGCCTTTATGGCAGTAGAATGTAGGCTTTTGGTAGTCAAATGTAGGCTTTATGGTAGACAAAAGTAGACCATATGGCAGTCAAATGTAGGCCATATGGCAGTCAAATGTAGGCTTCGTGGCATTCAAATGTAGGCTTCATGGTAGTCAAATGTAGGCTTTATGGTAGTCCGCTTAATGGTAATCAGCATAATGGCAATCAAATGTAGGCTTTATGGCAGTCAAAAGTAGACCATATGGCAGTCAAAAGTAGGCCATATGGCAGTCAAATGTAGGCTTCGTGGCATTCAAATGTAGGCTTCATGGTAGTCAAATGTAGGCTTTATGGTAGTCCGCTTAATGGTAATCAGCATTATGGTAGTCAAATGTAGACTTTATGGCAGTCGAATGTAGTCTACGACAGTCAAATGTAGGCTTTAAGGCAGTCAAATGTAGGCTTCATGTCAGTCAAATGTAGGCTTTATGGTAGTCAAATGTAGGCTTTATGGTAGTCAAATGTAGGCTTTATGGTAGTCAAATGTAGGCTTTATGGTAGTCAAATGTAGGCTTTATGGTAGTCAAATGTAGGCTTTATGGTAGTCAGCTTAATGGTAGTCAAATGTAGGCTTTATTGTAGTCAAATGTAGGCTTTATGGTAGTCAAATGTAGGCTTTATGGTAGTCAAATGTAGGCTTTATGGTAGTTAAATGTAGGCTTTATGGTAGTCAGCTTAATGGTAGTCAAATGTAGGCTTTATTGTAGTCAAATGTAGGCTTTATGGTAGTCAAATGTAGGCTTTATGGTAGTCAAATGTAGGCTTTAAGGCAGTCAAATGTAGGCTTTAAGGTAGTCTAATGTAGAGCTTTATGGCAGTCATTTGTAGGTTATATGGTAGTCAAATGTAGGTTTTAAGGCAGTCAAATGTAGGCTTTATGGCAGTCAAATGTAGACTATGGCAGTCAAATGTAGGCTTTATGGCAGTCAAATGTAGTCTACATGGCAGTCAAATGTGGCCTTTATGGCAGTAGAATGTAGGCTTTTGGTAGTCAAATGTAGGCTTTATGGTAGACAAATATAGGCTTTAGAGTAGTCGGGTTGATGGTAGTCAAATTTAGGCTTTATTGTAGTCAAATGTAGTCTTTAGAGTAGTCAGCTTTATGGTAGTCAGCTTTATGACAGTCAAATATAGGCTTTATAGTAGTCACATGTAGGCTTTAAGGCAGTCAGATGTAGGCTTCATGGCAATCAAATGTAGATTTCATGGCAATCAAATGTAGGCTTTATGGTAGTCAAATGTAGGCTTTATGGCAGACAAATGTAGGCTTTATGGTAGTCAGCTTAATGGTGGTCAAATGTAAAGCTTTATGGTAGTCAAATGTAGGCCTTCTGTAGGCTTTATGGCAGGTCAAATGTAGGCTTTATGGTAGTCAGCTTAATGGCGGTCAAATGTAAAGCTTTATGGTAGTCAAATGTATGCTTTATGGCAGGTCAAATGTAGGCTTCATGGTAGTCAAATGTAGGCTTTATGGTAGTCAGCTTAATGGTGGTCAAATGTAAAGCTTTATGGTAGTCAAATGTATGCTTTATGGCAGGTCAAATGTAGGCTTTATGGCAGTCAAATGTAGGTTTTAAGGCAGTCAAATGTAGGCTTTATGGCAGTCAAATGTAGACTATGGCAGTCAAATGTAGGCTTTATGGCAGTCAAATGTAGTCTACATGGCAGTCAAATGTGGCCTTTATGGCAGTAGAATGTAGGCTTTTGGTAGTCAAATGTAGGCTTTATGGTAGACAAATATAGGCTTTAGAGTAGTCGGGTTGATGGTAGTCAAATTTAGGCTTTATTGTAGTCAAATGTAGTCTTTAGAGTAGTCAGCTTTATGGTAGTCAGCTTTATGACAGTCAAATATAGGCTTTATAGTAGTCACATGTAGGCTTTAAGGCAGTCAGATGTAGGCTTCATGGCAATCAAATGTAGATTTCATGGCAATCAAATGTAGGCTTTATGGTAGTCAAATGTAGGCTTTATGGCAGACAAATGTAGGCTTTATGGTAGTCAGCTTAATGGTGGTCAAATGTAAAGCTTTATGGTAGTCAAATGTAGGCCTTCTGTAGGCTTTATGGCAGGTCAAATGTAGGCTTTATGGTAGTCAGCTTAATGGCGGTCAAATGTAAAGCTTTATGGTAGTCAAATGTATGCTTTATGGCAGGTCAAATGTAGGCTTCATGGTAGTCAAATGTAGGCTTTATGGTAGTCAGCTTAATGGTGGTCAAATGTAAAGCTTTATGGTAGTCTAATGTAGACTTTATGGCAGTCAAATGTAGGCTTCATGGTAGTCAAATGTAGGCTTTACGGCAGTCAAATGTAGTCTACATGGCAGTCAAATGTGGCCTTTATGGCAGTAGAATGTAGGCTTTTGGTAGTCAAATGTAGGCTTTATGGTAGACAAATATAGGCTTTAGAGTAGTCGGGTTGATGGTAGTCAAATTTAGGCTTTATTGTAGTCAAATGTAGTCTTTAGAGTAGTCAGCTTTATGGTAGTCAGCTTTATGACAGTCAAATATAGGCTTTATAGTAGTCACATGTAGGCTTTAAGGCAGTCAGATGTAGGCTTCATGGCAATCAAATGTAGATTTCATGGCAAACAAATGTAGGCTTTATGGCAGTCAAATGTAGGCTTTATGGCAGACAAATGTAGGCTTTATGGTAGTCAGCTTAATGGTGGTCAAATGTAAAGCTTTATGGTAGTCAAATGTAGGCTTTATGGTAGTCAAATGTAGGCTTTATGGCAGTCAAATGTAGGCTTTATGGCAGTCAAATGTAGGCTTTATCGTAGTCAAATGTAGGCGTTATGGCAGACAAATGTAGGCTTTATGGTAGTCAGCTTAATGGTGGTCAAATGTAAAGCTTTATGGTAGTCAAATGTAGGCTTTATGGCAGACAAATGTAGGCTTTATGGTAGTCAGCTTAATGGTGGTCAAATGTAAAGCTTTATGGTAGTCAAATGTAGGCTTTATGGCAGACAAATGTAGGCTTCATGGTAGTCAAATGTAGGCTTCATGGTAGTCAGCTTAATGGTGGTCAAATGTAAAGCTTTATGGTAGTAAAATGCAGGCTTTATGGCAGACAAATGTAGGCTTTATGGTAGTCAGCTTAATGGTGGTCAAATGTAAAGCTTTATGGTAGTCAAATGTAGGCCTTATGTAGGCTTTATGGCAGGTCAAATGTAGGCTTTATGGTAGTCAGCTTAATGGTGGTCAAATGTAAAGCTTTATGGTAGTCTAATGTAGACTTTATGGCAGTCAAATGTAGACTTTATGGCAGTCAAATGTAGACTTTATGGCAGTCAAATGTAGGCTTCATGGTAGTCAAATGTAGGCTTCATGGTAGTCAAATGTAGGCTTCATGGTGGTCAAATGTAGGCTTTATGTTAGTCGAATGTAGGCTTTATGGCAGTTGAATGTAGGGTTTGTGACAGTCGTAAGTAGTGCTGTGTAGGTTCTCATTAACTACTTATAATGTCTTATGACAGTGTCATGACAGCTAATGGCAGTCTAATGTAGCCTTGAACAGGTTCTAATTAAATGCATGTCTCTATCAGAGCTAGTGATCATTAAGCTCAGGTTTTCACATCACAGTGAGCTGATTCCCTGGTGTCTCCAGAAGCGCTCAGTCACAGTTTAGTAATGTAGATCTGTCATGGCTCAGAGGATATAGAGTACAGTTCAGTGATATACGACAAGTCTCTCTGAGGAGTAACGGATAAACCCCAGGGCACTAGCCAAGGTCTGAGTTTTAGTGCATTTCTATACACTAAAATGCTATTTAGAGAACAGCAAAATTACCCCAGCCATTGTTACATTGGTTGCTGTAGATTCATTCTTCTCAGTCAATCTCCAAACACATAGTCTATTAGCTATACAATTAGCCACTACACATCAACTCAGCACCGGGATTTAAAAACTATAATTTAATACATACAGAGGGATCTGTTAGTAATTTTTTATTATTATTTCGCTTTACAGAACCTTTTTCTATTGTTGCAATTTTACAGCAAATTTCCTGCAATTCTACACATTTCGCCATGGGGTGTGGAGACATTTTTGTAGTTTTAAAAGCAAATTTCCTGTAATTCTACACATTTTCCATGATTTATACCATGTTATCATGATATGAGTGCGATTGACTAACAAAATCAATGGGGGCCCCCCCTGGAGGTCAGGGCCCCTAGGCACGTGCCCCCGGTCGGTAATTCTGCCATTATAACGACAAGTTTAGATAGCTGGCTAGACTAACTAGACTAATTTACCAATCTAAAAATGTTTTAACTGACATGGGCTTATTGAGTGACTGTTAGTGAGTGACATAAACCGAGTGTACAAAACATTAGCTTTCACCTGGATTCACCTGGCCAGTCTACGTCATGGAAAGAGCAGGTGTTCCTAATATTTTGTTTATATACACAGTTTATTAGGTACACCACCATGGTCAAGAAAATGGTGTGCTCCTACAGAATCCTGTGGCTGGAACTCGCTATATAAAGCAGGCATTGAGGCATCGAGGCATTCAGTTACTGTTCGATTGAACATTAGAATGCGCAAAACGAGTGACCGAAGCAACTTGATCGTGATATGATCGTTGAAGCCAGGCATTCCTAACGTTTTGTACACTCAGTGTATAACAAAAGAGAAACAACTGATGTACAAACAAGTTTCAAAATGTCACCTTGTGTATTCTACTATTCAGTAAGTTGAGACCCCGACAGAATTCCCCCATAATAAATAATGATACATATTATATTTTAAATATATATTTGTTTAATTACAGAGGATCTGGACCTCGGTGTCCTCATATGTAACTACGGCCCTGGTTAACACGCTAGAGCGCTAATACGATGAGCCAGTGATTGACTGGCAGGGCCATGCACAAGGGCAAGAGGAGGAATTACACCTGAGCAATCACACACACTCCTCGAGCAACACACTCTGCACGCGCATAAACACACAGATAGAAACACACACATACAGAGACATAACCACACACTCTGGCGCATGCACGCACACAAGCGCACACACTCTGGCGCATGCACGCACACACACACCCTGCGCTCGCACACACACACACAGGCACACACACCCCAACCACCTCTCCTCTGATGCCCTGCCAAGCCTGCTGTAACAGGGCCCAGGGTGAGAGACTGGCCCCGAGAGGGTGAGTTGCCCTGTTCCTGCTCTAATGACAGAGAATCATCAATCTTCAGGGCTATACTATCAACCACCTGCTAGGAGAAAATGTGTGTGGTGAAAATTGTGTGGTGGGTTATGTAATTTACAGTGTGTGTGTGTGACAGTGTGTGTGTGTGACAGTGTGTGTGTGTGACAGGCGATGACTCTTATCCAAAACCCTTCCGGAAGTCTGCATGTGTCTCCTGCTGCTTAGCGCCCCGGCCACAGTCCTGGTACGGATGCGCTCTTATTGTGGGTCTAAGCCGCAGAGCAATTAGATTTGTTTATACAGAGCGCTTCGGAGGAGCTTGTCATCCTGCCAGGGCCCATTTCCCCATGGCTCCACAGCCTGAGTCCTCAGGGCTGCCTCCCTGGGGCCCGGCCCGCCTGACAGACAGGGGCCACATTACTGGCAGTGTCGTTAACCGGACCTGGATTTAAATAATATTCGAGATCTTTCACATGCTTTTAGCATTTTCTCTAGGCTGCCTATAGTGCCAGATGGATGGGGTTTGCAGTGCCAGATGCCTATAGTGCCAGAAGGATGGAGATGTTCTATTGGTTCCATTGTGCCAGGCAAGCTCAATCAAGCACAGATAAATGATTTTAAATGATTTTAAATTGTATTTGGACCCAGGTCTGCAAGGTACTGTCAGTTCTTACCGGAGCCAGATGAAGAGAGGCGGAGACAGGAGACTCACGTTGCTTCATGATTTCAGGGCAGGCACATCACTGGCCACCTCAGACACCATGAGCGGTTGGAGGGCCCCCAATCACCTCCAGAGGTTGTGTCCCAAATGGCACCCTATTCCCTATATAGTGCACTACTATATAGGGCCCATTAAAAGCAGTTGATTTTGAATGCAACCAGGATGATGACTACTCTGACTGAGGACGGATGGAAGAGACACTAGTAGCGCTGTCTGTCTGCCAGCATCAACAACAAAGCGGCTGCCAGCAGTTGGCTCCTGATACTTACTCACTCTGATCAAAAATAAAAGATGTCAGAAGACCTAAGGTTTTGGTCATTGCCAAGGGAACAATGGATGGACCAGAGATGCTTTATTTTCTAGTTCTGGCAGGAAGGGATCCTACAACAGAGATACAGATCATCAGCCATGGCATGAAACAGGAGTGAAATGCATTAAGCTTTTCTACTAAGGAGAACCAAACAAAACTGTCAGGATCGAGTAAGCAGAGTGCCCTGTCTGGTAGATAACACAACCTCCCCAAAAATTCATCGCCCGCACACACACTCCCAAAAACCTCTCAACCTTTTCCAAACGCCATGCCAACTGATAACAAAACACTTCATCTGAAGCACCTTAGAGGCCAGAGTATCCCCCTCTTTGATCTCTCTCTTGCTGGGATTCACCTCTTTACTAAACTATTCCCTGGAAAACTAAAGAAACAGTTACACAACGGAAATCTCAAGCTCCTTGCTGTACCAAATCTCACATTTATATCAACACAGCCACTTTCAAGCAGGGTTGGCCGGTATCCAGAATTTCATATCATCATGCTGTCCTTCCCTCATCCCGGGATTTACGGTATTACCGGCTTAATACACAAGGGGCACCAAAATATGCTAAAAAGCTGCTTGGAGAAGATGGGGGAGGAGCAGACAGGCCGATAACAGAGAGGAGAAAAACGCAAGGAAATCAAAAGATAGCAGCGACAACTGTACAGATAACTCATCCAAAGGTCATGCATGTACTTCTAAAACACAGCAGAAAGCCAACACAATATGATGCCCGTCACCTTATTAACCTTTCTGGCGCAGGCGTTCCGCTAGCGACCCACCTCAACAACATCCGGTGAAATTGCAGAGCAAGAAATTCAAATACAAGTGTCATACATCAAAATAAAGCTTAACTTCTTGTTAATCCAGCCGCGGTGTCAGATTTCAAAAAGGCTTTACGGCGAAAGCACACCATGCGATTATCTGAGGACAGCGCCCCGCATACATACAAAAGCATGAAAAACATTTTTCAACCAGGCAGGTGCGCCACGAAAGTCAGAAATAGCGATATAATAAAAGCCTTACCTTTGAAGATCTTCTTCTGTTGGCACTCCAAAAGATCCCAGCTACATCACAAATGGTCCTTTTGTTCGATAAAGTCCTTATTTATAACCCCAAAAACTCAGTTTAGCTGGTGCGCTTCATTCAATAATCCACCGGTTTCCCTCCTTCAAAATGCATACAAAATGAATCCCAAAAGTTACAAATAAACTTCTCCAAACAAGTCAAACAACATTTCTAATCAAACCTCAGCTACCCTAATACGTAAATAAACGATAAAATGTATTGTCTTTACCGGAGATAAACCACAAAGAACGCGCTCTCACCCACGAGCATGAAAACACTACAGCCAAAATGTATTTTTGTTTTTGGATGGTTTGTCCTCGGGGTTTCACCTGCCATATCAGTTCTGTTATACTCACAGACATTATTTTAATAGTTTTAGAAACTGTATAGTGTGTTCTATCCAAATCTACCAATTATATGTATATCCTAACTTCTGGGCCTGAGTAACAGGCAGTTTACTTTGGGCACGCTTTTCATCCAGACGTCAAAATACTGCACCCCTAGCCCAAATGGGTTTTAATTGGCGAAATATAAATTGTCAAAATGTATGTATTTCCTACGGCTGAATTTCTGTAGTTCAATGCTTCCCATGCCCCACCCCCCCACCCACCCTTCTGGCTATTGGGATACAATACAAGGTGTGGTTGAAAAATTCTGTTCAAAAGTTTGGGTTCACTTAGAAATGTCCTTGTTGTTGATAGAAATGCATATTTTTTCCCCATTTAAAATAACATCAAATTGATCAGAAGTACAGTGTAGATATTGTTAATGTTGTAAATGACTGTTGTAGCTGGAAATGGCAGATTTTTTATGGAATATCTACATAGGCGCAGAGAGGCCCATTATCAGCAACCATCACTCCTGTATTCCAATGGCACGTTGTGTTAGCTAATCCAAGTTTATAATTTTAAAAGGCTAAACCCTTTTGCAATTATGTTAGTACAGCTGAAAACTGATTAAAGAAGCTTAACTTGCTAGTTATCTAAGTGACTGAATTAAAGCAACTGGAATATTATTTCATCTAATGAGGTCATATTGAATTAATTTGAGCTTTCTGTTAAAGTTTCTGGCAATGGTTTTATTTAAGGAAGGAAAAACACACTGCCTTGAATTCAAACCCTGTAAGAACAGACACTGGAGATGAGAAGCAAGTACAGAGAGTAACCATTTAATGAAACACGGACAGGAACTGCATCTGGACAGCATCTGGACAGGGGAAAACAAAACAAATACAATAATGCGACACAGGGATCTAACCGAGGGGCAATCAACAAGGTAATGGAGTCCAGGTGAGTCCAGCGAGCGCTGATGCTTGTAATGATGGTTACAGGTGTGCGTAATTATGAGCAGCCTGGAGCCTTCGAGTGCCAGAGAGGAGGAGCGGGAAGCAGGCATGACAGTACCCCCCCTCTAGGGGAGACACCTGGCATCCCACCTGGGCAAGCCTGATGGGTCCGCCGAGGTATGGCGCTGGACAACCCGGCTGAGGTGTAGAAGCCCAACGGGCCGGCTGAGGCGTGGGAGCCCGACAAGCCGGCTGAGGCGTGGGAGCCCGACGAGCTGGCTGAGACCGATGAGCCGGTTGAGGCGTGGGAGACCGACGAGCCGGGTAAGGCGTGGGAGCCCGACGATCCGGATGAGGCATGAAACGCCTGACGATCCCGCTGAGGTGTGGGAGCCTGACGAGCCGGCTGAGGCGTGGGAGCCTGACGAGCCGGCTTAGGCGTGAGAGCCCGACGAGCCGGCTGAGGCATGACGTGGGAAACCTCTCGAGCCAGCTAAGGCGTGGAAGCCCAACGAGCCAGCTGAGGCACCCCCGGTTCCTACGGCAGTAGCACCTGGACCGGACATCACCAACAAAACAAAAACCTCCCTGATGCTTCAAATATTGGTGTCAGCATTCTGTAAGGACAGACGCTGGAGACGAGAAGCAAGTACGGGGAGTAACCATTTAATGAAACACGGACAGGAACAGAATACAGACAGTGTCTGGATAGGGGAAAACAAAAACGACAATAATGCTGACACAGGGATCTAACCGAGGTACAGACAGATATAGGAGGAGCAAACAACAAGGTAATGGAGTCCAGGTGAGACCAGCGAACAAGGATGCGAGTAATGATGGATTTAGGTGTGGGTAGTGATGGGCGTGACAATACCCCATTGCATTATTCCACATTTTGTTGTGTTAAAGCCTGAAATCTAAATGGATTAAATCGTTTTGTTTTTAAATCACCCATCTACACACAATACCCCATAATGAAAAAGTGAAAACATGTTTTAAGCCATTTTTGCAAATTGATTGAAAATGAAATACAAAAATATTTAATTGACAAAGTATTCACACCCCTGAGTCAATACTTTGTAGAAGCACCTTGGCAGCGATTACAGCTGTGAGTCTTTCTGGGTAAATCTTTAAAAGCTTTCCACACCTTGTGCAACATTCTTTTCAAAACTTTCAAAGCTCTGTCAAATTGGTTGTTTATCATTGCTAGACAACCATTTTTAGGTCTTGCCATAGATGTTCAAGTAGATTTAAGTTAAAACTGTAATGCTGTAACTCATTGTCTTCTTGGTAAGCAACTCGGTGTAGATTTTAGGTTATTGTCCTGCTGAAAAGTGAATTCATCTCCCAGTATCTGGTGGAAAGCAGACTGAACCAGATTTTCCTCTAGGATTTTGCCTGTGCTTACCTCCATTTGTTTATTTTTTATCCTGAAAAACTCCCCAGTCCTTAAGGATTAAATGCATACCCCTAACATGATGCAGCCACCACTGTGCTTGAAAATATGGGGAGTGGTACTCAGTAATGTGTTGTATTGGATTTATCCCAAACATAACACTTTGTATTCAGAATACATATATTTTTTGCAGTATTACTTTAGTGCCTTGTTACTAACAAGATGCACGTTTTGGAATGTTTTTATTCTGTACAGGCTTCCTTCTTTTCACTCTGCCAATTAGGTTAGTATTGTGGGGTAACTACAATGTTGTTGATCCATTCTCAGTTTTCTATCACCGCCATTAAACACTAACTGTTTTAAAGTCCCCATTGACCTCATGGTGAAATCCCTGAGCAGGTTCCATCTTCTATGGCAACTGAGTTAGGAAGGACATCTTTGTCGTTTTTTTTTACCCATTTACCAATAGGTGGCCTTCTTTGCGAGGCATTGGAAAACCTCCCTGGTCTTTGTGGTTGAATCTGTGTTTGAAATTCATTGTTCGACTGAGGGACCTTACAGATAATTGTATGTGTGGGGTACAGAGATGAGGTAGTCATTCAAAAATCATGTTAAACACTATTATTGCACACAGAGTGAGTCCATGCAACTTATTATTTGACTTGTTCAGCAAATGTTTAGGCTTGCCATAAAAAAGGGGTTGAATATATATTGACTGAAGAAATTTCAGCTTTTAATTGTTTTTATTAATTTGTAAAACTGAATGAAAACATAATTCTGTGTTTAAGGTATTGTGTGTAGGCCAATGACACAAAATCTCAAATTAATCCATTTTAAATTTCGGATGTAAAACAACAAAATGTGGAAAAAGTCAAGGGGTGTGAATACTTTCTGAATGCAGTGTATCTACTCCCAAGTATTGAAAATAGGAAACGATTGGGAGTAGAGATGGAGTTCTCCATCGGGTCTTGAGAGGCAGTAGGGCTGATTTGGTTAGATTCATTTTTTAACTTCAGATGCAGCTGAATTTATCTATGATCGTCAATGCGCTTGGGAGCGATAGAGATACATTGTCCAGACACAGTAAAATAGCGTCTGCATTGAGAGATAATACAGCCCAAAGAGCTACTGTTTCTGATGAAGCATTTAAGATATGTAAGAGTTGTAAGGTTAACCGAGGACAAAAGTTTTGTTAACAAAGAAGAGGAGTACTTCATTCTTTTAGAAAGGTCTTAGTTTGGCTTGGTGTGTCACGCCCTGACCTTAGTTATCTTTGTTTTCTTTATTATTTTGGTCAGGTCAGGGTGTGACTAGGGTGGGTATGTTGGTTTTTGTATTGTCTAGAGTTTTTTGTATATCTAGGGGGTTTTGTAAGTCTAGGTATATGTAGGTCTATGCTGGCCTGAATTGGTTCTCAGATGCA
Source organism: Oncorhynchus mykiss (assembly GCF_057628025.1). Lineage (NCBI taxonomy): Eukaryota > Metazoa > Chordata > Actinopteri > Salmoniformes > Salmonidae > Oncorhynchus > Oncorhynchus mykiss. The sequence goes on from NC_143026.1 coordinate 86,054,412, forward strand.
GCTGTCTATCGTTGTCTCTGATTGGGGACCATATTTAGGTAGCCATTTTCCATAGGGTATTTGTGTGTTCTTATTCTATTCATATTTGATTCCCGGTTCGTTTTGATGTTTTGTTCAGTGTTCTTTCTTTATTAAAGAAGCATGTACGCTTACCACGCTGCGCCTTACGACGACCGTGACATGGTGTGGCTTACAATCAGAGGTGTAGAGTTCTTTATAGACGCGAGAGAATCTTTTATTGATTTATTTGGGTTCTGATAGTAGTTTCCGTCTCAGAGTCAATAATTGCTATATCAGCTAATTGATCATTACTGCGTAGCTTGTTGGCCAGTAAACATCTGGGACGATTACCATGTAAGTATCAAATCAAATTATATTTGTCACATGCGCCGAATACAACAGGTGTTACAGTGAAATGCTTACTTACGAGCCTCTAACCAACAATGCAGTTTCAAAAAATACAGATAAGAATAAGATATAAAAGTGACACGTAATTAAAGCGCAGCAGTGAAATAACAATAGCGAGACTATATACAGGGGGGAACCAATACAGAGTCAATGTGCGGGGGCACTGGTTATTTGAGGTAGTATGTACAGTGGGGCAAAAAAGTATTTAGTCAGCCACCAATTGTGCAAGTTCTCCCACTTAAAAAGATGAGAGAGGCCTGTAATGTTCATCATAGGTACACTTCAACTATAACAGACAGAATGAGAAAAAAAATCCAGAAAATCACATTGTAGGATTTTTAATTAATTTATTTGCAAATTATGGTGAAAAATAAGTATTTGGTCACCTACAAACAAGCAAGATTTCTGGCTCTCACAGACCTGTAACTTATTATTTAAGAGGCTCCTCAGTCCTCCACTCGTTACCTGTATTAAAAGACACCTGTCCACAACCTCAAACAGTCACACTCCAAACTCCACTATGGCCCAGACCAAAGAGCTGTCAAAGGACACCAGAAACAAAATTGTAGACCTGCACCAGGCTGGGAAGACTGAATCTGCAATAGGTAAGCAGCTTGGTTTGAAGAAATCAACTGTGGGAGCAATTATTAGGAAATGGAAGACATACAAGACCACTGATAATCTCCCTCGATCTGGGGCTCCACGCAAGATCTCACCCCGTGGGGTCAAAATGATCACAAAAACGGTGAGCAAAAATCCCAGAACCACACGGGGGGACCTAGTGAATGACCTGCAGAGAGCTGGGACCAAAGTAACAAAGCCTACCATCAGTAACACACTACGCCGCCAGGGACTCAAATCCTGCAGTGCCAGACGTGTCCCCCTGCTTAAGCCAGTACATGTCCAGGCCCGTCTGAAGTTTGCTAGAGAGCATTTGGATGATCCAGAAGATTGGGAGAATGTCATATGGTCAGATGAAACCAAAATATAACTTTTTGGTAAAAACTCAACTCGTCGTGTTTGGAGGACAAAGAATGCTGAGTTGCATCCAAAGAACACCATGCCTACTGTGAAGCATGGGGGTGGACACATCATGCTTTGGGGCTGTTTTTCTGCAAAGGGACCAGGATGACTGATCCGTGTAAAGGAAAGAATGAATGGGGCAATGTATCGTGAGTGAGTGAAAACCTCCTTCCATCAGCAAGGGCATTGAAGATGAAACGTGGCTGGGTCTTTCAGCATGACAATGATCCCAAACACACCGCCCGGGCAACGAAGGAGTGGCTTCGAAAGAAGCATTTCATGGTCCTGGAGTGGCCTAGCCAGTCTCCAGATCTCAACCTCATAGAAAATCTTTGGAGGGAGTTGAAAGTCTGTGTTGCCCAGCAACAGCCCCAAAACATCACTGCTCTAGAGGAGATCTGCATGGAGGAATGGGCCAAAATACCAGCAACAGTGTGTGAAAACCTGGTGAAGACTTACAGAAAACGTTTGACCTCGGTCATTGCCAACAAAGGGTATATAACAAAGTATTGAGAAACTTTTGTTATTGACCAAATACTTATTTTCCACCATAATTTGCAAATAAATTCATAAAAAATCCTACAATGTGATTTTCTGGATTTTTTTCCCCTCATTTTGTCTGTCATAGTTGAAGTGTACCTATGATGAAAATGACAGGCATCTCATCTTTTTAAGTGGGAGAACTTGCACAATTGGTGGCTGACTAAATACTTGTTTGCCCCACTGTATCTAGAGTTATTAAAATGACAATGCATAAATGACAACAGAGAGTAGCAGTGGTGTAAAAAGGAGGGGGGGAACTACAAATAGTCTGGGTAGCCATTTGACTATATGTTCAGGAGTCTTATGGCTTGGGGGTAGAAGCTGTTTAGAAGCCTCTTAGACCTAGACTTGGCGCTCCGGTCCCGCTTTCCGTGCGGTACACGAACAGTCTATGACGAGGGTGGCTGGAGTCTGACAATTTTTAGGGTCTTCCTCTGACACCGCTTGGTATATCGGTCCTGGATGGCAGGAAGCTTGGCCCCAGTGATGTACTGGGCCGTTCGCATTACCCTCTGTAGTGCCTTGTGGTCGGAGGCAGAGCAGTTGCCATACCACGGAGTGATGCAACCCGTCAGGATGCTCTCAATCGTGCAGCTGTAAAACATTTTGAGCATCTGAGGACCCATGCCAAATCTTTCAGTCTCCTGAGTGGGAATGGGTTTCGTGCCCTCTTCACGACTGTCTTTGTGTGCTTGGACCATGTTAGTTTGTTGGTGATGTGGACACAAGCTCTCAACCTGCTCCACAGCAGCCCTGTCAATGAGAATGGGGGCATGCTCGGTCCTTTTTTTCCTGTAGTCTACAATCATCTCCTTTGTCTTGATCACGATGAGGGAGAGGTTGTTGTCCTGGCACCAAACAGCCAGGTCTCTGACCTCCTCCCTATAGGCTGTCTCGTCGTTGATCAGCAAACTTAATAATGATGATGTTGGAGTCGTGCCTGGTCGTGCAGTCATGAGTGAACAGGGAGTACAGGAGTGGGCTGAGAACACAGCCCTGAGGGGGCCCTGTGTTGAGGATCAGCGTGGCGGATGTGTTGTTACCTACCCTTACCACCACTGGGGTGGCCCGTCAGGAAGTCCAGAATCCAGATGCAGAAGGAGGCGTTTGGTCCCAGGATCCTTCAGCTATTGATGAGCTTTTTAGGGCACTATGGTGTTGAACGCTGAGCTGTAGTCAATGAAAAGCATTCTCACATAGATGTTCCTTTTGTCCAGGTGGGAAAGGGCAGTGTGGAGTGCAATGGAGATGGCACCATCTGTGGATCTGTTGGGGCGGTATGACCAGCCTTTCAAAGCACTTCATGGCTACAGACGTGAGTGCTACGGGTTGGTAGTCGTTTAGGCAGGTTACCTTAGTGTTCTTGGGCACAGGGACTATGGTGGTCTGCATAAAACATGTTGGTATTACAGACTTGGACAGGGAGAGGTAGAAAATGTCAGTGAAGTCACTTGCCAGTTGGTCAGCGCATGCTCAGAGTACACATCCTGGTAATCCGTCTGGCCCTGCAACCTTTTAAACGGGTCAACATTCACAGGTCTTACTCACATCGGCTGCGGAGAGCATGATCACACAGTCGTCCGGAACAGCTGGTGCTCTCATGCATGTTTCAGTGTTATTTGCCTCGAAGCAAGCATCGAAGTTATTTAGCTCATCTGGTAGGCTCGGCAGCTCTCGGCTGTGCTTAATTTATAGTCTAATGGTTTGCGAGCCCTGCCACATCCGACGAGCATCAGAACCGGTCTAGTATGATTCAATCTTAGTCCTGTATTGACGCTTTCCCTGTTTGATGGTTCGTCGGAGGACATAGCGTGATTTCTTATAAGCTTCCGGGTTAGAGTCCCGCTCCTTGAAAGCGGCAGCTCTAGCTTTTAGCTCAGTGTGGATGCTGCATGTATTCCATGGCTTCTGGTTGGGGTATGTACGTGCGGTCACTGTGGGGACAACGTCATCGACGCAATTATTGATGTGGTGTACTCCTCAATGCCATCGGAGGAATCTCGGAACATATTCCAGTCTGTGCTAGCAAAACAGTCCTGTAGCTTAGCATCTTCTTCATCTGACCACTTTTTTATTGATCTAGTCACTGGTGCTTCCTGCTTTAATTGTTGCTTGTAAGCAGGAATCAGAAGGATATAATTATGGTCAGATTATGGCCAAATGGAGGGCGAGGGAGAGCTTTGTATGCGTCTCTGTGTGGAGTCTAGGTGGTCCAGAGTTCTTTTTCCTCTGGTTGCACATTTAACATGCTGATAGAAATTTGGAAAAAACGATTTAAGTTTTCCTGCATGAAAGTCCCCGGCTACTCTGGTGAGGCGGCGCTCCTAGTTTATGGTGGAATATAGCTCATTCAATGCTGTCTTAGTGCTAGCCTCTGACTGTGGATGTATGTTAACAGCTAAAAAGAATACAGATGAAAACTCTCTCGGTAGGTAGTGTGGTCTACAGCTTATCATGAGATACTTGAGCAATAGCTTGAGACTTCCTTAGATATCGTGAACCAGCTGTTGTTTACAAAAATACATAGAAAAAAAAATACATACATGCCCCTCGTCTTACCAGACGCCGCTGTTCTATCCTGCCGGTACAGCGTATAACCAGACGCCGCTGTTCTTTCCTGCCGGTACAGCGTATAACCAGACGCCGCTGTTCTATCCTGCCGGTACAGCGTATAACCAGACGCCGCTGTTCTATCCTGCCGGTACAGCGTATAACCAGACGCCGCTGTTCTATCCTGCCGGTACATCGTATAACCAGACGCCGCTGTTCTATCCTGACGGTACATCGTATAACCAGCCAGCTGTATGTTGATGTCGTCGTTCAGCCATGACTCCGTGAAGCATAAGATGTTAGTTTTTTTTATGTCCTTTTGGTAGTTTAACCTTCCTCGTAACTCTACGATTTTATTGTCCAAAGACTGCACGTTTGCTAGCAGAATGGAGGGAAGTGGGGGTTTATTCGATCGCCAGCGAATTCTCAGAAGGCAGCTGGACCTCTTTCGCCGCCTCCTCTTCATGCAGATCACGGGGTTCGTGGCCTGTACCCGAGGAAGCAGCGTAACCTTCGCGTCGGGCTCGTCAGAGTCATGAAAGGAAAATTACGATTCTGCAAGTCCGTGGTGAGGTATCGCAGTCCTGATGTCTAGAAGTTATTTTCGGTCATAAGAGATGGTAGCGGCAACATTATGTACAAAATACGTAAAAAAAATAAGTTGCAAATAAGCAAACAAAAAAACACAATCGGCTGGGGGCACGTAAAACGTCTGCCATCTTCTCCGGTGCCATCGTATAATGGTTGAGTCTTACTCTATGGCTGACAATTTATTGATAAGACAGAGCACAGAATTTAAGTTCTGTCTTAACTTTGGAAAGAGTAACAACTACCTGGTCTTAAAAGAGTGTTTGTTGAGAATGCTCTAATGCAGTAAACAACATCTTTCATTGTGATTCATTCAACCCAGTTGCAAATGCAGTTGCATAATTTTTTTAATAAAACCTTTTGGTGGCATTCCACAGAATTCAGGGATCATCGACTGGATTTGTATTGATCACTATTGATTAATTTAGTTACATTTTAAATTGATCACAGAATGTATGATTTCGTAGTAATGAAACGTTGAAACGCCATCTTGTGTCTCTTTTAGTAGATTCTAAGATTGGAAGTTGGCGTAAGCGTGATGTCAGACAAGCTCAGACGAGCCTTGATTGAGTGTGGATTGTAGTTAATAGATTTGTCTCGCATGTCCAAAATGGCATTCATGTTTGTCCCAATAACCAGATGGAATTCAGTTCATTCTAACAATATCCTGTTCAGAGAATCAAAAAAACATAAGATCATATGAATTTGGAGTGTACACAATTTTCTTTCCATTATGAAAAATTTAAAGGAAAGTGATTCTGCCTTCTTGGTCTTCGCCTTTAACAAAGACGGTGATTTTGAGTTTCTTATGTATCATTATACTTACACCTTTAGTTATGTTTGGAGCTGATGAAAAAGCAGCCAGTTCTGCATTCTATGTGCGTCCGTGTGAAGCAGGTGTGTTTCTTGGAGCATTGCAGAAGACTTTTGATACAATGTTAGTTTAGCCAGGTGCCTTGAACTCAGACCTGGGATCAGATAGTATTTGAAATCTTACAATGATGAAGTACTTGATGAAGTACTTGGGGGAGGCAGCAGCTCAGCCCATTGAGCCCATTCACTCTGTGTTCTGTTCCTGTCAGAAGACTTTTGATACAATGTTGACTTAGCTTAGCCAGGTGCCTTGAACTCAGGCCTGGGTTCAGATAGTATTTGAAATATGTTTTAATACTTTGAGTGTTTACTTTACTTGGAGCTGATTTCCGGGTGTTTTTAGTCTATGTTCCTCCCCCCAATTTATTTATTTTTTGTTTTTAGCTGAAAACTTGGGAGGCCAAATAAAACCACCTGCGATCTGCCAGTCGGGGAACGTGTGTGGTAGGACTCCCGAGAGTGGCGCAGCGGTCTAAGGCACTGCAGCGGTCTAAGGCACTGCAGCGGTCTAAGGCACTGCAGCGGTCTAAGGCACTGCAGCGGTCTAAGGCACTGCAGCGGTCTAAGGCACTGCAGCGGTCTAAGGCACTGCAGCGGTCTAAGGCACTGCATCTCAGTGCTAGAGGCATCACTACAGACTCTGGTTAGATTCTAGGCTGTATCACAACCGGCCGTGATTGGGAGTCCCATAGGGCGGCACACAATTGTGCCTGAGTTGTCTGGGTTATGGTTAGGCCGGGGTAGGCTGTCATAGCAAATACGAATTTGTTCTTAATAACTGACTTGCCTAGTTAAATAAAAGGTTAAATAAAAAAATACTAATAAATATCATATTTTACGATATACCGGTATTGATGCATGGTCCAGTTTGGGTTTTTATGTTACCTTCTATAACGGTATTTGAATGTTTGATTTGTTAAATGTAATATGCTGTGTGTAACGCCTATTTTTATAGTTTACTCCGCTACTTGAATCATCTCTCTCCGCTCGCTCTATCTCCATGCTGCTTTCCACATAGACCTAGCCCCGTCACTCAAGGAGTGCAATTTGTTGTTCCTCGAACACGAGACACTTGCGTTCCATCTACATGGTCAATGCAGCACATGCAACAATGTTGATGACAACGATGCTGTTTTCACTTTGCTTCTTAATATAAATCCACTAGTGTTCTATAATTACACTATTAGTTTGTGTTTCTTACATCTGCAAATGGTTAGTGTCTTTTCTTAGGAAGTTGGGCCTAAATCATGTTAGCCGCTAATGCTAATTGCTAGAGGAATATGTTCGCTACATGAAGTAGCTAAGAAAAATCATTCAGTGTAGCCAAAGTGTCAGGTCTACTCTCGCTTGCTCCCTCCAACACTCGATGCCGCCGGTCTACTAACCACCGGTCCTGGCAACCCATCATTAGCACACCTGGCAACCTTCATTACGCACGCCTGCGCCTCACCATTAGACACACCTGGACATCATCACCTCCCTGATTACTCCTTATTCTAGCGCTCCATTGTTGTCACTCATCATGCCATTGTTTCTGTTTTCATGTCAGACACTTCTTGTTTTGTATCGCTCCATGCTCCTTTATATTAAACTCACCAACTGCACCTTCTTCCTGACTCCCTGTCTCCACAAATATTATAGGGTCCCCTAGGAAACACAACACTTTGGTTCCTACAATGTCAAAACTCCTCCTGCCATTTTCATTCACTGTCATGTCAAACACTGTATTCAAAGTGCCCACTATTATATTCTAACTATAGAATTAGAATAATCATTCTATTTCAATGATTCCAACAGTTCACCCAAGTGAATACAATTGCAAAATGTTGTTAAAAATAAGGCCTAAATTGCTTGCCCATATTGTGCAGCCCTACGTGACAGTGTGGAAATGACCTCAAATGAGTGCAGGAAATGCATACATTTATGAAAAGGCTGAAATTTTTGGGGGGGTTGAATTGAACAGTATAAAACAAACAATGGAGAAAGACCCATTGAAATCACTTAGAATGTGTGTTGGCACCCTAGGTTCACACACTACTCATAAAGCACATTTAGAACTTTTATTATTGAAAAACAAAATACAGTGAAATAGTGTCAAAAAGATGTATACAGTGATATGCTATTTTGGCCAACTCACCCAGCCCTAATGTGTGTATGCTAATCCTCAAACATGAGTGTTAAAATTCCTAGCACAGGGTTAAATCAGACATCTTTCTGCTGTAATACTGACTGGCATGGTTGAGCACAGTACAGGGAGCTTAGTTAGTGGCCCAGTCAGGCCTACAGGTCTATTCATAGCCCTGATCTGTGTTGAAGCAGATGTTGGGTTGGAGGTGCTGTGCTGGGATCCACAGGCGGGTTAACCTCAGGGGTCTTGTTCATGTTGGCTTAATGTTGGCATGTAAACACCAAACTCAGCCCTGTGAGTAATGGGGGTGAAAGTTTATTCAAGGTTCCATGTCCCAGAGAGAATGTGCTGCTTAGTACTATGGACCACGCCAACTGGAACTGACATGTCAAATTACAGTGCTTCTTACAAGGAATTTGAAAAAATGTTCAGAAGTGAGTGCAATCAGCACTTCAATATCTTTTAATATATGTTCTGTGTGAATTAAACGGTCTTGTATTGAAAGGTTCATGATTTTGTAGTGATACAGAGAAATATTCATTTTTAGCTGGTAGAGATGTCTTATTTTGCAATGGCTTGTCCCTCTAATAAAGCTGTGGTGGGTGACAACAACAATCATGTCACAAACACTGGGTCATTAAATTGATTTAGTTTAGAGTATGAGCACTGCATTTTGTATAGGCAGCTCTGCCTCAGTAGTCCATCCAGTTGTTTGATGGCTACTCTGCCTGCACACACACTGTCAATTCTCCTCCATCAGCTATTCATTGGAGGAACACGCTGCAAGGCATACAAACCCACAGCAACCAATTGAATACCTGACAGCTTTAGTCTAGATGTATGCCACTGTTTCTTTCTCATTTCTAATATACTCAAAAAAGCACACAATAAATATGAATTTCCTTTTCATACCTAGTAAACATTCCTCCCAAGAGAAAAACAAAAGCACTGCATTAAGTGACTGTCCCTAAACAACAAATCCCCTTCAAAACAGCCTACATGGCAACAATATGAATCAGAAACATGTATTCTATTGTCACGGTTGACTACAAAGTGTAAACATTACAATTATGTCAACAAACTCCACATGCAAATCTGCCCACTTCGGTACCCTTTATTGAATGGAGCTCCGTTGTTTCATCACTCTCAACGCATTCAAAGGTCACGGCCGTTTGAGACTGAAAAGCCCTAGCTATACAGATTGACCAACTCTAGTTTGCATGCCCTGCCAAATATCTTGCGGAATAGGTGGTTGGAATTTGTTGGTCCCCAGTGGTGGGGAGTTTACTGGTAGTGAGACCATGGACTGCTGATTATGTATCTGGTTATGTATATTTTGATAATCATTATCACTATCATTGCTAGCATAGCTGACGTTAAGTAGATACGTAACTAGCTAGCTACAGCAATAAAACTCGGATTTGGTACTTATTTGGATAACATTTCAAAAGAATGCAAATAATTTGTAGGAAACTTTTATCATGATTGTGATGTTGCCCGATTGACTTTAGATGCAGTATAACTTTAGCCAGCTAACTAAGATTGAGGGGACCACCGTATTGTAGCTAGCTAACATTAGCATTGCTAACGATTTTAGACAAACTTTTCTAGCAACAGTAATGGCAACATTGCCATCTCTATGAAGTAAATTTTACGATATCATAATACGTTGTTTCCTACTAATTATTTTCCTACTTTAACATTGTCATTGTGTTTCGTCGATGGGGAGAAAATTATTAGGTAGGTTTAGTCTGACCTGTTCAAACTTCAACATAGTATATGTTTGTGTGTCGAATATCACATATCCCTAACTGCCATTGTTAATAGAACATTAACTGTGTGTGTATGTGTTCACAGATGCATGAGATGCAGAGAGAACTGGCACTCAATACATTCACTCAACACGTGATTACTAATAATACAGTAAAGCACAAATGTCCAGTAATAGCAACACCCTTTTCATTCCATGTGTCACTGACTAACTGTCTCAACTCTGCCTATTTCTACAGATGGACTGGAGAAGCTTTTGCCAGACAACAGCCTCAGTCGTTTGATGGGGAGACCATCACTGAGTAGGTTTTATCTGAGCTGTTCAAACTTCAACATAGTACCTGTTTGTGTGTCATATATTACCCATCCTAACTAACTGCCATTGGTAATAGAATAGAACATTGACTATGTGTTCAGAGAAACATGTATGGAGCCAGCACATGGAGACTTGCAAGATGATGTGATGTCGAGATTGACAAATGGACTTGATACTGATGTCTCTGAATGGAGAGAGATCTGGCACTCGGCCTTAACATTTTACTTTTATTGTCTTTTTTATTATTCAATTGAATGGTATCAGTCAATATGGGGAGGGAGAAACACTGTGTATTCTGCACCAGGATCAGGGAACTTATATGGGACACCACACAAAGGTATGACTAGGGCTGTTGCGGTGACGGTATTACCGCCACACTAGGCTACGCTGCCGCCCCAGTTAACTACACATGGTTGATGATATTACTAGTTTATCTAGCTTGTCCTGCGCTGCATACAATCGATGCGGTGCCTGTTAATTTATCATTGAATCATAACCTACTTTTCCGAACGGGTGATTTAACAAGCGCATTCGCGAAAAAAATCACTGTTGTTGCAGCAATGTGTACCTAGTAGCCTAGTGGGTAGCCTAGTGGTTAGAGCGTTGGACTAGTAACCGAAAGGTTGCAAGTTCATATCCCCGAGCTGACAAGGCACAAATCTGTCATTCCGCCCCTGAACAGGCAGTTAACCCACTGTTCCTCGGCCGTCATTGAAAATAAGAATTTGTTCTTAACTGACTTGCCTAGTTAAATAAAGGTAAAATAAAAAAATCAACGCCTTTCTTAAAATCAATACACAAGTATATATTTTTAAACCTGCATATTTAGTTAATATTGCCTGCTAACATGAATTTCTTTTAACTAGGGAAATTGTGTCACTTCTCTTGCGTTCTGTGCAACAGAGTCAGGGTATATGCAGCAGTTTGGGCCGCCTGGTTCGTTGCGAACTGTGTCAAGACTATTTCTTCCTAACAAAGACAGCCAACTTTGCCAAACGGGATGATTTAACAAAAGTGCATTTGCAAAAAAGCACAATCATTGCACGAATGTACCTAACCATAAACATCAATGTCTTCCTTAAAATCAATACATAGGAGTATATTTTATTAAACCTGCATATTTAGTTTAAAGAAATACAGGTTAGCAGGCAATATTAAACTAGGGAAATTGTGTTACTTCTCTTGCGTTCATTGCACGCAGAGTAAGGGTATATGCAACAGTTTGGGCCGCCTGGCTCGTTGCGAACTAATTTGCCCGAATTTTACATAATTATGACATAACACTGACGGTTGTGCAATGTAACAGGAATATTTAGACTTGGATGGATGCCACCCGTTAGATAAAATATGGTATGGTTCAGTATTTCACTGAAAGAATAAACGTTTTGTTTTCGAAATGATAGTTTCTGGATTCAACCATATTAATGACCAAAGGTATCATCGTATTTCTGTAAGCATTCATTCTAACAGCACTTTTGTGTGTTTCGACAGCAGCTCTTCACTGTGCTTCAAGCATTGCGCTGTTTATGACTTCAAGCCTATCAACTCCCGAGATTAGGCTGGTGTAACCGATGTGAAATGGCTAGCTAGTTAGCGGGGTGCGCATTAATAGCGTTTCAATCGGTGACGTCACTCGCTCTGAGACTTGGAGTAGTTGTTCCCCTTGCTTTACAAGGGCCGCGGCTTTTGTGGAGCGATGGGTAACGATGCTTCGAGGGTGGCTGTTGTCGATGTGTTCCTGGTTCGAGCCCAGTTAGGGGCGAGGAGAGGGACGGAAGCTATACTATTACTCTGGCAATACTATAGTGCCTATAAGAACATCCAATAGTCAAAGGTAAACAAAACACAAATGGTATAGAGATAAAAAAAATATTTAGTCAGCCACCAATTGTGCAAGTTCTCCAACTTAAAAAGATGAGAGAGGCCTGTAATTTTCATCATAGGTACACTTCAACTATGACAGACAAAATGTGAAGAAAATTTTTAAAAAATCACATTGTAGTTTTTTTATGAATTTATTTGCAAATTATGGTGGAAAATAAGTATTTGGTCACCTACAAACAAGCAAGATTTCTGGCTCTCACAGACCTGTAACTTCTTCTTTAAGAGGCTCCTCTGTCCTCCACTCGTTACCTGTATTAATGGCACCTGTTTGCACTTGTTATCAGTATAAAAGACACCTGTCCACAACCTCAAACAGTCACACTCCAAACTCCACTATGGCCAAGCTGTCAAAGGACACCAGAAACAAAATTGTAGACCTGCACCAGGCTGGGAAGACTGCATATGCAATAGGTAAGCAGCTTGGTTTGAAGAAATCAACTGTGGGAGCAATTATTAGGAAATGGAAGACATACAAGGCCACTGATAATCTCCCTCGATCTGGGGCTCCACGCAATATCTCACCACGTGGGGTCAAAATGATCACAGAACCATATGGGGGGACCTAGTGAATGACCTGCAGAGAGCTGGGACCAAAGTAACAAAGCCTACCATCAGTAACACACTACGCCGCCAGGGACTCAAATCCTGCAGTGCCAGATGTGTCCCCCTGCTTAAGCCAGTACATGTCCAGGCCCGTCTGAAGTTTGCTAGAGAGCGTTTGGATGATCCAGAAGAAGATTGGGAGAATGTCATATGGTCAGGTGAAACCAGAATAGAACTTTTTGGTAAAAACTCAACTCGTTGTGTTTGGAGGACAAAGAATGCTGAGTTGCATCCAAAGAACACCAAACCTACTGTGAAGCATGGGGTAGAAACATCATGCTTTGGGGCTGTTTTTCTGCAAAGGTACCAGGACGACTGATCCGTGTAAAGGAAAGAATGAATGGGGCCATGTATCGTGAGATTTTGAGTGAAAACCTCCTTCCATCAGCAAGGGCATTGAAGATGAAACGTGGCTGGGTCTTTCAGCATGACAATGATCCCAAACACACCGCCCGGGCAACGAAAGAGTGGCTTCGTAAGAAGCATTTCAAGGTCCTGGAGTGGCCTAGCCAGTCTCCAGATCTCAACCCCATAGAAAATCTTTGGAGGGAGTTGAAAGTCCGTGTTGCCCAGCAACAGCCCCAAAACATCATTGCTCTTAGAGGAGATCTGCATGGAGGAATGGGCCAAAATACCAGCAACATTGTGTGAAAACCTTGTGAAGACTTACAGAAAACGTTTGACCTCTGTCATTGCCAACAAAGGGTATATAACAAAGTATTGAGAAACTTTTGTTATTGACCAAATACTTATTTTCCACCATAATTTGCAAATAAATTCATAAAAAATCCTACAATGTGATTTTCAGGATTTTTTTTCTCATTTTGTCTGTCATAGTTGAAGTGTACTTATGATGACAATACAGGCCTCTCATCTTTTTAAGTGGGAGAACTTGCACAATTGGTGGCTGACTAAATACTTTTTTGCCCCACAGTTTTTTTGCCCCATACAGTTAAAATAAGTGTTCATTCAGTATTGTTGTAATTGTCATTATTACAAATGCATTTTTTAATATATATATATTAATTTTTTATTTCAAATCGGCCGATTAATCGGTATTGGCGTAGAAAAATCATAATCGGTCGACCTCTATTCTGTTTTTCTGAAATTCCTTTTCTTCATAACGTTTCTTTAGACCTGACTAAAATAAATAATGCATTTATTGTGATGGTGTAAATTAAATTGAGTTATTATAATTTTTTAAATGTAGACATTCCAAAGGCGCACATCAGTGGCTTGTTTGCAGCTTCTATGCTGCAAACAATGTTCATTAATGGTCAGGTCATGACAAAATGTCATGACCGCCACAGCCCTAGACCGTATGACCACTCTGACATGTTTGCACAGTATCTGTGTCGACTGGAAATGACAATGAAAAATGAACACTGCTTCTGTTGTATTATGTAAAGTGTTGTTTATTCTATATGGATCTGTTACTACATATGAAAGTTATCAAAACACTTAGATTAGAAAAAGTACATTAATTCTGCAATTGCATTCTTCTCATATTACCTTGTGGGCTACTGACCTATTCAAAGGTAATGTGCTGTTATTTGACTGCTGTTGCTGTGATCAGGGCATACTTGTGAATGAGACCCTGGTCTGAATGGGTTTTCCATGATTAAATAAAGACTAAATAAATAAAAGCTTCCTCCGGCATCTCACCTTATACTGTAGTTATTGAACTCAACCTGCAGGAGGTTTGTTTGTTGTGATTGAGCTGTTTCCAGCTGTGTGGCAAGGTTCTGATAGTGTCCTAGTGGTGGCAAGGACACACCTAAGAAACACCAACATCAAACCACACCGCCAAGCCAACTCACGTTTGGCTTCTGTCATGGCCACCAGCATTTCTTGAGGAGCAAGCCAAAAAACAAGACCAAATCAGCGGGTGCAGTTCCTCTTCAACAGAAAATCACCTTCCGGTGTAAAATCCATGGAAATTAAAAACAAACTGTTTTAAGTGAGAAGTAGGCATTGGTCTGAAGCTGAAAAAGAAAGGAAATTCACATGAGCACTACAATGCCTACTCCACCCATACTCTACCCAGGTTTTCCAGCACAGCTTTGATCTACTACAGTAGCTATGTTGGTCTATTGTATTTCAAACAATGTGTATGCAGGTTGCTTAGGATTCAAACCTTCTCAAACAGCTTACTTCATATTCTTCAGTGAAATAATGGACTTTACATTGTCTTGCTATTAAAATAATGTATACAGTGCCTTTGGAAAGTATTCATACCCCTTTACTTTTTCCACACTTTGTTACGTTACAGCTTTATTCTAAAATGAATAAAGCATAAATAATCCTCAGCAATCTACACACAATACTCCATATTGGCAATGTGAAAACAGATTTTTAGAAATTGTTAAAATAAAAATATACTTATTCACATTAGTATTCAGACCCTTTGCTATGAGACTCGAAATTGAGCTCAGGTGCATCCTGTTTCCATTGGAGTCCACCTGTGGCAAATTCACTTGATTGGATATGATTTGGAAAGGCACACACCTCTATATAAGGTCCTATAGTTGACAGTGCATGTCAGAGTAAAAACCAAGCTATGAGGTCGAAGGAATTGTCCGTAGAGTTCCGAGACAGGGTTGTGTTGAGGCACAGATCTGGGGAAGGGTACCAAAAAATTTCTGCAGCATTGAAGGTCCCCAAGAACACAGTGGCCTCCATCATTCATAAATGGAAGAAGTTGGGAACCACCAAGACAATTTCTAGAGCTGCCCGCAAGGCCAAACTGAGCAATCGGGGGAGAAGGGCCTTGGTAAGGGAGGTGACCAAGAACCCAATGGTCACTGACAGAGTTCCTCTGTAGAGATGGGAGAACCTTCCAGAAACACAACCATTTCTGCAGCACTCCACCAATCAGTTATTTATGGTAGAGTGGCCAGATGGAAGCCACTCCTCAGTAAAAGGCACATGAGAGCCCGCTTTGAGTTTGCCAAAAGGCACCTACAGACTCTCAGAGAAATTCCATGAGAAACATGGTTCTCTGGTCTGATGAAACCAAGATTGAACTCTTTGGTCTGAATGCCAAGCGTCACGTCTAGAGGAAGCCTGGCACCATCCCTACAGTGAAACATGGTGGTGGCAGCATCATGCAGTGGCGATGTTTTTCAGCGACAGGGACTGGGAGACTAGTCAGGATAGAGGCAAAGAGGCACAGAGAAATGTACGGAGAGATCCTTGATGAAAACCTGCTCCAGAGCGCTCAGGACCTCAGACTGGGGCAAAGGTTCACCTTCCAACAGGACAACAACCCTAAACACACAGCCAAGACAATGCAGGAGTGGCCTCGGGACAAGTCTCAATGTCCTTGAGTGGCCCAGTCAGAGCCCGGACTTGAACCTGATCGATCATCTCTGGAGAGACGTGAAAATAGCTGTTTTCAGCAACACTCCCCATCCAACATGACAGAGCTTGAGATGATCTTTCAGTTTCAGTTTATTTATTTATTTTTTGCAAAAATGTCTAAAAACCTGTTTTTGCTTTGTCATTATGGGGTACGGTGAATTTGTTGATGAGGGAAAAAAACTATTTAAAACATTTTAGCATTTGGCCTCCCTTGATTAAAAAAAAGTATAAAATAATAGCCAATCAGCATTGAGCTAAACTGAGTGAGCTCAGCTGTGAATGCTCCTTGCGCACCAGAAAAAAAGTGTCAATGAAAGCCAGTTTGGATTTGGCTTCACACCAATCATATCACATTAGAAGCTAAACGTCATTGAAAGAAAAGTTGAATTGTTGAATCTCGTTGTGTCGTTGTCCTCCGGTGCCTAGCTAACTAGCTAAAATTGTCCCTTTCCTAAATTAGCCATGGATGGAGACAGGGATTTTGACTTACTTTTTTACATACATTCTCCATATTGGCCAATCATTATAACGGCGATTCTGATCCAACCATAAATTCATACAGATGTTGCTCTCCGGTTTTGTAACACATTTATTCTGCCACTATATCAAAGGCATATGAACTAACAAGTTATAGAGAAAACAATGCAATTATCACATACAGTAGGTTGTAATATGGCTTCTTTTTTTCCCCCTGGCTTCTCTCTTTCCCTCTCTCCCTCTCCCCCTCTCCCCTCGCACACCCCCGGTGACAGTTGACCATGACCTGGTTGCCCTAGGGCTGAGAGGGATTTCTGTTCGCAAGTGTCCCGCAGCTGTCTACCAGCCCGGGGAGGGGGGAGCTGGGGGGCGAGAGAAGGGCAGAGTGCGTCTATGATCAGGGGTGGTGGTGGAGAGAGATTGGTCTGTTCACATGCACTCTTTACACAAACCTGACAGACACACGGCCCGCAGAAGGGCCCTGTGTTGTATGTCTGTCTTAAAAAAAGACAGTAGGAAGGGTAAGGGAGGGAGAGTGAGTGTAAGAGAGAAAGAGGACCGAGGGAGATGACAGATATGAGATAGCAAGACAATGTGGCAGAGAAAGACAAATACAAACAGACCTTCTCCAACCTCAACCAGTGTAGACCCCAGCAGGTTAAACGGGTAGTATTAGGAATGTGTCAGTCAGTTGAGGAAACCAAGACAACTTGACCCTGCCTGTCCCATATCTATTGTAGCTGATGGGTTCAAGACCCTCCCCCTCACTAGCTCTGTGATGGTCATGGATGACAGTAATTGGCCAACCAAATAACCTCAGTCACCGTAATAACCGCTTTTAAGGTGCACATTTCACCTCTCCTCAGCTTCTGACTGCATGTGCTGCCATAGAAATAGAATGAATAGAACGGGGTTCCCCATTTAAGTCAATGATGGCATAATACAACACTTTGATTGTTTCAGCAAGGAGCTACAAAGTTTCATCACATTTTTAAGAGTTTATGTTACCGCAAAAACAAACTCAACCACACGAATGCCCGGACGTCTCATTTTCAGTCAGCTGTTTGTCACCTCCCCCCAAAAACAAAATGTTTATTTATTTTCCTGATGGTCTTCATCAATAACCGTCAGTTACATGGTTATATGGTATTGTGCCAGCCCTACCCCATCCCCTCCTGTCCCACCTCCTTCAGACACGGTTGTCAAGGCCCCCAGAAGAAAACCAGGTCGATTCCGTACAGGATGTCTTATGAAACTAGAGAACGGCGGGAAATCTGTATCTGCAGCCTGTCTTGTCAAAACAGGGAGTCTGGAGCTGGGGCTGAACGCTGGGGCTGAACGCTGGGGCTGAACGCTGAGGCTGAACGCTGGGGCTGAACGCTGGGGCTGAACGCTGGGGCTGAACGCTGGGGCTGAACGCTGAGGCTGAACGCTGGGGCTGAACGCTGGGGCTGAACGCTGGGGCTGAACGCTGGGGCTGAAAGCTGGGGCTGAACGCTGGGGCTGAACGCTGGGGCTGAACGCTGGGGCTGAACGCTGGGGCTGAACGCTGGGGCTGAAAGCTGGGGCTGAACGCTGGGGCTGAAAGCTGGGGCTGAACGCTGGGGCTGAACGCTGGGGCTGAACGCTGGGGCTGAACGCTGGGGCTGAAAGCTGGGGCTGAAAGCTGGGGATGGCTCGGGTAAATGGTGCTGTGAGGGATGACCAAGGAAGAAAGCAGGATAAGGTGGGGATAAATAAACTATAAAGAGCTCCTGAGCCTAAATATTAGGTCTGGAGAAGTGGGCTTAGATATTGTGTCTGTGGAGAAGAGGCAGACTTCCTCTGTCCATCCTCTTCCTGAAGTACAACCTCAGTGGTATTATGGCTGTGTTATGACTGAGGTTGTTGTGGTCTATTCAGTTGAATATTAAACGGGTACTAACCTGCTATTAAAAGGTCACTGTCTGGCTCTGGCTACAGGTGTGTCTATTCATGAACTAGGTGAATATGAAAAAATCTGGCACAGAACTATCACAAAGCTTTATAAACAGCTATATAAGCATATATAAGGGGCGATAGGTAGCCAAGTGGTTAGAGTGTTGGGCCAGTAACAAAGGTTGGTGGATCAAATCCCCGAACTGGCAAGGTCAAAATCTGTCGTTCTGCCCCTGAACAAGGCAGTTAACCCACTGTCCCTAGGCTGTCATTGTAAATAATAATTTGTTCTTAAGTGACTTGCCTAGTTAAATTTTTTAAATATAAACACCTATATAAACAGCTATATAAACAACCCTATGTCACATCCCCCAATATGTTACAAATCACAGGATATAAACCCATCATAAGAACTATCCCATGAATCTTATCAGAGTGAGTAATCACATGGTTAGCCTTATTAAGTTATATGTTATGAGCTGTATTCAAGGGATACCTCAAGATTTTGGCAACAAGGCCCTTTATCTACTTCCCCAGAGTCAGATGAACTCATGGATATCATTTGTATGTCTCTGCATGCAGTTTGAAGGAAGTAGCCAATTAACCCTAGCACAATTGCTAACTAGTATTAGCACAATGGCTGGAAGTCTCTGGTAACTGCTGGCGTGCAATGACTGGAACTCTATGGTATAGACTTCATCTAGAGGTCGAAAGAAACAAACCTGTTTAGGCCAGGTGCTGGTTTGCGGAGTAGAACACCTGTTTAGGCGAGGTGCTGGCTAGCGGAGTAAAACACCTGTTTAGGCGAGGCGCTGGCTAGCGGAGTAGAACACCTGTTTAGGCGAGGCGCTGGCTAGCGGAATAGAACACCTGTTTAGGCGAGGTGCTGGTTAGCAGAGAAGAACGCCTGTTTAGGCCAGGTGCTGGTTTGCGGAGTAGAACACCTGTTTAGGCGAGGCGCTGGCTAGCGGAGTAGAACACCTGTTTAGGCGAGGCGCTGGCTAGCGGAATAGAACACCTGTTTAGGCGAGGTGCTGGCTAGCAGAGAAGAACACCTGTTTAGGCCAGGCGCTGGCTAGCGGAGTAGAACACCTGTTTAGGCGAGGCGCTGGCTAGCGGAGTAGAACACCTGTTTAGGCGAGGTGCTGGCTAGCGGAATAGAACACCTGTTTAGGCGTTGTTCTGGTTAGCGGAGTAGAACACCTGTTTAGGCGAGGCGCTGGCTAGCGGAGTAGAACACCTGTTTAGACCAGGTGCTGGTTAGCGGAGTAGAACACCTGTTTAGGCCAGGTGCTGGTTAGCGGAGTAGAACACCTGTTTAGGCGAGGCGCTGGCTAGCGGAGTAGAACACCTGTTTAAGCGAGGTGCTGGCTAGCGGAATAGAACACCTGTTTAGGCGAGGTGCTGGTTAGCGGAGTAGAACACCTGTTTAGGCGAGGTGCTGGCTAGCGGAGTAGAACACCTGTTTAAGCGAGGTGCTGGCTAGCGGAATAGAACACCTGTTTAGGCGAGGTGCTGGTTAGCGGAGTAGAACACCTGTTTAGGCGAGGCGCTGGCTAGCGGAGTAGAACACCTGTTTAGGCCAGGTGCTGGTTAGCGGAGTAGAACACCTGTTTAGGCGAGGCGCTGGCTAGCAGAGTAGAACACCTGTTTAGGCGAGGCGCTGGCTAGCGGAATAGAACACCTGTTTAGGCAAGGTGCTGGCTAGTGGAGTAGAACACCTGTTTAGGCGAGGTGCTGGCTAGAGGAGTAGAAACTACCTCGAACTTCCTAAATACTGGATGCAGAGACAAAAATCTCTGAAGTGTGTTTACAGGCTTTTAAATGAACTCTGATTTCTCCAGTGATTCCCAAATCTTCCATAACAAAGCCATCACCTACAGAGAGATGAACCTGGAGAAGAGTCCCCTAAGCAAGCCGGTCCTGGGGCTCTGTACACAAACACAAACACACCCTACAGAGCCCCAGGACAACAGCACAATTAGACCCAACCAAATCATGAGAAAACAAAAAGATAATTACTTGACACATTGGAAAGAATTAACAAAAAACCAGAGCAAACTAGAATGCTATTTGGCCCTACACAGAGTACACAGCGGCAGAATACCTGACCACTGTGACTGATCCAAAATTAAGGAAAGCTTTGACTATGTACAGACTCAGTGAGCATAGCCTTGCTATTGAGAAAGGCCGTCGTAGGCAGACATGGCTCTCAAGAGAAGACAGGCTATGTGCTCACTGCCCACAAAATGAGGTGGAAACTGAGCTGCACTTCCTAACCTCCTGCCCAATGTATGACCATATTAGAGAGACATATTTCCCTCAGATTACACAGATCCACTAAGAATTCGAAAACAAATCCAATTTTGATAAACTCCCATATCTACTGGGTGAAATACCACAGTGTGCCATCACAGCAGCAAGATTTGTGACCTGTTGCCACAAGAAAAGGGCAACCAGTGAAGAACAAACACCATTGTAAACCCATATTTATGCTTATTTATTTTATCTTGTGTACTTTAACCATTTGTACATTGTTAAAACACTGTATATATATATATATATATATATATATATATAAAATATGACATTTGTTAATGTCTTTATTGTTTTGAAACTTCTGTATGTGTAATGTTTACTGTTAATTTTTATTGTTTATTTCACTTTTGTATATTATCTACCTCACTTGCTTTGGCAATGTTAACACGTTTCCCATGCCAATAACGCCCCCTGATTTGAATTGAATTGAGAGGAGAGAGAGCGAGATCTAGAGAGAGAGAGAGGAGAGAGAGCGATCTAGAGAGAGAGAGAGAGAGAGGAGAGAGAGCGAGATCTAGAGAGAGAGAGAGAGAGAGAGGAGAGCGAGAGAGAGATAGAGAGAGCGAGAGATCTAGAGAGAGCAGAGAGAGCGAGATCTAGAGAGAGAGAGAGAGAGAGAGGAGAGCGAGAGAGAGATAGAGAGAGCGAGAGATCTAGAGAGAGCAGAGAGAGAGAGAGAAAAGGAGAAAGAGAGAGAACGAAAGAACAAATGATATAGTCAGCTACGAGTACAATAACACTCAACCCAAACAACTCTGCTCTGCCTAAACTATCCCAGGTTTGGATAATTGAGCCTCAGTGATCTTTGTTCTTCTTTCTTCTCATAAGCTGAGTTAATAAGCTCAGTAAAACAGGAAATTGAGAAGTTGAGTGTTACTAGATAAGAGCTTCTCTGAATGATATTCTGCCAACAACTGCATCACACACTATTCATTTATTAATATTTTTGGCATGGCCTATTATAGTGATAAGGGATTGGAATTTGATTAAGAGTAGATCAGTTTTACTGATAGCTAATGTCTGCTCTCTCTGGCAATTGCTGCCTCCCTGACCTTCAACTGTCACTTCAGTTTTTGTACTAATATGTATGTATGAGTCAATAAGAGCCAAGGAAGACATCTCCTTTGACGAGGCCATTGACGTCAACATGGAAGGTTTCAACTACACACACAAACATATACAATCACACACGACACGCATTCTTGCTCGGTTCCACACACACACACGTACGCATGCATGCACACTCACACTATTCCTTGAGGTCTGAAAGCCACATGAGTAATACAATCCTAATGCACTCATAACTGAGAGTATCCATCAATATCGATCGATAAGGCCCCTGACCAAGAAATCTATCTCAATGTTGCTGCTGCTGTCAGAGCTAATGGTTCAGATAGGACTTCTTAATTAGGCTGGGTTGGACAGGACTTCTTAATTAGACTGGGTTGGACAGGACTTCTTAATTAGACTGGGTTGGACAGGACTTCTTAATTAGACTGGGTTGGACAGGACTTCTTAATTAGACTGGGTTGGACAGGACTTCTTAATTAGACTGGGTTGGACAGGACTTCTTAATTAGACTGGGTTGGACAGGACTTCTTAATTAGACTGGGTTGGACAGGACTTCTTAATTAGACTGGGTTGGACAGGACTTCTTAATTAGACTGGGTTGGACAGGACTTCTTAATTAGACTGGGTTGGACAGGACTTCTTAATTAGACTGGGTTGGACAGGACTTCTTAATTAGACTGGGTTGGACAGGACTTCTTAATTAGACTGGGTTGGACAGGACTTCTTAATTAGACTGGGTTGGACAGGACTTCTTAATTAGACTGGGTTGGACAGGACTTCTTAATTAGACTGGGTTGGACAGGACTTCTTAATTAGGCTGGGTTGGACAGGACTTCTTAATTAGGCTGGGTTGGACAGGACTTCTTAATTAGGCTGGGTTGGACAGGACTTCTTAATTAGACTGGGTTGTACAGGACTTCTTAATTAGACTGGGTTGGACAGGACTTCTTAATTAGGCTGGGTTGGACAGGACTTCTTAATTAGGCTGGGTTGGACAGGACTTCTTAATTAGGCTGGGTTGGACAGGACTTCTTAATTAGGCTGGGTTGGACAGGACTTCTTAATTAGGCTGGGTTGGACAGGACTTCTTAATTAGACTGGGTTGGACAGGACTTCTTAATTAGGCTGGGTTGGACAGGACTTCTTAATTAGGCTGGGTTGGACAGGACTTCTTAATTAGACTGGGTTGGACAGGACTTCTTAATTAGACTGGGTTGGACAGGACTTCTTAATTAGGCTAGGTTGGACAGGACTTCTTAATTAGGCTGGGTTGGACAGGACTTCTTAATTAGGCTGGGTTGGACAGGACTTCTTAATTAGGCTGGGTTGGACAGGACTTCTTAATTAGGCTGGGTTGGACAGGACTTCTTAATTAGGCTGGGTTGGACAGGGCCCAGCCATGCAGACACTTCATATCATTGATATGAAATCTATTGCAGAGGCCTTGAGCTGTGCACTTTTTCTACTCCATCCGATTCAAGGTGAGTTCTTGTGAGGAGATTACAGTACGTTCACAGTGACAACTTCTGGCGTGTTTTAATGAATGAGTTTTAAAACAGTAAAAACGCAGTCTAACTTTACTTAGATGTTAATAAAAGGCTATGCTCTTCAGACATCATCATAGTAATCATAACAAACTTGACTTATGAAACAGGCTTTAAAAGGGAATCGCTGTCACGCTTGTGATATTTTGTTTCTGTTGCTGAGAACACATGGAACACAGAACAAGGGAAACCCTTTGTTAGAGGGGACTACATTAAACCAACACAACCCTTGGCCTGTCACACACACACATCAGCTGTTTTACCCACAGACAGGCACACAAGGACACACAACCCTGTGAGAGAAGAGTCAGTGGGAATCCATATCAAATGCAACTCCCATTGCGTAACCAACAGCCAAAACCAACTGAAGGGTAAACTCCACAGTTATGCAAGCGCAACAGATGAGATAGTGTGATAATTGTTGCATTGGGAGAGGAAACTTTGCCTGCAGCAGACCTTTACATGCTGGGACAAATGTGTCAAACACTTTCACAATGTTTGAGCTGCACTTGATGTAGTTCGCCCAGATGCCAGTACAATTAAACTATTGTAATAGCCCAAAAAGTGCAAACTCCAAGCTAAATCAAGCACATCTCAATAATCAGATTTGATTTCTATGCATTTGACCCAGGCCTGGTATTGGGTGACTTAATGTACCACCTGAATGTCCCGTGGTTTGTACCAAATGATAAATGTTGAGTGAACCCACCCAGTTCATAACTAACCAGAATTAACAGCTAGGAACCAAAGGTCAATCAATGTCTGTTATCAGAAATCCTGAACTCTGCCAAACAAACACCTTATATTCCTTTTGGACTTCTTTATATACTAAAGGCAGGTGTGAAAGTAAGCCAATACGGTCCGGCAAAATATATAGTGGGGGTACGCCGTACCCGTAAATCACAATAATTAACACAAAATGCCAAGGAAACTACAGCGTAGACGATTACGCCATTATCTAACATTACTGCATGTCAGCTGCATGAAAAATGTGTGGTACACGCTCTTAAATGTTCTTACAGTGGAGATGAGTGGCTGACACCGAGACATTGTGGAGAGCAATGTATGCACCAATTCAGGCTACAAGTGAAGGCCTAATGAAAATAGCAGAATGTCATTACAGTACACATTTAGGTGTTTTGTAACAGATGAGCAATGATTGGATACTGAAATTATTTTGAGTGGACAAAAGCGCGCGGGTAGCCTACAGGAGGGCTTTTTTGAAGTGATTGTTTTACAAACAGATTTAAACATGACTGGTTGTGTTTACGTTACATTAAAAGGTAATATATGTTAAAAGTTATATGACAAATGTACTAGGACTACCAGGCCCACAGAAATCCTATGAAATGAATAGAGATTCTATAAGTAATTCTATGATTACACCGAGGCTATAAAGAAAGTGTTTGCATGCATCACCTTGCACACACAGGGAGAACGTAGCGGTAAGAAATTAAATCTACCTTCACACCTGAATAAAGGTACTGGAGTAGATTCCATTTGGATTATTAATCTCACATTGACTACCGTAATGGGTTTTATATACCAATTTTACAATGAAATGATATTAGTTGAAGAAGCCTCTGGACTTCACAAGGATAAACCAGATCATACATTCTGCCACCGGTTTAATCTTGGTAAAGCTCATCTAAACCTCTGAAGTGAAGAGCATACAGTAGAAATAGCTTCCACCATTGGGTTACATGAGACCAGGATTTATTATCGTATGATCTTTCTGGACTGAACTGGAGGAACCCTTTGGGCGTAGTCCTCATCAGTCTGTTAGTAAAACAAATGTTAAGTTCTCTTCTTAGGTCTTTTAAGGATTGCTTACGCAACAAGCAGTCAGTTTATCTCTCTATCTCGACAGTGCCTCTCATCAGAGCACTAATCTATCACACATTTTAGGGCAAATCCCTATTACTGATGAAACTGGTAGAAACCGGAAATCTATAGGAAGTCAAGTACATCTAACCAGTATATGTGGCAGTCACAAATGACTAGCTGAGAGAGCTAGGTTCTGGGATACAGAGAAGGATCAGAAGACTGCCGTTTCTTCCCCATCGCCCAGCCAATAAAGCTTGGTTAAACCAGTGAATGCTGCGCCCATGGTGTCACACACACACACCCACCTATAGGCTATTATATATGAGCTCCTTACTGATGCTGCTGGTGGACTCATTTACCTCTGGGATTCTGAGATCAGAAGACAGAGGCTGGGCCAATTAGAGAGAAAACAGGCTGTTTGTTTGGCATTAGAAAGACAGGAAGAGAATCCACATTAAAGACTGTAGAGGCATGTTAAATAACCCTGAGGTCTAAACAGTAAATGTGTGGCGTGAAAGCGATTGATTCTTCTAACCCAGGTTAGAGGGGATGGCATTTGAAGTGTAACTATACCCTTCTTATGAATGTAACTGTAATCCATCCAGTCTTATTGGTACAACCTTTTATTGTGAGAGGCATTGGACAGCTTTTAAACACGTGTATCCAACCCGGGTAGTCCGTGGAGACTAAAAAGCATATTACTGTAGCTCACAGAACTAAACGCTGGGCTCTGGGAGCTAACACCAGTCTTCAGGTCTATTAACGCAGGGATAGTTCACTCATCCACCTCTGCTAGACTTCACAACCTCTGTAACCCCCAGCAGCTGTTTGATTCAAGTCACGGCACCAATGTGACCAACCATATATCGATAATACTTAAACTTGGTAGGGCATGAATGCTAAATGTCACGTTATCACAAATCTCAAAGCAAACAATACATTTTCCATTGGATGCAGCAATACACCTTTAAATTTTTTTTACCTTTATTTAACTAGGCAAGTCAGTTAAGAACAAATTCTTATTTACAATGACGGCCTACACCGGCCAAACCCAGACGACGCTGGGCCAATTGTGTGCCACCCTATGGGACTCCCAATCACAGCCGGTTGTGATACAGCCTGGATTCAAACCAGGGTGTCTGTAGTGACACCTCTTGCACTGAGATACAGTGCCTTAGACCGCTGTGCCACTCGGGAGCCCTACATTACATGGAGACACTAGTCAGATCCAAAATAGTCCTGCTGACCAAACCTTTGACCAATACATGTCCTGTATGTGGAGAGCCATCATGATTACCAGGAGGTTTACAGATCTCCAACTGGTGTGGACTGGGCCCATTAGCAGCCTCAGAGCCCAGCAGAGGTGACTGATGCGATACGACATGGGCTTTCACTGAGCCCGTCCGACCGTCAAACACGCTGTCACCACACAGACAACATGGAACCACACAGTCAGTCTGCAGCCCACGGTACCCATAAATACTGTTTATATTCAGTCTTCTTTATTAGGGTACACAATTAAGTAAACAGGCAGTAAAAACCCCCCTGTCCATAGCCTGCTGTTTGTACATGCATAACTTATTGGTGTAAGGGTATGTAGTTTATAATGTGGACATACTCATACGGCATATGGGGAAAAGATGATGAGGAAATTATGGGGAAGAGATTGGATTGACATGCATTGCACTAATCTGCGCCAATAGTTCTCTGCCTAGGAATTATGACTGTTTCAATGAATGCATCTATTTTCACTGGTCAGATGATGACATCCACATGCCTCCTCATTACTGAATGTGCTCTAGTACTGTTTGCAAACAGGAAATCACAGACTACAACCCAATATCTGTTGACAGCTCACATCTGACTAGACAGCTGTCAGTATTACCCATATCAAAGGTTTTGGTAGAAAACAGTTTTTATAAAGAATCGCATTTTCCATCACACATCATGTAGCTAGAGAACTATGCTCATAATGTACTCTATTGTTATAACAGACAAATGTTGTACTTCTGCCAGGAATCAGGACATAAATTAAAACTTAAGTTGGACAGTGGTCCTCGCGTGACCATATCTGGTCGTCTTTCCAGGGCGTTTCCATTCTGATGATGGCTAATCACACATCCCTTCCTTTGTATAGGCTACCGTTACATCGTAGCCATACGACCTCGATATGGCGCTCTGACAGTGATACATATTCCATGCATCATGAACCAAAGATGACAACAGTAGACCATAGATTTATAGATCCATACTTGAAATAAGCACATGGTCAACAGTCATGTTTTTCTAAAATAAATAGATACTATATTTACCTCTTTCCTTCTGCTCTCTGCCCCGGGTCTGGTGATCAGAGCCGTGTCACCGCAAACCACAGCAGCATCCTCCACGAACACACAGTCCGGGAGAGACTCGTCGGCGGGGAGTTCAATCACCTCCAGCCCGAGTTTCTGCTTCAGAACCCCGACGTATACCTCATGTTCTCTCTGAGCTTTCTCCAGGTCCACGTCCGAAACGTTCATCCTCAGTGCCTCTTTAGCAAGGGAAGAGGGGATAGCTCGAACAACGGCGTGAGTGAAGTTACCAAAATCTGCCATCACACCAGCCATGTTCCGTTGATTGTTGTTATCCACAAATTGCTCAAACAAATAGCTCGAACAGTAGGCTATTCTAAATATATGAGAGCGAATGTTGTGGGTGTCTCTCTGTTGATTTAGCTTTGTTCGTTTTTTATTCTTTTGGTTCTTTTTTTATTTACTAAACTGACAGCTCAACTCAAACAGGCAACAAACAAGAGACAACGGTTTGATGACGTGCATTAACGTACAATCACGTGAACGAATGTAACCCGCTAGTATCGTTTCCCGGTGAAGCCACAGCTCAGCCCGACATGTGAGAGACAATGTGGCTCGTAAACAGCACAATCAGATTGAGACGCTCTGGCTGGCGCTCAGTTACTTTGTAACAACTTTCTATTACTTTGTAACATGTTCTATCATCGACGAACAAATGGGTTACAAACTCACCACAATGTCTTTACATAAAAGAATGTCAGTTAAGGCTAGTGCATAATCATTAATCAAACCGTTATTAAAATGTAGGCTACAGCCACGTGAGTGTTTCACAGTCTTTTCATTCAAATAGCAAATCTTTATTAATGTGTACATTTCATAACCATATTTTGCAAAAGTTGATTTAAAGATCATGGTCACTGTCATCTCTGGCGTATTATTGCAATAGGCCTGCCTACCTGCCAGTTTAGCAAGTGCCAATGCCAAAGCAAAACAAAATACAATTTTCTGTAATTTTTTCATGTAAGATACATTTATATGGGTGTTATGAAACCATTGAGCTCTCAACCATTGACAGTAATTTCCTGACAATAACCCCTCCTCCACCATCAGTCAGACATCGGAGATTCCCAAAGATTGGAAAGCAGCTGCGGTCATCCCCCTCTTCAAAGAGGGGGAGACTCTTGACCCAAACTGCTACAGACCTCTATCTATCCTACCCTGCCTTTCTAAGGTCTTCGAAAGCCAAGTCAACAAACAGATTACCGACAATTTCGAATCTCACCATACCTTCTCTGCTATGCAATCTGGTTTCAGAGCTGGTCATGGGTGCACCTCAGCCACGCTCAAGGTCCTAAACGATATCTTAACCGCCATCGATAAGAAACATTACCGTGCAGCCGTATTCATTGATCTGGCCAAGGCTTTCAACTCTGTCAATCACCACATCCTCATCGGCAGACTCGACAGCCTTGGTTTCTCAAATGATTGTTGATTGACAGAGATTGGTTCACCAACTACTTCTATGATAGAGTTCAGTGTGTCAAATCCGAGGGTCTGCTGTCCGGACCTCTGGCAGTCTCTATGGGGGTGCCACAGGGTTCAATTCTTGGACCGACTCTCTTCTCTGTATACATCAATGATGTCGCTCTTGCTTCAATGCCATACAACTCTCCTTCCGTGGCCTCTAATTGCTCTTAAATACAAGTAAAACTAAATGCATGCTCTTCAACCGATCGCTGCCTGCACCTGCCCGCCTGTCCAACATCACTACTCTGGACGGCTCTGACATAGAATACGTGGACAACTACAAATACCTAGGTGTCTGGTTAGACTGTAAACTCTCCTTCCAGACCCACATCAAACATCTCCAATCAAAAGTTAAATCTAGAATTGGCTTCTTATTTTGCAACAAAGCATCCTTCACTCATGCTGCCAAACATAACCTTGTAAAACTGACCATCCTACCAATCCTCGACTTTGGCGATGTCATTTACAAAATAGCCTCCAATACCCTACTCAACAAATTGGATGCAGTCTATCACAGTGCAATCCGTTTTGTCACCAAAGCCCCATATACTACCCACCATTGCGACCTGTACGCTCTCGTTGGCTGGCCCTCGCTTCATACTCGTCACCAAACCCACTGTCATCCATGTCATCTACAAGACCCTGCTAGGTAAAGTCCCCCCTTATCTCAGCTCGCTGGTCACCATAGCATCACCCACCTGTAACATGCGCTCCAGCAGGTATATCTCTCTGGTCACCCCCAAAACCAATTCTTTCTTTGGCCGCCTCTCCTTCCAGTTCTCTGCTGCCAATGACTGGAACGATCTACAAAAATCTCTGAAACTGGAAACACTTACCTCCCTCACTAGCTTTAAGCACCAGCTGTCAGAGCAGCTCACAGAT
This sequence comes from Oncorhynchus mykiss, assembly GCF_057628025.1. Taxonomy (NCBI): domain Eukaryota; kingdom Metazoa; phylum Chordata; class Actinopteri; order Salmoniformes; family Salmonidae; genus Oncorhynchus; species Oncorhynchus mykiss. The sequence goes on from NC_143026.1 coordinate 86,084,316, forward strand.
TACTGCACCTGTACATAGCCCACCTATAATTTAGCCCAAACAACTACCTCTTTCCCTACTGTATTTATTTATTTTGCTCCTTTGCACCCCATTATTTTTATTTCTACTTTGCACATTCTTCCACTGCAAATCTACCATTCCGGTGTTTTACTTGCTACATTGTATTTACTTTGCCACCATGGCCTTTTTTTGCCTTTACCTCCCTTAACTCACCTCATTTGCTCACATCGTATATAGACTTGTTTATACTGTATTATTGACTGTATGTTTGTTTTACTCCATGTGTAACTCTGTGTTGTTGTATGTTTCGAACTGCTTTGCTTTATCTTGGCCAGGTCGCAATTGTAAATGAGAACTTGTTCTCAACTTGCCTACCTGGTTAAATAAAGGTAAAAAAAAAAAAAATCCCTGCTAAGAACAAAGCGCTTCTTTGACAAGCTATTCCAAGCCATGGTGCATTTCCACTACGGACTTACGCCAGTGGTTTACCCAAAAGGCTCAGACTCAATGGGCCATGGCCTCAGTGAACCTGCTCTGACTTGGAGTACTTTTCAGCTGTTAAGACATGGTTTAACACTTTCCACCATTAACACCTTCTCACAAAGAACTGTCTTGATGATGCAGAGGTTGTTGATTCTGCTCTTCACAAGTCCTCAGTGTCAGCCCCAGCTATACAGAAACAAAGTTACCAAAAAATAAAGCTAGAGCTTACATTACCATAATCACTTGTGACACACTGGTGCTGCACTGGAAAAAACACACCACTTTCCTATACAGTTACCTAATGGGGTTGAGTACAGCATACCCCAGCATATCATCACAGTGTACGGCAATAATGGAACTACATATATTCACAGTGAACAAAACACATATTTATGAATGAATGGAATAACAGATTTCACATCCAAACTGAAATATGGACAAAGCACATATTTATGTTATATTGGTCGTCTTAATATAACAGTTGAAATCGGAAGTTTACACACACCTTAGCCAAATACATTTAAACTCAGTTTTTCACAATTCCTAACATTTAATCCTAGTAAAAAGTCCCTTTCTTAGGTCAGTTAGGATCACCACGTTATTTTAAGAATGTGAAATGTCAGAATAATAGTAGAGAGAATTATTTATTTCAGATTTGATTTTTTTCATCACATTCCCAGTTGGGTCAGAAGTTTACATACACTCAATTAGTATTTGGTAGCATTGCCTTTCAATTGTTAAACTTAGGTCAAACGTTTTGGGTAGCCTTCCACAAGCTTTTCACAATAAGTGGGGTGAATTTTGGCCCATTCCTCCTGACAGAGCTGGTGTAACTGAGTCAGGTTTGTAGGCCTCATTCCTCCTGACAGAGCTGGTGTAACTGAGTCAGGTTTGTAGGCCTCTTTGCTCACACATGCTTTTTCAGTTCTGCCCACAAATTTTCTATGCGATTGAGGTCAGAGCTTTGTGATGGCCACTCCAATACCTTGATTTTGTTGTCCTTAGCCATTTTGCCACAACTTTGGAAGTATGCTTGGGGTCATTGTCCATTTGGAAGACACATTTGCGACCATGCTTTAACTTCCTGACTGATGTCTTGAGATGTTGCTTCAATATATCCACATAATTTTCCATCCTCATGATGCCTTCAATTTTGTGAAGTGCACCAGTCCCTCCTGCAGCAAATCACCTCCACAACATGATGCTGCCACCCGGTGCTTCACGGTTGGGATGGTGTTCTTCGGCTTGCCAGCCTCCCCCTTTTTCCTCCAAACATAACAATGGTCATTATGGCCCAACAGTTTTATTTTTTTCATCAGACCAGAGGACATTTCTCCAAAAGGTTTGATATTTGTCCTTTTTTATGGCGGTTTTGGAGCAGTGGCTTCTTCCTTGCTGGGCGGCCTTTCAGGTTATGTCGATATAGGACTCGTTTTACTGTGGATATAAATACTTTTGTACCTGTTTCCTCTAGCATCTTCACAAGGTCCTTTGCTGTTGTTCTGGGATTGATTTGCGCTTTTCGCACCAAATTATGTTAATCTCTAGGAGACAGAACGCGTCTCCTTCCTGAGCGGTATGACAGCTGCGTGGTCCCATGGTGTTTATACTTTTGCACTATTGTTTGTACAGATGAACGTGGTACCTTCAAGCGTTTGGAAATTGCTCCCAAGGATGAACTAGACTTGTGGAGGTCTACAATTGTCTTTCTGAGGTCCTGGCTGATTTCCTTTGATTTCCCCATGATGTCAAGCAAAGAGGCACTGAGTTTGAAGGTAGGCCTTGAAATACAGTGGGGCAAAAAAGTATTTAATCAGCCACCAATTGTGCAAGTTCTCCCACTTAAAAAGATGAGAGAGGCCTGTAATTTTCATCATAGGTACAATTCAACTATGACAGACAAAATAAGAAAAAAAATCCAGAAAATCACATTGTAGGATTTTTTATGAATTTATTTGCAAATTATGGTGAAAAATAAGTATTTGGTCATCTACAAACAAGCAAGATTTCTGGCTCTCACAGACCTGTAACAACTTCTTTAAGAGACTCCTCTGTCCTCCACTCGTTACCTGTATTAAAAGACACCTGTCCACAACCTCAAACAGTCACACTCCAAACTCCACTCTGGCCCAGACCAAAGAGCTGTCAAAGGACACCAGAAACAAAAGTGTTGACCTGCACCAGGCTGGGAAGACTGAATATGCAATAGGTAAGCAGCTTGGTTTGAAGAAATCAACTGTGGGAGCAATTATTAGGAAATGGAAGACATACAAGACCACTGATAATCTCCCTCGATCTGGGGCTCCACACAAGATCTCACCCCGTGGGGTCAAAATGATCACAAGAACGGTGAGCAAAAATCCCAGAACCACACGGGGGGACCTAGTGAATGACCTGCAGACAGTTGGGACCAAAGTAACAAAGCCTACCATCAGTAACACACTACGCCACCAGGGACTCAAATCTTGCAGTGCCAGACGTGTCCCCCTGCTTAAGCCAGTACATGTCCAGGCCCGTCTGAAGTTTGCTAGAGAGCATTTGGATGATTGGGAGAATGTCATATGGTCAGATGAAACCAAAATATAACTTTTTGGTAAAAACTCAACTCGTCGTGTTTGGAGGACAAAGAATGCTGAGTTGCATCCAAAGAACACCTGAAGCATGAGGGTGGAAACATCAAGCTTTGGGGCTGTTTTTCTGCAAAGGGACCAGGACGACTGATCCGTGTAAAGGAAAGAATGAACGGGGCCATGTATCGTGAGATTTTGACTGAAAACCTCCTTCCATCAGCAAGGGCATTGAAGATGAAACGTAGCTGGGTCTTTCAGCATGACAATGATCCCAAACACACCGCACGGGGAACGAAGGAGTGGCTTCGTAAGAAGCATTTCAAGGTCCTGGAGTGGCCTAGCCAGTCTCCAGATCTCAACCCCATAGAAAATCTTTGGAGGGAGTTGAAAGTCCGTGTTGCCCAGCAACAGCCCCAAAACATCACTGCTCTAGAAGAGATCTGCATAGAGGAATGGGCCAAAATACTAGCAACAGTGTGTGAAAACCTCGTGAAGACTTGCAGAAAACGTTTGACCTCTGTCATTGCCAACAAAGGGTATATAACAAAGTATTGAGATAAACTTTTGTTATTGACCAAATACTTATTTTCCACCATCATTTGCAAATAAATTCATTACAAATCCTACAATGTGATTTTCTGGATTTTTTTTCTAATTTTGTCTGTCATAGTTGAAGTGTACCTATGATGAAAATTACAGGCCTCTCTAATCTTTTTAATTGGGAGAACTTGCACAATTGGTGGCTGACTAAATACTTTTTTGCCCCACTGTACATCCACAGGTACACCCCCAATTGACTCAAATGATGTCAATTAGCCTATCAGAAGCTTCTAAAGCTGTGACATCATTTTCTGGAATTTTCCAAGCTGTTTAAAGGCACAGTCTACATAGTATATGTAAACTTCTGACCCACTGGAATTGTGAAACAGTGAATTGTAAGTGAAATAATATGTCTGTAAACAATAGTTGGAAAAATTACTTGTGTCATGCACACAGTAGTTGTCCTAACCGACTTGCCAAAACTATAGTTTGTTCACAAGAAATTTGTGGGAGTGGTTGATTTTTTTTCACAGATTTTTTCGCTGATTTTTTTTCACAGATTTTTTCGCTGATTTTTTAAAGACAGGAGCACACAACAAACATCCGTTACGATTGTAGGTAAAACAGGCTCAGGAATAGAAACATTACCATGGAACAAGAGCTAACTAGTGACTAAGCTGAGAGAGTGTACATAAGATCACCTCATAATTCACTGGGCTTCCGTCCCAGAGTTCCATGAGCTGACCTGGAAAGGAAACTTCACAACGCCCACTGCAAAATGCAGTTATGACACATACGTTGACAAAATATGTTATTGTTATCCTTTGTTTGAACAGGCAAACAGCCTATCATATTGGTCCTGTTCTGTTTTATACTAGTGTATAGGACAATAGACTAGGATGCAGTGAGTAAAGAAAATAAAAGCAGAGCCATTGCCACTTTCTCATAAGGGGGGGGGGGGGGGGGGGGGGCAGGGAAGAGGTGGGTGGAAAATATGATGATTGCCATTAAACATTACTACATGGATACGCATGTCCAGCCCTGGTTGCCTGGCGATGTTTACAGAATGGGTAGTTACGGAATGAATATCGTTATGGGATGTTATTCCATGGTTCCATGGCGCCCAATGACAGTACTGTTTCCTATAACATAGTATTCCCTCATAAGGGAATAGGAAAGAATCAGAACAACATGCCTGGCAGAGCAGAACAATGATAATCAGAAGCATCTCACTGAGCTCATGGGGTTAAACTCAACACAGAGGGACTAAGTAATGAGGTCAGAGGTCATATTGGATATGGTAATGGCAGGATGGCACAGGATACATTTGACATTAAGGGCCAATTGATGTTTGGGAAACAAGCGTCATCACTATCATTTGAATCAGATGACATAAGTATTACTTAGGGCTAGATGTGCAGTGTGCACACAACACAAACCTAATAAGCAAAACTCACATGGGCACATGTGCCACTTTGGGAGTCTGACACTCAAAATAGACACTTGATGATGCCAACTGTGAAGTGGTGACATAATGCCAGTGTCACATTTCATGAGCTTTAAATGTCTGTCTGGTTTAATCGATGAAGATTCACAAGCTTTTTGATGAATGACTAAAGATATACCCACAGACACCTCAAAAGGACTCAAACAATGAGGGAAAACAGTGACAATTAGGAAAATGTTGACAATATGTCAACAAACTTAACCATAGCATAACACCATCTAGTGTCTTAAACTGGAAGTATGAAAATGTAGACAATTGACAAAAATAAAGCTGGCATCAAGATACAACATAATCAATATCCGTTTAGTGGGTACCCAAATAATGATTATCAAGAAGTCGAACTTCCAACATCAGAACGACTCAATACTTCAATATATTTATACACCATAAGAACAAAGTGATAAAGTAATTGCGTATCCACAACATGTAAAAACAAACGGAATAGTAAAGTAAGTAAAAAAGACAAAAAAGTAAAAAAGACAAACTCACCGGAGGGAGATTATCCGTGGTCCTGACAACTATTCTCCGTTAGTTATTTGTTCAGCGCTCTCTCAGTATCACGTCATGTAAGTCTAAGTATAAAGTTACTCCAAAAAACATTTCCGACTCACGGGTTAAAAAAAACTTCAGGGATAGTATCAATAGGGTATTACTGTCATATCGTTCTCCGTTTAACTGTCATATTTTGGTTGCAAATAACCCCGTTTTCAACAATTTGTTTTTCCAGCATCACGTTTGTTTTCTTGGTCAAATCCTGTTTGCAATAATTTCTGATCTCTGAATTTCAAATTCCGATAAAATGTTACTTTGTTGAAAAGCAAATAATAGGACTATGAACTAGTTGGGTATGTTCTCCCCAAACCAACATCGTATGTGGAATATTGAATCACTGTTGTTGATTATTTTTTCAAAACGTGATGGACAGATTGCGTAAAACGTAAATTAACCCAAGGTGGAATACTAAGGAATTTCCTGCATGAAGAACATATTTAACAACCCTTTAAGCTGTCAGGAATGCTTTGTGGTTGGCTAGAGGGAGAAATATGTTAATAATGTAGGCTTCTGCCATACCAAATATGGCAACATTATTACGTCTGGAGTGTGGTTCGCATCTGGAAATGCTTAGAATGAAGGGGAGAGCAAGCCAAAAATAGAAGCCGTAAACTTTATTTCTCCCATTCCTCTCAAACGCGCACAGAATCTCCGAATTCCGGGACGTCTCTCCCCTAAACTGTGAACAGTTACAGTACATTTAGAATAACGGAAGTAATGTATTGATATAGGTGCTATAATAAGACTATGCTATAATATTCTCTGACAGAATGATCCTCATCATGAGAATCTCGCAACAAATTCAAGATAATTTACGAGGTGAAGCAGTGACAGCATGACAATATCATACCTTTTAATAGCTTTGGCAACTGTTGCATAAATGACCGCAATAAGAGGTTTTAAAATAATGTATAATATAAACCATCTATACACATGTTATAACACAGTAAACACCTATCAAAAGGAAGACGCAATGGAAAAGGCAATATTACAGTATTGTTTATTTTTCTTTTGAATATTATCTATCAATGCGAAGTCAAAATAAGTGGAAAAAAATCAATCCCACCTCTAAATGAAAGAAAATGTGTACCTCAACCCTTGGCTCATAACATAACAGCTGTGAACCTGTGAGAAAACCAATGAAGCAAAACAAAGGATAAAGGTAGATAGTAGAGACGGGAAAGGGCGAAGGGAAAAAAAATGTTCAGTTCTAGGGAAAAATGTATTTTTGAAAAAAGTTAGACAGGGTGGTGCTTCGATGGAAAACGCGCCAAGAAACATTCCTCGCATAGTTTTGGAACAGTTCAGCAGTCAGCCAACGACGACGTCAGCTTTCACTACAGTATAAAAGACGGGAGGTACTCTGCTTCAGCAGACTGCAACTTGCAACCAGAGCAACACTTATTAAGCCTCTACTCTCTAAAGAGACTAGAAAACAAACCAAATCGCTAGACGAGACGACTGACCGCTACACTTAGGATAAAAATACATTTGCAAAGACTGGGAGCAAGACATCGTAAAGGGAATAGCAAAATTAAAAATATATTTTATTTAATAGGCTACGCAACAAATAAAAAAACAAATATGTTCATTTTCTCCATCGTCGTGATATTAATTGGAACCTTCAATATGGTAAGTCATTTTCTCTAAACAATATTTCAGTTTAAAGTTGTATATGACTTGTTGTTATAACTTTGAATAGATCGGAACGAATACTAAGTGTATGCTTTATTGTCTGAGGAATACAATGTAAAGTTATCACACTGGTTTGGAAACCTGTTGCAATCACATCGTATATTAACGGCACCGTTTGAAAATACTAAATAAGCTACGTAAATACAACCTGAACATGTGGCTGTTTTACGATGTTGCTTACAAAGTATATATCATCATCGAACTCTGTTATCTGCGCAGGTTCTTTCCTCCTCTTCTTGCCCCTCGGTATGCGAGTGCCCGATGGAGCTGCCCAGGTGCGCGCCTGGTGTGAGCCTCGTAGTGGATAGCTGCGGGTGCTGCAAAGTCTGCGCGAGACAACTCAACGAGGACTGCAGTCTGACAGAGCCTTGCGACAACACCAAAGGACTCGAGTGCAACTTTGGGGCCAGCTTCGGTGCTATGCGTGGCATCTGCCGTGGTAGGTGCCTCTTTCCAACCCTGCTATGCTGTAAAAAGATTTTAGATGTGAATAATGCTAGTTTGGTAGTTTGCAACCTTGAGTAAATTAATATGGTAGAAAGAGAAGCTAGTGGTATTTTTACTTGAGGGAATAAGAGGACCATGTTATTTCAACTCTAAGGAATGTAACTCAGCACCTCAGTCTAAACTCTAAAGTACAAACATCCTGCTCTGGAAGAAAGTGACCCCCCCTCAGTGGTTCCTGTCCTCTGGCAGCCCTAGCCTTCTGAATCATTTTTACAGTTTAAACCAAGCCTCCCTCAGCCAGCCTCAGCCAGCATGTGATCTGTGATGTCTATAGCAGACACTAGTCTACTGAAAAGTGGAATAACAGCCATTTACCCCTCTCTTCTCCTCCACAGCTAAGTCAGAGGGAAGACCCTGTGAATACAACAGCAGGATTTACCAAAACGGAGAGAGCTTCCAGCCTAACTGCAAGCACCAGTGCACATGCATCGATGGGTCTGTGGGCTGCGTCCCCCTGTGCCCTCAGGAGCTCTCCCTGCCCAACCTGGGCTGTGCCAACCCAAGGCTGGTCAAGGTGGCAGGCCAGTGCTGCGAGGAGTGGGTATGTGATGACGGAAAGGACACTGACATAATTGACAAGCTGTTTGGCAAAGACAGCATGACTGAAGAGTCAGAGAGTGACCTCACCAACAGAAACGAGCTCATCGCCATTGTCAAGGGAGGACTCAAGTCTCTAGCTGGTAAGCAGCCTCTATCTAGCAGCAGCCATTTTGAATTTCTGCTTTCAAAAATGACATTTTCCTTTGCCTCAAATGTTGAAGCCCATACCAGACCAGTTTCTAACGTTTTCTTGCCTTTTCCTGCCTTTTCTCCTTACAGCTTTCAGAGTGCAGCCTGAGAGCCACATGTTTGAGAGTCAGAAGTGCATTGTCCAGACCACTCCTTGGTCCCAGTGCTCCAAGACCTGTGGCACAGGCATCTCCACCCGAGTCACCAACAACAACGGCGAGTGCAAGCTGGTTAAAGAGACACGCATCTGCGAAGTGCGGCAATGCACCCAGTCACCCTACTCCAGCCTTAAGGTAAGCTCCAGCCACCAAGACTAAACTGAAACATGGCATACAATCCAACAAAACCAACCAACACTGCTCAGCTTGTTTATGGAAAGTCTTGACTGACTGTTTCTCTCCCCTTGTTCCTCCAACAGAAAGGAAAGAAGTGCAGCAGAACCAAGAAGTCTACCCAGGCTCAGAAGTTCACCTATGCCGGCTGCTCCAGCCTGAAGAAGTACAGGTCCAAGTACTGTGGATCCTGTGTGGACGGCCGCTGCTGTTCCCCCCAGCAGACCCGCACCATCCGGGTCAAGTTCCACTGCGAGGACGGAGAGACCTTCAACAAGAACGTCATGATGATCGAGTCCTGCAAATGCACCTTCAACTGTCCCCATGCCAACGAAGCCTCCTACCCCTTCTACAGACTCTTCAACGACATCCACAAGTTCAGAGACTAAATCAAATCTGATTGTGCAGAGAGCCGACCCCTGAGAGATCCCAAAACAACAACATTGACAGCCAATGGTAGTCCATCTAAATGCAGGGGTCCAACTCAACTGCCAATGAACTATCAACTTCGTGTTGTAACTAGATTCCCAAGGAATTATAGGCTTGCATCATGAGGACTTTATGAAGTGCACTGTCTGCTGTGACCGAATCAGCATTCTAAATTAAGATTCGCTTCATACTACTGGAGCATCAGAGTAGCTTCGTTATGGAGCAAAATGTAAATTAACATGTGTAAATGACAATGTATGTTAATATCAATTAGTTGTGTATATTCGACGATAAGTACCAACCAGACATGACCCAAACAAACTTTAGACGTGTGTGTATGGATGTTGTTTGGATATGCAGATACGTAATTTAATTAAGTATAACATGATCTTGTAACCTAATGAACCAAGACACCACATGTTACCGTGGTTCCATACATGTTTGTGTTTTGTGGCAGCTAAGGACCTTCCCAAATTTATCAAGAAAGACAAAGTGAAACATATCAAATGAATGTTTTCATTATTGTTATTAATATTATTTATCAAATTGTAGCTACTTTATTTAGATTTGTGTCATACTGGAATAAATTGTAAAAATGATTTAATTTTATATGTTACAAAATAAAACAGATTTATTTATGAAATGTAAACACCATCTTCGTTTCCTTTGATCAAACTGAAGTTGGCTACCAACAACACTGTTTTGACTAAACTGAACATATTAATTGGGATTAGTAAACAAGTACACAACATACATGTAGAATCACATCTGGAGGGGAGGTCAAACAAAGTCCCCATATTTACTGGGAGGAACTCCAGTAGTTATACCATGGACAATCCCATACTATATACTCCAACAGAGCGATCGTTCAGGGCTGATCCGTTCTTATATAACAGAGTTCTGCAGACAGTTTCCAGGCCTTGAGACTGTTTGGTGCATTGGAATGCCATTGTAAAGCTCTGCAAGCCAAGGTAGTTTACATTACCTATATCAGGCTAAGCCATGCACTTGACCAATTCGAACAAAAAAACGATTAAATCCCAGCATAGCAATGAACACAGAGCTATGCCAATAACCTGAAGTGATACTAGTCTCCATGGTCTTGGATTAGAAGCAGCAATTCAAAGGGGACTATGTGACTGTATTTTACACATATTTAAACACAACACCAAAAAATGGACCTAATTTGCAGTGGTTGGATAGAAACGTTGGCCCTCTGGCACTAGGCAGGCTGCAGTGGGTTTGTGCTGTAAATAGTCTGGAAAAGCCAGGTGGGATACAGCTTCCCAGCCTTAGGAAAAAAGACATCGGGTGGAAACGTGTGGAGGCTAATATTAGCAGGGGTAGGACAGGTAGCAGTAGTGGAGATATAGCTGTCCTTTTAGTTATAGAATCCTCAAAGTAGGCCCTCTTCTTCATCTGCTGAGAGGGTGGCTATACATTATGCAGATGTTGCCAACACCTATGACTTGAATAGGGGTGAGCAGATCAGTGCTTAGGGGCAACTTGTAAAGCCATAGGAGTGTTAAGCCTTGAGGATAGGACACACATACACGCATGCACAGATAGTTTTTTTTTATCCAGGTAGAGGGAAGGGAACGGCTCAGGAATGCAGCGGTGGCTCAGAAAGCAGACAGACATCCTGATGGGTGGCAGATGTTGGAAACGGTGGAGCAACATGTTCGCTTTAAGTCAGAGAAGTAGTCACTCCTAAAAATACAAACACTAAGTGCTCGCTGCCACCCACAGAAGGTGTATCGTATCAAAACAGGGCATAGAAAAGCCATCTAACCGAGACCACCACTGCAGAGCACCTATGCAGAACTTCACTTTCCTGCAAGACTGGCAGAAATTACTGTTAATAGTGTGTATTTAATAGGAAGCAGTGCAGAACGGGTGCAAGGCACATCCCTCTCGGTTATGGTCAGGCCGCATACCGAACCCACTGTGCCCGCTGCTGAAAGTTTAACAAATATTCATCCAACATTTTTTTATGTTTATTATTTAATTTCTTTCATAAGGCCTCAAGGTTTACCTTATCTTAAGAATGTATTTAGCTATTTCTACCAGTCAGATTTTCAATCAAAATACTTTAAGTAGTCTGGTTTGGTTGGTTCCGTCGCCCAATTTTTTCTCTCCCTTCTGAACTTAAGATATCATTTCCAACCCTGTTTTGTTCGGAAAGTGCAATCATACGTAACACAATGTACAACAACTGGCCACCGCAGAGGCGCTCCATCCAATCACCAGTCAACTTTAACTGAACACAGAGACAGAGGAGCTCCATCCATTCACCAGTCAATTTTAACTGAACACAGAGACAGTGGCGCTCCATCCATTCACCAGTCAACTTTAACTGAACACAGAGACAGTGGCGCTCCATCCATTCACCAGTAAACTTTAACTGAACACAGAGACAGAGGCGCTCCATCCATTCACCAGTCAACTCTATCTGAACACAGTCAAAGAACTGGAGACCCCATTGTTGTGAGAGAAGGGAAGAAAAGGGCACCAAAAGAGCAGAAAAACATTAAAATCCTCATACACCCAGACACACAAACACACACAACATCAGGCGCCCCTGAAATTAAATCACTCACCAACTACCTCACTCCTTGAACATAAAGTGTGTTTATATGACAAAGACATTAGCATGGAGGCTTCGTTAGGCACTACGTAATGCAGCGCGGCCCCAGAAGCTAATGGGGAATGGAGAGAGAGGGAGGCTCAGCCATTAGAGCATTACAGCATTCTGGAAGCTGTTGAGGCACTGATGTCATCTCTTTTATTACCCCCTTGTCTATAACTTCAGGTTAATATACACTATTATAGGGAACCCAAGGGTGAGAGGCACAGAGGGTTTTAAACAGCCATTTAGAGTAGACCAACCGGAGAAACAGACCCACTTCCTCTAGAACAGGGCCATCTGGTGGCTGGTAGCAGTATAGCAGGAACATAACCATGCACCGGGCAGTCTGAGATTTGACTTACATCAATTAGGGACAGGATGGTCATTGAGAGAGATGGTGTATCAGTAAGTCCTGACTGCATCCTGGCAGGAACTGTGTTGCACAATACCCTAACAAGTTGCCAAGTTGATTAGCAATATAAATGCCTCAGTCAGTTTCCTCCCGGCCACAGGAGTGTGATAATGCTGCCTGCGTTCATTCTCACACCAGATGGAGAGGAGCAGGGCTGTTTAATGAGGGCTATGAAATAAAACAGAGAGCGAGAGTAATGGGGGAATTGGGTGGAGGGAGTGAGAGAGAAGAGAGTAAAAGAGAGGCTTCAGCCAATATGTTTAGTAAATTTAACACTGTTGAGTTGCTGTAATGTGTCTGGTGTGTAGACGCTGGATCAGGAGACAGACCAGACCGTAAAATGAATTAGATAAGATCTGTCCTCTATAGAACAACTTTAATCCAAAGTGTTAAGTAACGTCCTAGGAACGCACTAGTGAGACGTCCGCGGTGCATTACACTGGTCTACAGTGATATTAAGTTCATATATAATTAACACAAGGCTTGATGCTTCCCCATAAAAAAAACATACATCATTGGACCAATGTGGAATTGTGTGAAGGATATTTAATGAAATATTCCCCAGGTCATCATTACCTAAAAAACACAGACTACAACAGGTGTAGACCTTACAGTGAAATGCTTTACTAGCCCTTCATTTCTTAACTGCAGTTGTTGGTTAAGTGTTAAGAAAGTATTTATTTAAAATAAACTGAAGTAAAAAATACATGTAAAAATAACTCAGAATTAAGGAGCAACAATAAAATAACAGTAGGGAGGCTATATACACGGGTACCGAGTCAATGTGCGGGGGCACAGGTTAGTCGAGGTAATATGTACACGCAGGTAGAGGTAAAGTGACTATAAATGTATAATAAACGGAGTAGCAGTAGTGTAAAAATGGGGGGTGCAAATAGGGTAGCCATTTTTTTACTTTTTATTTTACCTTTATTTAACCAGGCAAGTCAGTTAAGAACAAATTCTTATCTTCAATGACAGCCTAGGAACAGTGGGTTAACTGCCTGTTCAGGGGCAGAACGACAGATTTGTACCTTGTCAGCTCAGGGGTTTGAACTTGCAACCTTCTGGTTACTAGTCCAACACTCTAACCACTAGGCTACCCTGCCACCCATTTGATTAGCTATTCAGTCTTATGGCTTAGAGGTAGAATCAGTTAAGAGAGCCTATTGGTCCTAGACTTGGCGCTCCGGTACCGCTTGCCGTGAAGTAGCAGAGAAAACAGTATGACTTGGGTGGCTGGAGTCTGACAATTTTTAGGTCTTTTAGGTCTTTCCCAAACACCTCTGCTTCACAGACCAACTAAGGATACAAAGGGAGGAAGGACCAGGGAGGAGGAACAAAGAGCTGTCAGTCATTCATGCACTTTCAGACTACTGAGCAGATCTGTACTGCGCTGGCCTGGTTGTATATCTACAACATTTTTAATACTGAAAAGAATAGGAAAAGTAAATAGAACAGTATGTTTTGGGTCAGCACAGCAGTGTGAAAACGGTATTACAAACACCAGGGCAGCAACACTCCTCTCCACGCAAAACACTCTTCTGGAGCTAAAGCAGACTTTTCCACAGCGCCTTCGCGTGCCTCCGTACATGCACTGTGCTTCTGCACACACTCCCCCAAACAGAACCAGGCCACAGCAGAGTAGCTGGGTCCCCAAGTTGCTCTCATAAACAAACAATTATGCACGCATTGTCGTTTGAAAGCAAACCACCAAATCAAGCCTAATTAATTGCAAAACCCAACTTCAGAAATATCACGGGCAATTTTGTGAAATTGGATCAGAGGAATTATTTCAAAATGCCTTGTGTTTTCAGACTAAAAATGGCACGTTTACTTTTAACAGCAAACAGAAACAAAAGCAGTGCTTTTGTGTGGGTTTCTTTGAGGGGATTTATTGAGATAGAAAAGTAAGACCCAGCTGCTATAACACAGTGGGAGGCAGTTTATCACAGGCGAACACAAAAATGCCAGGAATAACAGATGTTTAAAAAAAGGTTTCTCAATTGTTATCCCAGAGTTCAGTAGGGACCCATTGCTGCGATGCGGGTGGAGAATGTACTATGACATAAACTTAATCTCTTTATCTAGACTAGAAGGTCACAAGAAAATAGCAGTTGAACATCAAAAATGTGTTTTGTATACATGGGTTAGCAGGGCACAAAAATATTTGTGAAAACCTAAACAACTAATTAGAACACTGATATCCTCTCTGTTCTATGTGGTAGACCTCTAAAAGGGTATAACAGTTCATTGGAACTTCCGAACCAAAACTCTCAGCAGCGTTGTACTAACATTACCAACTTAGTCTGGGCCTATTTCTGAATGCAAACAAAGACATGACATAAAGCTGAGAGAAGTTGCCCAGAATGTGCCCTCCACAGTTCAGCAGGGGGCATTGTGGGTTAGTTATCCATCTAACCCACAATGCCCCCTGCTGAACTGTGGAGGGCATATTCTGGGCAACTTCTCTCAGCTTTATTTTATGTCTGTTTGCATTCAGAAATAGGCCTAGCACTTTACCTATAAAGGCAGTAGACAACCCTTGGGCTTAATAGCTACCACCACTAGGTCTGGCAGGCTGGTGCAGTACTATAGTAATGACTGGCTGGCTGGTAAATGAGAGCGAGACACACGGTCTGTGAGATCGAGACCTCTCCCTGCGTGAGGTGTGGAAAATGAGTCATCACACCCCCAATATCTGACCATTGCCATAGGGGTTGGTAGAGGTTGACAACACACGCACACAAATTCCCATCGGAGAGCTACACTTTCCTGTATCACTACTGGCTGATGCTGTCCCAATATAACACAACATACACTAGTGTTCAAACATTTGGGTCACTGTTTTTGAAAGAAAATCACATTTTTGTCCATTGAAATAACATCAAATTGATCAGAAACACAGTGTAGACATTGTTAATGTTGTAAATGACTATTGTAGCTGGAAACGGCTGATTTTTCATGGAATATTTACATTGGCCCATAATCAGCAACCATCACTCCTGTGTTCCAATGGCACATTGTGTTAGCTAATCCAAGTTTATCATTTTAAAAGGCTAATTGATGAGTAGAAAATCCTTTTACAGTTATGTTAACACAGCTGAAAACTTGTGCTGATTAAAGAAGCAATAAAACTGGCCGCCTATAGACTAGTTGAGTATCTGGAGCAACAGCATTTGTGGGTTTGATTACAGGCTCAAAATGGCCAGAAACAAATTATTTTCTTCTGAAACTTGTCAGTCCAATCTTGTTCTGAGAAATTAAGACATTTCGGATCGCCATTATACTCTAACAGAAAATACAGACATGAGTTTGTTGCTTTGGTAGCTTACGTAGTAACAAGCAAGATGATTCTGTAGCCAACTATGACATGGGTGGAATTAGTCAGGTTAAACCTTGTTAACCACCTAGAAAGAAGCTCCTGAGACAGATTAATCTGAACAGGGCATGATGACAGATACTGGCTGTCTAGCACTCCAACTGAGGAACGTCTAAACAACTATAATAAATAATTAACCAAGTTTGTCTTTGACAGAATCCTATGAAAGTGAACATTTCAAAACCTGTAATAAATGCATCAGACTTCGTAGCTACTGTACCACACAATCAAAAAGGTGTCTGATATCCCAGTCAATAAAAACAGTGACTTCATGTTTCATGTATTTATTTTTGATTTAAGAAAGCATCTCAATTGATAATGTACAAAATCAAATAAAAAGGATGACAAAAAAACTAATTAACATTGTTAGCCGATAAAATCCAATTAGCTGTTGAAATAACCACTACGTAAGAGTAAATAATGCAACAAGGACATTTTTATAAGTAGGTCCAACTGAATCACTTCTGATTACATAAAGAAAACATGCCAAGACTCAATCTCCCTCTGCTTCCAACTCTTCAGTATTTTCACTAGTATCTTTAACATAATTTTTTACTGACATCAAACCCAGTGTCATTACCATTAGCACCATGATCGATATTAATATTATCATTATTATTGACTGGGAAATGGCTCAAGAGATTAACAGACTGCAGGTTCTGGCTCATTGCCTTACTCTCTCTGGGTCCCCTCTGATTTTGTCATCAACTGTTTCAGTAGCAGCAATCATTGCATCGCCAATACAACAACCACCAGAATGGGTATCAACATGGTTATTACCATCATTTGGGTTGTCATCACCTTGGCAGTCACCATGGAAACCATCAACTGGCATCTCATCATCCCCATTATCAGCATCACCATGGGCAACAACAATCTCTTTTACCATCTTATCAGCTTCAATATCATCATCACCATCTCCAATCTCCCCATCCTCAAGTTCCTCTGGTTCTCTCTTGGCTCTTTTCTTCTTGGGTGGGTCAGTCTCAGGAGAGCTTCCCAGGAAGGGTGGCCCCAGTTGGGGCTGTAAGACCTCTGACCTCCCCTCCTCTCTCCGACCGTTACCCCGCCATGCCCCCTCCATCATGGGACTGCCATGGGCCAACACAGGCTCCACTGAAATGAAAGGGCGGTGGTGGGCAATTGTTAATAGGATGTGGGAGTTGCCATGCTGCGTACACACACACACACACTGCAGTCTCACCATGCTTAACAGACACGCATGCACACACTTATACATTAGCACGGGCAGGGTCTGGCTACGCTGACGGCATATTTTGGCTCAGTGGGCCTTAGTCGAATGAGGCGGCGTGTCAGACCATTAGCTTTGCAATAATGTACGGCGGACATATGTTGTAGGAGGGGGTGAGGACTCAAGGGGGGCAAAAATGTTATATCAATGTGAAGAAATACTCAATGACCAAAAGCTCCCTTTTCACTGTAAACATTTTCAGAAAAATGATTAGAACATTTCACAAGATTAATACCCATGTGAAGAGAATTGAAGAATGAGGCTGACAAAGTGAGATGACTTGTTATACATTTTAGTAACACAGTTGAAGTCGGAAGTTTACATACACTTAAGCCAAATACATTTAAACTCAGTTTTTCACAATTCCTGACATTTAATCCCAGTAAAAAGTTAGGATCACCACTTTATTTTAAGAATGTCAAATGTCAATAATAGTAGAGAGAATTATTTATTTCAGATTTTATTTATTTCATCACATTCCCAGTGGGTCAGAAGTTTACATACACTCAATTAGTATTTGGTAGCATTGCCATTCATTTAAAAAAAAACTTGGGTCAAACATTTCGGGTAGCCTTCCACAATAGGTTGGGTGAATTTTAGCCCATTCCTTATGACAGAGCTGGTGTAACTGAGTCAGGTTTGTAGGCCTCCTTGCTCGCACACGCCTTTTCAGGTCGGCCCACACATTTTCTATAGGATTGAGGTCAGTGCCTTGTGATGGCCACTCCACTCCACAACTTCAACTTCATCAGACCAGAGGACATTTCTCCAAAAAGTACAATCTGTGTCCCAATGTGCGTTGCAAACCGTAGTCTGGTGTTTTTATGGCGGTTTTGGAGCAGTGGCTTCTTCCTTGCTGAGCAGCCTTTCAGGTTGTCGATATAGGACTTGTTTTACTGTGGATATAGATACTTTTGTACCAGTTCCCGCCAGCATCTTCACAAGGTCCTTTGCTGTTGTTCTGGGATTGATTTGCACTTTTTGCACCAAAGTACGTTCATTTCTAGGAGACAGAACGCGTCCCATGGTGTTTATACTTGGGTACTATTGTTTGTACAGATGAACGTGGTACCTTCAGGGGTTTGGAAAATGCTCCCAAGGATGAACCAGACTTGTGGTCTACAATTTATTTTCTGAGGTCTTGGCTGATTTCTTTTGATTTTCCCATGATGTCAAGCAAAGAGGCACTGAGTTTGAAGGTAGGCCTTGAAATACATCCACAGGTACACCCCCAATTGACTCAAATTATGTCAATTAGTCTACCAGAACCTTCTAAAGCAATGACATAATTTTCTGGAATTTTCCAAGCTGTTTAAAAGGCACAGTCAACTTAATGTATGTAAACTTCTGACCCACAAATTGTGATACAGTGAATTGTAAGTGAAATAATCGGTCTGTAAACAATTGTTGGAAAAATTACTTGCGTCATGCAAAGTAGATGTCCTAACAGACTTCCTGAAACTATAGTTTGTTAGCAAGACATTTGTGGAGTGGTTGAATAACGAGTTTTAATGACTCCAACCTAAGTGTAAGTAAACGTAAGACTTCAACTCTATATATGGAGTGTCTTAAAATGTGTGTATTCATCTTAAGATAGCTGGGTGAGAACCACATCACAGTAAGTACATTTCCCCCCATAAAGTAGTTATCAACAGTCAGTGCTAGTAGGAATAGATCATTGTTTGAAGTGGGGCTTATCATAACTCAACCCAAAGGAACCGTGACTGACCGTCACTCACTGACCAGGGATGGGCAACTTTGATGGGGGTGGGGGATGCAAAAAATCTGAACACATCATGAGGGGCCGCAGTTGCTGTTTTAAAGCTAATTTTTGGCAATTCTACACATTTTGCCATGAGGAGGAGAGAAGATTAAACCATTTAAAAAATTGTATGCAAGTTATATTTTTACAGTTCATTTTGTGCAAATCTACACATTTTGCCATGGGGTGGTAAGAAACGTTCACAGTTTTTAATATGATATGAGGGAGACTAACAAAAACGATGGTTGATTACAAGTTTAGATAGCTGGCCGACATGGGCTAATTGAGTGATTATCAGTGACTGATAAAAACTGTTGGGGGGGGGGGGGGAAATTTACCAGAGGGCCTTCAAAAGGGGGGCTGCCAGTTGCCCATCCTTGCCACAGAACAAGCTGCCAGAAGCCAGTTAGGACCACAACAGATCTTCTCTGTAAATACACAGCAGTTCCGCCACAGGGTCCGATGTGTTATCACCTCATGCAGGCTTCTCTCTGTTGTGGTGACTCAGTAGTAATGTTACGATAATTGACACTACAGAGTAACAGCTTGGCAACACCGCCTTATCGGAAACAGACAGCATACCACAGGGTCCGATTACCCTTCATCACTTCCTACAGGCTTTTCTCTCAATGTTGTGGAGACTCTCAGTAGCAGAACAAGTATTAAAGTTAGTGTAACAGCTTAGCAACACACTCGAGCTAAAATGACCTCAAGGCTCCATCTGTTCTGGGTCCCTGATAAGAGTCTGATAGGGTTACCGAGGACAAGTGTGGTGATTTGATTAGGCCTACCTACTGTTTGTTTTTGTTGCTGTCCCTGACATTGGCATCTCCAGGCATGCACTACCTCAACTTGGCGTCTGTATGACGTAGCCTCCTGTAAGACTTGTCTTGATTATGAGATTAAGTAGGACGACCAACTCACATCCATCATTTTAACAGTTCCTACGTAAATCATATTTGAGCCACTTTCTGACAGGTGTTAGTATGTGTGACATTACACAGAACACACGTTTCTTCTGGGGCAGCATGTTGTCATAATGGAGTCACTAGGACACTGCAGGACATTAAAGAAAAACTATCTTTTGGTATTTGTTTCATTAACCCATTAATGAATGCATCATACCGGCTGTATTTGTGTATTTTGAAAATTACACGTCTTGAACACTTGATTGCTGACATGCAAAATATATTTGGACTATATAAAACAAACTGCTGACTAATGAAACTAACTGGAGATGTCATGTTAATGTAAGGAGGGACCAATTCATCATGTCAGAGTTCTGCTCCCTCTAACACCAGCCTTGGTGAGGTTGTTCTTAGCGAAATGTTACATTCAAACTTTCTAGAAGTGATGATGGATTGCCTACTTGCAGCTTACTGTATGTGTGGTTGGTGTGCTTGTTATTACCTGGTCCTTTCAGTGGGTAGTCGTGGCAGTGGTCCTTGAGAACAATGTGTAGCGATGGGTACTCAATCACAAGTTTGAACTTCAAGTTTTCCTTCAGGGTCTTTGCCACATCCAGCTCTTGATACCTAAACAAAACAACATGTTTTAATACACTGCAACCACCAGAAGCTATAGCAACCAGCAGGCCCCCTCCCAGGTGAACAAAAAATGGCCGCTGCTCATTGTTGACATTCTCTCTACACACAGGTTTTGACTAGTTTGGATACAGCTTATGTCAAAATTGACTTTTCATAGCAGGTTAGGATAATTAGGAAAAGGGCTAGGGTTAGCCAAAATAAAAAAACAACCCATCTGCTCTAGCTGTAGAATCCTTCTATGACTTCATTGCTGAGGCTTGGTCTGTCTTTCGAGGAGGAGGATTGATGGAGATAGGAGTCATGGTTTGGCACAGTAAAACTCCACAGTGCTGATTCCCATCCCTCCTCATGGAGAATGGAAACTACTGACTTAACCCGAGTCAATAACATCACCAAAAGTACTGCGGCCCTTGAAGCTCCTCGTGTTTCACTCTTTTTGCGATTACATCAGTAGTGCCTGAGTAATCCTGTCGTGTTAGGGAAGATGGTGCAGACAAGATGCGCAAGATGACACCGACAGAGATGGTCGCCTCGCTTCTAGTCCTTAGGACTTAGGACCTATGCAGTATTTAGTTTCTTTATGTATTATTTCTTACATTGTTTGCCAAGAAAATCTTAAGCGTTATTACATACAGCCGGGAAGAACTATCGGATATAAGTACGATGTCAACTTACTAGGAATACGACCACTCAGGGCATTGAATCTGATTCCAGAGGTCGACCCAAAACAACGTAGCCGCAGAAGAGGCAGACGGAGTGGCCTCCTGGTCAGACTTCGAAGGCATGCACACCACCTACCGCTTCTGAGGATATTACTCGCCAATGTCCAGTCTCTAGATAACAAGTTAGATGAAATAAGGGCAACGGTTGCCTTCCAGA
This sequence comes from Oncorhynchus mykiss, assembly GCF_057628025.1. Taxonomy (NCBI): domain Eukaryota; kingdom Metazoa; phylum Chordata; class Actinopteri; order Salmoniformes; family Salmonidae; genus Oncorhynchus; species Oncorhynchus mykiss. Next base: position 86,105,520 of record NC_143026.1, read on the forward strand.
GAGACATCCTGGATTGTAACATTCTCTTTCACGGAAACATGGCTCTCGGGAGATGTTGCCGGAGTCGGTACAGCCACCGGGATTCTTTATGCTTCGCGCCAACATAAATAAACATCTCTCTGGAAAGAGGAAGGGCAGGGGTGCACGCTTCCTGATTAACGACTCAAGGTGTAATCGTAACATACAGGAATTCAAGTCTTTGTTCACCTGACCTAGAATTCCTTACAATCAAATGCCGACCATATTACCCCCCAAGAGAATTCTCGTCGGTTATTATCACAGCCGTGTATATCCATCAAGCCGATACCACGACGGCACTCAAGAAACTTCACTGGACTCTACGCAAACTGGAAACTATATATCACGAGGCTGCATTTATTGTAACTGGGGATTTTAACAAAGCAAATTTGAGAACAAGGCTACCTAAATTCTATCAGCATAATGATTGTAGCACTCGTGCGGGCAATACATGATCACAGCTACTCTAACTTCCGTGATGCATACAAGGCCCTCCCTTCGGCAAATCTGACCACGACTCCACTTTGATCCTACCGTCCAATAGTACTATCCAACGGAGGTTTGAACAATCCGATTCCACGCGTCAAGATTGTTTTGATCACGCGGACTGGGATATGTTCTGGGCAGCCTTAGAGAATAACATCAATTTATACGCTGACTCAGTGAGTGAGTTTATAAGGAAGTACATTGGAGATGCTGTACCCACTGCGACTATTAAAACCTACCCTAACTAGAAACAGTGGATAGATGGCTGCATTAGCGCAAAACTGAAAGCACGAACCACTGCATTTAACCATGGAAAGATGACTAGGAATATGGCCAAATATAAACAGTGTAGTTATTCCCTCTGCAAGGCAATCAAACAAGCGAAATGTCGGTATAGGAACAAAGTGGAGTCACAATTCAATGGCTCAGACACGAGACGTATGTGGCAGCGTCTACAGGCAATTACGGACTACAAAAAGAAAACCAGCCACGGTCACCGACGTCTTGATTTCAGACAAACTAAACACCTTTGCCCGCTTTGAGGATAATACAGTGCCACCGACGGGGCCTAATACCAAGGACTGAGGGCCCACCCTCTCCTCCATGGCCGTCATTTAAATGTCTTAGGTGTTAACCCTTGCAAGGCTGGCGGCCCAGACGCGTCATCAGAGCATGCGCAGACCAGCTGGCTGCTGTCCCCACATGCTTCAAGATGGCCACCATTGTTTTGGGTACAGAAAGGCAAAGATAACTAAATTACTACTGCCCTGTAGCACTCACGTCTGTTATCATGAAGTGCTATGAGAGACTACAAGGATCATATCACCACCTTACCTGCCACCCTAGACCCACTTCAATTTGCATACCGGCCTAATAGGACCACATCGGATGCAATCGCCATCACACTGCCCTATCCCATCTGGACAAGAGGAATACCTATGTAAGAATGCTGTTCATTGACTACAACTCAGCAATCAACACCTTAGTACCCTCCAATGTCATCATTAAGGTTGAGGCCCTGGGGCTCAACCCCACCCTGTGCAATTGGGTCCTAGACTTTTTGACGGGACACCCACCAGGTGGTGAAGGTAAGAAACTAAATCTCCACTTCTCTGATCCTCAACACTGGGGCCACACAAGGGTTCGTGCTCAGCCCCCTCCTGTACTCCCTGTTCACCCATGACTGCGTGGCCATGCATGCCTCCAACTCAATCATCAAGTTTGCAGATGACATAACAGTTGTGAGCTTGATTTACCAACAACGTCGAGACGGGGAGGTGGTGAGGGGCCTGGAGTGTGGTGCCAGGAAAACAATCTCTCACTCAACGTCAACAAAACAAAGGAGATGATGGTGGACTTCAAGAAACAGCAGATGGAGCACCCCTCTATCCACATTATGGGACTGCAGTGGAAAGTTAGGTTCCTTGGTGTACACATCACAGACAAACTGAAATGGTCAACCAACACAGACATTGTGGTGAAGAAGGCACAACAGCGACTTTTCAACCTCAGGAGGCTGAAGAAATTCAGCTTGCACTTAAACTTTTACAGATGCACAATTGAGAGCATCCTGTCGGACTGCACCGTCCTCAACCACAAGGCTCTCCAGGGGGTGGTGTGTTCTGCAAAACGCATCCCTGGGGGCAAACTACCTGCCCTCCATGACACCTACAGCACCTGTCGTCACAGGAAGGCCAAAAACATAATCATAGGACAACAACCACCTGAGCCACTGCCTGTTCACCCCGCTACCATCCAGAAGGTGAGGTCAGTACAGGTGCATCAAAGCTGGGACCAAGAGACTGAAAAACAGCTTCTATCTCAAGGCCATCAGACTGTTAAACAGCCATCACTGCAGAGGCTGCCTACATAGACTCAAAATCTAAATGTTAACATATCTTGCATTACTCATCTCATATGTATATACTGTATTCTACACCATCGATTGCATCTTGCCTATGGTGCTCGGTCATCGCTCATCCATATATTTATATGAATATTCCTATTCCATCCATTTATCTTAGGTGTGTGTGTATTAGGTTGTTGGGGAATTGTCCGATTACTTGTTAAATATTACTGCACTGTTGGAACTAGAAGCACAATAATTTTGCTATACTCACAGTAACATCTGCTAATAATGTGTGTGTGACCAATTCAATTTGACGGTAATAGACCATGCTAAACGGTTAGCAGTCCTATGGAGTGACAAGGTTTGTCTACGCTCAACCATTTCACCCCATCCAGCTTACCCGGTCATCACCAATAACCTAGACATGATATAGGCCTAACTCTAATATACACTACATGACCAAAAGTATGTGAACACTCATTCCAAAATCATGGGCATTAATATGAAGTTGGTCCCCCCCCTTGCTGTATCACAACAGGCCGTGATTGGGAGTCCAATAGGGCGGCGCACAATTGGCCCAGCCCCGTCTGGGTTTGGCCGGTGTAGGCCGTCATTGTAAATAAGAATTTGTTCTTAACTGACTTGCCTAGTTAAATAAAGGTTACATTTATTTTCTGCTATAACAGCCTCCCTTCTGGGAAGACATTCCACTAGATGTTGCAACATTGCTGCAGGGACTTGCTTCTATTCAACCACAAGGGCATTAGTGAGATCGGCACTGATGTTGGGCAATTAGGCCTGGTTCGTAGTCCGCGTTCCAATTCATCCCAAAGGTGTTAGATGGGGTTGGGGTCAGGGCTCTGTTCAGGCCAGTCAAATTCTTCCACACCGATCTTGACAAACCATTTCTATATGGACTTCGATTTGTGCACTGGGCATTGTCATGCTGAAACAGGAAAGGGCTTACCCAAACTGTTGCCACAAAGTTGGAAGCACAGAATTGTCTAGAATGTCCTTGTATGCTGTAACGTTAAGATTTCCCTTCACTGGAACTAAGGGGCCTAGCCCGAACCATGAAAAACAGCCCCAGACCATTAATGCTTCTCCACTGAACTTTATAGTTGACACTATGCATTGGGGCAGGTAGCGTTCTCCGGGCATCCGCTAAACCCAGATTTGTCCGTCGGACTGCCAGATGGTGAAGTGTGAGTTATCACTCCTGAGAAAGCGGTTCCACTGCTCCAGGGTCCAATGGTGGAGAGCTTTACACTACTCCAGCCGACGCTTGGCATAGCTCTCGGCCATGGAAACCCATTTCATGAAGCTCCTGTTAAACAGTTCTTGTGCGGACGTTGCTTCCAGAGGCAACAGAGGACAAACTTTTTACGTGCTACACGCTTCAGCGGTCCCATTCTATGAGCTTGTGTGGCCTACCACTTCGCAGCTGAGCCATTGTTGCTACTACATGTTTAAACTTCACAATAACAGCACTTACAGTTGACCTGGGCAGCTCTTTCAGTGCAGAAACTTGACTTATGGCCTTGTTGGAAAGGTGGCATCCTATGACAGTGCCATGTTGAAAGTCACTGAGGTCTCCAGTAAGGCGATTCTACTGTCAAAGTTTGTTTATGGAGATTTCATGGCTGTGTGCTCAATTATTACATATTTCTTTAAGCAGAATCCACTAATTTGAAGGGGTGTCCACATACCTTTGTATATATAGTGTACATACTGCACCTCCCCCAAATCCCTTCAATACTCCTGCAAGCAAAACAGACAGTGTAACATACGTAACACTTGCTTTGCACACACACATCCCCACACACCAAACCAATCCAAGAGCTGGGATGCAACACGACAGTTACAGGTTTTAACTACGGTGCCTTGGGTTGGTTCCAAGAAAGCCTACTAAAATCTCTGAGGTGGGAGAGGATCTCAACTCAACAACAATATCTGTTGGCATTTCCTGCTGCGGCAGGATCAGGAAGAGACAGACTCGGAGGGAGGGAGGGAAAGTGATCGAGAGATGAGAGCTGCAACTCATACTCCTGTCAGTTGGCACATCTACAAAACTTCTCTTGTAAGAGGCAAATAAACCTCAGTATCCGGACAGACTTCCTCTGGGAAATGTGGCGGTTGTGTGTTCTCATGTACATGCATGTGTCTCTAAGAGCCATCACCACCAGAAGAGCGAGAATACACTCACAGTTTACTGTTGGGTTCTGTAGAAGCTCCAGGAGGTTCCCATTATTTTCCAACAGCTACCTAACTATTATTACTGAAGGATGAGTAGGTAGCTGCAGCATTTGGCCAGGAAGGATGAGAGAAGTGAGATATGGTCAGGACCACAGCCAAATAACTGACGCTCGAGTGGGTGTTACTAGCCCGAGGGACTTTGGTCCGAGAGAAGATGAACTGTGCTCAGAATCTTCTTGAATGATGTTAAATTCTAGAACGTTCTACGCAAATACAAAATAGAATGAGTCCTGAGCAGAGTGAGTCCAGTGCTCTGATCAGGAGTTACTTCAGAGGGAATTCCTTTGTTGTAATTTAGAGGGTGTGTGTGTGGGGGGGGGGGGCTGTAAAATAATCGTCCAATGTCGGTGAACTGACAGATTCTCTTAACTAAGCTAAGCGGATCCAAACCACAAAGGGGTCCAAATCACAGCCACCTTACGTGAGCTAGAGAAATATGGATACAGAATCAGAGCACTTCAGTTCAGGTTATAAGAGAAGAGGCAGCAAACCACAGCTATGTGTAGGTGGATGCTTTACCAGACTGTGGTTAGGTCTGTGGTTGCATCCTTTAGGTAAGATTCTTATAATCATTACCCAACTGTATTAATAACAATACAAATCATTTGCCATAGCAATACCAAGAGACTGAATACAAGCATGTCATCATAATATACAGTGCCTTCAGGAAAGTATTCAGATCCCTTGACTTTTTCCACGTTAGTCTAATTCTAAAACATTAAATAAATCCACAGCAATCTACACAGAATACTCCATAACGACAAAGAGAAAACAGGTTGAGAATTTTTTGCTAATAAAAATATATTTACATAAGTATTCAGACCCTTTGTTGTAAGACTCAAAATTGAGCTCAGGTGCATCCTGTTTCCATAGATCATCCTTGGTAAATTCAATTGATTGGATATGAATTGGAAAAGCAAACACCTGTCTATACAAGGTCCCACAATTGACAGTGCATGTCAGAGCAAAAACCAAGCCATGAGGTCGAAGGAATTGTCCATAGAGCTCCGAGACAGGATTTGGTCAAGGCTCAAATCAGGGGAAGGGTACCAAAGAAATGTCTGCAGCATTGAAGGTCCCCGAGAACACAGTGGCCTCCATCATTCTTAAATAGAAGTTTGGAACCTTTTCCTAGAACTGGCCGCCCAGCCAAACTGAGCAATCGTGGAAGGCCCCAGAGCGCTAAGGACCTCAAACTGGGGCGAAGGTTCACCTTTCAAAAGGACAATGCGCCCCTAAGCACACAGTGGCATCTCTGAATGTCCTCGAGTGGCCGGGCCAGAGCCCTGACTTGAACCCGATCAAACTGTAATCGCTGCCAAAGGTGCTTCAAAGGCTGTAATAGCTGCCAAAGGTGCTTCGACAAAGTACTGAGTAAAGGGTCTGAATACTTATGTAAATGTGATATTTTAGTTGTTTTTTCATACATTTGCAAAAATTTCTAAAAACCTGTTTTTGCTTCGTCATTATGGGGTATTGTGTGTAGATTGATGAGAGGGGGGGAAACGATTTAATCCATTTTAGAATATGGCTGTAACCTAACAAAATGTGGATAAAGTCAGGGGTCCGAATACTTTCTGAATTCACTGTATGCACAAGCTATAAAGAACTGTTGCGGCTAGGAAGCATGCGGATGCCTTAAGGAGAGGGTTGGAACATCACACCACAGATGTGAGGAGAGAGCGTAGTCGATGGGATAACTAAAGGAACGTTACAGCTGCCTGTGATTTAAGGGGCTCAGACCATCTCTAGGGGAGAAAACAGATGATAAACCACCACCACTAACTTTCCCCCCTCACTGTCTTCTGCAGTGTGTGTTTGATATTTTAAACTAGGCAGCATTTCTCCTTGTCAGGCTGGACAGCCCAGCTGCTCATTGGGTCTCTGCTCTACTCTGCAGCGAGCAGACAAAGGGAAGGACATCCTCTGGATCCAAACGAGTGGAATGAATAGAAAAACAAAATCTACATTTCAAAAAGGTATTAAATAAATAAACATCCAGCACGAGAGGTTAGGGCTTTTTTTTTTACCCCCGTTTTCCTCATCCCTAGAACTCCCGTACGGACTTGGGAGAGGCAAAGGTTGAGAGCCATGTGTCCTCCGAAACACAACCCTACTGCTTCTTGACACAATGCCCCCAAAAAACTGTAAGCCAGCCACAACAATGTGTCGGAGGAAACACTGTGCACCTGGCGACTGTCAGCGTGCACTGCGCCGGGCCGCCACAGGAGTCGCTAGTGCGCGATGGGACAAAGGACATCCCATCCGGCCAAACCCCCTAACCTGGACGACGCTGGGCCAGTTGTGTACCGCCCAGCCCCAGGGGTCTCCCAGTCGCGGCCGGCTGCGACAGCCTGGACTCGAACCAGGATCTCCAGTGGCACAGCGATGCAGTGTCTTAGACCACTGTTTCGCTCGGGAGGCCAGTGTTAGGGCTCTTGACGCTCGGGCTGCTTCTCTTCAAGTAAGAGGATGTTTACTAGTTACACAGCTATATTTAGTACAGGAGCAACCATTTATTTGATTCATACTTGATATTCCGGCAGACATTTTGTAAGAAATTCAACACAGGAGCAGATTGACCCGGGGCCTGTACTGTTCTGTCCAAATCTCACGGCTTAAACCTAAACCTGAAGGTAGCCAGCGCTCTATGAACCCCAACTTAAAGGTGCATTTTACAACATTTACAGTACATGTTGAGCTCATCGACCATTGCATGCATAGATCCAAATATGAAGCGTGCTTACATTTCTCCAGCCCCATCCTTCTGCTTTAATCCAAAAACCTTTAGAATTTTTTGTTTAAAGACCCTTGCTCCCTTCGGTCTCAACATAGACTTTGATCTGAAGCCATTCTTGTGATTATGCTATTGTAAATGTTTGTAGGCTTATGTAGCTAAATTGTATCTATAATCGTACGCTACCCATTTGTTTTTTGTATGCTATTCTAGTGGTGTGGGGGCTGTGCTTTGGCAAAGTGGGTGGGGTTATATCCTTCCTGTTTGGCCCTGTCCGGGGGTGTCCTCGGATGGGGCCACAGTGTCTCCTGACCCCTCCTGTCTCAGCCTCCAGTATTTATGCTGCAGTAGTTTATGTGTCGGGGGGCTAGGGTCAGTTTGTTATATCTGGAGTACTTCTCCTGTCCTATTCGGTGTCCTGTGTGAATTTAAGTGTGTTTTCTCTAATTCTCTCCTTCTCTTTCTTTCTCTCTCTCGGAGGACCTGAGCCCTAGGACCATGCCCCAGGACTACCTGACATGATGACTCCTTGCTGTCCCCAGTCCACCTGGCCGTGCTGCTGCTCCAGTTTCAACTGTTCTGCCTTATTATTATTCGACCATGCTGGTCATTTATGAACATTATAACAGAACATGGCCAAGATGTTCAAATCTCCACCCGGCTCAGCCAGAAGAGGACTGGCCACCCCACATAGCCTGGTTCCTCTCTAGGTTTCTTCCTAGGTTTTGGCCTTTCTAGGGAGTTTTTCCTAGCCACCGTGCTTCTACACCTGCATTGCTTGCTGTTTGGGGTTTAGGCTTGTTTTCTGTACTTTGAGATATCAGCTGATGTACGAAGGGCTATATAAATAAATTTGATTTGATTTAATGTATGACAATTAACCAATGATATCAGGCTACACCCGGCCATGATTTAGTTTTTTTACGTGTTATTTCTTACATTGGTACCCCAGGTCATCTTAGGTTTCATTACATACAGTCGAGAAGAACTACTGAACATAAGAGCAGCGTCAACTCACCATCAGTACAACCAAGAATATGATTTTTGCGAAGCGGATCCTGTGTTCTGCCTTTCACCCAAGACAACGGAATGGATCCCAGCCGGCAACCCAAAAAAACGACTTCGTAAAAGGGGGAAACGGAGCGGTCTTCTGGTCAGACTCCGGAGACGGGCACATCGTGCACCACTCCCTAGCATTCTTTTCGCCAATGTCCAGTCTCTTGACAACAAGGTTGATGAAATCCGAGCAAGGGTAGCATTCCAGAGGGACATCAGAGACTAACGTTCTTTGCTTCACGGAAACATGGCTCACTGGAGAGACGCTATCGAAGTCGGTGCAGCCAGCTGGTTTCTCCACGCATCGCGCCGACAGAAACAAACATCTTCCTGGTAAGAAGAGGGGCGGGGGCGTATGCTTCATGGTTAACGTGACGTGGTGTGGCCACAACAACATACAGGAACTCAAATCCTTCTGTTCACCTGATTTAGAATTCCTCACAATCAAATGTCGAACGCATTATCTACCAAGGGAATTCTCTTCGATTATAATCACAGCCGTATATATTCCCCTCCAAGCAGACACATCGATGGCTCTGAACAAACTTTATTTGACTCTTTGCAAATTGGAATCCATATATCCGGAGGCTGCATTCATTGTAGCTGGGGATTTTAACAAGGCTAATCTGAAAACAAGACTCCCTAAATTGTATCAGCATATCGATTGCGCAACCAGGGCTGGAAAAACCTTGGATCATTGCTATTCTAACTTCCGCGACGCATATAAGGCCCTGCCCCGCTCTCCTTTCGGAAAAGCTGACCACGACTCCATTTTGTTGATCCCTGCCTACAGACAGAAACTAAAACAAGAAGCTCCCGCGCTGAGGTCTGTTCAACACTGGTCCGACCAATCTGATTCCACACTCCAAGACTGCTTCCACCACGTGGACTGGGATATGTTTCGTATTGCGTCAGACAACTACATAGACGAATACGCTGATTCGGTGAGCGAGTTCATTAGAATTGAAGATGAAGATTGAAGATGTCGTTCCCATAGCAACGATTAAAACATTCCCAAACCAGAAACCGTGGATTGATGACAGCATTCGCGTGAAACTGAAAGCGCGAACCACTGCTTTTAATCAGGGCAAGGTGACCGGAAACATGACCGAATACAAACAGTGTAACTATTCCCCCCGCAAGGCAATCAAACAAGCTAAGCGTCAGTATAGAGACAAAGTAGAATCTCAATTCAACGGCTCAGACACAAGAGGTATGTGGCAGGGTCTACAGTCAATCACGGATTACAAAAAGAAAACCAGCCCCGTCACGGACCAGGATGTCTTGCTCCCAGGCAGACTAAATAACTTTTTTGCCCGCTTTGAGGACAATACAGTGCAACTGACACGGCCCGCAACTAAAACATGCGGACTCTCCTTCACTGCAGCTGACGTGAGGAAAACATTTAAACGTGTCAACCCTCGCAAGGCTGCAGGCCCAGACGGCATCCCCAGCCGCGCCCTCAGAGCATGCGCAGACCAGCTGACTGGTGTGTTTACGGACATATTCAATCAATCCCTATCCCAGTCTGTTGTTCCCACATGCTTCAAGAGGGCCACCATTGTTCCTGTTCCCAAGAAAGCTAAGGTAACTGAGCTAAACGACTACCGCCCTGTAGCACTCACTTCCGTCATCATGAAGTGCTTTGAGAGACTAGTCAAGGACCATATCACCTCCACCCTACCTGACACCCTAGACCCACTCCAATTTGCTTACCGCCCAAATAGGTCCACAGACGATGCAATCTCAACCACACTGCACACCGCCCTAACCCATCTGGACAAGAGGAATACCTATGTGAGAATGCTGTTCATCGACTACAGCTCGGCATTCAACACCATAGTACCCTCCAAGCTCGTCATCAAGCTCGAGACCCTGGGTCTCGACCCCGCCCTGTGCAACTGGGTACTGGACTTCCTGACGGGCCGCCCCCAGGTGGTGAGGGTAGGCAACAACATCTCCTCCCCGCTGATCCTCAACACTGGGGCCCCACAAGGGTGCGTTCTGAGCCCTCTCCTGTACTCCCTGTTCACCCACGACTGCGTGGCCACGCACGCCTCCAACTCAATCATCAAGTTTGCGGACGACACAACAGTGGTAGGCTTGATTACCAACAACGACGAGACGGCCTACAGGGAGGAGGTGAGGGCCCTCGGAGTGTGGTGTCAGGAAAATAACCTCACACTCAACGTCAACAAAACTAAGGAGATGATTGTGGACTTCAGGAAACAGCAGAGGGAACACCCCCCTATCCACATCGATGGAACAGTAGTGGAGAGGGTAGCAAGTTTTAAGTTCCTCGGCATACACATCACAGACAAACTGAATTGGTCCACTCACACAGACAGCATTGTGAAGAAGGCGCAGCAGCGCCTCTTCAACCTCAGGAGGCTGAAGAAATTTGGCTTGTCACCAAAAGCACTCACAAACTTCTACAGATGCACAATCGAGAGCATCCTGGCGGGCTGTATCACCGCCTGGTACGGCAACTGCTCCGCCCTCAACCGTAAGGCTCTCCAGAGGGTGGTGAGGTCTGCACAACGCATCACCGGGGGCAAACTACCTGCCCTCCAGGACACCTACACCACCCGATGTCACAGGAAGGCCATAAAGATCATCAAGGACATCAACCACCCGAGCCACTGCCTGTTCACCCCGCTATCATCCAGAAGGCGAGGTCAGTACAGGTGCATCAAAGCTGGGACCGAGAGACTGAAAAACAGCTTCTATCTCAAGGCCATCAGACTGTTAAACAGCCACCACTAACATTGAGTGGCTGCTGCCAACACACTGACACTGACTCAACTCCAGCCACTTTAATAATGGGAATTGATGGGAAATGATGTAAATATATCACTAGCCACTTTAAACAATGCTACCTTATATAATGTTACTTACCCTACATTATTCATCTCATATGCATACGTATATACTGTACTCTATATCATCGACTGTATCCTTATGTAATACATGTATCACTAGCCACTTTAAACTATGCCACTTTGTTTACATACTCATCTCATTTGTACATACTGTACTCGATACCATCTACTGTATCTTGCCTATGCTGCTCTGTACCATCACTCATTCATATATCCTTATGTACATATTCTTTATCCCCTTACACTGTGTACAAGACAGTAGTTTTGGAATTGTTAGTTAGATTACTTGTTGGTTATTACTGCATTGTCGGAACTAGAAGCACAAGCATTTCGCTACACTCGCATTAACATCTGCTAACCATGTGTATGTGACAAATAAAATTTGATTTGATTTGATTTGATCTCCTGTACTCCCTGTTCACCCATGACTGCGTGGCCACGCACGCCTCCAACTCAATCATCAAGTTTGCGGACGACACAACAGTGGTAGGCTTGATTACCAACAACGACGAGACGGCCTACAGGGAGGAGGTGAGGGCCCTCGGAGTGTGGTGTCAGGAAAATAACCTCACACTCAACGTCAACAAAAACTAAGGAGATGATTGTGGACTTCAGGAAACAGCAGAGGGAACACCCCCCTATCCACATCGATGGAACAGTAGTGGAGAGGGTAGTAAGTTTTAAGTTCCTCGGCGTACACATCACAGACAAATTGAATTGGTCCACCCACACAGACAGCATCGTGAAGAAGGCGCAGCAGCGCCTCTTCAACCTCAGGAGGCTGAAGAAATTTGGCTTGTCACCAAAAGCACTCACAAACTTCTACAGATGCACAATCGAGAGCATCCTGTCGTGCTGTATCACCACCTGGTACGGCAACTGATCCGCCCACAACCGTAAGGCTCTCCAGAGGGTAGTGAGGTCTGCACAACGCATCACCGGGGGCAAACTACCTGCCCTCCAGGACACCTACACCACCCGATGTCACAGGAAGGCCATAAAGGTCATCAAGGACAACAACCACCCGAGCCACTGCCTGTTCACCCCGCTATCATCCAGAAGGCGAGGTCAGTACAGGTGCATCAAAGCTGGGACCGAGAGACTGAAAAACAGCTTCTATCTCAAGGCCATCAGACTGTTAAACAGCCACCACTAACATTGAGTGGCTGCCGCCAACACACTGACTCAACTCCAGCCACTTTAATAATGGGAATTGATGGGAAATTATGTAAAATATATCACTAGCCACTTTAAACAATGCTACCTAATATAATGTTTACATACCCTACATTATTCATCTCATATGTATACGTATATACTGTACTCTATATCATCTACTGCATCTTTATGTAATACATGTATCACTAGCCACTTTAACTATGCCACTTTGTTTACATACTCATCTCATATGTATATACTGCACTCAATACCATCTACTGTATCTTGCCTATGCTGCTCTGTACCATCACTCATTCATATATCTTTATGTACATATTCTTTATCCCCTTACACTTGTGTCTATAAGGTAGTAGTTTTGGAATTGTTAGCTAGATTACTTGTTGGTTATTACTGCATTGTCAGAACTAGAAGCACAAGCATTTCGCTACACTCGCATTAACATCTGCTAACCATGTGTATGTGACAAATAAAATTTGATTAGACACCTGTGTGTCTTTTGACACTATATAAATATGTCACCCCGCGGTGTTTGTCATTATACACTGATGAAGACAGCTTGTCTGTCGGAACATTGGTCATAAATATTTTTGCATCTGAGCTCCTAGAGCATGAGGCTCGCCTTCATTTATTTTGAAGTGTTCCACTCCGCTAGCCAGCACCTCGCCCAAATAGGTGTGCGTTTTTCACCTCTAGGTGGTCTGAATCCGACAGCAATTTGTACTATAAGTAAAACTAGCCATATTGTGTATCCAGTCCCAGCGAACAGAATTACATCATAACATGTAATCACAGGGTTGCATAGGAGGGATGCACTGAGAGGCCCAGACATGCTTGGGATGCACTGACCACCTTTTGGGAGCCCTTCAATAGGATGTGACCCCTGTCAGGAGCCCAGGGCCCCTCTTCACATTACAGTTATGGCTTGTTCCCTCCACATTATATCCTGCTCCAGCCTCTGCCCTGTTATGTAACTGTACCTTGCTGATATTATGAGCCAATTCCACCTTGGCCACGGGAGAACATGTCTGTCCTACTAAAACACCATAATGTTGATCATAAACATGAAATAAAAGTAAAATGCCGCACGTAATGGTAGGCCATTATAGAGCCCTATACCAACGACCATCAATAGTGTGTGTGTGTGTGTGTGTGGGGGGGGGGGGGGGGGGGTGATGATGAGCTAATGGAGAAAGTAAGAGTCACACCTCTGGTATTGTTCTCCTCCCTACTTTACTAGCTAGCACTGTGTCGCGGGGTGGGCTAGCCGCTAGGGTAATGCAACATAACTCATTAACACACTCAGCGCTTCACTGACGTCTACCATAATGCTGACAGGAACACATTTCTGAAGTTTGCAACACCTCTCCTACCCACATCTTCCTGTGTATGTGTCGTTAACAGGCAGTAGGTTGGTGAGAGGACGTGGTGTTGATGGATGAATATCTCCATTAGTCATAGCAGGGGGCAGGTCGCTGCTTTTCCTTTTCTGCTGCCAGCCAGCTGCCCCCCCCCCCCCCCCCCCCCCCCCTCATCTACACCCTGGCTGCATCCCAAATGATACTCGATTAGTTAAATGGTGCACTACTTTTAAAACAAGGCCCATAGGGCTCTAGCCAAAAGCAGTGCACTATATAGGGAATAGGATGCCATTTAGTACACACACATATTTAAGGGTTGAGGTTAAAGGACAACCCACAGCCACACGGTTAATAGAGTGTGTCCTTACTGGACTAGTGGGCAATAAGGCCTCAAGGCTGGAGGAATCCACACACTCCAGGGAAACAATTCAAGGGTGAAAATTCGTAGAAAATCCTGAGGTTTAACATGCCGTTTTCACTACGCGTACATTACCTGACGGGGATCTGATTGATGCCCCTGGTCTGTGTGATACTTACTTTGTATCCCAAAGAACAGAAAAGAGTCCGAGATGACTGACAAGAGGAGCCTCCTGGGATACCCATCACTAACTAAAGGATTCAAGTTTACTATTCGCTCTGGGCAGACGCAAGACTCGGTGCTGCAATGTCAATTCCGTCACAAAAGGGGCGGATCCTTGTAATACGCTCTGGCATTCAACATACTTTTTTACTACCTGACAATTGAGACACCGTATCATTCCTTCTGCAGCCATGGGGGCAGTGTTGTTGCTTGGTTCCTTGATCTGGTCTACAGGCTATTCATCAAAGCATTGATAACCAAATATAATCTCAGCGACTGTTCAAACAGTAAACCAAACAAACAGGCTATTGTAGCCAGCTAGCTAGCCATGTGCTTTTTCTCCATGACCAAAACATGATCTATTTTTAGCTGCTATCAGAATGAATACATAAACAGCATATCAAACTGAGATAAATGTTTTAGGTTACACCAGCAGGTATAAGAATATTTGCCAGGGCAGATGAAGATGAAGATTTTTTTTATAGCTATGATCAGATTTTTTCACATGGAGATGTGGGAAGCTAAAATGGCTACTAGATAGCTTATGTTTTTTAACGAGGCTAAGGACGAATAGCCAGGCTGCTACTAGCAAGGGAAGGTGACTTTCCCTTGCTTTCACAAAATACTCAAATAGAGATAACGTTGGCATCGCCCCCTTGTGAATGGGAGTGGGACCGGCAAGGATATCAGGTTACCAAAAGGTGTCCACTATTCCCCAAAAAATCCCACTCCACCCATGTGCACACGCGTAGATGAAGCTTGTGGTAAGTAACCTAAAGGACCATCTCAGGAGTGATTTGGGCCAGGGGAGACTCACTGTCATGTTGATTCTATTTGCGAAGAACAAGTACCTTCACATTAGAAGGGTAAGTAAGGGGGCTGGTGGATTTGTAGACTGAAGTTGTGTGGTCAGAGGGCACAGCAGGATATGAGTGTAGAAGATCAACTTTCTCTATGACTAAGTGGAAATGGGTGACAGCCAAGGACTGGGCGAGGCAAATGTGTGCCATCAAAACCAGCACCATCCCCTTCCCACACAAAGCATGTCTGTGTCCAACTGATCTACGGCATTCCCAAAATGTGGAATCAACTGGAATTACAGCACAAAGAATTAGGCCGGGGGAAATTAAAATCTCTGCTTTCGCACTGCGTAGCTCAGCAGGAATTTACAAGGCGAGTGATGTCATGTTCATAAACCCATTAAGTCGATTTCATACATGCGGGATAAATCCATCACGAGAGTGGCGAGGCCGGCGAAACAGGCGGAAACAGAACGGTCACATGGACAGAATGCCTGAGTGCTGACAGGATTCTGACAAGACTTTTGATGAGATTACAAATCTTTGTGTTGAAATTAGAACTTTGGTTGCTGGAACAATCTGATGAGACAATTCATTAATATCAATGGAATGGACAGTGCTGAACTGAGGTCCAATTTGGGCACATTTAACATCAGTTTCCCAGACCCATATTAAGCTCAATTCTGGACCCCCAAAAAAAGCACTTTCAAATGGAGAATCTCTTAGCATTAGAGTCATTCATACCTCACAGAGTTGGCCTTCCTGCCCTCAGCCTTCATGAAGACCCTGATGTGATCAAATGGGCTGTGGACGTACATCTTCAACCTGAAAGACATAAATGAAAATGGGTCAGGGTTCGAGAAGGTATCAAAATCAGCTTTTATATAGACACACACATACAGTAACACAGGGCTGTGGATAGGGTTTAGAAGTGCACACATTTCAACTTATTTTCTGAAGAGGGGTCAACGAGGCATCACAAAACAAAGACTACAATGACTGAGCGCGGCTGGGACTCTCTCCGCCACAGGCTGGGACTCTCTCCGCCACAGGCTGGGACTCTCTCCGCCACAGGCTGGGACTCTCTCCGCCACAGGCTGGGACTCTCTCCGCCACAGGCTGGGACTCTCTCCGCCACAGGCTGGGACTCTCTCCGCCACAGGTGACTAACATGCTGCCTGAGCCTCCTATACACAGTCTACACTGGGAACCAATGAGGCCAGACTAAGCAAAGGTCCTTAGCCAGCACGCGGCGAGAGTGCGGTGTCGAGGCGGCGAGGGGAGAGCATTGGCCTATTTTTTTATACACTTTTATTTAACTAGGCAAGTCCGTTAAGAACACATTCTTATTTTCAATGACGGCCTAGGAACGGTGGGTTAACTGCCTCGTTCAGGGCCAGAACAACAGATTTTCACCTTGTCAGCTTGGGGGATTCAATCTTGCAACCTTACAGTTAACTAGTCCAACGCTCTAACCACCTGCCTCTCATTGCACTCCACGAGGAGACTGCCTGTTACGCGAATGCAGTAAGCCACGGTAAGTTGCTAGCTAGCATTAAACTTCTTATAAAAAAACAATCAATCATAATCACTAGTTAACTACACATGGTTGATGATATTACTAGTTTATCTATCGTGTCCAGCATTGCATATAATCGATGCGGTGCGTATCGTTGCTCCAATGTGTACCTAACCATGAACATCAATGCCTTTCTTAAAATCAATACACAGAAGTATATATTTTTAAACCTGCATATTTAGCTTAAAGAAATCCAGGTTAGCAGGCAATATTAACCAGGTGAAATTGTGTCACTTCTCTTGCGTTCATTGCACACAGAGTCAGTGTATATGCAACAGTTTGGGCCGCCTAATTTGCCAGAATTGTACATAATTATGACATAACATTGAAGGTTGTGCAATGTAACAGGAATATTTAGACTTAGGATTGCCACGGTTCCGTATTTCACTGAAAGAATAAACGTCTTATTTTTGAGATGATAGTTTCCGGATTCTAACATATTAATGACCTAAGGCTCGTATTTCTGTGTGTCATTATGTTATAACTAAGTCTGATTTGATAGAGCAGTCTGAGCGGTGGTAGGCAGCAGCAGGCTCGTAAGCATTCATTCAAACAGCACTTTTGTGCGTTTTGCCAACAGCTCTTCGTTGTGCGTCAAGCATTGCGCTGTTTATGACTTCAGGCCTATCAACTCCTGAGATTAGGCTGGTGTAACCGTTGTGAAATGGCTAGCTAGTTAGCAGGGTGCGCGCTAATGGCGTTTCAAACGTCACTCGCTCTGAGACTTGGAGTGGTTGTTCACCTTGCTCTGCATGGGTAACGCTGCTTCGAGGGTGGCTGTTGTCGTTGTGTTCCTGGTTCGAGCCCAGGGAGGAGCGAGGAGGGGGACGGAAGCTATACTGTTACACTGGCAATACTAAAGTGCCTATAAGAACATCCAATAGTCAAAGGTTAATGATATACAAATGGTAGAGAGAGAAATAGTCCTATAATAACTACAACCTAAAACTTCTTACCTGGGAATATTGAAGACTCATGTTAAAAGGAACCACCAGCTTTCATATGTTCTCATGTTCTGAGCAAGGAATTTCAACGTTAGCTTTCTTACATGGCACATATTGCACTTTTACTTTCTTCTCCAACACTTTGTTTTTGCATTATTTAAACCAAATTGAACAGGTGTCATTATTTATTTGAGGCTAAATTGATTTTATTGATGTATTATATTAAGTTAAAATAAGTGTTCATTCAGTATTGTTGTAATTGTCATTATTACAAAAATATATATATATTCTTTTTAAATCGGCCGATCAATCATTGTGTTTAGTTTATTATGTCTTTCAGTCGTCCCTTTTGCACAACATTCCTACTGTGGAGACAAGTGTTAAAGCTTTCACTTCATTCCTTGTAAAGTCGCTGTACTGTGAGCCTAGACCAAGCAGTGTGTCATCCATCGTACCAGTCAGGCCAGGGAAGGAAGGCAACACACAGCTGGGAGGTGTCGGGGGCCAACAGTGACGTAGTGGTTTACACGGTCTGTATTCTATTTACTAACGAGCCAACCACCAGACAAGATTGATGGCATTCTGCTTCTTTGAGCAAACAAAAACATTTCTAGAGAATCCAGACAGTTATGGAATCGATGTGCATGATGCCAGTTAACCACAAGGAGCGTTGCCACATAATTGGCACGGAGGAATTGCTTGCGATGCCAGACTTTGTATTCGTTTCCAACCAACGCGAGGATGATTTGCGATCAAGTATTGTATGGAAAGGGATGTCAATGTCCACAGTGAGTGTCTCCATTTTAAATGGCATTTAGCTCATTGCATAATTTACAATTTCACTAGCCATCATAATAATATGTTAGCATTTTCCCCCTGCTGATAGGCACATTCCTATTGAATATACCTAGATACACCATAATTACAAAAGTGTGTGGACACCCCTCAAATTAATGGATTCGGGTATTTCAGCAACATCCTTGCTGACAGGTGTATAAGAATTGAGCTCACTGCAATGCAATCTCCATTGACAAACTTTGGCAGTAGAATGGCCTTACTGAAGTGCTCAGTGACTTTCAACATGGCACCGTCATAGGATGCCACCTTTCCAACAAGTCAGTTCATCAAATTTCTGCCCTGCTAGAGCTGCCCCGGTCAACTGTGTTGTTATTGTGAAGTGGAAAAGTTGTTGCTCTTAGACGTCTCAGCCGCGAAGTGGTAGGCCACACAAGTGCACAGAACGGTACCGCCGAGTGCTAAAGCATTCAGCACGTAAAAATCATCTGTGCTCGGTTGCAAACTACCACCGGAAGCAACGTCAGCACAAGAACTGTTAGTCTGGAGCTTCATGAAATATGTTTCCATGGCCGAACAGCCGCACACAAGCCTAAGAACTTGATTGGCCTGCAGAGCCCTGACCTCAACCCCATTGAACACATTTGGGATGAATTGGAATGCAGACTGTGAGCCAGGCCTAATCCCCCAACATCAGTGCCCGACCTCACTAGATGTTCCAACATCTAGTGGAAAACCTTCCCAGAAGAGTGGAGGCTGTTATAACAGGGAAGAGGGGACCAACTCCATAATAACGCCCATGATTTTGGAACGAGAAGTTTGACGAGCAGGTGTCCACATTTGGTCATGAAGTGTATTTAATTTGGCAGACGAGGAAATGCTTTAAACTGCATGCTCGCTGTACTGAGGTACTACTGAGCTACTCACAGCTAAAATAAGTCCTTGGGGTTTGATCTACCAAATCCAATTTCAGAATGTTTGAGGGCACAAAACCACAAGAAATCTACAGCAACATCATGAAATAAAATACACATTTCCTTCAGCATACTTCTCACAGGGGAAAACCCCCCAACATAAATGCAATTATACACGCTCAACGTTATGCAGCCTGCAAGACAAATAGTCAAACGATAGTTTGAACTGGACTGGGGAACAGTAACAGAGGTTTAATGAAATCACCATGGGTGTTTAATCATTTCTATATTTGTCCTCTAATACAGTATGAGCCCTGTCGTACAGGGCTCCTTTATGGCAGACAGACTTAATTTACAGCTGGTCTGCCTGCAGTAGGAGACAATCCCAAAACATTTGCATGTTATAGCAACTGTATAAATATTTACCGTGATACAGGGAGCAAGGTTGTCCCCACTGATAATGAAGACAACTTTAAGAAAATGTGATGACTTCTTGTCTTCAAGGACAAAATGTAGATAGTGTAAATGAAATTGCAGCTTTTGTATGCCACACTGGCGATGTTTCACTTTCAGTCTGTTAGTGATCAATATTTCAACAGCAGTTACATGTAATTCGCTGAAATATAATTAGCTGTGTGTGCCCCACTCCTGTTGACTGTGGAACGTGAATGCAATGTACTTAACACACTGCATGTGGTGTCAAGCAGTCAGGCCGTGTGTGTGTTGTAATGACATTTGTTTAGCCATTTCAGGAGAAAACAGCAGGCAAGACAACAGAACAAGTAGGTCATCCAAACTGCCCATCTAACTGGTGTTGATTTCAGACTCCATTACCACATTGTTAACTTTCTATTCCTGCTGTTGAGTAGACTACAGTGGCCGACCAAAAAC
Source organism: Oncorhynchus mykiss (assembly GCF_057628025.1). Taxonomy (NCBI): domain Eukaryota; kingdom Metazoa; phylum Chordata; class Actinopteri; order Salmoniformes; family Salmonidae; genus Oncorhynchus; species Oncorhynchus mykiss. Next base: position 86,125,844 of record NC_143026.1, read on the forward strand.
CACAACCTAATTTCATTTCTATATCTTAAAATCTCTAATGAAACACAGCTAGACCATTATGTTGTTTGCATGTAGATTCCAGCTAGATTAGGGCCCTGGCTACAGCTCAGAGACATTCCTCTCTCTGGACCAGTCTATCTTGGTTTGCTCTGTTTCTAGCTTTCTGTTATCTAGCTTGCAAGACCACTTGATGGATTTTCAGCCGTAGCCAACTATTGAACACCTGGAGGACAGGTGAGGCAGTCGTTAGGCAGGCTCTGTTAGGGAGGAAAGATAGAGCCAAACAACCAAACCAGTCAATCAGATCAGGAAGGCGTGGATACTACTAGCTATTCAAATACACTCCAAGAACAGTAGCTCAACCAGTAGCCAACCATTTGTTTGGATTGTTTTGGACATTTGTTTAATTTGATTAGTAGATTATACAAGAGTGGTGTGTTCTTACTTTTGTCGTCTCACTGGCTCAGACTCTGTAGGGTGGATGTAGGGGGTGAGGATCTGTTTAAGTGTTTGGTCATCGGACACCCTGGGGAGAGATGGAGAGGCGAGAGAGAGGGTAAGAAAGGATTGACAGACAAAAAGCGAGTGAACAACCAACCAATCAAGTTCCAAGGAACCAACCACGAGTCAAACCGTGATGAAGATCGATGAAGTTCTTGGAGTGGTTTTAATACAGAGTGCTAACGATCTACATCACCAATCATCCTCACCATTAGAAGATACATGGGTGCTGAAAGCACTAATGTCACTCTCCAAGGATCTGGATGTTCTCTATTGCAGGTTCCAACCCCTGGACTCTTGACATCAACTGCTATTAACAGGGTTCCTGAAGACTGTTCTGGCAGAGATGCTACCGGACAAGTAGACAGGCAGGCACACACACCACTCACCTTCTCTCAGTGAACTCTGAGCTGCTCTGAGGGAACAGGAGCTGCAGGTGCCATAGGAAACGATTCTCCCTAAAGGACAAAACAGAAAGAGGGAGACATACAATAAAACATTTTCAAAATCAGCAGTTGGCAGTGGTCTGCTTGCAGATACCAGCACTCTGAGCTAAAACAATCTATTGCATTCAAGAGACATAGGAAGAGTATTTAACCCCAATGTACTTGTCAAAAATCTCATTCCAAAATCATGGGCATTAATATGGAGTTGGTCCCCCTGTTACTGTTTGATGCTATAACAGCCTCCACTCGTCTCTGAAGGCTTTCCACTAGATGTTGGAACATTTATGCCGGGACTTCCATTCAGCCACAAGAGCATTAGGGAGGTCAGACACTGGTGTCGGGCGATTAGACCTGGCTCGCAGTCTGCGTTTCAATTCATTGCAGGGGTGTTCAATGGGGTTGAGGTCAGGGCTCTGCAGGTCAATTAAGTTCTTCCAAAACGATAGACAAACACTTCCTGTATAGACCTCGCTTTATGCACGGGGGCATTGTCATGCTGAAACAGGAAAAGGCTTTACCCAAACGGTTGCCGATTCTGAAGTACAGAATCATCTACAATGTCATTGTATACTGTAGCATTAAGATTTCCCTTCCCTGGAACTACGAGGCCTAGCCCGAACCATGAAAAAACAGCCCCAGACCATTATTCCTCCTCCACCAACCTTTACAGCTGGCACTATGCATTCGGGCAGATAGCGTTGCCCTAGCATCCGCAAATCCCAGATTCGGCATAATTCATTACTCCTGAGAACGCGAGCTTTACACCACTCCAGCAGACACTTGGCTTTGAGCATGAGGATCTTAGGCATGTGTGTGGCTGCTCAGCCCGACAAACAGTTCTGGTGCGGACGTGGCTTCCATTTTGGAACTCGTAGTGAGTGTTGCAACCGAAGACAGGAGATTTATACGTGTTACGCACTTCAGAAATCGGTCCCATTCTGTGAACTTGCTCCTAGAAGTTTCCACTTCATAATAACAGCACTTCCAGTTGACCGGAGCAGCTCTAGCAGGGCAGACATTTGACAAACTGAAAGGTCCTATGATGGTGCCACATTGAAAGTCACTGAACTCTTCAGTAAGTACGTGGAGACCCCTTCAAATTGTTTATCTATGGAGATCGCATGGCTGTGTGCTCGATTTTATACACCGGTCAGCAACGGGTGTGGCTGAAATGGCAGAATCCACTAATTTGAAGCGGTGTACACATACTTGTGTGTGTGTGTGTGTGTGTGTGTGTGTGTGTGTACACACACACACACAGCTAAAAAAATAAATAAAGGTAACACTAAAATAACACATCCTAGATCTGAATGAAATATTCTTATTAAATACTTTTTTATTTACATAGTTGAATGTGCTGACAACAAAATCACAAATTATCAATGGAAATCAAATTTATCAACCCATGGAGGTCTGGATTTGGAGTCACACTCAAAATTAAAGTGGAAAACCACACAACAGGCTGATCCAACTTTGATGTAATGTCCTTAAAACAAGTCAAAATGAGGCTCAGTAGTGTGTGTGGCCTCCACGTGCCTGTATGACCTCCCTACAACGCCTGGGCATGCTCCTGATGAGGTGGCGGATGGTCTCCTGAGGGATCTCCTCCCAGACCTGGACTAAAGCATCCGCCAACTCCTGGACAGTCTGTGGTGCAACGTGGCGTTGGTGGATGGAGCGAGACCTGATGTCCCAGATGTGCTCAATTGGATTCAGGTCTGGGGAACGGGCGGGCCAGTCCATAGCATCAATGCCTTCCTCTTGCAGGAACTGCTGACACACTCCAGCCACATGAGGTCTAGCATTGTCTTGCATTAGGAGGAACCCAGGGTCAACCGCACCAGCATATGGTCTCACAAGGGGTCTGAGGATCTCATCTCGGCACCTAATGGCAGTCAGGCTCCCTCTGACGAGCACATGGAGGTCTGTGCTGCCCCCCAAAGAAATGCCACCCCACACCATGACTGACCCACCGCCAAACCGGTCATGCTGGAGGATGTTGCAGGCAGCAGAACGTTCAACACAGCGTCTCATGTCACATGTGCTCAGTGTGAACCTGCTTTCATCTGTGAAGAGCACAGGGCGCCAGTGGCGAATTTGCCAATCTTGGTGTTCTCTGGCAAATGCCAAACGTCCTGCACGGTGTTGGGCTGTAAGCACAACCCTCACCTGTGGACGTCGGGTCCTCATACCACCCTCATGGAGTCTGTTTCTGACCGTTTGAGCAGACACATGCACATTTGTGGCCTGCTGGAGGTCATTTTGCAGGGCTCTGGCAGTGCTCCTCCTTGCACAAAGGCGGTCCTGCTGCTGGGTTGTTGCCCTCCTCCGACCTCCTCCACGTTTCCCGATGTACTGACCTGTCTCCTGGTAGCGCCTCCATGCTCTGGACACTACGCTGACAGACACAGCAAACCTTCTTGCCACAGCTCGCATTGATGTGCCATCCTGGATGAGCTGCACTACCTGAGCCACTTGTGTGGGTTGTAGACTCCGTCTCATGCTACCACTAGAGTGAAAGCACCGCCAGCATTCAAAAGTGACCAAAACATCAGCCAGGAAGCATAGGAACTGAGAAGTGGTCTGTGGTCACCACCTGCAGAACCACTCCTTTATTGGGGGTGTCTTGCTAATTGCCTATAATTTCCACCTGTTGTCTATTCCATTTGCACAACAGCATGTGAAATTTATTGTCAATCAGTGTTGCTTCCTAAGTGGACAGTTTGATTTCACAGAAGTGTGATTGACTTGGAGTTACATTGTGTTGTTTAAGTGTTCCCTTTATTTTTTTGAGCAGTGTGTATATATATATATATATATATATATATATACAGTGCCTTGCGAAAGTATTCGGCCCCCTTGAACTTTGCGACCTTTTGCCACATTTCAGGCTTCAAACATAAAGATATAAAACTGTATTTTTTGTGAAGAATCAACAACAAGTGGGACACAATCATGAAGTGGAACGACATTTATTGGATATTTCAAACTTTTTTAACAAATCAAAAACTGAAAAATTGGGCGTGCAAAATTATTCAGCCCCCTTAAGTTAATACTTTGTAGCGCCACCTTTTGCTGCGATTATAGCTGTAAATCGCTTGGGGTATGTCTCTATCAGTTTTGCACATCGAGAGACTGAAATTTTTTCCCATTCCTCCTTGCAAAACAGCTCGAGCTCAGTGAGGTTGGATGGAGAGCATTTGTGAACAGCAGTTTTCAGTTCTTTCCACAGATTCTCGATTGGATTCAGGTCTGGACTTTGACTTGGCCATTCTAACACCTGGATATGTTTATTTTTGAACCATTCCATTGTAGATTTTGCTTTATGTTTTGGATCATTGTCTTGTTGGAAGACAAATCTCCGTCCCAGTCTCAGGTCTTTTGCAGACTCCATCAGGTTTTCTTCCAGAATGGTCCTGTATTTGGCTCCATCCATCTTTCCATCAATTTTAACCATCTTCCCTGTCCCTGCTGAAGAAAAGCAGGCCCAAACCATGATGCTGCCACCACCATGTTTGACAGTGGGGATGGTGTGTTCAGGATGATGAGCTGTGTCGCTTTTACGCCAAACATAACGTTTTGCATTGTTGCCAAAAAGTTCAATTTTGGTTTCATCTGACCAGAGCACCTTCTTCCACGTGTTTGGTGTGTCTCCCAGGTGGCTTGTGGCAAACTTTAAACGACACTTTTTATGGATATCTTTAAGAAATGGCTTTCTTCTTGCCACTCTTCCATAAAAGGCCAGATTTGTGCAATATACGACTGATTGTTGTCCTATGGACAGAGTCTCCCACCTCAGCTGTAGATCTCTGCAGTTCATCCAGAGTGATCATGGGCCTCTTGGCTGCATCTCTGATCAGTCTTCTCCTTGTATGAGCTGAAAGTTTAGAGGGACGGCCAGGTCTTGGTAGATTTGCAGTGGTCTGATACTCCTTCCTTTTCAATATTATCGCTTGCACAGTGCTCCTTGGGATGTTTAAAGCTTGGGAAATCTTTTTGTATCCAAATCCGGCTTTAAACTTCTTCACAACAGTATCTCGGACCTGCCTGGTGTGTTCCTTGTTCTTCATGATGCTCTCTGCGCTTTTAACGGACCTCTGAGACTATCACAGTGCAGGTGCATTTATACGGAGACTTGATTACACACAGGTGGATTGTATTTATCATCATTAGTCATTTAGGTCAACATTGGATCATTCAGAGATCCTCACTGAACTTCTGGAGAGAGTTTGCTGCATTGAAAGTAAAGGGGCTGAATAATTTTGCACGCCCAATTTTCCAGTTTTTGATTTGTTAAGAAAGTTTGAAATATCCAATAAATGTCGTTCCACTTCATGATTGTGTCCCACTTGTTGTTGATTCTTCACAAAGAAATACAGTTTTATATATTTATGTTTGAAGCCTGAAATGTAGCAAAAGGTCGCAAAGTTCAAGGGATCCGAATACTTTCGCAAGGCACTGTATGTATATGTATATGTGTATGGTATGTGTATGTATATATAGAGAGTATATATATAGAGAGTTAGTATGTCAACCAAAAGAAAAACAATTTAATTGTGAGGAGCAAGTTATTTCTTCCCCATAAAGTATCTTTTCTTTTTCATTTGAATCCAGAAATGTAGGGCAATACAACTTTTTACATGTAGTCCGCCATAAAACTTGACTAATTCAAAATGGAGATGGCCTCAATGGCACTATCAATGCTCTCACAGATGCCATAATAGGACAGATACAATGTCTATGGTCCAATCTCTGGGGTGCAAAACACAGAGATAGAGAGATAGATGGGGATAGGTGGAGGGTTGAAAAAATGAGAAGTGTGCAGAACTGGCAGAACATCCAATGAAAATGTGCTTATGAGTTTCCACTTGATGTGGGCAGAAGGGGAAGTTGGGGGGAAAGCAGGCAGCAGTGGGGGTTGGTTGGGCTGGGTGTGAGGGGGGGGAAGCAAGAAGTAGTGGGGGTTGGTTGGGGAGAGTTTGAGGGGATTCCCTATGCAGGTGCAGAGCTATTCCATCCCCCACTAGGCTGCTGAGGAATTTATGAGTGTTTGCTTGGTCTTGGCAGAGACTGGGCTTGGTGGAAGGGGGGGTGGTAAGTCAGAGGAGGAACACCAGGTGTTTGGGCATTGTTCTGCATTGACGGTGAAAGGAAACTATTTTATCTGATGGAAAAAGGGATGGGCCGGGCAATGTAGGTGCGAGCATGCACCTCAGGCTGTGTCAGGATTGCATACAGGAATATGTGGTATCATTCACTCACGGTCAGTCATAAAAGTGAAGGTGGCACAGAGAAACTCAACAAGCATTTTCCATACAGACAAAAAATGGGCAGATGGTGGAATGATGACATGTCAAGTTGAGTAAGACTAGCTTGTGTTTACATACTGCCTGACTGCCCAGTGAGAGCATGGCATAGGTCTTCTGTCTCCCTGCTTGACTGTCTGTCGGCCTGTCTCCCTGCTTGACTGTCTGTCGGCCTGTCTCCGTTTGCAGTAATAAGTCAAGTTCATCAAGAAATGTCCAATTGAAACCCCATTCAACTTGCATTCCTGCTTACCATCCAGCCATGGCGTCTATGCAAGAGGAATACCCATGTAAGAATGCTGTTCATTGACTACAACTCAGCATTCAACACCATAGTACCCTCCAATCTTATCATTAAGGTTGAGGCCCTGGGTCTCAACCACAGGCCGCCCCCAGGTGGTGAAGGTAGAAAACAACATCTCCACTTTGCTGATCCTCAACACTGGGGCCACACAGTACTCCCTGTTCCCCCATGACCATGCACACCAACGCAATCATCAAGTTTGCAGACAACACAACAGTAGTGGGCTTGATTACAATCAACACCGAGACAGCCTACAAGGTGGTGGTGAAGGCCCTCGGAGTGTGGTGTCAGGAAAACAACCTCTCACTCAAAGTCAACAAAACAAAAAGGAGATGATCGTGGACTTCAGGAAACAGCAAAGGGAGCACCCCCTATCCACATCGACGGGACAGCAGTGGAGAAGGTGGAAAGTTAAGTTCCTCAACATACACATCACGGACAAACTGAAATGGTCCACCCACACAGACAATGTCGATGTGGTTAGACTGCAAACTCTCCTTCCAGACTCACATTAAGCATCTCCAATCCAAAATTAAATCTAGAATTGGCTTCCTATATCGCAACAAAGCATCCTTCACTCACACCGCCAAACATACCCTTGTAAAACTGACCCTCGACTTTGGTGATGTCATCTATAACATAGCCTCCAACACTCTACTCAACAAACTGGATGCAGTCTATCACAGTGCCATCCGTTTTGTCACCAAAGCCCCATACACTACCCACCATTGTGACCTGTACGCTCTTGTTGGTTGGCCCTCGCGTCATACTCGTCGCCAAACCCACTCCAGGTTATCTACAAGTCTTGCTAGGTAGAGCCCCACCTTATCTCAGCTCACTGGTCACCATAGCAGCACCCACTCGTAGCACTCGCTCCAGCAGGTATATCTATCTCACTGGTCATCCCCAAAGCCAATTCCTCCTTTGGGCGTCTTTCCTTCCAGTTCTCTGCTGCCAATGACTGGAACGAACCGCAACAATCTATGAAGCTGGAGACTCATAACTCCCTCACTAGCTTTAATCACCAGCTGTCAGAGCAGCTCAGAGATCACTGCACCTGTACATAGCCCCTTTATCTACCTACCTCATCCCCATACAGTATTTATTTTGCTCCTTTGCACCCCAGTATCTCTACTTGCACATTCATCTTCTGCACATCTACCATTCCAGTGTTTAATTACTATATTGTAATTACTTTGCCACCATGGCCTATTTATTGCGTTAACTCCCTTATCTTACCTCATTTACACTCACTGTATATAGACTGTTTTCTTTTGTTCTACTGTATTATTGACTGTTTTGTTTATTCCACGTGTAACTATGTTGTTGTATGTGTCGAATTGCTATGCTTTATCTTGGCCAGATCGCAGTTGCAAATGAGAACTTGTTCTCAACTAGCCTACCTGGTTAAATAAAGGTGAAATAAAACATGTAATAAATGTGGTGAAGGCGCAACAGCGCCTCCTCAACTTGGCTTGTCACCTAAAACCCAGACAAACTTTTACAGATACACAACTGATAGCATCCTGTTGGGCTGTATCACTGCCTGGTACAGTAACTGCACCACCCAAAACCACAAGACTCTACGGAGGGTGGTGCAGTCTGCACAACGCATCACAGGGGGCAAACTACCTGCCTTCCAGGACACCTACAGCACCCGATGTCACAGGAAGGCCAAAAAGATTGTCAAGGACAACAACCAACTGAGCCATTGCCTGTTCATCCTGCTACCATCCAGAAGCGAGGTCAGTACAGGTGCATCAAAGCTGGGACCGAGAGACTGAAAAACAGCTTCTATCTCAAGGCCATCAGACTGTTAAACAGCCATCACTAACACAGAGAGGCTGCTGCATACATAACGTCATTGATCACTAGTCACTTTAATAATGTTTGCATATATTTATATGTACATATTCTTATTCCATCCCTTTAGATGTGTGTATTAGGTAGATGTGGAATTGTTAGATTACTTGTTAGATATTACTGCACTGTCGGAACTAGAAGCACAAGCATTTCGCTACACTCGCATTAACATCTGCTACCCATGTGTATGTGACCAATACAATCCACCTGCCCAACACTAACACAAAAAAAAAAAGACCGATAACTTCTAGTTGGACTCGTTGTTGCTAAGGCCAAATCCGGGTTCCTACAAATCTCTCGTTGCTTTCAACAACCCAGTGGGGAATGGCTTGGAAGAAGGGGAATCAAGCATCACATTTCTGAACTCTGCAGCAGAACAGCTTGTGATCAATGTGGTTTTGAAGACTCTGGAAGTAATATTGTGTGCTCTACATTCATTATCATTTTTTTTGCTTGTCTGGAGGACAAAATGTTGAACTCCAACAACCTAAAAACCTCAGAGCCCTGGAAATAACATGGTGTTTCAAATTGTGTGTGTGTAAATTACTAAAATGGTGTGTAAGCGAACGCACGCAGAGCCTAGTGCAGAAGTGGGCTCCTATCATTCGTAAGCAGGTCCTCTCTCATCAATCTCAAGTGGCCAGTCTTATTCTCTCCAGTCATATCACTGGGCAGCACTACGACAACACTTATCAAGCACAAACTTATGGCAACCACAGTTCCAAGGTCTCAATGTCTAAGTTATGTTGCCATGACAAACTATTATTATTAAAAAGGTTCTATATTTAGTACTGTATAACAAACAAGAGCCTAACAACTGGCTTCCATAATATGAAAACATATGGAAGCCTTGAGGCGCTGACGCATAACAAATACCATATCTACCAACGCAGTGACCTCACACACTGTAATCATTTCACAAATAAAGCGCTGAGATGGAGGGTAAATGCAGATAGAAGAATATTATACAACTGATAGAAGTCAGCATCAGTATGTGTGCCCAAACAAACTGCCAACAAGGATTCCACAATCACAATACGTTGATCAAACACCTGGGTTGCAGTTAAACGAATGACCTAATGGCTGGCTCGATAGCTGGTTATCAGGCACCTGTGAGCTGCTACACATGATGTGTATGGCTGCTATACCCCCTTGCATGAAATTGTTTTCAAGACTCTGGGGGGAATGGGGTGGCAATGGAATTATAGGGTTCAAAATGCAGAAACACAGCCATCGCAGACAGAATATCATTGCATTGCCATTTCAGAAGGTGACTTCAGCTCCCACAAATAAAAGGGAAACTAGATACAGCACCAATTCTGATCAATTTGATGTTATTTTAATGGACGACAAAAAAAGCAATTTTCTTTTAAAACAAGAACGTTTCGAAGTGACCCCAAACTTTTGAATGTGTGTATGTAACACACACACGGAGTCCCCAACCAGAACTCGTGCTCTGCCTAGAAGGCCAGCATCCCGGAGTCGTCTCTTCACCGTTGGCGTTGAGACTGGTGTTTTGCAGGTACAATTTAATGAAGCTGCCAGTTGAGGACTTGTGAGGCGTCTGTTTCTCAAACTAGACACTAATGTACTTGTCCTCTTGCTCAGTTGTGCACCGTGTCCTCCCAACTCCTTTCTATTCTGGTTAGAGACAGTTTGCGCTGTTCTGTGAAGGGAGTAGTACACAGCTTTGTGTGAGGTCTTCAGTTTCTTGGCAATTTCTCACATGGAATAGCCTTCATTTCTCAGAACAAGAATAGATTGACGAGTTTCAGGAGAAAGGTCTTTGTTTCTGGCCATTTTGAGCCTGTAATCGAACCCACAAGTACTGATGCTCCAGATACTCAACTAGTCTAAAGGCGGAGAGTTTTATTGCTTCTTTAAAATCAGCACACGTTTTCAGCTGTGCTAACAATTGCAAAAGGGTTTTCTAATGATCAATTAGCCTTTTAAAATGATAAACTTGGATCTAGCTACAATAGTCATTAACAACATCTACACTATTTCTGATCAATTTGATGTTACTTTAATGAACACATTTTTTTTTGCTTTTCTTTCAAAAACAAGGAAATGTCTAAGGGACCCCAAACTTTTGAACGGTTGTGTGTGTGTGTGTGTGTGTGCATTGCTAGTAAGTAACAGTTGTCTTCCATCCAGAAAAGTAAAACAAAGGGGAAGAAAGACGATAAACACTAGTATTCAAGCGGACTCTTCAACAGAGAAAAGAAAACATGACTTCAGAAGATAAGAGAACAAAACTTTAACAAGCTTCTTCTTGAGAGAAGAGAACAAAACATTGCTAACAGGAGGCCACCAAACATTTCCAAACCACACTTCAATACAAATTATTACATAAAAAAATGAACTGATCTGTTCGCAAGCCAGTGAAGCCACCAATAAATCAGCTAACTTTTGAACAAGAGTATAGGGTGAGTTCCAAACGGCACTATTCCCAAACAATTACATATGTGTACCACTGGTTGATTTGGTTTTAAAAGTATTGCAGGCCTGTCATTTCTAGTTCAACACTTTTAGTGTACCCTTAACCTGCTTTGACATCAGTCACCAGGGAGAGGCAGGCAGGTGCACGCACACCAGCGCATGTGGCTGTGCACACACCTTAGCCCAGGATAAAAGCCTCTATAGCTGGCCGCTAATTAGGATTCCCTCTCTCTGGCTGTGTGTATGTGTGTGTGTAAGGACTGCCTCTCTCTGGCTGTGTGTGTAATGATGGCCTCTCTCTGGCAGCGTGTGCGTAGCATGAATATGTCGCTAAACATCTGCAGTCACAGTGCTCCAACATCTGCTTATTATATAATGCACCAAGTAAATTCTCAAACCCATTTTCTCCTGCTGCTGTCGTTTAGTCGACAGCCTTAGTCCCTGTCTAGTCGACAGCCTTAGTCCCTGTCTAGTCGACAGCCTTAGTCCCTGTCTAGTCGACAGCCTTAGTCCCTGTCTAGTCGACAGCCTTAGTCCCAGTCCCTGTCTAGTCGACAGCCTTAGTCCCAGTCCCTGTCTAGTCGACAGCCTTAGTCCCAGTCCCTGTCTAGTCGACAGCCTTAGTCCCAGTCCCTGTCTAGTCGACAGCCTTAGTCCCAGTCCCTGTCTAGTCGACAGCCTTAGTCCCAGTCCCTGTCTAGTCGACAGCCTTAGTCCCAGTCCCTGTCTAGTCGACAGCCTTAGTCCCAGTCCCTGTCTAGTCGACAGCCTTAGTCCCAGTCCCTGTCTAGTCGACAGCCTTAGTCCCAGTCCCTGTCTAGTCGACAGCCTTAGTCCCAGTCCCTGTCTAGTCGACAGCCTTAGTCCCAGTCCCTGTCTAGTCGACAGCCTTAGTCCCAGTCCCTGTCTAGTCGACAGCCTTAGTCCCAGTCCCTGTCTAGTCGACAGCCTTAGTCCCAGTCCCTGTCTAGTCGACAGCCTTAGTCCCAGTCCCTGTCTAGTCGACAGCCTTAGTCCCAGTCCCTGTCTAGTCGACAGCCTTAGTCCCAGTCCCTGTCTAGTCGACAGCCTTAGTCCCAGTCCCTGTCTAGTCGACAGCCTTAGTCCCAGTCCCTGTCTAGTCGACAGCCTTAGTCCCAGTCTCTGTTTAGTCGATCCCCTTAGTCACAGTTTGTTTAGTCGATACCCTTAGGTTATTTCCTATCCCTAGAGAATCCTCATCTGTCTCTTCCTTGAAAACTCCCAAGATAGGATAACTTTATGCACACTGGCTGCATGATATTTAGGATGTAACCACTAACCATAAGCATTTATTTATCAGTAATTTAATTTATATGTATTTAACCCTAAATTATAAATGAACCCCCCCCAGTGTTACATCCAAATGTAAAACCAGATACTACGCTATGTCTTCCTGGAAGAGAAAGGAGCCTGGCTACTCTGCTCCCCTTACATAATGCGGTCTTACCTTCTGGCAATAATGCACAAATTAGAACTACAAAACACCAGAGAGACAGACTGGCCTGAGGGGAATTATATTCAGAATGGAAAAGAGTGGACTGGCTAACATTAACTTTGTTCAGCGACAGCTTTGATTAACATTACAGAGGTTCTGTTTTTTTTAGTTAACTTGTGGGTTAAATGTTTGTTTCCTTCCATGTGGGGTGGAGCGAGAGAGAGAGAGAGGGGAAATAGCAGAACGGTATCCCTTCAGGAAAAGTTGTCAAATATGGAAAGACGGGACCACCTGCAGCACAGCAGGAAATCCAGGAAAATGGAAAAGGAACGAGAAATGGAGGGAATGGGGAACAAAGGAAAACATGTCTGGGATTAGGGCTATGGCAGGTCTCACACTCATGAGTGGTGGGGTAAGCAGGTTGCTATAGAAACACACCAAGTCCAGTGAAACATCACAAGTTGGAAATGATGATGCCCCCAGAGAGGCCAGGACATATGGACAGGGTTGGTTTAGCCTACATAGCCGGTCAGAAGGCCACAGGCAGCAATACATTACTCCACAACAGTGACTAATCAAATGTTGCTTCAAGTCTTTGTCCAACATGTCCAAAATTTGCCTGAGCTAACACACACACACACACAAGCCGTAAGGCCTTCTCAAGACTAAACAGCACATGCCAGGTATACAGAGTTGAGTAGTGCCTTCATAAACATGCAGAGGACTGATGCCCCACAGATACAATAACAGTTGTTTTTAATGTATGTGAGGAATTGTGAAAACTTAAGAGCGCCATCCTGTGGCAGAAAAACACTTCTGATCTCAACACGAGGATCCTCAACCACCTTACTGAACATAGAAGTTGTTTTTAAACTTTGCTATAAATAGAGTCGAGTGCTAGTATGGGTTTTGGATTTAAGTCAAAGAGCCACCTGAATGTTTAGAGGTCCTCTTAAAGAGGGGACGCAAACATTGCCTTTCTTCGCTGAGCAAAAAACAACTGTTATAAAACACTTTAGTATGTTGTATCCTACAGAACATGGCCCTGATGTCTAAGAGGAACCTACTTCTTGAGACAGATGGTGGAGTTCTCTCTGCTCTTGGTGAATGTGTTGGGAAGGAACCTCAACGTGATGTTCAGCCTCCTCGCCTGGGCTGTCAGTCTCTTAGCCTGGAGAGCGAGCGAGAGGGAAGAGCAAGCGAGAGAGCAAGGACATTACATAAACAAACATCTGCTCGTAACTACCTGGTTAAGCAACTGGTTAAGCAACTGGTTGATTGACAACAAAAAAAATCTACAAAAATAGGAAGGACACTAGAAACGGCTGTTCTTGGCTCAGAACCTAATCACCCAAGAACTCATTCTCCTCACCTTGATTTTAAAGGATACCCCTTTACTTATTAATACTTGGATAGCACCATAATGACTAGAGGTCGACTGATTATGATTTTTCAACGCCGATACCGATTATTGGAGGACCAAAAAATGCTGATACCGATTAATCGGCCGATTTTATTTATAATAATGACAATTACAACAATACTGAATGAACACTTATTTTAACTTAATATAATACATCAATAAAATCAATTTAGCTTCAAATAAATAATCAAACATGTTCAATTTGGTTTAAATAATGTAAAAACAAAGTGTTAGAGAAGAAAGCAAAAGTGCAATATGTGCCATGTAAAAAAGCTAACGTTTAAAGTTCCTTGCTCAGAACATATGAAAGCTGGTGGTTCCTTTTAACACGAGTCTTCAATATTCCCAGGTAAGAAGTTTTAGGTTGTAGTTATTATAGGACTTATAGGACTATTTCTCTCTATATCATTTGTATTTCATATACCTTTGACTATTGGATGTTCTTATAGGCACTTTAGTATTGCCAGTATAGCTTCCGTCCATCTCCTCGCTCCAGGAACATCGACAGTCACCCTCAAAGCATCGTTGCCCATCGCTCCACAAAAGCCGCGGCCCTTGCAAAGCAAGGCGAACAACTACTTCAAGGTCTCAGAGCGAGTGACGTCACCGGTTGAAACGCTATTAGCGCGCACCCCGCTAACTAGCTAGACATTTCACATCGGTTACACTAGCCAAATCTCGGGAGTTGATAGGCTTGAAGTCATAAACAGCACAATGCTTGAAGCACAGCGAAGAACTGCTGGCAAATGCACGAAAGTGCTGTTTGAATGAATGCTTACGAGCCTGCTGCTGCCTACCACCGCTCAGAATGCTCTATCAAATCATAGACTTAATTATAACACACAGAAATACGAGCCTTAGGTCATTAATATGATCAAATCCGGAAACTATCATTTCGAAAACAAGACGTTTATTCTTTCAGTGAAATACGGAACCGTTTCCGTATTTTACCTAACGGGTGGCAATCCTAAGTCTAAATATTCCTGTTACATTGCACAACCGTCAATGTTATGTAAAAATTACGTAAAAGTCTGGCAAATTAGTTCGCAACGAGCCAGGCGGCCAAAACTGTTGCATATACCCTGACTCTGCGTGCAATGTACGCAAGAGAAGTGACACAATTTCCCTAGTTAATATTGCCTGCTAACCTGGATTTCTTTAAACTAAATATGCAGGTATATACTATAAAATATATATATAAAATATATACTTCTGTGTATTGATTTTAAGGCAGGCATTGATGTTTACGGTTAGGTACATTCATGCAACGATTGTGCTTTTTTCGCAAATGCGCTTTTGTTAAATCATCCCCCGTTTGGCGAAGTTGGCTGTCTTTGTTAGGAAGAAATAGTCTTCACACAGTTCGCAACGAGCCAGGTGGCCCAAACTGCTGCATATACCCTGACTCTGTTGCACAGAACGCAAGAAAAGTGACAATTTCCCGTGTTAAAATAAATTCATGTTAGCAGGCAATATTAACTAAATATGCAGGTTTAAAAATATACACTTGTGTATTGATTTTAAGAAAGGCGTTTATGTTTATGGTTAGGTACACATTGGTGCTTTTTCACGAATGCGCTCGTTAAATCACCCGTTTGGCGAAGTATGCTATGATTCAATGATTAATCGATGCAGTGCCTGTTAATTTTACTCAACGCAGGACAAGCTAGATAAACTAGTAATATCATCAACCATGTGTAGTTAACTTCTCTAGGGTAGGGGGCAGCATTTGGAATTTTGGATGAAATGCATACCCAAATTAAATTGCCTTCTACTCAGGCCCAGGAGATAGGATATGCATATAATTGGTCGATTTGGTTAGAAAACACTTTAAAGTTTCCAAAACTGTTAAAATAGTATCTGAGTATAACAGAACTGATTTGGCAGGTGAAAACCTAAGAAAAATCCATTCAGGAAGTAGGATTTTGTTTTGTTGTCATTTTCTATTCAATGCCATTACAGTATCCATTGACTTAGGACTCAAATTGCAGTTCCTATGCCTTCCACTAGATGTCAACAGTCTTTATAAATTGTTTCAGGCTTGTATTCTGAAAAATTAGGGAGTAAAAGCAGTCTGAATGAGTGGACCCTGCAGTGTCACAGAGCTTTTTCATGTGCGCGACCGAGAGAGTGCCTTTCTTGTTTACTTTTTATATTGACAGCGTTATTGTCCGGTTGAAATATTATCGATTATTTAGGCTAAAAACAACCTGAGGATTAAATATAAACATCGTTTGACATGTTTCTATGAACTTTACGGATACAATTAGGATTTTTTTGTCTGCCTGTTGTGACTGCGTTTGAGCCTGTGGATTACTGAAGAAAACGCTAACAAAACTGAGGTTTTTGGATATAAAGAGACTTTATCGAACAAGGTGGGACGCTAGCGTCTCTTTGTATGTGATATTAGACCATTACATGTAGAAGGTTCTGGAAGGCCACAGCCCAGATAGACATTCACATTCCTTGCCAGACATTCACATTCCTTGCCAGACATTCACATTACCTGCCAGACATTCACATTACCTGTCAGACAGACAGACTTTCCCCGCTATTTCGCTAAGAAGTATCATTCTTATTTTATTGATAGATTTGTGACCACTGAACCAGACCGAAGCAAAAACACATTACCTCAAGCCATTATAAAATGCTGCATGTAATAGTCTTAAATGAATCCAGGTAAGGACTGGGCTGGCAGACTGAGTCGCTCCCTGAAAGTGCCATTTTCAATTAATGTCTGTGGTTATGGGTTCCAGCTCTGCTCAAACCACAGTTACCTGAAGAGCCATGGAGGCACAGAGAGAAAACCCAAAACCACACAATTTAAATCATATAAAGAATTCATTTCCAAAAAAGATTTTGTGAGGCAAGTTAAAAATGCTCTAGGGTGCTCCAAGAAACACAAAGATATTATAAAAATAGAAATCAACATTGCGGTTTAGACAAGCATAACACTCTCCAAGTCTTTCTGGTGTGAGCCCGATAGAAGGAATCATCATCCTACTCAGTCACCCCGCCAGTCCCACTGTCAAACTTGTGGTTGATGTGAGTTTCTCCCTCACCATGTAGAGTTGTCTGATATAAATATATCACAAATTCAATCAATTAAATGAGAGGTGGTGGATGAATGACTTACTCTAAAGTTAACAGGAGGGCCGCGGACCAGGGAATCTCTGTTGGCGCTGTCTGCCAGCCTCCCCGTGTCCTCAAGGAACCTGTAGTCTAGCAGGGCCACAAAGGAGACCACAGTTACACACAATTCAATGAATCTTTGTTTAGTCAGGATAGTCCATTCACTCAGCAACAATCATTGCTTTCCAGGAAGTCATGCCATCCACAAACCTTTGACCATTACAAACGCATGCATGCGCACACACACACAGCAGAGGGAGTGTCTCACCGCTGAGTAGGTTCATCTCATCCATCTTGGACAGGGCCACAAAGGCAGTCTTATCTCGAACTCCACTGCATCCTGACTCCTCTTTGTGCTTCTTCACACAGGGCAAGCTAGGTTAAAAATAAAAAAAATAAGAGGACATTTTTAAATAACATTTTATCAAAGTTTGCTCTTCTGGTACAGTCAGCACTAGAACTATAGCGAGAAAAGAAGCTGTGTAGAGGTTTTGGTTCATCCATGAACACAACATACTGACACAGTACTGACACTGTATGTCCAAGGACAAAGCATCCATTTAGGCACATTGTAGAATACAAACTCTGCAATTTTCTTAATAAAGTGGCTACTTAGAACTGCAGAGCAGAACCACGTCTTTCACTATGGGTAGAGTTGCATCATGGTAGCAGAAGACTGGGGATGGAAGGATGGAGAACAGAAGACTGGGGATGGAGAACAGAATACTGGGGATGGAGAACAGAAGACTGGGGATGGAAGGATGGAGAACAGAAGACTGGGGATGGAAGGATGGAGAATAGAAGACTGGGGATAGAAGGATGGAGAACAGAAGACTGGGGATGGAGAACAGAAGACTGGGGATGGAAGGATGGAGAACAGAAGACTGGGGATAGAAGGATGGAGAACAGAAGACTGGGGATAGAAGGCAGAATGACATAGAGGCATAAATCAGACTGGAGATGTCTCACTGCATGCTGGGAAATGTATGTGTGCCACTGAAGGAAGACCCTTCTCTTCCTCTCCTCTGACAGATTGAAATCCCCTGCGTCGGTTTCACCTGAGACTCACTGTGTGCGGAGTGATTGGGTAAGGGAACTATAAACGAGTTAGGCCTATAACTGGTTGACACCAGCTAGTTTATATTATTACTAACTCCAAGGCCTATAACTGGTTGACACCAGCTAGTTTATATTATTACTAACTCCAAGGCCTATAACTGGTTGACACCAGCTAGTTTATATTATTACTAACTCCAAGGCCTATAACTGGTTGACACCAGCTAGTTTATATTATTACTAACTCCAAGGCCTATAACTGGTTGACACCAGCTAGTTTATATTATTACTAACTCCAAGGTCCACAAATGTACACTTATTATTTGACCTAAGCTAATCCAAGCTATACCTCCGGTGATCAGGGCAATACATACACCAGTGCAGTAATGTTTTGAAAGAATAGATACTAACCAACACGTGTGAAAGGTGTTTTGCAGTCAGTCATATTCTTCAAGGCTTAAAACACTCATTAATTTCAACCAGCCCAAATGTGCCCTTTCATCCATCCCATCCATGGTATTTATTTGTTAGGGACCACATACAAACACACAAGTATGTGGACACCCGTTCAAATTAGTGGGTTTGGCTAAATCAGCCACAGAGGTGTATAAAATTGAGCCCCCAGCCATGCAATCTTTATAGACAAACACTGGCAGTAGAGTGGCCTTACTGAAGAGCTCAGTGACTTTCAACGTTGCACCGTAATAGGATGCCACCTTCCCAAGTCAGTTTGTCAAATTTCTGCCCTGCTAGAGCTGCCCCGGTTAACTGTAAGTCCTATTAAACTCAGCAAAAAAAAAAAAAAGTCCCCTTTTCAGGGCCCTGTCTTTCAAAGACAAGTCGTAAAAATCCAAATAACGTCACAGATATTCATTGTAAAGGGTTTAACACTGTTTCCCATGCTTGTTCAATGAACAATGAACATGCACCTGTGGAACGGACGTTAAGACACTAACAGCTTACAGACGGTAGGCAATTAAAGGTCACAGTTATGAAAACTTAGGACACTAAAAAGAGGCCTTTCTACTGACTCTGAAAAACACCAAAAGAAAGATGCCCAGGGTCCCTGCTCATCTGCGTGAACGTGCCTTAGGCATGCTGCAAGGAAGCATGAGTACTGCAGATGTGGCCAGGGCAATAAATTGCAATTCCCACATACTCTTTTTGATAAGGGTGTGTAACAGAGTAATAACCATATTGAACTAACATGCTTTAAGACAGTGCTACAGGGAGACAGGACGGACAGCTGATCGTCCTCACAGTGGCAGACCACGTGTAACACCTGCACAGGATCGGTACATCCGAATTTCACACCTGCGGGACAGGTACAGGATGGAAACAACTGCCTGAGTTACAGGAAAGCACAATCCCTCCATCAGTGCTCAGACTGCCCACAATAGGCTGAGAGAGGCTTGGCTTGTAGGACTGAGGGCTTGTAGGCCTGTTGTAAGGCAGGTCCTCACCAGACATCACCGGCAACAACGTTGCCTATGGGCACAAACCCACAGCTCAGCCGCAAAGTGCTCAGCTCAGCCGCAAAGTGGAATGACACGCATGCTCACAGAACGGGCCCGCTGAGTGCTGAAGCGCATAAAAATCGTCTGTCCTCGTTTGCAACACTCACTACTAAGTTCCAAACTGCCTCTGGAAGCAATGTCAGCACAATAACTATTTGTCAGGAGCCTCATGAAATTGGTTTCCATGGCCGAGCAGCCGCACACAAGCCTAAGATCACCATGTGCAATGCCAAGCGTTGAGTGGTGTAAAGCTTGCGGCCATTAGACTCTGGAGCAGTGGAAACACGTTCTCTGGAGTGATGAATCACGCTTCACTATCTGGCAGTCCGACAGACGAATCTGGGTTTGGCAGATGCCAGGAGAATGCTACCTGCCCGAATGTATAGTGCTAACTAAAGTTTGGTGGAGGAGGAATAATGTTCTGCGGCTGTTTTTCCATGGTTCGGGCTAGGCCCCTTAGTTTCGCTGAAGGGAAATCTTAATGCTATAGCATACAATGACATTCTAGACGATTCTGCAATGACATTCTAGATGATTCTGCGCTTCCAACAGGCCCTTCCCTGTTTCAGCGGGATAATGCCCCTTTGCACAAAGCAATGTCCATACAGAAATCTAGTGGAAAGCCTTCCCAGAAGAGTGGAGGCTGTTATAAGCAGCATATTGGGGGACCAACTCCATATTAGTGCCCATGATCTTGGAATGAGATGTTCAACAGGTTGGTGTCCACATATGTAGTGTAGCTAATTTGAATCTGTAGTCCCATTTTCATCCGTGGTAGGACTGCAGACTCTAAATGAAAACATCCATAATAATGTCAAGGGATCTTGGTGTGGTTCTCTCGAGGGCCTTGTTTATTTAATGAACAGTTAGGATGTGATCCAAACACAGACATTCACAAGTCACAATCCATTTCAGACACTTGCTGACAGAGGTACTTGGCAGGGGTCTTTCAGACCATCTCCACAAATTATTTGGGGAATGTCAAACGCTGCCCACAACAATGGGGAGGCATTTGAGAAATGTGCAAATACCTCTAAATCTTATTGAGATGTGAGAAGGAGCCATTTTGATAGTGCCATTCAGGCTGAGATTGAAAGCTGAAAGGTATTTCTTAGTAGGCTTCACTTGCTTTCTGGTACTTGGATTTGATAGCTTCATACCACAGCTGAGATGAATCACCTGGACATGTCCATCTTTCAAAAACACTGATACAATTGTCTTACTTGCACATACCTACACAGAGAGCACTCAAGAATAGCCTACCTTCACATTTTTGTTACATAGCCTAGGCCTAATCAAAGGATTTTCAGCTTTACTCTCATCTTGGCTGTAGAAGGGTTACCCACTCAATTTCTGACCTTGGAGGAGGTGCAGTCTAGCCCACCACCAAATCTTAAAACATGTATTTTAAACACTGACCTTGTTATAAAACACCTGGGGAGATGGGTTCAGCCCCAAATGGCACCATTTCCCCTATATAGTAAACTACCTTTGACCAGGGCTGATTTGCAGTACTTTTGACCAGAGCCTGAGTAGTGCAATAGACCTATAGGGGAAAATGGGCCAATTGGGGGACACGCAGCCATAGTCTTATAAACAGCTTGAGTTTTAAGGAGACGAGAAGAAAGGACACAAGGAATATAGAATTGAGAGCTTTGTTAGGGTTGCTTCAATTCGAAAACAGCAAATAATATTCCATCACATATGATATGGTAAGGGCTATAGTGTATAACACAGAACCTCACAGCTTCCATTGTCTTTCCTATCAGTGCACATGAATTAAAGGGAGAGCAAGTCACTTTATACTATTGAGATGCACAAGATGTCTCTCCTCTTACCTGCACGAGTGTTTGAGGCAGCCGGGACATCTATAATTCGCCACTTCAGAGCCACACACACCACAACTGTAGGAAATAAATGATAAATCATGTTCAACAAACACTCGACATCGCCAGACTCTTAAGGGGCGTGGACATCACAGCACGTGGTAACCCATGTGCTTTCCTGATAGCTTGTTATTTTAGCTACAAATATAACCTGCCACAATTATTTTACATACATTCAGAGACATAGCAAGGTAAGATAGTAGTAATCACTATGGCTAGGTAAGCTAGCTTGCTGTGTTATTGAGCTAGACACCATCTAGCCCACCAAGAGTTAGCTTAGCAAGCTAGCTGCCTTCTTACTTTGCCAGGGATAGTTTTATTTTGTTTCCTTTGAGTTCGTCTCCCAGACGGTCATTCTCGACGTGGCTTTCAGCAGCTGCGACTGTATCCACCGAAGGCAGCATACTTGTACACATTTCTAGAAATTACTCTCGAAGCTCTGTTTCAATCAAAGCAGTCTGAAGTTTACCGTCTTCCGCTATACGTGGAGAAAAATATGTGACGGATGTATTCCGGTTTGTCTTGACAATGCACAAAAGCGCCCCCTGGTGTTGGTATTCGTGTAATATAGGACATTTGATGCGTGGAAGATCCCCCCTCTATCATGTGCTGCATGTCAGTCTGTCAGTCAGCCTCTCTCTCTTACTCTGTGTGTAGGCCCATGTACATCAATAAGAGCTGTGTTGTTCTGAGGACTGAAGCTGACCATTATAAAACTAAAGCCTTTCCAACCCACACTGACCAGGCCCAGGAGAGATGAGCTGATGTCTAATGAAAAGAAATTAACAAAATATGCATTGTTTTTCTTGTATCTTTGTTTGGAGGAGACAAAAGCAACAGTATCAAAGTTGGGTCAAACAGGAGCAAACATCTGAATCCAAACTGTTCTTAGTATCTAGCTCAAGAGAAGTCAGCCATTTTGTTTCTCGTAGTTTATTTGCTTTGTCCCTATCCATGGTAACACAGTGCTTGTCATTCCATAGGATCTTTGTCAAGTTTAAAGGTCCATGCTAGTATTGTGTTAAGAAGGAAAAGCCCAAGTGATGTTTATATGTAGCCTACATTGCATGCATTGTTTTTAATCGTAAAAAAACCCTCCTTATTACCAGTAACTCTCCATGTTACCAGTATCTATACAGCTTCCAGCAAAGTTTAAATGTTGCTGGAACTGAGAGAGTGGGTGTCAAGAATTCAAACCATTTCAATGAAAAACAGATTTTCGAGTTTGATGCCAGAGGGGCGTGTTGGACTTGGACTTCTCAAAATTTGGAAAAATAATAGAGACTTATGAGTATTGGAAATCTGAAGTTGCGCTGCTAATGATAAGTAGCTATCTTTAATTGCAGTTTTTAACCAGGTCACTGTTGGACTTCAGAAATACTGTTATGAACATCAACAAAATAACAAGACGGTATTTACTATTTTGGGATTAAAACATTTCATTTATTTAATGTCAATATATTTCATATTTACACAATTTTAACTTTATTCCTTGAGAGCATTTACTTATTTAATTACACTTTTTTCAACGTAACATAACTTAAGAACAAGATCATTGCTATTTCTGATGTGTTCTGACTCTGGCCTATGCTAGCTGCCAGTATGAGCTATCAACCCCCATTGTAGTGAATGTGAACATATACAATGAACAGTCACATAATGTGTGTACATAGTATACAAATACAATTTTTTACATAAATAGTTATTTGGACTGTTGGAGTTGACCAAATAGATCTCTGAGAGTATAATTTATTGGGGTACAGTAATGTGAACAAAAACAAAGGATATAAATAATCAACAATATAATGTCAAAATATACACAGGAAAAATGTCTCACAACTCACTGATGTCTCACGCTCTTGTGTCTGTTGCAGCACCAATGATAGGTTACGTTACCACCTACCAAATAAAATGAAGAGTAAAAGCTAAAAAATATGTAATTCATCAACAAATGTTTCATATAAATTTCAAATAAGTACTCTTACAACAGATCTTGATGTAACCGGTACATAAGGACAAAGAATTACTTGACACTAGCACCTATAGAAGGCATACAAGCAGGAGGTAGAGCACCATCTTTCAAGGGCAGTGTCCAAAATAGAACCATATTCCTGATATAGTGCACTACATTTGAGCTCTATGTGCCCTGGTTAAACCTAGTGCATTACATAGGGAATATGGTGCAATTTTGGACTTACCCAAGGTGTAAACATCCAGCTGTGTTGGACAACAGATTCAAACATTAAAAATAAACACAATTGCGGTCTGAGCTGGCAGTTGACCTTTGATTGAAATTGCAATATGAAATCTCTCACTCTTAATTCACAAGCTATTGCACTCTTAGGAAGCTTTTGTTGTACAGTATTCCTGTTACAAAGCCCCTAGAGCTTTCCTTCGGATAGCTAGGCCCCTTCTAAGGATGGCTGGGAGGGTGAATATGGGGGAGAAGGAGGATGGGGGTGGGCAGTAGGGAGGGAGGCACAGGATTTGAGTTTTAGGACGGTGTTGTGTGGATGAGCCCTGTCCTGAGTTCAGGGTCCAACGAACTCAAGCACCTTTTGAAAAACAAAAACCAAACAGACACACTTTACACATTTATTTGATAAATATTGGTATACACTGCTCTCCTGAGGCCATCTTACTGTAAGCTGGCCTAGTTTGCTATGGACTGAGTTCTTCCACAGAAGTCTGCCATTCCATTGGACAGGGCGTTTGACACTCGCTAACACTCCATAAAGAGTCTCCCAAGTGGGGGAGCAGACCTGACCAACTCTGCTTGGGCTTATAGAGATCTCTCTTTGGTTTGGTGAGCAGCCATTTTGGCCTGCTTATGCCATGCTCGTTTTTTATAGTTTATATTTTGGACAGGCAGGCTAGCGATGGATAATGACCTCACAGGAAGCAGACAGGTCCCACCTCGAGGTGGCGCAGATCGTTGGACTGTGACAAAGGTTGCTCCTGTATATCAATGATGGGGAGCTCGTAGCTGTCCTGAGTATGGAAGAAGAAGCGTGACTGGTGCCAGCTGCCATCTTGGATCTAGAAGGGAAAATATACAATATGAAGTCTCAAAGTAGGAGTTCTGATCTAGGATCAGTTTGGCCTTTTAGATTATAATGAATAAGATTACATGGACAGGGAGGACCCGATCCTAGATTAGCAATGCTACTTTGAAATGCTTTATGAATGCAGGCCCAGGTCTGAAGTGAAATCATCATATATCTCTTCCTCTCTCCGGCTCCTTACCCTGCATTCGTCTAGTAGCATGTGAGGTTCAAGTAGACTGTCTGCCTCAAACATCTGTCCATTCCATCCCCTAAACCTTGGTGGTCTGGCCTGATACTCCTGTCCTGGGTCGTCAGCACCGTAGGTGTTTGTGGGGTTGAAGGGAGGGTCACTCAGACAGTGGAAGGTAATGTCTTGACTGGCCTCTGTGCTCAAGAGGTGGAGGAACTTCATCTGAACCTTATGCACACCGAACGACAGCTGTGGAGGGAGCATGGTAAGAGTTAGTGGGGATAACGGAGGCATCTCTTATGATACCTTTCACTGCTCAATAATTCAGCAAACAGATGCATACAGAGACCAGGGGAGTAATGCTGCCGGAACACAAGGGAGCGGCACTCCCTTACTCTTTCAAATTTGAAAATACACGGAGCTGGGAAAAATCTATCTGGAAAATGATTTCTGAAGCTGAATCAATGTCCCACAAGATCCCAAAATGATGAATTAGTATTTTACATAACAGAACCTAATACAAAAGCATAGCATAGTTACTATTTTGGCGTAATGTTACTTTTACGCCAAAAACACCTCTTCATTTCTAGTGAGATTTTATGATGGTTAGCTGAAGCTGAATAGTCACATTTCTTTCCTAATGCGGCCAACACTCAACAAACAGCGCGTGCCACAAGGAAGGATATATTCTTTGATTAAAACAAAATACAACAAAGACTAACAGTTTAACACCATCTACTCTAATTTGCTCACCAAACAGTAATTCAAACAGATCTAAATGCATATTCCCATGAAACTGAATGAGATCAAATGATTGGCTTGCCTACACAGTCTGGACTTTTCACAGATAAAACGTGAAGAATTATCATTCACGATTGACAGTGATGTGGGCCAATTTTGAAACGAGGTATGCTAAGTTGGTGTTTGAGGGTATTAAAAATATAACATTTTCTTGAGACTATGTGTAGGGCTTAGGCCGACGTTCCAATTGGAGGATGTATTTAAAGTGTTGGGCCAGTAACCGGAAGGTTGCTGGATCAAATCCCCGAGCGGACAAGGTAAAAATCTGTAATTCTGGCCCTGAGCAAGGCAGTCAACACAATGTTCCCCGGGCACCGAAGATGTGGATGTCGATTCAGACAGCCCCCTGCACCTCTCTGATTCAGAGGGGTTGGGTTAAATGCGGAAGACACATTTCAGTTTAATACATTCAGTTGGACAACTGACTGGGTATCCCCCTTTCCCTTTCTTTTCTGCATATTCTGTAATAATATTCTATAGGCTAGGCCTACATCTGTAGGAACACATTTTGAATGAGAAATGATGATGTAATAAAAATGACATTACACCAGTGACAGAGACTGATTATCATTTTTAGCTATCACGACTAGTGAAGGTTTCTCATCTACTGAGGGATAGTGAAATGCTACATGTTAAAAAGGGGAATTTGGATTATCGATTGCAATGGTCATAAACTGTACAGCACCAGCAGAGAAGAAGTCTAAGAAAATGTGAATAATTTTGAATGCCGCCGTAAGTTTTTTTGGATCTTCGTGATTTCCCAGCCGAGGCCGTGCATGAAATCCTGGCGGTGAATGTTCTGCCATCACAGGCCCCTGAGCCTGTGTTGGGATGTATTTTGGAGTGGACAGTGATTGAAGAAGTGGGATGGCTTTTCTTAGTTAACGTGCTTCATTTTGTATGATGTCGTTTTCCCCCTTTCCCACAAAGTTTATTTCGTTTCTTATTCAATACCCTGTCCAGCTGGTGTCGGCAATGCAGCATTAACATTGGATGCCAACCGCCAGTAAACACCATCGAAGAAGAGGTAGAGGGACTACAGGGCTTAGCAGGTCTCTCGCTAAAAAGAGATGTCGGCTTGGAAAAGTTGAATATTGAAAAGACTGAGGGAGGCAGAGAATGGGTCTGAATCTGTTGAAGCGAGCAATAACAAGGGAGATGGTATATCGAGGAAGATTGGTGTCAAATTCAAACAGAGTGAGCCGGACGCCAGTTTGAGTTCTGGTGGTGAAATGGAAGTGGTAGAAGGTGTTGTGAGGAACTCGGAGCCCGAGCCTTGCATTGATGGACATGGTTATGATAAAGATAAGTTTGGTCCAGTGGGAGTGAGATTTTTGAAGAGGGTGGAACCAGGCCTTTTGGCTGATCCATGGGTGGTTTCAGGTTGGGTGGAAAAGATGGTTGGTGCTGTTGAGTCGATGAAGGTAACCCGAAGTGGACTTGTAATGTTTCTTTGTGTTTCTTCAGATCAGAGTGAGCAGGTCACTCTGCGCGACGCAACTTGAGTCAAGATCTGGTGTTTGCCAAGATCTGGTGTTTGCCGTCTGGAGTCAGTCTTTACCAGACAAGGTCATGTTAGGATATATCAGTTACCCTGTTAGAGCGTTTGTGGCAAGTCCACTGCGCAGTTTCAGGTGTAACATTTATGGTCATGTCGCAGTAGTGTGTAGGAGGGAGATTCCAGATGTGGGAAGTGTGCAAGAGGGCATGGGATAGAGGGTTGTGTAGTTTCAGTGGATAAAGGTGTGTGTCAACTGCAGGGGTGCACATGTTGCTGGGGATCGGAAGTGTCAAATGCAACAAAGGCAGGTTGAAGTAGCTAGAGCCAGAGTAGTGCAGAAGGTGTCTTATGCTGAGGCAGTGAAGAAAGTAGAGGAGGATAGGTCAAGGGTGAGGGATTCGGAGAGGATCCCTGTGAATAGTAGATCTGTAGATAGGGTTAGTAGTGGAATAGGTGATGCGTTTTATTGAGTATAGGGTTAGTTGGTAGGGTAATTAAAATATACGTATATTATTCGGCTCCCCTTTCCCATCGCAAAGTGTAATGGATCTATACTATAGTTCAGTGGAAATGCAACATATTGGATGCCAACCACCGTTAAACCTCACCGAAGAAGACATGGATTGTGTATGTTAAAACAGTAACGTTTGTTTCACCATGTCATTTCCGGTCACAACTTGCAGACTTGTTTACGTCGTGCGTTTTGTGCATTTTGTTGCCAACCTTCCTTTGCTACCTGACAACTTTACGGTTTTTACTTTTTAATTACCGTTTTATATTTTTAGTTTTCCCTCACTCAACTTTTTTTTCATTCAACTTTTTCACTCCGGACATGGTTCGTCAGGACCTCTAACAGCCGAAGCTAAGTAGTAACATTAACACAATGCCTTCTAATTGCAGTCGCTGTACTCATAATTTACAGGAGAACGATTGCCTTACGGCGAGGATAGCTGTGCTACAAGCCCAGCTTCAGACGCAATCGTTAGGCAAGGGTCATTTCAGTGTAGGAAAGGATGAAACAGCGTCTGTGCCACCAGTAAGTACAGATAATAACGTTAGTACAAATCCCCTGGCACAGTCCCCGCAGCCGGACAACTTTCTCATGGCTTCTGGAGGGAAATGCTGTAGGAATGCTCATCCGGTGTCGCTCATTCAGCCGACAGAAACTTTCAACCGGTTTTCCCTATTAAGCAGCGCTTCAGAGTCTGAGGCCGAGCCTTGTCTTGTCTCTACTCCTCCCGTTACGGGGTCTGAGACGCCCGAAGCCTCCCATCATTAGCTCTGACAAATTGAAAACCCTAGTCATTGGTGACTCCATTACCTGCAGTGTTAGACTTAAAACGAATCATCCAGCGATCATACACTGTTTACCAGGGGGCAGGGCTACTGTCGTTAAGGCTAATCTGAAGATGGTGCTGGCTATAGCTAAAACTGGCGAGTATAGAGAGTATAGAGATATTGTTATCCACGTCGGCACCAACAATGTTAAGATGAAACAGTCAGAGGTCACCAAGCGCAACATAGCTTCAGCGTGTAAATCAGCTAGAAAGATGTGTCGGCATCGAGTAATTGTCTCTGGCCCTCTTCCAGTTAGGGGGAGTGATGAGCTCTACAGCAGTCTCACAACTCAATCGCTGGTTGAGAACTGTTTTCTGCCCCTCCCAAAAGATAGAATTTGTAGATAATTGGCCCTCTTTCTGGGACAGCCACAAACAGGAACAAGCCTGGCCTTCTGAGGAGTGACTGACTCCATTCTAGCTGGAGGGGTGCTCTCATCTTATCTACCAACATAGACAGGGCTCAAACTCCTCTAGCTCCACAATGAAATAGGGTGCAGGCCAGGCAGCAGGCTGTTAGCCAGCCTGCCAGCTTAGTGGAGTCTGCCACTAGCACAGTCAGTGTAGTCAGCTCAGCTATCCCCATTGAGACAGTGTCTGTGCCTCAACCTAGGTTGGGCAAAACTAAACATGGCGGTGTTCGCCTTAGCAATCTCACTAGGATAAAGACCTCCTCCATTCCTGCCATTATTGAAAGAGATCGTGATACCTCACATCTCAAAATAGGGCTACTTAATGTTAGATCCCTCACTTCAAAAGGCACTTATAGTCAATGAACTAATGGCCTGACTGAAACATGGCTTAAATGAGGCCTCACGTTTTTGTCTTTTGAGCTTCTAGTCATGAAATCTATGCAGCCTACTCAATCACTTTTTATAGCTACTGTTTACAGGCCTCCTGGGCCATATACAGCGTTCCTCACTGAGTTCCCTGAATTCCTATCAGACCTTGTAGTAGTCATAGCAGATAATATTCTAATTTTTGATGATTTTAGTATTCACATGGAAAAGTCCACAGACCCACTCCAAAAGGCTTTCGGAGCCATCATCGACTCAGTGGGTTTTGTCCAACATGTCTCTGGACCCACTCACTGTCACAGTCATACTCTGGACCTAGTTTTGTCCCATGGAATAAATATTGTGGATCTTAATGTTTTTCCACATAATCCTGGACTATCGGACCACCATTTTATTATGTTTGCAATCGCAAAAAAAGAATCTGCTCAGACCCCAACCAAGGAGCATCAAAAGTCGTGCTATAAATTCTCAGACAACACAAAGATTCCTTGATGGCCTTGATGCCCAGACTCGCTCTGCCTACCCAAGGATGTCAGAGGACAAAAATCAGTTACCCACCTAACTGAGGAACTCAATTTAACCTTGCGCAATACCCTAGATGCAGTTGCACCCCTAAAAACTGAAAACATTTGTCATAAGAAACTAGCTCCCTGGTATACAGAAAATACCCGAGCTCTGAAGCAAGCTTCCAGAAAATTGGAACGGAAATTGTGCCACACCAAACTGGAAGTCTTCCGACTAGCTTGGAAAGACAGTACCGTGCAGTATCGAAGAGCCCTTACTGCTGCTCGATCATCTTATTTTTCCAACTTAATTGAGGAAAATAAGAACAATCCAAAATACATTTTTGATAATGTCGCAAAGCAACATTCCACAAGAGAGGATGGCTTTCACTTCAGCAGTAATAAATTCATGAACTTCTTTGAGGAAAAGATCATGATCATTAGAAAGCAATTTACAGACTCCTCTTTAAATCTGCGTATTCCTCCAAAGCTCAGTTGTCCTGAGTCTGCACAACTCTGCCAGGACCTAGGATCAAGAGAGACACTCAAGTGTTTTAGTACTATATCTCTTGACACAATGATGAAAATAATCATGGCCTCTGAACCTTCAAGCTGCATACTGGACCCTATTCCAACTAAACTACTGAAAGAGCTGCTTCCTGTGCTTGGCCCTCCTATGTTGAACATAATAAACGGCTCTCTATCCACCGGATGTGTACCAAACTCACTAAAAGTGGAAGTAATAAAGCCTCTCTGGAAAAAGCCAAAACTTGACCCAGAAAATATAAAAAAATATCAAATCTTCCATTCCTCTCAAAAAAAATTGAAAAAGCTGTTGCGCAGCAACTCACTGCCTTCCTGAAGACAAACAATGTATACGAAACGCTTTAGTCTGGTTTTAGACCCCATCACAGCACTGAGACTGCACTTGTGAAGGTGGTAAATGACCTTTTAATGGCGTCAGACCAAGGCTCTGCATCTGTCCTTGGGCTCCTAGACCTTAGTGCTGCTTTTGATACCATCGATCACCACATTATTTTGGAGAGATTGGAAACCCAAATTGGTCTACACGGACAAGTTCTGGCCTGGATTAGATCTTATCTGTCGGAAAGATATCAGTTTATCTCTGTGAATGGTTTGTCCTCTGACAAAAGTTCTGTTTTAGGACCACTATTGTTTTCTCTATATATTTGACCTCTTGGGGATGTCATTCGAAAACATAATGTTAACTTTCACTGCTATGCGGATGACACACAGATGTACATTTCAATTAAACATGGTGAAGCCCCAAAATTGCCCTCGCTAAAAGCCTGTGTTTCAGACATAAGGAAGTGGGTGGCTGCAAACTTTCTACTTTTTTTCTACTTTTAAACTCGGACAAAACAGAGATGCTTGTTCAAGGTCCCAAGAAACAAAGAGATCTTCTGTTGAATCTGACAATTACAGTCGTCTCAAATAAAACTGTGAAGGACCTCTGAGTTACTCTGGACCCTGATCTCTCTTTTGACGAACATATCGACCATTTTAAGGACAGCTTTTTTCCATCTACGTAACATTGCTAAAATCAAGAAACTTTCTGGCCAAAAATGATGCAGCAAAAATTAATCCATGCTTTTGTCACTTCTAGGTTAGACTACTGCAATGCTCTACTTTCCGGCTACCCGGATAAAGCACTACATAAACTTCAGTTAGTGCTAAATATGGCTGATAGAATCCTGACTAGAACCACATTTTTTATCATATTACTCCAGTGCTAGCCTCCCTACACTGGCTTCCTGTTAAGGCAAGGGCTGATTTCAAGGTTTTACTGCTAACCTACAAAGCATTTCATGGGCTTGTTCCTACCTATCTTTCTGATTTGGTCCTGCCGTACATACCTACACGTACTCTACGGTCACAAGACGCAGGCCTCCTAATTGTCCCTAGAATTTCTAAGCAAACAGCTGGAGGCAGGGATTTCTCCTATAGAGCATTTTTATGGAACGGTCTGCCTACCCATGTGAGAGACGCAGACTCGGTCTCAACCTTTAAGTCTTTACTGAAGACTCATCTCTTCACTGGGTCATATGATTGAGTGTAGTCTGGCCCAGGAGTGAAGGTGAACGGAAAGGCTCTGGAGCAACGAACTGCCCTTGCTGTCTCTGCCTGGCAGGTTCCCCTCTCTCCACTGGGATTCTCTGCCTCTAACACTATTACAGGGGCTGAGTCACTGGCTTACTGGTGCTCTTCCATGCCGTCCCTGGGAGGGGTGCGTCACTTGAGTGGGTTGAGTCATTGACGTGATCTTCCTGTCTGGGTTGGCTACCCCCCCCCCCCTATTTAAGTATGCTCTGTCTAATTATCTCTTTCTCTCTTTCTTTTTCTCTCTCGGAGGACCTGAGCCCTAGGGCCATGCCTCATGATGACTCCTTGCTGTCCCCAGTCCACCTGGTCGTGCAGTTTCAACTGTTCTGTCCCAGACCTGCTGTTTTCAACTCTCTAGAGACAGCAGGAGCGGTAGAGATACTCTTAATGATCGGGTATGAAAAGCCAACTGACATTTACCCCTGAGGTGCTGACTTGCTGCACCCTCGACAACAACTGTGATTATTATTATTTGACCATGCTGGTCATTTATGAACATTTGAACATCTTGGCTATGTTCTGTTATAATCTCCACCCGTCACAGCCAGAAGAGGACTGGCCACCCCTCATAGCCTGGTTCCTCTCTAGGTTTCTTCCTAGGTTTTGGCCTTTCTAGAGAGTTATTATTATTATTTTGTACATAATGTTTCTGCCACCGTCTCTTATGACCAAAAAGAGCTTCTAGATATCAGAACAGCGATTACTCAAATGGACAAAGATTTTTTTCTTTAATGAGTCGATGTGAAGGATTTACTTCAGACACCAGACAAGGCCCAAATCCCCGTGATTTGCGTGAGAAAGAGATGGAGATATCGCAGAGGTAGGTCTGGGTGCATTGTAAGGATCTGACGTCGAATGGGTAATCTGCCTCTACCATCAGTCCTATTAGCCAATGTACAATCATTGGATAACAAAATAGACGAGCTACGATCACGAACATCCTACCAACGGGGCATTAAAAACTGTAATATCTTATGTTTCCGCGGGTCGTGGCTGAATGACGACATGAATAACATACAGCTGGTGGGGTTTACACTGCATCTGCAAGATAGAAGCTGCCTCTGGTAAGACAAGTGGTCTTACCAGAGGCAGTGGTGGTCTGTGTATATTTGTAAACAACAGCTGGTGCACAAAATCTAATATTAAGGAAGTCTCGAGGTTTTGCTCACCTGAGATAGAGTATCTCATGATAAGCTGTAGACCACACTATTTACTAGGAGAGTTTTCATCTATATTTTTCGTAGCTGTCTATTTACCACCACAAACCGATGCTGGCACTAATACCGCACTCAATGTCTGTATAAGGCCATAAGCAAACAGGAAAACGCTCATCCTGAGGCGGCACTCCTAGTGGCAGGCGACTTTAATGCAGGGAAACTTAAATCAGTTTTACCTATTTTCTCTCAGCATGTTAAATGTGCAATCAGATGAAAAAAACTCCAGACCACCTTTACTCTACACACACAGATGTATACAAGCTCTCCCCCGTCCTACATTTGGCAAATTTAACCATAATTCTATCCTCCTGGTTCCTGCTTACAAGCAAAAACTAAAGCAGAAAGCACCAGTGACTAGATCAATAAAGAAGTGGTCAGATGATGCAGATGCTAAGCTAAAATACTGTTTTGCTAGCACAGACTTGAATATGTTCTCCGATGGCATTGAGGAGTACACTACATCAGTCATTGGCTTCATCAATAAGTGCATTGATGACGTCGTCCCCACAGTGACTATAAGTACATACCCCAACCAGAAGCCATGGATCACAGGCAACATCCGCACTGAGCTAAAGGGTAGAGCTGCCGCTTTCAAGGAGCGGGACTCAAACCCGGGCGCTTTAAGAAATCCCGCTATGCCCTCCTACGAACCATCAAACAGGCAAAGCGTCAATACAGGACTAAGATTGAATTGTACTACGCCGGCTCCAACGCTCATCAGATGTGGCAGGGCTTGCAAACTATTACAAACTACAAAAGGAAGCACAGCCACAAGCAGCACAGTGACACGAACATACCAGACAAGCTAAATTACTTCTATGCTCGCTCGAGGCAAGCAACATGCATGAGAGCATCAGCTGTTCCGGATGACTGTGATCACGCTCTCCGTAGCCGATGTGAGCAAGACTTTTAAACAGGGCAACATTCACAAGGCTTCAGGGCCAGATGGATTACCAGGACGTGTACTCCGAGCATGCGCTGACCAACTGGCAAGTGTCTTCACTGACATTTTCAATCTGTAAAGAAGTCTGTAATACCAGCATGTTTCAAGCAGACCACTATAGTCCATGTGCCCAAGAACGTCTGTAGCCATGAAGTGCTTTGAAAGGCTGGTCATGGCTCACATCAACACCATTATCCCAGAAACCCTAGACCCACTGCAATTTGCATACCGCCCAAACAGATCCACAGATGATGCAATCTCTATTGCGCTCTACATTACCCTTTCCCACCTGGACTAAAGGAACACCTATGTGAGAATGGACTGGCCACCCCCCATAGCCTGGTTCCTCTCTAGGTTTTGGCCTTTCTATGGAGTTTTTCCTAGCCACCGTGCTTCTACACCTGCATTGCTTGCTGTTTGGGGTTTTAGGCTGCGTTTCTGTACAGCACTTTGATATATCAGCTGATGTAAGAAGGGCTATATACAGTGGGGCAAAAAAGTATTTAGTTAGCCACCAATTGTGCAAGTTCTCCCACTTCAAAAGATGAGAGAGGCCTGTAATTTTCATCATAGGTACGCTTCAACTATAACAGAAAAAATGAGAAAAAAAATCCAGAAAATCACATTGTAGGATTTTTAATGAATTTATTTGCAAATTATGGTGGAAAATAAGTATTTGGTCAATAACAAAAGTTTATCTCAATACTTTGTTACAGTGCCTTGCGAAAGTATTCGGCCCCCTTGAACTTTGCGACCTTTTGCCACATTTCAGGCTTCAAACATAAAGATATAAAACTGTTTTTTTTGTGAAGAATCAACAACAAGTGGGACACAATCATGAAGTGGAACAACATTTATTGGATATTTCAAACTTTTTTAACAAATCAAAAACTGAAAAATTGGGCGTGCAAAATTATTCAGCCCCTTTACTTTCAGTGCAGCAAACTCTCTCCAGAAGTTCAGTGAGGATCTCTGAATGATCCAATGTTGACCTAAATGACTAATGATGATAAATACAATCCACCTGTGTGTAATCAAGTCTCCGTACAAATGCACCTGCACTGTGATAGTCTCAGAGGTCCGTTAAAAGCGCAGAGAGCATCATGAAGAACAAGGAACACACCAGGCAGGTCCGAGATACTGTTGTGAAGAAGTTTAAAGCCGGATTTGGATACAAAAAGATTTCCCAAGCTTTAAACATCCCAAGGAGCACTGTGCAAGCGATAATATTGAAATGGAAGGAGTATCCGACCACTGCAAATCTACCAAGACCTGGCCATCCCTCTAAACTTTCAGCTCATACAAGGAGAAGACTGATCAGAGATGCAGCCAAGAGGCCCATGATCACTCTGGATGAACTGCAGAGATCTACAGCTGAGGTGGGAGACTCTGTCCATAGGACAACAATCAGTCGTATATTGCACAAATCTGGCCTTTATGGAAGAGTGGCAAGAAGAAAGCCATTTCTTAAAGATATCCATAAAAAGTGTTGTTTAAAGTTTGCCACAAGCCACCTGGGAGACACACCAAACATGTGGAAGAAGGTGCTCTGGTCAGATGAAACCAAAATTGAACTTTTTGGCAACAATGCAAAACGTTATGTTTGGCGTAAAAGCAACACAGCTGAACACACCATCCCCACTGTCAAACATGGTGGTGGCAGCATCATGGTTTGGGCCTGCTTTTCTTCAGCAGGGACAGGGAAGATGGTTAAAATTGATGGGAAGATGGATGGAGCCAGGACCATTCTGGAAGAAAACCTGATGGAGTCTGCAAAAGACCTGAGACTGGGACGGAGATTTGTCTTCCAACAAGACAATGATCCAAAACATAAAGCAAAATCTACAATGGAATGGTTCAAAAATAAACATATCCAGGTGTTAGAATGGCCAAGTCAAAGTCCAGACCTGAATCCAATCGAGAATCTGTGGAAAGAACTGAAAACTGCTGTTCACAAATGCTCTCCATCCAACCTCACTGAGCTCGAGCTGTTTTGCAAGGAGGAATGGGAAAAAATTTCAGTCTCTCGATGTGCAAAACTGATAGAGACATACCCCAAGCGATTTACAGCTGTAATCGCAGCAAAAGGTGGCGCTACAAAGTATTAACTTAAGGGGGCTGAATAATTTTGCACGCCCAATTTTTCAGTTTTTGATTTGTTAAAAAAGTTTGAAATATCCAATAAATGTCGTTCCACTTCATGATTGTGTCCCACTTGTTGTTGATTCTTCACAGAAAAATACAGTTTTATATCTTTATGTTTGAAGCCTGAAATGTGGCAAAAGGTCGCAAAGTTCAAGGGGGCTGAATACTTTCGCAAGGCACTGTATATACACTTTGTTGGCAATGACAGAGGTCAAACGTTTTCTGTAAGTCTTCACAAGGTTTTCACACACTGTTGCTGGTATTTTGGCCCATTCCTCCATGCAGATCTCCTCTAGAGCAGTGATGTTTTGGGGCTGTTGCTGGGCAACACGGACTTTCAACTCCCTCCAAAGATTTTCTATGGGGTTGAGATCTGGAGACTGGCTAGGCCACTCCTGGACCTTGACTAGGCCACTCCTTCGTTGCCCGGGCGGTGTGTTTGGGATCATTGTCATGCTGAAAGACCCAGCCACGTTTCATCTTCAATGCCCTTGCTAATGGAAGGAGGTTTTCACTCAAAATCTCACGATACATGGCCCCATTCATTCTTTCCTTTACACGGATCAGTCGTCCTGGTCCCTTTGCAGAAAAACAGCCCCAAAGCATGATGTTTCCACCCCCATGTTTCACAGTAGGTATGGTGTTCTTTGGATGCAATTCTTTGTCCTCCAAACACGACGAGTTGAGTTTTTACCAAAAAGTTATATTTTGGTTTCATCTGACCATATGACATTCTCCCAATCTTCTTTTGGATCATCCAAATGCTCTCTTGCAAACTTCAGACGGGCCTGGACATGTACTGGCTTAAGCAGGGGCACACGTCTGGCACTGCAGGATTTGAGTCCCTGGCGGCGTAGTGTGTTGCTGATGGTAGGCTTTGTTACTTTGGTCCCAGCTCTCTGCAGGTCATTCACTAGGTCTCCCCGTGTGGTTCTGGGATTTTTGCTCACCGTTCTTGTGATCATTTTGACCCCACGGGGTGAGATCTTGCGTGGAGCCCCAGATCGAGGGAGATTATCAGTGGTCTTGTATGTCTTCCATTTCCTAATAATTGCTCCCACAGTTGATTTCTTCAAACCAAGCTGCTTACCTATTGCAGATTCAGTCTTCCCAGCCTGGTGCAGATCTACAATTTCGCTTCTGGTGTCCTTTGACAGCTCTTTGGTCTTGGCCATAGTGGAGTTTGGAGTGTGACTGTTTGAGGTTGTGGACAGGTGTCTTTTATACTGATAACAAGTTCAAACAGGTGCCATTAATACAGGTAACGAGTGGAGGACAGAGGAGCCTCTTAAAGAAGAAGTTACAGGTCTGTGAGAGACAGAAATCTTGCTTGTTTGTAGTTGACCAAATACTTATTTTCCACCATAATTTGCAAATAAATTCATTAAAAAATCCTACAATGTGATTTTCTGGATTTTTTTTCTCATTTTGTCTGTCATAGTTGAAGTGTACCAATGATGAAAATTACAGGCCTCTCTCATCTTTTTAAGTTGGAGAACTTGCACAATTGGTGGCTGACTAAATACTTTTTTGCCCCACTGTAAATACATTTGATTTGAAATTTGATTTGACTACAGCTTAGCATTCAACACCATAGTGCCCTCAAAGCTCATCACTAAGGACCCTGGGACTATCTTATTATTTTATCTTTATTTAACTAGGCAAGTCAGTTAAGGACAAATTCTTATTTTCAATGACAGCCTAGGAACAGTGGGTTAACTGCCTTGTTCAGGGGCAGAATGACAGATTTCAACCGTGTCAGCTTGGGGATTAGATCTTGCAACATTTCAGTTCCTAGTCCAACGCTCTAACCATTAGGCTCCCTGCTGCCGACTAAACACCTCCCTCTGCAACTGGATCCTGGACTTCCTGAGGGGCCGCCCCCAGGTGGTGAGGGAAGGTAACAACACATCCGCCACGCTGATCCTTAACACGGGGACCCATCATAGGTACGTGCTCAGTCCCCTCCTGTACTCCCTGTTCACTCATGACTGCATGGCCAGGCATGACTTTAACACCATCATTAACTTTGCAGACAGCACAACAGTGGTAGGCCTGATTACGACAATGATGAGACAGCCTATAGGGAGGTCAGAGACCTGGCCGTGTGGTGCCAGGATAACAACCTCTCTCTCAACGTGATCAAGACAAAGGAGATGATTGTGGACTACAGGAAAAGGAGGACAGAACACGCCCCCATTCACAAATACAATGACTTGAGTGGGATTTGTGCCACAAATGCTAACATGTCAGTATGTGGAAACAGTGCCAGGGAAACTAAATCAAAGCATGGATTAATGAGATCATATCTTGTCCATAGACTGCTTATAGGGTAAGGAAACCAATTTGTCACTTTGTAATTTGGGTGAACTATAACCCAAAAACTGTTCTTTGGAAGCCCAATGAGTCAAACATTTGGCTGTAATAGAAGAACACAAGGATCCAAAAGTTTATGTTTTGACCCAAGATGTTTTGACCCATTTTGGTAACCAGAGCTCACACAATGTCCACTTGGTACACACTGATTGAATCAACATTGTTTCCACGTCATTTCAATGAAATTCCATTGAATTGACATCTTTGCCCAGTGGGTGCTTGATGTGCAACAGAAGTCAGAAGCTATTCACCAATGTCTTCAGGATGTTGTTTCCCTGAATAGAAGTCAAAGTCATGTACAACAGGATTTTCCAAACCTTGTCTCTCTTGAAACCCATTCCTGACACTTAGAAAAAAGGAAATAAACAGTTGGATCATTAAGTGTTCTTCAATTACAGCCAAATGGTTGACTCACGGAGCTTCCAAATAACAGTTTTTTGGTTAAAGAGATAGTTCACCCAAATTACAAAGTGACAAATTGGTTTCCTTACCCTGTAAGCAGTCTATGGACAAGGTATGATCGCATTAATCCATGCTTTGGTTTAGTTTCACTGGCACTGTTTCCACACACTAACATGTTAACATTTGTGGCATAAATCCCACTCAAGCCACAGGAATGATATTAGCATTTTTTGCACATCATGTTCAAATCATCTATAAGTGACTGTGTTGAGTTTGACAATCAATTTGGCACTGAGTGTACAAAACATTATGAACACCTTCCTAATATTGAGTTGCACCCGCTTTTGCCCTCAGAACAGCCTCGATTTGTCAGGGCATGGACTCTACAAGGTTCTGAAAGCATTCCACTGGGATGCTGGCCCATGTTGACTCCAATGCATCCCACAGTTGTGTCAAGTTGGCTTGATGTCCTTTGGGTGGTGGATCATTCTTGATACACACGGGAAACTGTTGAGTGTGAAATAACCCACCAGCATTGCAGTTCTTGACACACTCAAACAAACTGGTGCTCCTGGCACCTACTACCATACCCCGTTCAAAGGCAATTAAATATTTTGTCTTGTCCATCCACCCTCTGAATAGCACACATACACAATCCATGTCTTCTTCGGTGAGGTTTAACGGTGGTTGGCATCCAATATGTTGCATTTCCACTGAACTATAGTATAGATCCATTACACTTTGCGATGGGAAAGGGGAGCCGAATAATATACGTATATTTTAATTACCCTACCAACTAACCCTATACTCAATAAAACGCATCACCTATTCCACTACTAACCCTATCTGATCATACCCCAGGCCAACGGTCTGAGAGGACGGGACACTACCACACAACACACAATGTAACTCTTCCGAAGTCAAATCTCCTACCCCAAGTACTTCTCTGCAGCTGCCACCACAACATCTATTTTCAGTGATTTACGTTTAATTTCTACAGTAAAGTTGATAACCATTGCCATGAACACTAAGAAGCCAACCTTATTAAAGCATATATCACTCATTGGCCTATCCCTTTGTGCTGGCACAGATCTACTATTCACAGGGATCCTCTCCGAATCCCTCACCCATGACGCATCCTCATATTTCCCAAGAACCGTACAATACTGTTGAAGTTGCAGAGGGAAGGAAGAACAGATGTGTTAGTGAGAATTTAAGTGGAACTTAAGTGGAAGTCAGGATTTGTGAATGTGTTTTTCTTTAAACCTAGATAAAATCTGTTTATTAAATTAGTGCTGCTATGGACCAACTGGAGCCCCTGTGATGATGGAGTGCAGTGCTCGGTTACCTTGTTAGAGGCTACTGGGAGGAGACATGTCTGCCCGCCTGCCGTGAAGTTACAGAAGACCTCAATTGTGTCTGACGGACATCCCAGGTTAGGGTCGATCCAGTACAGTCCTACAGAGGTACAGGTCTTGGATCTTAATTTGATCACTCTGTTGCTGCAGGACATTTCCAGCAAAGTAGTAAATGCAGAGTTGTGGCATATTCAAAGTTCAAAAAGGCTTCTACAGTTTGTAATTTCACATTTAAATTGTCAAGACTTGATTTGCCCCAACAAAAAAAATGTATCAACCCCTGCAAAAATACCCATTAATTATAATCCATACAATAATTCACATTTCCTGCTGCTGCATGATTATTTCCCTGGTCAAATTAAGATAGCAACTACAGTCTATTCTACTGAGTAAATCTGTGAAGATTACTAATATTGATGTAGATTGGGGAAAAGTGTCCATTAAATTGATAAATTCTGTAAATCGGTTCTCACCGTCAGAGAGCTTCTGTTGGCAGTCCAGCAGGTCCTTGCAAAATCGTGCCGGGTTCTCCCGGGTTCCGAGCGGTTTCTTCATGCTCTCGATCACACTGCTCAGGTAGTGCAGGGTCTTAAAGATCCCTGCATTCTGGTCTGAGAGGGACATCTCCGTGTTCTGGTAGATCTAGGCAAGCAGGGTTAGCATAGTCCACACAGTCCAGAGTGTTGCAGCATGCATGGGAAGAGGTTAGGAGAAAGCCACAGAGACAGCCAATCCAAAGCATGGACACATGGATGAATCAAACATTTCATAAGCATGAATTCATGCAGACACATGCAAGATGCATGCATAGAGGCATAACCCATTCCCAACCATAGAAACACCATGTCAAGGTATTTAGAAAAGTTGCAAGCAATGTGTTTTGCATGTGTTAAACGCAATTAAATAAGGTTTATTTGTAGGCAAGGTAGTGACAGGCACCCACACATTAGTGAAAATACATAGTATTAAAGAGCAAAAAACGAACAGGAAGATTTTTGTAAATTGCTTTACTGAAAATTGTCACTTAACAGTAAATATCATTAGAGTGAAGATATATCAACAGTGAATGTTATATATGGTAAATATGTTGTCTAAAGATTAAACTTCTGTCTCGTGTATAGACCAACAGTGAGTGCTTTACCTCTGTCCTCAAGGCACCATTGGACTCAAACAGAGAGTTGTACTCGATTCGTCTCTGAGGATACAACACCAACAAGTACAGTTTAATCACAGAGGCAGTAATAAGCAGAAAGCAGTAAACCAGAGGCTGGAATCAACAAATCTACACATGTTCAACTTAGTAGGGGCATACTAATCAATGTCACTGAAAGCCTCCTCCCTGATTATTACACAACAAAAATGCCATTGTAATATTGTAGTTTAGATTTATTGGTTCAATACAACTGTTGAAACAGCTCACAGAGCACAGGGAAAGGAAGGCCACACAGATTACACTGTATGCTCCGCTTCTATGCTACCTCTGGCCCTGCAGCTATAAGACTGTTGCTTTTTCCCATTCCATCAAAAGCCTTATCTAAGCTTAGCCTGGCACCAAGCCTAGGACAGAGAGAGAGAGAGAGAGAGAGAGAGAGAGAGAGAGAGAGAGAGAGAGAGAGAGAGAGAGATAGAGAATACTTTTGTACTCGAAAAATACTCCATCATCAACAGGCTCTGTATTTCAGAAATCACACTGTCAAGTACCCATGATGCACTGTTCAACTATTTAGCCATTTAAACCATTTATTTTTGAAGAAAAGTTTCTCACTGGCTTTCATGTATTTGAGATGTCGT
Organism: Oncorhynchus mykiss; assembly: GCF_057628025.1. Taxonomy (NCBI): domain Eukaryota; kingdom Metazoa; phylum Chordata; class Actinopteri; order Salmoniformes; family Salmonidae; genus Oncorhynchus; species Oncorhynchus mykiss. The sequence continues at coordinate 86,167,708 of NC_143026.1, forward strand.
ACTTGATGACAGTTGTTCTCCATTGGAGCGATGTGATTGGTTGGCCAACATTCTGGGGCGAGGCTTAGCGAAGGGTCAATTAAGAATTGAAACTGGCAATAACTGATCATGGCCATGAACTCACAGGAGCCAGTAAATGTTTTGACCCATTTTGGAAACCAGAGCTCACACAATGTCCACTTGGTACACACTGGTTTAATCAACATTGTTTCCACGTCATTTCAATGAAATTACGTTGAATTGACATCTTTGCCCAGTGGGTGCTTGATGTGCAACAAAAGTCAGAAGCTATTCACCAATGTCTTCAGGATGTTGTTTCCCTGAATAGAAGTCAAAGTCATGTACAACAGGATTTTCCAAACCTTGTCTCTCTTGAAACCCATTCCTGACACTTAGAAAAAAGGAAATAAACAGTTGGATCATTAAGTGTTATTCTATTACAGCCAAATGTTTGACTCACGGGGCTTCCAAAGAACGTTTTTTATTAAAAAAAATAGTTCACCCAAATTACAAAGTGACAAATTAGTTTCTTAGCGAAGGGCTTAGCGAAGGGTCAATTACCAGGGTTAGAGGTTCCAAGCATGTATTATTCATTCTATTTCTATGTGTGCTGCTGCTGCACAGAGAGGGGGAGGGGAGGGGGGGGGGGGGTGCGTTGCCTAGGCAAACCAATACTTGTTTGCTACAACACCTTGTTTGAATCCGGACAAAGAAAAATAAATGCTTTATTACAGATTATGTCACTATCTGTGAATGAAACAGGATACTTACGGTCGGGCCAGGAGCACCAGGGGGGCCCTGGGAGAGAGAACACAGAGAGGATTTTGACATAAACACAAAATAAACAGATACAAAGACATATGTCTTCGTAAAGACGACAAACCTCAATCTCTATGAACTGCCATAGAACTGTCAAGTAACTGTAAGTAGTAGGGAATCAGTAAGATAGGTTAGGACATAGTAATGGGGGGGACACTTACTCTGGGCCCTGGATGTCCCTGTGGCCCCTGGGGTCCCTGATACACAAACACACAGCATGGTGTTACAATGGTGTCCAAGCAATGACATCACAATATAATATTTGATGCACCTCCACTACTCTCTAGTACTCTCAAATGAACAAAGATTGCAGAAAATGTATTTGTTGAAATATACACTCAGTGGCCAGTTTATTAGGTAGACCCATCTAGCACCGGGTTGGACATTTTGCCTCCAGAACAGTCTGAATTATTTGGGGCATGACGTTCAATCATTGCTCAATTGGTATCAAGGGCCCTAACGTGTGCCAGCAAAACATGCTGCTTATGCTAAATCCTGACTCTTCCATCAGCATGACGCAACAGGAACCGGGATTCGTCAGACCAGGCAATGTTTTTCCAATCCCCAATTGTCCAGTGTTGGTGATCACTTGCCCACTGGAGCCGCTTCTTCTTGTTTTTAGCTGATAGGAGGGGAACCCGGTCTGGTCGTCTGCTGCAATAGCCCATCCTTGACATGGATCAACTAGTTGTGCCTTCTGAGATGCCGTTATGCACACCACTGTTGTAATGTGCTGTTATTTGTCTATTCGTGGCTCGCCTGTTACCATTCTTGCCATTCTCCTTCAACCTCTCTTATCAACAAGCTGTTTTCGCCCACAGGATTGATGCTGACTGGATGTTTTTTGTTGTTGTTACACCATTCTCTGTAAACCCTAGACACTGTCATGAGTGAAAAGCCCAGGAGGGTGTCCGTTTCTGAGAAACTGGATCCGGCACGCCTGGCATCGACGATCATACCACGCTCAAGTCGCTTCGGTTACTCGTTTTGCCCATTCTAACGTTCAATCAAACAGTAACTGAATGCTTCGATGTCTGTCTGCCTGCTTTATATAGCAAGCCAAGGCCACCTGACTGTCTACAGGAGCGATCAATTTCCGTGAACAGGTGGTGTACCTAATAAACTGGCCCCTGAGTGTGTTGATATTAACATTATACATTTTGTATAAAATAGCTGCTCTAGTCTAAACGATCCTATCATAATCATACATTACACCCTGAAGAGCTGCAGTCAGTACAAAGGGTTCTGTGTTGAGGGCTCTCTTTGTGTTTCTGTAATGGAGCTCTACCGCCCACACTGGCCGATGAGGGAACTGACGGCACAGTACTATAGCAGCAGCCTTCTGCAGGCAGCTGGTTCTTATTAGGCCCCTGAGGAGCTGCCTAGAAGTGTGTAAGTGTTTGTGTGTCTGTTTACTGTGTGTGCTTTTGTGTTTTTCTCGCTCTCTCTCTACTGTTTGTGTGTAACTGCCTATGAGTTTCGATGGGGCTTAGGGAGCCGTGAGAATCTTCAACCAGTTTACATGGCAGAGCGTGAGCTGTGAGAATCTTAAAAGAGTTTACACGGCAGAGTGATAGGGAACAGTATACTGTACATTAACCCGGTCATGGCTAGAAGGGGCCCAGCTTTAGTCAAATTAGCAGGTTAGGACAATTAAAGTAGCAGGTTAGGACAATTAGGTTAAGGTTAGGAAAAGGGTTAGGGTTAGCTAAAATGAAAAAGCTGGATCCCTTCTAGCCATGACCCATTAATCACCATGGAGGATCACAGCACTAACATTATGACAAGGCATTTCCTGTTCACTGAGGCAGTAAGGCTCCATGCACAGCCCACAGTGTACTGGAAATCCCCCTGCAACAGCTACTTTCATCACGAGCCTACCCAGGTAGCATGGTTATTACCTCAGGAAACACTGCCCATAGCTACAGTTCACACAAACCAAACAAGGCCACGTGTCATCCAGTGTGTCAATCATAGTTCATAGATTAAACACCTACGCTGTACTTCACACATAACCTTGTGGTTTTCCAACGCCTACCGAGTGTTGCATAGACTGCTTTCTCTCCAATGGATTATAGAACTCTACAGAATGTATTCAGAATTCAAATAATACCAAGTATTGGATTCAGATCTCACCATTTCCCCATGGCTTCCCCTTGGACCCTTCGGCCCCTGTGGAGGAGAAAATAAGACTTTTAAAATACACTGGTTTCTTTTCTAAGTACAAGTACCCCAATTATTCTGGGTATCCCTCCATTCCATGCAGGTGTTGAACAGTACACTGGACAGGAGCAGCAGAGGTCATCCATACATGTTCTCCGCTGTTTTGGGACAATTGTCCAGTTCCATCCATGAGTGGTTGGTTCTTCTAACTCTGTTATTCCTACAGTATAAAGCCCTTCATATAAGCACAACATACTAGTGACACACCAGGTACTGTAGCAAAGTGTGACTAGACAGATCTCTATTCCAAACTATCTCCCAGGAGAATTACAATGATGGAAAGTACCACTTGAGGCTTGAACTTGATTGATTTATGGTTTATGCCTGAGGAGTCATGAATACACACTCTCTCTCTAGTCTAGAAAATGTCTGACTTTGACAACAGAGGGGCTTATCAATTCAGTGGACAACCGTTATGGAAACCCTCTAGCCAGTTAGTTCAACAAAAGCCACGTTCACAAGACAGACAGGGCAGAGTGCCCGCTCTTAAAATGGACCACTCACTCACTCACACACACACACTGAACCTACAGGTTTCCCCATTGGGCCGATCATCCCTTCTGGTCCAACAGGTCCACTGAAACCCTGAAACAGACAGATAGAGGAGAGATCAGCACACACACAATTTTTATACATAATTTATTGCAACAAATCAAATCAAACTTTATTAGTCACATGCGCCGAATACAACCTTACCGTGAAATGCTTACTTACAAGCCCTTAACCAACAGTGCAGTTCAGTGCAGTTCAAGAAGAGTTCATATTTACCAAATAACTAAAGTTAAAAATATATATATATATATAAAAAGTAACACAATAACATAACAATAACGAGGCTATATACAGGGGGTACAGGTACCAGTTTGCGGCGGTAAAGGTTAGTTCAGGTAATATATATATATTATATATATATATATAAAAAGTAACACAATAACATAACAATAACGAGGCTATATACAGGGGGTACAGGTACCAGTTTGCGGCGGTAAAGGTTAGTTCAGGTAATTTGCAGAGGTGTGGACTCGAGTCACATGACTTAGACTCTAGTCACAAATATGAGGACTTGCAACTCGACTTTGACTTTAACACCAATGACTCATGACTTAACTTGGACTTGAGCCTTTTGACTCGAACTGACTTATTACTCTCCCCAAGCCCAAACATAGAAAATGACAGACGGAGCTTTGTTCGACATTTGAAGCTGCACAAAGAACGGTAAGTCGTGGCTAATATAGCCGACAGCTATATCATTCATAACTTTGCCAGTGTAGCATGTTGGCTAACGTAACGTTAAATCAATGAGCCTCCACACAGTCAGTCAGTGCGGGAACGTGATCATTGCACCCAAGATTGATCTACAACTGGCTAAGCAGTTGGTAGCCTAAATCCTGCCTGATGTTACTGCTGTTTTTAAAGCCATTGACATATGTTAGCCTACTGTAACCACACACACTGTTGGTTACAGTAGCGACTATTGTCGCTCCTTGAAAGCGGCAGCTCTAGCCTTTAGTTTGATACGGATGTTGCCTGTAATCCATGGCTTCTGATTGGGATATGTACGTATAGTCACTGTGGGGACGACGTCGTTGATGTACTTATGAAGCCGATGACTGAGGTAATATACTCCTCAATGTCATTGGATGAATCCCGGAACATATTCCAGTCTGTGCTAGCAATGACAATGACCAGTGGAGTTGGCAGGACACCACAAACAGATCTGGGACCAAGCCAGTCCCACCTTCTACCCTGTGACCTCTGACCCCTATGTATTGTTTCCAGGGGGAGTCTGGCTTGGCAGGAGAGAGGGGGACCCACTACTGTAGAGTAGCATCCGCGTCATCTGACCACTTCCGTATTGAGCGAGTTACTGGCATTTCCTGCTTTAGTTTTTGCTTGTAAGCAGATATCAGGAAGATAGAATTATGGTCAGATTTGCCAAATGTAGGGCGGGGGAGAGCTTGTTTGCATCTCTGTGTGTGGAGTAAAGGAGGTCGAGAGTTTTTTTCCCTCTGGTTACACATGTGACATGCTGGTAAAATGTGGTAAAACTGATTTAAGTTTTCCTGCATTAAAGTCCCCGGCCACTAGGAGCACCGCTTCTGGATGAGCATTTTCTTGTTTGCTTATGGCCTTATAGAGTTGGTTGAGAGCGGTCTTAGTGCCAGCATCAGTCTGTGGTGGTAAATAGACGACTACGAATAATATAGATGAGAACTCTCTTGGTAGATAGTGTGGTCTACAGCGTATCATAATGTACTCTACCTCAGGCAAGCAATACCTTGAGACTTCTTTAATAATAGACATCGCGCACCAGCTGTTTTCGACAAAAAGACACACACCCCCACCACTCGTCTTACCAGACGTAGCATCTCTGTTCTGCTGGTGCATGGAAAATCCTGCCAGCTCTATATTATCTGTGTCGACGTTTAGCCACGACTCGGTGAAACATAAGATATTACAGTTCTTAATGTACCGTTGGTAGGATAATCATAATCAAATCATCCATTTTATTTTCCAATGATTGCATGTTAGCAAGTAGAATGGAAGGCAGTGGGAGTTTACTCGCTCGCCTACGGATTCTCAGAAGGCAGCCCTATCTGTGTCCTCTTTTCCTCTGTCTTTTCTTCATCCAAATGACGAGGATCTGGGCCTGTTCCCGGGAGAGCAGTATATCCTTCTCGTCGGACTCCTTAAAGGAAAAAGTATCTTCCAGTTCGTGGTGAGTAATCGCTGTTATTTTCAGTCATAAGAGACGGTAGCAGCAACATTATGTACAAAATAAGTACAAATATATGTTACAAACAATGCAAAAAAACTAACAAATTAGCACAATTGGTTAGGAACATGTAAAACGTCAGCCATCCTCTTCGGCACCATCTTAACAGTAAGTGCTGATTCTGTACTTACCAGAATGCCAACAGGACCTTTAGGACCAGGTATGCCTTTGAAACCCCAATCCCCATTTGGTCCCTTTGAAAAACACAGAACAGTCATTTGCTTGATCACTGCTAATTGATCATGTCTATAAGAACACGTTTAACTTGTCAGTGGAGGGCGTAAGGGTATTATTATTTAACTATGCAAGTCAGTAAGAACAAATTCTTAATAACAATGAGCCTACACCAGCCAATTGTGCGCCACGCTTGGGACTCCAAATCACAGCCAGATGTGATACAGCCTGGATTTGAACCAGAGACTGTAGTGACACCTCTTTCACTGAAATGCAGTGACTTAGACTGCTGTGCCACTCGGGAGCTTAATATATAGGGCTGAATAGCTCATCGAGGGCAGACAAGGATGGTGAATGTCTGTGGTGATCTCTCAGAGCCTCTGACTCACCTTAGGTCCTGGAAAACCAGAGAAGCCAATCATCCCCAGGTCTCCCGGCTCCCCCTGCAGGCCAGAGAAACAAACACACTCTGGTACAACTGGAACACAAATGAAACACACAACTCAATCGCAAGATAAAATGACACTCCGATACAACTCAATCACAAGACAAAAGAACACTCTGACACAACACAATCACAAGACAATAAGACACTATGACACAACTCAATCACAAGACAAAAGGACACAACACAATCACAAGACAATAAGACACTCTGACACAACACAATCACAAGACAATAAGACACTATGACACAACTCAACCACAAGACAATAAGACACTATGACACAACACAATCACAAGACAATAAGACACTATGACACAACACAATCACAAGACATTAAGACACTCTGACACAACACAATCACAAGACAATAAGACACTATGACACAACACAATCACAAGACAATAAGACACTATGACACAACACAATCACAAGACATTAAGACACTCTGACACAACACAATCACAAGACAATAAGACACTATGACACAACACAATCACAAGACAATAAGACACTCTGACACAACTCAACCACAAGACACTATGACACAACTCAACCACAAGACAATAAGACACTCTGACACAACTCAACCACAAGACAATAAGACACTCTGACACAACTCAACCACAAGACAATAAGACACTATGACACAACTCAACCACAAGACAATAAGACACTATGACACAACTCAACCACAAGACAATAAGACACTCTGACACAACTCAACCACAAGACAATAAGACACTATGACACAACTCAACCACAAGACAATAAGACACTATGACACAACTCAACCACAAGACAATAAAACACTGACACAACACAATCACAAGACAATAAGACACTATGACAAAACTCAACCACAAGACAATAAGACACTATGACACAACTCAACCACAAGACAATGAGACACTCTGACACAACTCAACCACAAGACAATAAGACACTATGACACAACTCAACCACAAGACAATAAGACACTCTGACACAACTCAACCACAAGACAATAAGACACTGACACAACTCAACCACAAGACAATAAGACACTCTGACACAACTCAACCACAATACAATAAGACACTCTGACACAACTCAACCACAAGACAATAAGACACTATGACACAACACATTAAGACACTCTGACACAACACAATCACAAGACAATAAGACACTATGACACAACACAACCACAAGACAATAAGACACTATGACACAACACAATCACAAGACAAAAAGACACTATGACACAACTCAACCACAAGACAATAAGACACTATGACACAACACATTAAGACACTCTGACACAACACAATCACAAGACAATAAGACACTATGACACAACACAACCACAAGACAATAAGACACTATGACACAACACAATCACAAGACATTAAGACACTCTGACACAACACAATCACAAGACAATAAGACACTCTGACACAACTCAACCACAAGACAATAAGACACTCTGACACAACTCAACCACAAGACAATAAGACACTATGACACAACACAATCACAAGACAATAAGACACTATGACACAACACAATCACAAGACAATAAGACACTATGACACAACACAATCACAAGACATTAAGACACTCTGACACAACACAATCACAAGACAATAAGACACTCTGACACAACTCAACCACAAGACAATAAGACACTCTGACACAACTCAACCACAAGACAATAAGACACTATGACACAACTCAACCACAAGACAATAAAACACTGACACAACACAATCACAAGACAATAAGACACTATGACACAACTCAACCACAAGACAATAAGACACTCTGACACAACTCAACCACAAGACAATAACTTAACCACAAATCACTCTGATTTGTGGTTGTTGCCTCCAAAAGGAAGAGTGTGAAGTTAGTAGGCTATGTTATGAAACCCTTTAACCTAGTTTCTGTTCCATATTCTCCCTCCTTGTTATGTATTCCAGACAGGGGTTTGGTCTCTGGTTTGCTCTCTGGTTGCCCTCTCATCCATTATCTTGTCTAACTCCAAGGAACCCGCAGACACCGAAACTAGGACATAAGAATGGTGGGTCCCTTATCGGTCAGTCTGGAGACAGTAGCACTGTCTGAGCACCTCCCCCGTCCCTGTCCCATGTCTGTCTGTCTGCCTGCCTGCCTGTCTATCTATCTGTCCTCAGCAGTGGCAGAAGACAGCCTGTGTTTGCACAGATAATCACAAATTCATCAGATCAATGTGATTTCTTGAATTTAATGAAAGTTTCTAAATTGCTTTCTACACCTCGTGCGCATAGCGGTGGGGGCAATGTAGCTGTGGCAGCCTATCAGAATATTTGGAGGTGTGGCTAATTAAGGGCGTGACTTTCACTGTGTTCTGTTTGCCCACCCGTGAGAGTGAATGTCATTACAGTTATTGTGGCCTATTGAACTTGTAATCCAATTTTAAACTAGTACACGGCCAGCATCTGTAATGATACTTGCACAACTGCATGTTATATTAAACAGCCTTATAAGCTTTATGTGTAAGCCATTGCTTGGTTATGATATTGTGGTTACTAAATGTGAAGGTTTTCTGTAAAGAATACATTTGAAAACATCATTTAAAGTTATTAAACAAGTAAGTTTGTTCAGTTTCTAGGGAATTAGTTAAATTGCCTGTAACCCAATTGAATCAATTTCAATAGGTAATTCCAAAGTCAAAAGTAAACTTGGGACAAGATGAAAAAATGGGTTGTATTTACATGAAATATTACTTTGTATTTGTTATTTAAGGTTCAACCAAAGGGGGAAAGTAGTTTGAGTATTGAAAGAAATAGGTAGCAAATTGAAATATAATTTGAAGTCAAATATAATATATAAGAAATATTAAAGGTGGCATTGAATCATATATTTCCTTTCAATAAATGTCATTTTCTTTTTTAATTGAGAAAAACGTTTTTTTTTTGGTTGATCTAAATATATTTTTTTTATGGTGTTGCTTAAACCTTTTCTGAGCTGTTTATGGCAAATATATGATGCTGTGAATAACCTGTGACCAGTTAGCGGAGCATTGGTGATATTCTACAATGGCTAGATGGACGCTGGACACTCACTGGTTGTCCTTTGAGTCCTGGGTCTCCTATCCTGCCTTGGTCTCCGGATGAGCCCTCCATGCCTTTGATTCCTGGGGTCCCCCTCTCTCCTGCCAAGCCAGTCTCCCCCTGGAAACAATACATAGGGGTCAGAGGTCACAGGGTGGTCCCAGATCTGTTTGTGGTGTCCTGCCAACTCCACTGGTCATTGTCATGCACAACAGTATAGGACTTGGCTATATAGTACAGATCTGGGACCAGGCTAGGGTACTGTAAAGTTAATGGTGAGAGGTCATAGGGTGTGGGGTGAAGAGGGTACTGGGTGTAGGCTAAGTAGATTACCTTCTCTCCAGCAGGCCCCCTCTCTCCGACCAACCCAGGCAGACCAAGTTCCCCTCTGGGACCAGGTAGTCCTGCCGACCCCTCCTGCCCCACGGTGCCACGCTGGCCCTGACAAAAGATAGCACAGACAGTCAACATGGTCACACTAAATCATTGTTGACATGCTGTAAGGTAAGCATGAAAAACACTGCTAATCAAATGGTATGTTGTCAAGTGACAGTGACATTCAATCACCACTGATTCATGGCCTAGGCCTTTGAAAAGTCAAATACTTAACAGTCAGACATTTGCTTATAAAACGTCAATACAAATGACTGACTGTTGTTGAACTGTTACAGTGCGCAGAGCCGCTGGCGACCACAATCATTTCCTGTTCCATCAGTGGGCGGCAGCCCAGGTGGAGGAGCGGGGAGTCAGTCATATTAAAATAACAGATGGAATGAGCCGTCGCCGGCCCGCTGGCCGTAAATACAGCAGCGTCTGTTACTGTCCCGCCTCGCCGGCCGTGAGGCGCAAGGATAACTCATGTCACCGCCGGGATAGAAAATAATCAGGAAGTGGTTTGGAATTACAGAGCTCTAGGTTTGTTGGTAGAACCTCAATCCCTGGGGCTGGAGAGAGGTCTTGCATAAGGAGAGGTACTGTAGTGGTCTCAGTCATTAAATCAGTGGGTGATTTAATTCTGGCCTGGAAATACATGACACACACGCCCATCTGCACTCATTCACACACGACCCACCCAAGTGAGACACATGGGCAATAATGTCCCATCCACCTGATCACAGTAAGGTCTCGGTTCTTAACTCGTCTTTTTGACAGACATGTCAACCCTTTACATTGGTGGGAATTGGCCTATATGGATAGGGCTACATTTACATTTCTTACAGAATAAATATGGAAAGCATATAAATAACCATGGTAGCAATTGAAAGGGAACATTTTGGAGATAAAGGGAAAATGGTTAGACCAAAGGTGAGGACACAACAGTTCACCTGAAACAAGACTGAATCCACACATCTAAACATCACACTGTTGATTTCATGTGCATTTTACATGGACTTTTTGCAGCATTTGTTGATAGCGAAATGTGAAAATACTCTGGATACATTCAGTAACATGATAAAACTATTACTGGAAAATGTGGCGTAGGTGTAAAATAAGACAAAGAAATGGCAAGGATTTGAGTGAGAGGACTAACTGGAGTCTCCAAGTGTTCACACAACTCTCCAAAATGTGCATAGTTCCTAAGCAATTTCAATGCACTTTTATGACTCAAAGAAGAGTCTTGAACTATAAGGTGCTTTTTAAGCTCTCCTAGCTGTGCTGTTGAGGAACTAGAACAAGTACACTTGTAGTTGTTTCATTTGGAACACAACTCTGAATCCCTGCCATCACACAATTACTGTTGTTTGTTTATGCAATCCAAAAATGGTCCATTATAAATCGCAATCTGAGTAAGGTGGGCATCATTTGAAAGCTTGTTCTATTGCCAACATGACTAGCTAAGTTCTAAAATAGGATCTTACAGTGTTAGGCTTTCACAAGGCATTTTAGAGAAACATGTTATTTCTGGAGCGCATTAGAAAGGAGTCATGAGTGGTGTGTGTACCGCAGCAACCTTTCTTCACAATAAACAAACATAGGCTCATACTGTTCAGGACAACCCAGGGTATAACGCCATGTCATCGTGTAACTGTAAATCAAACATAGTGATCATAAACTTTGACACTGTATATAATTTGTAAATGTGAAGTGCACATTTGGACCGTATAGATGTTTTGGTTTGCTTGTATGACATCAAAGTGGTATTTATTATAATCCTCAATGTCATCTTAATTTACAGCTTTTCCCTCACTCAGACAACAAAATATTTGCAAAAGTTGCCCAATTACCAGAACGGCAATCAGTCAAAACCCATACAGCGCCGTGAAGTGCAGAGCCAGGGCTCTGACGTCATGTATATAATGTTACCGTACAGTCATTACGTTTCAATTTAGGCACTTATTAGTGCCCAAAACTGCCATTTTCAACCAGTATAGAAGCACGAGTGTAAAAGGCTACCCAAATATAATAAATAAACCCCTTTAGCGTTACTATTCTGGCTAAGAGGATTGAGTGGCAAAAGTGCAACTAGTGTACTACTTGCACCCAGTGGAATTAATTAGGGAGAGACCAGGAGAGAAAGAGGAAGCAAGAGAGACAGAGAGGAGACAGAGAGGTGTGAGAGACAGAAAGAGATAGAGAGAGACAGAGGCAGAGAGGAGAGACAGAAGGAGATAGAGGGAGACAGAGGCAGAGAGGAGAGAGAGACAGAAGGAGACAGAGAGAGACAGAGAGGCAGAGAGGAGAGACAGAGAGGCAGAGAGGAGAGAGAAACAGAAGGAGATAGAGAGAGACAGAGAGGCAGAGAGGAGAGACAAACAGAAGGAGATAGAGAGAGACAGAGAGGCAGAGAGGAGAGAGAAACAGAAGGAGATAGAGAGAGACAGAGAGGAGAGAGAGAAGGATATAGAGAGAGACAGAGAGGCAGAGAGGAGAGACAGAAGGAAATAGAGAGAGACAGAGAGGCAGAGAGGAGAGAGAAACAGAAGGAGATATAGAGAGACAGAGGAGAGACAGAAGGAGACAGAGAGAGACAGAGAGGCAGATAGGAGAGACAGAAGGAGATAGAGAGGGACAGAGGCAGAGAGGAGAGAGAAACAGAAGGAGATAGATAGAGACAGAGTGATAGAGAGGAGAGACAGAAGGAGACAGAGAGAGACAGAGAGGCAGAGACAGAAGGAGACAGAGAGAGACAGAGAAGCAGAGACAGAAGGAGATAGAGAGAGACAGAGGCAGAGAGGAGAGAGAAACAGAAGGAGATAGATAGAGACAGAGTGATAGAGAGGAGAGACAGAAGGAGACAGAGAGAGACAGAGAGGCAGAGACAGAAGGAGACAGAGAGAGACAGAGAGGCAGAGACATAAGGAGATAGAGAGAGACAGAGGCAGAGAGGAGAGAGAAGGAGATAGAGACAGAGTGATAGACAGCTAGTGGTCAGACTGTTTGGTCAGTAAGATAATACTAGATTTGGGGGATGGTGGTCAGATCAGGGGGACACAGAGGCTGGTCTATGATATGGTCTATGATCCTCTGTCTCCTACATATTTTCACTAATGACTAGCATTCCCCTGACTCCGTCTGACACAGGTTAGACCCACAGAGAGACAGAAACAATTACTGCCAGGCATGTACCATTCACTGGTTACGCCGTTCAACCAATTCAGAAAAGGGACATGGAGGGAGAGGAAGAGAAATGGGAGGAAAAGGGAAGACAGAAGAGGAGGAGGATGAAGAAGAAAATGGTGATGATAATGATGAAGAGTTGAACAAGTAGTGGAGGAGGAAGAGGAGGAGGATGAAGAAGAAAATGGTGATGATAATGATGAAGAGTTGAACAAGTAGTGGAGGAGGAAGAGGAGGAAGAGGAGGAGGACAGAGTGTACTGTAAAACATTCCGATAGGTCGGCTCCTCTAGGGTAGCTGAAGCAGTAGTTCTGACTGTATTGTTTTCCCTTGGGAGGTAATGTAGTTACAGTATGTGTGTAAAATCCCCCTGGTTGTTTCCTGCTGGGATATCCCTCCCTGTGAGAGAGAGTCTATGTGTTTTCACCGTAAAGAACTCCCTCCCTAACCGCCTCTGTGCCACCAGACTGGCTTCTTATGTAACTGACAGACAGGGTGGCTAATACTGAAGGTCATCCACTGTCGGTCTGGCTGCCTGGGTAGCAGGGGTAGACTAGAGGTCATCCACTGTCGGTCTGGCTGCCTGGGTAGCAGGGGAAGACTAGAGGTCATCCACTGTTGGTCTGGCTGCCTGGGTGGCAGGGGAAGACTAGAGGTCATCCACTGTCGGTCTGGCTGCCTGGGTAGCAGGGGAAGACTAGAGGTCATCCACTGTCGGTCTGGCTGCCTGGGTAGCAGGGGAAGACTAGAGGTCATCCACTGTCGGTCTGGCTGCCTGGGTAGCAGGGGAAGACTAGAGGTCATCCACTGTCGGTCTGGCTGCCTGGGTGGCAGGGGAAGACTAGAGGTCATCCACTGTCGGTCTGGCTGCCTGTGTAGCAGGGGAAGACTAGAGGTCATCCACTGTCGGTCTGGCTGCCTGGGTAGCAGGGGAAGACTAGAGGTCATCCACTGTCGGTCTGGCTGCCTGGGTAGCAGGGGAAGACTAGAGGTCATCCACTGTCGGTCTGGCTGCCTGGGTAGCAGGGGAAGACTAGAGGTCATCCATGCATGAAATACCCACATACTCAGGGCTGCCGGGGCTGCAGACTTTAGTATCAAGAATCCCATTGATCTCTGACCACAGAAACCCAATCAAATCAAATAAGCCATTTAATGACCAGTCATTTCCTGATGAATATCCTTCAGTACTTTAAACACAGCTGGTGGGAGCAGGATCCGTATTCCTTAAGCCTCCCAGTGTGCAGGAGTGCTGAACTAGGATCAGTTTCTCCTTTTAGATTATAATTGCTGTACAGGTTGGACCTGATGCTAGATCAGTATAAGAATACGGGCCCAGAAGGAGAGGGAGAAGGGAAAAGGAGGGGCAGTCATATTTCAGTCTTCTAAAGCTCCATTTCTCCTGTGATATGTTGATTTTCTGGATTACAGGAGTCTTTCCGTCCTGGTTGCAGTCTAGCCACAATCACATTAATAATGTGTTGCTGTCTTAATCTACTCAAAGGACTTTTTTTCTTCATTAGTCCACAGTTCCCAAGATGTCAGCAGTCAAATGTTCAAGATTTAGGATTTTCACTAAGTTTTCGTTTTGCATCATGTGATGCATTATGCATCATCATTATGTTGTGGCAAGTGACACTTTGCTTCTTGAAAATCCAATATCTTGAAAACTTGATTGCTGACATGGACTAATGAAAAAAAAAAATACATAATATAGTTTGAGTGTATTTTCCCTTTAATAATGGGATAATCTCATAACTTTATTCAGCCCATTCTTCAGTTTGGACATTGTTGGAGATTTACTGTGACGGTAGCTAGTGTTGTGATTGCGTGTAATGTTGCAAGAGAAATGGATGAGTGAGGTTTTGAACGAGGAGACGCGGTAAAACTAAATAAGAAAGGGGTCACTGGATCGTAAACTTTATTCTGATTCAGAGAGCGGGTCAGACTGTCAGCCACAAACATTTAACGATGCTGAGAGAATGGCTCTCTTAAAGTTTGCTTACACAATGTAATAATCCCCTGACTCTTACTGTATGGACAGATTATAGGGCCCCATTCTGTGTGTGTGTGCGTGCGTGCGTGCGTGCGTGCGTGCGTGCGTGTGTGTGTGTGTGTGTGTGCGTGTGCGTGTCTGTGTGTGTGTGTGTCTGCAGGCACGGGGAATAATTGTGCCTGATGAGTAGCTAGCTACCTGTCGCCCAGTCTTTCCTGGAAATCCTGGTAACCCAACCAATCCTGGAGGACCATCAGGCCCAGCGTATCCCTCCATGCCTCTGGGTCCAAGTAAACCAACTTCGCCCTGGGAAATACAAAACAACAATATCAAACTCAATCTGTCGTGTCTCCATGACAATACTTGTAAAGGCATTAGTTATGGGCTCTAACGTGAATATTCGGGTCTTAGCCAGTTGAGGTCACTTCTCACCGTAATGCATTTTATCCAACCACCTACACTACGATACACTGCCGCTCTAATCTCCCAACCTTTCCCAACCTGATTAGCTGTTCAACAGTCTTACAGCTGGGGGGTAGAAGCTGTTTAGAAGCCTTTTGGACCTAGACTTGGTGCTCCGGTACCGCTTGCCGTGCGGTAGCAGAGAGAACAGTCTATGACTAGGGTGGCTGGTGTCTTTAAAACAATTTTTGGGCCTTCCTCTGACACCACCTAGTAGAGAGGTCCTGAATGGCAGGAAGCTTGGCCCCAGTGATGTACTGGGTCGTACGCACTACCCTCTGTAGCCGAACGTTTCCATACTAGGCGGTGATGCAACCGGTCAGGAGGCTCTCGATGGTGCAGCTGTAGAATCTTTTGATACCATCACTCAGCATGTTCTCGGCAATAACTCATTCAATTTGTTTCCATCACTCCACGGCCTCTCTCTCTCCATCATCCCTCCTTCCCTGCTTTCCATCTCTTCACACAGGCTCTCTCTCGCTCTCTCTCTCTGTCCGTCCCTCTATTTCTCCCCCCTACAAAGCAGTCCATAACGTAAATGTAATTTCCACATAACACAATGCATTAGGCTTGTTTGTTGTAGTACAGAATGTAATGCAATATATCTATTTCCTCTCTCTGTACCTCTCTACATCTCTCCCATCACCCTCTCCCTCTGTACCGCTCTACATCTCTCCCATCACCCTCTCCCTCTGTACCTCTCTACATCTCTCCCATCACCCTCTCCCTCTGTACCTCTCTACATCTCTCCCATCACCCTCTCCACCTCTCTACATCTCTCCCATCACCCTCTCCCTCTGTACCTGTCTACATCTCTCCCATCACCCTCTCCCTCTGTACCTCTCTACATCTCTCCCATCACACTCTCCCTCTGTACCTCTCTACATCTCTCCCATCACCCTCTCCCTCTGTACCTCTCTACATCTCTCCCATCACCCTCTCCACCTCTCTACATCTCTCCCATCACCCTCTCCCTCTGTACCTCTCTACATCTCTCCCATCACCCTCTCCCTCTGTACCTCTCTACATCTCTCCCATCACCCTCTCCCTCTGTACCTCTCTACATCTCTCCCATCACCCTCTCCCTCTGTCCTCGGATGGGGCCACAGTGTCTCCTGACCCTTCCTGTCTCAGCCTCCAGTATTTATGCTGCAGTAGTTTATGTGTGGGGGGGCTAGGGTCAGTTTGTTATATCTGGAGTACTTCTCCTGTCCTATTCGGTGTCCTGTGTGAATCTAAGTGTGCGTTCTCTAATTCTCTCCTTCTCTCTTTCTCTCTCTCGGAGGACCTGAGCCCTAGGACCATGCCCCAGGACTACCTGACATGATGACTCCTTGCTGTCCCCAGTCCACCTGGCTGTGCTGCTGCTCCAGTTTCAACTGTTCTGCCTTATTATTATTCGACCATGCTGGTCATTTATGAACATTTGAACATCTTGGCCATGTTCTGTTATAATCTCCACCCGGCACAGCCAGAAGAGGACTGGCCACCCCACATAGCCTGGTTCCTCTCTAGGTTTCTTCCTAGGTTTTGGCCTTTCTAGGGAGTTTTTCCTAGCCACCGTGCTTCTACACCTGCATTGCTTGCTGTTTGGGGTTTTAGGCTGGGTTTATGTACAGCACTTTGAGATATCAGCTGATGTACGAAGGGCTATATAAATAAATTTGATTTGATTTGTACCTCTCTACATCTCTCCCATCACCCTCTCCCTCTGTACCTCTACATCTTTCCCATCACCCTCTCTCTCTGTCCGTCTTTCTTTCTTCATGTCTTCTCTACATTGTGGTGATGTGATACTTACTTCAACACCAGCGGTCCCAGTCAGGCCTCTCGCTCCTTTCTTCCCTTCGAAGCCCTGTACAAACACACACACACACACACACACACACTCCAATGGTTTTGTTACCAATAAAAACAAATCCATTATTCATCTACATGTGTCTGCTTATTCCCTGACAGAGGCAGTCCCTTCCTCTGTATGTGTGTGGTTACTTCACAGTTTTTTACAATCACTTTGGCACACATTTCAGAACCTTGATGTCCTTTTTCAAAACTCTAGACAGAAAACTCACAAACGATGATCAAAAAGCACATTTTCAAAACTAACACTTCTTGCAATTGCTTGGATACAATACACATAAAGCTAAGATCATTTGTTCATTGAACTAAAATCACCTGTTCAAAATGACACAACTTAACATCAAAGTATTACCATTTCAAAATGCACATTACATTTGAGATGACAGTCTATTCATTTCATTACAATGATCTAACTATCAATTGATACAACTGCTCAAAATGATAAGTAACTGTTGCATTACTCTTAATGCATCGTTTTATGGAAACTGACAAACAATATTCCATGTTTAGATCATCAAATCTTCAGGATAATGAGATCCAATGACACCAATTACCGTGGAACATGAACCAATTGGACTACATTATCTATGGATGTAATATTTCATCATCATTCTTTATCAGACACTGTTTCTATGTTCCCGTGTACCACTTTTCCAGACCATGTTTTCAGATTTGACATTACTTTTTCAGGTACCCCCTTTTGCAGCATGCACACCATTGTTTTAAATGGCTGTTATTTGAGCATTTGTGGCCTTTCTGTTAGCTTGAATGAGTCTGGACATTCTCCTCTGACCTCTCTCATTAACAAGGTGTTTTTTCCCACAGAACTGCCGCTCACTGAATGTGTTTTGTTTATCGCACCATTCTCTGTGAACTCTAGAGACTGTAGTGCATAAATCCCAGGGGGCAGCTGTTTCTGAGATGCTGAAACCACCATGTGTGGCACCAGCAATCATACCACGGTCAAAGTTGCTTAGATTACGCATCTTGCTCGTTCTAATGTTTGGTCGAACAACAACTAAAGCTCTCTACTCTATATATTATATATATTGAGTTTCAGGCAGCCACATGATTCGCTATTCAAAGCAGCAGACTATTAGCGTTAACACGCAGGTGTACCTAATAAAGTGGCCGGTGAGTGTATATATGCAGGCCCTTGTAATTGCTTTTCCAAAACTGCCAACTCGTACATTGTGGTACGAGTATATAGTGTAATGAGTGGTATCCACCGGCAACAACATAGTGATAACATGGAGTCAGCAGGTGATCCAGGTCACAACAGAGGTCAAGCAGTGGGAGGAGGAAGACGAAGGAAACGTGGTGGTCAAAGGAATGTCAGGAGACAAGCACCCCTTCTGAGAGGTGTGGGGGAACGTGGTAGAGGACAAGCACCCCTTCTGAGAGGTGGTCGTGGGCCTCGTTTGAGAGGTGTGGGGGGAACGTGGTAGAGGACAAGCATCCCTTCTGAGAGGTGGTCGTGGGCCTCGTTTGAGAGTTGTGGGGGAACGTGGTAGAGGACAAGCACCCCTTCTGAGAGGTGGTCGTGGGCCTCGTTTGAGAGGTGTGGGGGAACGTGGTAGAGGGCAAGCACCCCATCTGAGAGGTGGTCGTGGGCCTCGTTTGAGAGGTGTGGGGGAACGTGGTAGAGGGCAAGCACCCCTTCTGAGAGGTGGTCGTGGGCCTCGTTTGAGAGGTGTGGGGGAACGTGGTAGAGGACAAGCACCCCTTCTGAGAGGTGGTCGTGGGCCTCGTTTGAGAGGTGTGGGGGAATGTGGTAGAGGACAAGCACACCTTCTGAGAGGTGGTCATGGGCCTCGTTTGAGAGGTGTGGGGGAACGTGGTAGAGGACAAGGCCACAAACCAAGACAGTGGCAGCAACAGCAAAGAGTGTCCAATGAAATCCGAGCAATAGTTGTAGACCATGTCGTAAATCATGACAATGACTGAGGCAGCTCCAATGATTCAACCAAACCTTAGAAGATCAACCAATGTGTACCACAGAGTAGGTGATGTGACTAAATGTGTTCTTACTGTAATTTTCCCTGCAGAATTGAGACAAGGCCAAATAGAGGAGGCAGAGGCAAAATTCTGACTGACCAACAAGAGCGGGCTGTGGTCAATTTGGTTCGGGTCAAAAATGATATTCGCCTTACAGAAATTCGGCAGCACATCTTGGACAATGACGACATGTTCAACAATGTGGAAGCCATAGGTTTGCCTACTATTGCACGCATGCTGAAAAGGCACCAGGTGTCTCTAAAACAGTTATACCGTTTGCCTTCTGAAAGAAATGTAGATAGAGTCAAGCAACTGAGGACTGGTATGTTCAGTTTCAAGATGACTGTTTTGAAAAATTCCCCAAAAATTCTACACCATTGTAATCAGTAATTCTCTTTCCAAAATGTATTTTTAGAGGGTGATGGAGCTGGATGCTGACAAAAACCATCACAAATTCCTATTTTTGGATGAGGCAGGGTTCAACCTGGCCAAGACAAGGAGGAGAGGTCGGAATTTCATTGGCCAGCGGGCAACCATCCAAGTCCCTGGACAACATGGGGCAAACATCACCAGGTGTGCGAGCGACTATATCAGAAGATGGTGTGCTGGGACGCAGACCTCGTATTGGATCATATAATGCAGCTCTCCTTGTAACCTTCCTTGATGAGCTAAATCAGGTCTGTAGAGCTGATGATGTGACCTATGTCATTGTGTGGGATAATGTCAGGTTCCACCATGCTCAAATGGTGCAAGCATGGTTTCAGGCCCATCCACAATTTACCACCTTGTACTTAACCTCATTCTCTCCTTTCCTTAACCCGACTGAGGAATTGTTCTCCACATGGAGGTGGAAGGTATATGATAGGCGACCTCACGAACAAGCCACCCTTCTCCAGGCCATGGATGGCGCATGCAATGGCATCACGGCAGACCAGTGTCAGGCCTGGATTCGACACGCCCAAAGATTCTTCCCAAGATATTTGTCTAATGAAAACGTCCATTGTGATGTGGATGAGAACCTGTGGCCAAATATGGAAGTACAGTAATCAATCCTTTGTTTTGCTTTTTACAGTAAGCCAGGTGAGAAACACTGCAGTGATGTTTTACAGTAAGCCAGGTGAGGAACACTGCAGTTGATGTTTTACAGTAAGCCAGGTGAGGAACACTGCAGTGATGTTTTACAGTAAGCCAGGTGAGGAACACTGCAGTTGACGTTTTACTGTAGTGTTTTTCTTTTTTGTAGCTAATTATTTTTGCTTTGATTCAAAGAAACCTGAGTGATTTTATTGCATTTCATATTTTGTTCAATGATTCCACTGTGTCTGTAGTATTCTCTCTACTAGTCCTTTTACAGTGATGTATTTACATGTAGTACCATAATGAAACATGTGTCACATATTTTGTACTACAATATTTAATGAGAAACTACACAGTGAAACTATCGGTATATTGTGTGTGGGTGATCTAAATGAATGTTCCTATGGTATTTCATGATAAATTAGTTATTTGAACCAATGATTCTGCCAGTGCAAGGTTTCTTTAAAGATATGAATGCACAATGCAATGTTTTGAACACTGTGTTACAAGTGATGACTGTTTTGAGTTTTGTGTCATACTTGAAGTGAAAAAAATCATACTTGAAGTGAAGTAATTTAGACTTGAAGTGCATAATAAATAGCTCCTTTTTCCAAAATTCTAACTGATGCCAGCTTTGTGCATTCCAGTGTGTATTCTCAAGCCTTGTGGAATTCAGACGGAACACTTTGAAGCATGAAGTGCACAGTGGGTGGCCAAACAAACATAATGCTCTGTTTCCTTCTTTCCCCCTCATTCTCTCATTCCCTCATCCGTCTTCTCTGGTATCAAAGGCACAGATGCTCAAGCCTGTCTGCATTGTTTTGGCCCAGTCTGATTTCATGGGAATAAAAGTGTTTTTTTTCTCCCTCTCTTCACATGACAATGCTTATGCTCTGGCACTTCGGCTTGTTGATCGAGAGCAATAGAGTCCTAGGTTAAAAACGGTTGTCTCCACGGCTTGGCTAGCTTGTTAGGAACTGCAGTTTGGAAGTGAGTGTCTCCTCTTCTCCCATAGTGTTGACAGGTGATTGCTCAACCCAACCCTAATGGTGTTCAGAGGCAAGGAAGCCTGTAGGAAGGCTTCTGTAGTAGGCTGGTGTAACACTTTTATTGGTCATCTAGTTATACAGTAACATCTCATCTAGAGCTCCAGGGAGACATGATTTAACAACACTGTGCTTTCCTTTCCCCAAGCCAGGAGCAGAATGAGTCCGATGCATTGATTTACAAAGAATACCATGATCACACACACACACACTCACCTGAGTTCCCATTTCTCCTTTCGGGCCCGGTTCTCCGGATTCCCCTGGTGTTCCCTAATCAACAAAATCACACACACACACACACACACACACACACACACCCCAAATACATTCCGTTTTTCACAATTCCTGACATTTAATCATAGTAAAAATGCCCTGTCATAAGTCAGTTAGGATCACCACTTTATTTTAAGAATGTGAAATTATTTATTTCAGCTTTTATTTCTTTCATCACATTCCCAGAGGGTCAGAAGTTTACATACACTCAATTAGTATTTGGTAGCATTGCCTTTCAATTGTTTAACTTGGGTCAAACGTTTCAGGTAGCCTTCCACAAGCTTCCCACAATAAGTTTTTTGGCCCATTCCTCCTGACAGAGCTGGTGTAACTGAGTCAGATTTGTAGGCCTCCTTTGCTCGCACAAGCTTTTTCAGTTCTGCCCACAAATTTTCTATTGGATTGAGGTCAGGGCTTTGCGATGGCCACTCCAATACCCTGACTTTGTTGTCCTTAAGCCATTTTGACACAACTTTGGAAGTATGCTTGGGGTCATTGTCCATTTGGAAGACCCATTTGCGATGAAGCTTCAACTTCCTGACTGATGTCTTGAGATGTTGCTTCAATATATCCACATAATTTTCTCTCCTCATGATGCCATCTATTTTGTGAAGTTACGAGTCCCTTCTGCAGCAAATCACCTCCACATCATGATGCTGCCACCCCTGTGCTTCACGGTTGGGATGGTGTTCTTCGGCTTGCAAACCTCCCCTTTTTTCCTCCAAACGATGGTCATTATGGCCAAACAGCTCTATTTATGCTTCATCAGACCAGAGGACATTTCTCCAAAAAGTACGATCGTGGCCCCCATGTGCAGTTGCAAACCATAGTCTGGCTTTTTTTATGGCAGTTTTGGAGCAGTGGCTTCTTCCTTCTTGGGCGGACTTTCAGGTTGTGTCGATATAGGACTCGTTTTACTGTGAATATAGATAATTTTGTACCTGTTTCCAGCATCTTCACAAGGTCCTATGCTGTTGTTCTGGGATTGATTTGCACTTTTCGCACCAAAGTACGTTCATCTCTAGGAGACAGAACGGGTCTCCTTCCTGAGCGGTATGACGGCTGCGTGGTCCCATGGTGTTTATACTTGCATACTATTGTTTGTACAGATGAACGTGGTACCTTCAGGCATTTGGAAATTGCTCCCAAGGATGAACCAGACTTGTGGAGGTCTACAATTTTTTTTCTGAGGTCTTGGCTGATTTCTTTTGATTTTCCCATGATGTCAAGCAAAGAGGCACTGAGTTTGAAGGTAGGCCTTGAAATACATCCACAGGTACACCTACAATTGACTCAAATGATGTCAATTAGCCTATCAGAAGTTTCTAAAGCCATGACATCATTTACTGGAATTTTCCAAGCGGTTTAAAGGCACAGTCAACTTAGTGTAAGTAAACTTCTGACCCACTGGAATTGTGAAACAGTGAATTATAAGTGAAATAATCTGTCTGTAAACAATTATTGGAAAAATGACCTGTGTCATGCACAAAGTAGATGTCCTAACCGACTTGCCAAAACTATATTTTGTTCACAAGAAATTTGTGGAGTGGTTGAAAAACGAGTTTTAATGACTCCAATCTAAGTGTATGTAAACTTCCCACTTCAACTGTAGATGCTGATAAGGGCTACACAGAGTATTTATTGGACTTACAGGAAGGCCTGGTGCTCCAACAGCCCCGCGAAGTCCAGTGAGGCCAGTGTGGCCCTGAAAATAACAAAGAGACAAAGACATTATATAGGTGAAACTAGAGCTGGGACGACGAACCATCAATGATCGACACAGACCATACCGATCAATTATCGCAAAAGTTTGAAATGAAATAATTTTGCTAATATGGATGATTGTTATTGGGACAATTGATGGCTACAACCATCAAACTAGTAGTAACATTAGTAATTTAAATTATAATAAAAATAAACTGTGGTGCACATTGCTTTAACCTTATCATTAGCACGTCTATTGAGGCAATTTATCACAATATGGATTTTTGTCCATATCGCTCAGCTCTAGTTGAAACGCTACAGCTTCACAGTCACCTGAATTGGTGATATTGGAGGTTGAGTCATGTCATTTAGTGAGACCCAGATGTCAGGGCTCAGCTAGCTGTCTCTTGGTTCACTACAGCTACACAAGGTTAGCTGGAATAAGCCTGATCTTTAGGTCGAAATGTTGCACAATAAAACTGTGGGCGCATTCAACTGTGTTCGCATATCTATCTTTCTTTCAACAGCACTATATAGTCCCCTAAGCTTCATACCATACGAATAGCAGAACCGCAGAGTACAGTAGCTCACAGGCCAAGCTTTCTAGGTATGTATTTTATTACATTGGGCTGCAGGTGGCTCAGACAAAATTTGCTCTATAAATTCACCACTCAGAAAGGGGGGAAGCCCCATAGGTCGACCCGCCGTGGCCAGTTAGAGCTAACACACACGCATGCACACACACACACACACACACACACTTTTGTCTAATGGGATCCTGGAAGTCTCTCAAGCCTCTCAACAACTGCCAAATCAAGATTAGCAACCGTGACTTTGAACTGATATCCAGTTCAGCAGAAGAATGCTTATAAATGCTTAAAACCATTGTACTCTCTCTCTCTGAGGACGGCGGCGCTTGGGCAAAGTGTTTATAGGAGGGGAGAGCTCTAGTAACCCTGCCGCAGGGGATTCTGGGATTTCTCTCTGCACAACTTTCATCTTGTACTGTTAACTTCACACCTGAACTGTGTTTGTGTGTTTCGCATGTGTGTGTGTTAGTTTTTAGTGTCTATGCCAATAACACCAGATTTCCTCCTGACTAATCCCTAGGAATTCAGTAATCCGGGATGCTCATGTCTCAGATGTGTGGTCTCAGACCTGCTTTAATACAAGCACCAAAGAAAATAATGGAAACGGAACAGAAAAAACGCCAGAAAAGTGATTTTGTGATACATTTGATGTTGTGGTTTTACCTGATATCCCTCATCTCCAGGCTCTCCGCGGTCTCCTCGCTCACCCGGGAGACCCTGCC
Organism: Oncorhynchus mykiss; assembly: GCF_057628025.1. NCBI lineage: Eukaryota > Metazoa > Chordata > Actinopteri > Salmoniformes > Salmonidae > Oncorhynchus > Oncorhynchus mykiss. Next base: position 86,192,508 of record NC_143026.1, read on the forward strand.
CAAACACACACATACATTAGGGCTCTGAATCTTTTAGGAAAGGCTGTATTTCACCTTAAACTCTCTGAGCCAATAACACAATACCTTCCTTCTTATAGGTTACACTGCTTACAATCTATCTACTGTAGCGCTTTGGCACAGGTGGTTGGTGGCACCTTATTTGGGGAGAACGGGCTTTTTTTTTAACCTTCATTTAACCAGTTATGAACAAATTCTTATTTACAACGACGGCCTACACCGGCCAAACCCTGTGCCAATTGTGAGCCACCATATGGGACTCCCAATCACAGCCAGTTGTGATACAGCCTGGATTTGAACCAGGGTGTCTGTTGTGACATTTCTAGTACTGAGATGCAGTGTCTCAGACCACAGCGCCACTTGGGAGGCCAACACACACTCCAGTAATGACTGGAGAGGAATTGGTGGAATGGTATCAAACACATCAAATGCATTGGTTTCCAGGTGTTTGATGCTGTTCCATTCTCTCCGTTCCAGACATTATTTTGAGCCATTCTCCCCTCAGCAGCCTCCAGAAAGCGGCTTTGGACATCCACTCTCTTGGACCGCTGTCAAGCATGGTTGGACAACTACGCCTCAAGCAACACCACTATTAGAAAACGGTTAATGTAATGTTTCATAGGGTGCCATTTTGGACATCACCTCTGACTCAGCCCTAAGTCACACACACATAGGAAGAGGACAGGTAAGTTGAAGGAAGGCGAGACCTACTGGTTCACCTAGAGGCCCGGCAGGTCCTGGGGTCTTACTGTCTTCTCCAGGGTAACCCTGGAACACCATACCAAAATACACTCAGTACACTCTGACACAACAGTAAAATGAGACAGCATACCACAATGCGCCCATCCAAGTCTGGCACAACAAACTGTCTTTTTTATTTCACCTTTATTTAACCAGGTAGGCCAGTTGAGAACAAGTTCTTATTTACAAATGTGACATGGCCAAGATAAAGCAAAGCAGTGCGACAAAAAGAACAACACAGTCATACATGGGATAAACAAATGTACAGTCAATAACACAATTAAAAAATCTATATACAGTGTGTGCAAATGTAGTAAGATTAGGGAGGTAAGGCAATAAATACGCCATAGTGGCGAAATAATTACAATTTAGCATTAACACTGGAGTGATAGATGTGCAGAAGATGATGTGCAAGTAGAGATACTGGGGTGCAAAAGAGCAAAAATAAATAACAATATGGGGATGAGGTAGTTGTGTGGGCTATTTACAGATGAGCTATGTACAGGTGCAGCGATCAGTAAGCTGCTCTGACAGCTGATGCTTAAAGCTAGTGAGGGAGATATAAGTCTCCAGCTTCAGTGATTTTTGCAATTAGTTCCAGTCATTGGCAGCAGAGAACTAGAAGGAAAGGCGGCCAAATGAGGAGTTGGCTTTGGGGATAACCAGTGAAATATACCTGCTGGAGCACATGCTACGGGTGGGTGATTCTATGGTGACCAGTGAGCTGAGATAAGGCGGGGTTTGACCGAGCAAAGAGGATTGGTAGGACAGTCAGTTTTATGTGGATATGTTTAGCAGCATGAGTGAAGGAGGATTTGATGTGAAATAGGAAGCCGATTCTAGATTTAATTTTGGATTGGAGATACTTAATGTGAGTCTGGAAGGAGAGTTTACAGTCTAAACAGACACCGAGGTATTTGCAGTTGTCCGCATATTCTAAGTCTGAAGCGTCCAGAGTAATGATTCTGGATGGGCAGGTGCGGGCAGCGATCGGTTGAAGAGCATGCATTTAGTTTTACTTGCATTTAAGAACAGTTGGAGGCCACGGAAGGAGAGTTGTATGGCATTGAAGCTCATCTGGAGGTTAGTTAACACAGTGTCCAAAGAAGGGCCAGAAGTATACAGAATGGTGTCGTCTGCGTAGAGGTGGATCAGAGAATCACCAGCAGCAAAAGCGACATCACTGATATATACAGAGAAAAGAGACGGCCCGAGAATTGAACCCTGTGGCACCCCCATAGAGACTGCCAGAGGTCCAGACAACAGGCCCTCCGATTTGACACACTGAACTCTATCTGAGAAGTAGTTGGTGAACCAGGCGAGTCAGTCATTTGAGAAACAAAGGCTGTTGAGTCTGCCGATAAGAATGCAGTGATTGACAGAGTCGAAAGCCTTGGCCAGGTCGATGAAGACAGCTGCATAGTACTGTCTTTTATCTATGGCGGTTATGATATCGTTTAGGACCTTGAGTGTGGCTGAGGTGCACCCATGACCAGCTCTGAAACCAGATTGCATAGCGGAGAAGGTACGGTTGGATTCTAAATGGTCGGTGATCTGTTTGTTAACTTGGCTTTCGAAGACTTTAGAAAGGCAGGGCATGATAGATATAGGTCTGTAACAGTTTGCGTCTAGAGTGTTTCCCCCTTTTGAAGAGGGGGATGACCGCGGCAGCTTTCCAATCTTTAGGGATCTCAGACGATGCGAAAGAAAGGTTGAACAGGCTAGTAATAGAGGGTTGCAACAATTGCGGCAGATCATTTTAGAAAGAGAGGATCCAAATTGTCTAGCCCAGCTGATTTGTAGGGGTCAAGATTTTGCAGCTCTTTCAGAACATCAGCTATCTGGATTTGGGTGAAGGAGAAGTGGGGAGGGGGGCTAGGGCAAGTTGCTGTGGGGTGTGCACCTTATAACTCAGGACATTTTGTCTGAAATATGTTGAACACCGCATTCTAAGATTTATAGTGTACATGACTTTATGTAGGATATTGACACAAATTAACCAAGTCTTCGTGGAGAGCTGAAGTCCATGGCATATATCTTCAAAAGGCTGAAAACATAACACTGTGTTTAGGAGGAGGACAAAAAACATGCAAATGCATAGGGTACCTTTTCACCTTTGGGTCCAGGTGGTCCTATGGGTCCTGGTTTGCCGGCATGGCCCTAAGAATAACCAAACCCATGATTATTCACCTATATCTATGTCATATGCTGCATAATATTCACAGAACCCATAACTCACGGTCAACAGACAGTACAATAACACATAAGTTGACACGGCGTGGGTTGTCAACATAGTGTTAATCACGAGGATTTATTATAAACACACTCAGGAAATATATCCCTGGTATAATGACTTATTGTCAGGACCACAGAAATCACTCAACAACTTGGGTGGGTGTGTGATTGAGCTAAGAGTGAGTGTACAGTACAAACAGACTAAAAAGGAACAACGTGAACTTGTAGTGCCCCTGCATCGTTACGAAACTAAAAGCCAGAATGAGATTGGCGATGACCTGGCGTCCTCTGGAGTTGCCAGAGGTTTTGGTTTTATGGTTTGAGGTTGACCATATCCAATTACTTCTTTGTTCTTGTTTGGCTAAGAGACTGGGGTGAATCTCTCTGAGGTGAAGAGACTGGGGTGAATCTCTCTGAGGTGAAGAGACTGGGGTGAATCTCTCTGAGGTGAAGAGACTGGAGTGAGGAGACTGGGGTGAGTCTCTCTGAGGTGAAGAGACTGGAGTGATGAGACTGGGGTGAGTCTCTCTGAGGTGAAGATACTGGGGTGAATCTCTTTTAGGGGAAGAAAGCTGATCTGATAAGGAAGTCAGGAGTCATGACTTGGTGTGAGTGACATGAGTGACATGATGTCACCATAACAGAACAGGGCTTAGAATACCTTTGTTGCATACCTATGTTGTTATTAGTGATTGAAGAGACACACATACCCTTAAGAAACACTTTAAAGTTATTTTTGAACGTGTCTGTGTGTATGAGTGTGTGCAAGTGAGTGAGTCGAGTGAGTGAGATCGAGATTTGAGATTGCGATCGAAGGAGACAGAGAGAGAGAGATATAAAGAGAAGTGTGTTGTTGTAGCACAGACAGGAATAACTCACTGTGTATCCTGCAATTCCAGGCATCCCCTCAGGCCCCATAACTCCTGGACGACCCTGAAAATCATGCAGAAAACAGACACATTTGTTTTTACAACCATTTGTTTTGCTATTCTATCTGCACTATGTGGTTATGCTGAATATAACCTTGGAGTTAAACATTAAGCACCTATGCAGGCTGCATCCCTGGACCTGGGGTGATGTATGACACTAAGCCATACATCTTTCCTTTCCCAGCTATCACAGAGGTTTCATGGCATAACACTCCTGGAAAAGGAGTTTTCCTTCCTCTATGTCTTCCTGTGTGATCCCGTGCTCCAGGGGAAAAACGGTTATTTAAAGCCTCTGCTCTGCTTTTGACATCTGTTTTTTACAACTCATAACAGAAGATCTGATAGGCCTATTGCTTGTCTTCAAACACTACTGGATTAGCAACCTGCTAATTGCTATGCAAAACAGAGGGAGATTCGTTTTAGAGATTAGGAAAGATCTCAGATCACTTCTGCTTAGTCTGAGCTACTGATCCAACAGAGTCTTTGCCAGGTTTGAATAGTGTAATATGAGGTCATTCACTCAGGGTTGCTTCTCCAGAGAGAGAGGGAAACCATTATTTATATAAAATATTACAGGCCTGCCAATGACTTGGGAATTATGCAACTTGTCAATTGTGAGAGTATGTGTATGTATATCAACAAGTATTTCTACTGGGTGGTAGGATGCCGAATGTGTTACCTCATCTCAACCAACACAAGGACACAAGGAAACAGCTCCATTAATTTCAAGTGTTTCTTGTTGAGACTGAATGGAGGCTGCTGTCCTCTTGGCCACTCCATTGACCCGAACAACACAATAACCTGATAGATTCCCTTCAGTACTAATGAGGGACACTTTCCTACACATATTGCACACATAGGAAGTTAGGAGGGGTGAGAACTCAGAGAATAGTTAACTGGGCACTGACCACAGGGCCTATGGTTCCTCTGGCTCCTTTCAGTCCCATCCCTCCTTCTTGGCCGATGTCCCCGATGTCCCCTGTCTCACCGATAGGACCTGGTTTGCCAGCCTCACCCTGAAGACAGAACAACAGTAAAGCTGTGAGAGCACGGACACCCATGAGGAATCGGTGATGTCATTTATCAACACATGCTAATAGTAAAACAGGTGTGTACCTTCTTGCCCTGCCGTCCTCGGTTGCCGGGGGGACCCTGTTTCCCCTCTGGACCCTGGAAGAGAGGCAAACTCATTAGACACTGGGAGATCAAATGGCTGCTGACAAAATCATCTTCTTTGTATCAATTCCATTATGACATCGACCTCACTGAACGCCATGTGCCCCAGAATACTGACCCCTACTGGGACACATTGGCATCATTACCTACTGTACGGCTTAATTGTTGTATCATTATTCTTTTTTGTCATAAGTTTAGCAAATAAACGGACACACTTACAGAGAAACCCCGTTTTCCAGCCACTCCGGTGGTTCCAGGAGGCCCAGGGTCTCCCTCTATCCCCCTGTCCCCTGCCTCACCCATGGGCCCACAGTCACCTGGCTCTCCCTGAGAGAGAGCAAGAGAGAGAGAGCGGGAGAAGAGAAAGATCAAGATCACAGGAAAGAAAGAGTAGGAGAGTAAAGAGACATAGGTTCTAGGAGGCTTCTGAAGTAGGAGCAAAACAGCAAAGGACTTCTCATTTAGCTTATTGTCCAGTACGTTACCTTTGGTCCATCTTTTCCCTGGGGCCCGTCCTCACCAGCAGGACCTGGAAGACCCTACAAACACAGCATCACATTTACTTCAACCAACCATGGTCACTGCTGTTACAATTAATACCATGCTAATATGTTCCTATGGAATGTTTAGGCTTTACTGTCCAGTATGTATAGTTGACTCATATGTATGTAGGCTTACACAGACCCACAGGGCATGAAACAGGTTGTACATTGGAAAGAGCCTGACTGTGACGATTATATTTTCCTTCCGTTATATGTAAGCCATTGTGATTACAGTTTTTGCAGATTGCTTACACACTGAAAGTGAATTCTTAGACAAAAGCATCAACACTTTAACTTTTGCAACCATCCCTTAAACAAAGGCACCAAAAGTACAAACACATTTTCTGCTTTGCACTTTGTTTGCAATTCTGCAACACACTTGCAAAACACTACACACTGTTTCTTACATTAGACATTTCGTTCAAGAATGAAATCTCTTGCAATCATTGGGAAAACACTTCTATTCAAAATGCTAAACATTCCTGAAATTGTCAACACCCACACACAAATACACATGAAAACATTTCTACAGTAATTGAACACCAATTAGTCGGAGCCTTAGCACTACAAATAGACCTCAGGTAAGCTCATCTCTTTTGTGAGAACTTTGCAAACATGAAGGCAGTGAGAGCGAAAGGAAGAGGAAGAGAGGCAGAGGATGAGGATGAGGACAAGAACAAAGAAGGGGACCAGGCAATAGACGGAGACATATTTCCGATGACATTAGGGCCACTTTGGTGGACCAAGTCATAAACCATGGCCTGACGATGAGGGAGGCAGAGAGCCAGCCCAACCTGAGTCGCTACACGGTAGCATCCATAATACAGACATTTAGACTGGAGAACAGGTATGTCTTCAACTTTCTACACTACACTGTACCTACAGTGCCTTGCGAAAGTATTCGGCCCCCTTGAACTTTGCGACCTCTTGCCACATTTCAGGCTTCAAACATAAAGATATAAAACTGTATTTTTTTGTGAAGAATCAACAACAAGTGGGACACAATCATGAAGTGGAACGACATTTATTGGATATTTCAAACTTTTTTAACAAATCAAAAACTGAAAAATTGGGCGTGCAAAATTATTCAGCCCCCTTAAGTTAATACTTTGTAGCGCCACCTTTTGCTGCGATTACAGCTGTAAGTCGCTTGGGGTATGTCTCTATCAGTTTTGCACATCGAGAGACTGACATTTTTTCCCATTCCTCCTTGCAAAACAGCTCGAGCTCAGTGAGGTTGGATGGAGAGCATTTGTGAACAGCAGTTTTCAGTTCTTTCCACAGATTCTCGATTGGATTCAGGTCTGGACTTTGACTTGGCCATTCTAACACCTGGATATGTTTATTTTTGAACCATTCCATTGTAGATTTTGCTTTATGTTTTGGATCATTGTCTTGTTGGAAGACAAATCTCCATCCCAGTCTCAGGTCTTTTGCAGAGGTTTTCTTCCAGAATGGTCCTGTATTTGGCTCCATCCATCTTCCCATCAATTTTAACCATCTTCCCTGTCCCTGCTGAAGAAAAGCAGGCCCAAACCATGATGATGCCACCACCATGTTTGACAGTGGGGATGGTGTGTTCAGGGTGATGAGCTGTGTTGCTTTTACGCCAAACATAACGTTTTGCATTGTTGCCAAAAAGTTCAATTTTGGTTTCATCTGACCAGAGCACCTTCTTCCACATGTTTGGTGTGTCTCCCAGGTGGCTTGTGGCAAACTTTAAACGACACTTTTTATGGATATCTTTAAGAAATGTATTTCTTCTTGCTACTCTTCCATAAAGGCCAGATTTGTGCAATATACAAGTCTCCCACCTCAGCTGTAGATCTCTGCAGTTCATCCAGAGTGATCATGGGCCTCTTGGCTGCATCTCTGATCAGTCTTCTTCTTGTATGAGCTGAAAGTTTAGAGGGACGGCCAGGTCTTGGTAGATTTGCAGAGGTCTGATACTCCTTCCATTTCAATATTATCGCTTGCACAGTGCTCCTTGGGATGTTTAAAGCTTGGGAAATATTTTTTGTATCCAAATCCGGCTTTAAACTTCTTCACAACAGTATCTCGGACCTGCCTGGTGTGTTCCTTGTTCTTCATGATGCTCTCTGCGCTTTTGACGGACCTCTGAGACTATCACAGTGCAGACTTGATTACACACAGGTGGATTGTATTTATCATCATTAGTCATTTAGGTCAACATTGGATCATTCAGAGATCCTCACTGAACTTCTGGAGAGAGTTTGCTGCACTGAAAGTAAAGGGGCTGAATAATTTTGCACGCCTAATTTCTCAGTTTTTGATTTGTTAAAAAAGTTTGAAATATCCAATAAATGTCGTTCCACTTCATGATTGTGTCCCACTTGTTGTTGATTCTTCACAAAAAAATACAGTTTTATGTCTTTATGTTTGAAGCCTGAAATGTGGCAAAAGGTCGCAAAGTTCAAGGGGGCCGAATACTTTCGCAAGGCACTGCATGTAATTGTTGCACATCCTTCTGCATCACAGTACAACACAATGATGTGCTACAACAGGATCTCTGAGAGTAAGCTTTGACACAAAGGACCCTCTCTCTCTCTACAGTGCTTTCCCCTGGCCCAAGAAAAGGGGAGAGAGAGGGGGGAGAGAGAGAGGGAGGGGAGAGAGAGGCTCCTCCGACATCCCTTGAGGTTATTGATACAGTCCAACAGACAAAAACAAATCAGTCTCAACGCTGCCCTGGTCTTCGCCGGCCAAGAGATTACACATCTCCATCAAACGAGGGCACAGTAAATATACGGACATATCGGATTCTCCCAAAAACAAGCAGAGCAGGAATAGGAGCATAGACTGTGTTCAGAAGGTCTTGTGAAGGACTCACTCTCATTCCCTGCTGTCCTTGTTCCCCCTCTCCTCCAACCGGCCCCCCGTGGCCCTGCAGGGACACAACAACAGCGGTGCTCAGGAGTTTATACAAAATAAGATGATAAGACAGCTCTAAGTTCTGTAAATGAGTCTTGAGGTACTGTAGCCCATGGGTATTCCAACTTCCAAATAAAATATTACTTAGATTTAACTACTTTATTTGTAAGTGTTGACTGTGTTTTTCATAGTGCTCAGGAGGTCAAGTCCCCTCAGGGGGACATAACCCAACACAGGGATGAACAGATGCCATGGCCCTCCAAGAGGCTTCTGGGTACAAATAGGACCTGGTAGCGCTCTCAGTTTAACATTGCCATCTTTAAAAAAAAATATTTTTCATACCTAGGGTATGTTGAGGAACATCTTAAGAACAAGTTCAATGGGTGAGTAGGTAAGCGGTAAACTTCACTAGCATGTTGTCTGATTTGTCATTTTGTTTTGGTGGTTTTAAAATCCAAATCAGTAATTCTCTAGGACACTGACCTTTATCCCAGGTTCTCCAACTGGACCTGGCTCCCCCTCTCCGCCAGGAGCTCCCTGTGGAAAGAGAGAGAAGTAAAACAAAGCGTGTGTGTGTGTGTTTGTGTGTGCAAAAGCATGAGGGAGTGTGTGCCAGAAGTATAGTGAAAATCAGCGTGAAATGACAACAAAATAATGAGATCCAATCTTGATATTAAACAACAGTTACCTCATGTCCTTGCTCTCCGTCAGGTCCTGCGTCCCCCGCGGGTCCTTTGGGCCCCTAGAGGAGAAAAACAGCCAATCAGAGGCCACAGGGGTTACAGTGATATCATGTGATGTGGCGCATCATGGTTCGATTGTGTTCAAAGTAACAACTGATCCATAACATATACCTACCCTAACCAGAAACCGTGGACGGATGGCGGCAGCCGCGCAAAACTGAAAGCATGATCCACCGCATTTAACCATGGAAAGAGGTCTGGGAGTATGTCTGAATATAAACAGCGTAGTTATTCCCTCCGCAAGGCAATCAAACATGCGAAACGCCAGTACAGCGACAAGGTGAACTGCGACAAATTCAACAGACACAGGACGTATGTGGCAGGGTCTACAGGAAATCACGGACTACAAAAAGAAATCCAGCCACGTCACGGACACCGATGTCACACTTCCAGACAAACTAAACACCTTCTTTGCCTGCTTTGAGAATAATACAGTGCCACTGTCGTGGCCTGATAACAAGGACTGTGCCCACCCATCTCCTTCTCCATGGCTGATGTGAGTAAAACATTTAAACCTATTAACCCTCGCAAGGCTGCGGGCCTAGACGGCATCCCTAGCCGCGTACTCAAAGCATGTGCAGACCAGCTGGCTAGTGTATTTACGGACATATTCAAATGCTCCCTATCCCAGTCTGTTGTCCACACATGCTTCAAGATGGCATCCATTGTTCCTGTACCCAAAAAGGCAAAGATAAGTGAACTAAATGATAAGTGAACTCACTTCTGTCATCATGAAGTGCTTTGAGAGACTAGTCAAGAATCATATCACCTCCACCTTACCAGCCACCCTAGACCCACTTCAGTTTGCATACTGTCCCAACAGGTCCACAGACAATGCAATCACCATCACACTGCACACTGCCCTAACCCATCTGGACAAAAGGAATACCTATGTAAGAATGCTGTTCATTGACTACCACTCAGCATTCAACACCATATTACCCTCCAAGCTCATCATCAAGCTGGAGGCCCTGGGTCTCAACCCCGCCCTGTGCAACTGGGTCCTGGACTTTCTGATGGGCTGTCCCCAGGTTGTGAAGGTAGGAAACAACATCTCCACTTCGCTGACCCTCAACACTCAGCCCCCTCTTGTACTCCCTGTTCACCCACGACTGCGTGGCAATCCAAGCCTCAAACTCAATCATCAAGTTTGAAGACAACACAACAGTAGTGGGCTTGATTACCAAAAACGACGAGACAGCCAACAGGGAGGAGGTGAGGGCACTCGGAGTGTGGTGCCAGGAAAATAACCTCTCACTCAATGTCAACAAAACAAAGGAGATGATCCTGGACTTCAGGAAACAGCAGAGGGAGCACCCCCTTATCCACATTGAAGGGACAGCAGTTATAAGGGCACAAGGCGAGACCCAAATGCAGACAGGAAGCAGATGGTTGAGCTCCGATACTTATTATAACAAAATGGGTAGGGAAAAGACAGGTTGGGGACAGGCGAGAGTTCATAAACCAGGTCAGAGTCCAAACAGTACCAGGCGATAGGCAGGCTCGAGGTCAGGACAGGCAGAGAGGTCAGGCAAGCGGCTTCAACGTCAGGACAGGCAAGGGTCAAAACCAGGAGGGCTAGGAAAAAACAGAGACTGGGAAAGATAGGAGCTAGGAAAAACGCTGATTGACTTGGCAAAACAAGACAAACTGGCACAGAGAGACAAGAAACACAGGGAAAAATACACCGGGGACTAATGGGGAAAACAGGTGACACCTGGATGTGGGAGACAATCACAAAGACAGGTGAAACAGATCAGGGCGTGACAGCAGGGCATGACAGCAGTGGAGAAGATGGAAAGTTTTGAGTTCCTCGGCGTACACATCACAGACAAACTGAAATGGTCCACCCACACAGACAGTGTGGTGAAGAACCTCAGGAGGCTGAAGAAATTTGTCTTGTCACCCAAAACCCTGACAAACTTTTACAGATGCACAATCGAGAGCATCTTGTTGGGCTGTATCATTGAAATTTGGCATTCGCCAGCCCTGCTGTCACGCCCTGATCTGTTTCATCTGTCTTTGTGATTGTCTACCACGATGCGGGAACTGCACCGCCCTCAACCGCAAGGCTTTCCAGAGGGTAAACTACAGAGGGCAAACTACCTGCCCTCCATGACAACTACAGCACCTGATGTCTCAGGAAGGCCAGAAACATAATCAAGGACATCAACCACCAGAGCCACTGCCTGATCACACCGCTACCATCCAGAAGGCGAGGTCAGTACAGGTGCCTCAAACGTGGGACCGAGAGACAGAAAATCAGCTTCTATCTCAAGGCCATCAGACTGCTAAACAGCAATCACTAACTCAGAGAGGCTGCTGCCTACATTGAGACCCAATCACTGACGACTTTAATTGTCAGGCTGTGGGTAACTGGTGCATGGAATCAGGCGCAGGAGAGCAGAGATGAGAGTACAATTCCACGAACTGCACCAGTATAAAACAAATACTAAAGGTGCGTGAAAATACAGGTCACTCGTAAATAACGACCATAAAAACGAACCTGGCAAACAATACCAGTCATAAAGATACAACCTGAACATAATAAACAAACACGCACACCAACATGGGGGAAACAGAGGGTTAAATAATGAACATGTAATTGGCGAATAGAAACCAGGTGTGTAGAAAACAAAGACAAAACAAATGGAGAATGAAAAGTGGATCGGCGATGGCTAGAAAGCCGGTGACGTCGACTGCTAAACGCCGCCCGAACAAGGTGAGGGACCGACATCAGCGGAAGTCGTGACATTAATAAATGGATCACTAGTCACTTTATACAATGCACTCTAAATAATGCCACTTTAATGATGTTTACATATCTTACATTGCTCATATCACATGTATATACTGTATTTTATACCATCTATCGCACCTTGCCTATTCACCCCTTTAGATTTGTGTGTATTTGGTTGTTGGTGGGGAATTGTTAGATTACTTGTTAGATATTACTGCATTGTCGGAACTAGAAGCACAGGCATTTTGCTACACTCGCATTAACATCTGCTAACTGTGTGTATGTGACAAATAAAACGTGATTTTATTTGATGACTGTGGAGCTTTTTGAAATATCTTAGTCAAATAAATTGTATTTGACTGTTTGACCTTCTTGATGCTCTGAAGGGGTCCACTGTTTTCCATGAAATATGAGAATTTGGAGACTAATGCTTGAGAGGGATAATGTGGGGGTTAATTTTGTGTGAGTGTGTGTTTGTCTGTGCGTGTCTGTGTGCCTGTGTCTGCGTGTGTGTTTGTGTGCCTGTGTGTGTGTGTGTGCCTGTGTGTGTGTGTGTGTCTCTCCGTTTGTCTGTGTGTCTCTCTGTGTGTCTGTGTGTTTTTCTGTGTGTGTGTGCCTGTGTGTGTGTTTGTTTGTGTGTGTGTGTGTGTGTGTGTATGTGTGTGTGTGTGTGTGCGTATGTGTGTGTGCGTGCCTGAGTGTGTGTTTGTATGTGTGTGTGTGTGCGTGCCTGAGTGTGTGTTTGTCAGCATCAAAGCTGGAATCATTAGTCACACTCACATCCCATCAGCCACATGAAATCACACCGTTCTTTACAGCTTGTGTTTTACAGAGCCCTGGAACATCTGATTCAGGGTGCAGGAGTAATACCAGAGCTGATTATATTAATAGAAATAAAAACATATAGGGATGGCTGCCTTTACACAGGCAGCACAATTCTAATACTTTTTTCACTAATTGGTCTTTTGACCAATTAGAAGAAAGAATATCAGAATTGGGCTGCCTGTCCACAACAAAGTCCAAATGCCTCAGGAGGAAGAGAGGCTTAATCGATTTAATGTTTAATGTTCACCTCACAGGGATAGTCTGTTTGACATTCCTATACCACAGAACAATCACAGCCACAGCCAAAGTGTCATAGCTAAGACCCAGAGTGTTTCCTATCAGGTTGTGTGGTTAGGTCGGAAAACTACTGGCCCTCATCACGCTAAGAGAGGTCATGAGATGTATCCTTTTAGGGAGTTTTCTACTGTGTTGCTGCTTACACTTTAGGGGTCTAGGCAGGGTTCCTGTAAAGAACTTTATGACAACTGTTTGACTGATTGATTGGTTGGTCGATACTCACTGGTTCACCATGGGCACCCTTCTCTCCTGTGCTGCCAGGGATCCCAGCTTTCCCCTGAGAGAGAGACAGAGGTCAAAGTTCACCAACATATTATTACAGGCTGAACTTAACCAGATACAGAGCCTACAAGAGACACTATCAATGGATCTGATTGGTCTGGAGAAACAAACATAAAAAACAGCAAGTCATGCAGAAAATAAAGTGTACATCTAATATTCCAGGAATGGAAAAATCCCCTTTGAGAAGTTGGGAAGGGACAAGCCTGTGAACTTGACCCTTGAACTTGATCCATAGCATCCTGAACACAAACACTGAGGAAGCAGTTTCTGTTACAACTGGGGAAGGAAGCTATTGAATGTGGTGTAACAAGCATATCAAATGTGCATCAAAGGTATCACATCTGATCTGAAATACTTGGTTGCTTTATAAATCTAGGATCAGTGTGATATTCTATGCACATCCGTTGTCCATCATGACTAACCCAGGCTCTGTTACACAGGAGACACACAACATACACAACCTTTAGCCATCTCAAAAGGTCTTTGTCCCAGCAATGTATGTCACATCATTCACATCAAGTTATGAACATACTAAAGTGCAAAGTCATGATGTCAAAGTTAGGACTATGTCTTAAAGGTCCAGTGCAGTCCAAATTCAGTTTCTCATGTGCTCTGTATCATATTGTACAACCGCTTATCAAACTAACACTGTAAAAGTCTGAAAACATTTCATCAGTGTTATTTCCTGCTGGTTGAAATTACAATCTACATAGGACCTTCTAATCAGAATGTTTGGCATTGGTGGAGTTCAGCTGTTGACATCACCAGGCATCAATTAAGTTAATAGACCGATAACAAAGTGAGTTCCAAACCTCTCTTCCAATAACAGCAACTTTTAAGGTGCCCTCCCCCTCCCTACTCAGACAACTCCCAGACAGTCCTAGCAAAATGATTGGTTGAGAAATTGAAAACTTTTACCGTAAGGTACTTAATTGTTACCCAGAAATGATTTGATGTTTATATAAAAAACGGCTGGATTGGGCCTTTAATCATCTCTGTGGTAAATCTTTCACAGGCTTAAAGGTCCCCTCATAGATTCAGATTCAGAGTTTTTAATAGTCAGAGTTGCAGGTGTGATTGCAGGGTACAGTTAAATGACTACCTGGCATGATGACTCCTTGCTGTCCCCAGTCCACCTGGCCGTGCTGCTGCTCCAGTTTCAGCGGTTTTGCCTGCGGCAATGGAACCCTGACCTGTTCACCTGTCCCAGACCTGCTGTTTTCAACTCTCTAGAGACAGCAGGAGCGGTAGAGATACTCTCAATGATCGGCTATGAAAAGCCAACTGACATTTACTCCTGAGGTGCTGACCTGTCGCACCCTTGACAACCACTGTGATTATTATTATTTGACCATGCTGGTCATTTATGAACATTTGAACATCTTGGCCATGTTCTGTTATAATCTCCACCCGGCACAGCCAGAAGAGGACTGGCTACCCCTCATAGCCTGGTTCCTCTCTAGGTTTCTTCCTAGGTTTTGGCCTTTCTAGAGAGTTTTTCCTAGCCACCGTGCTTCTACACCTGCATTGCTTGCTGTTTGGGGTTTTAGGCTGGGTTTCTGTACAGTACTTTGAGATATCAGCTGATCTAAGGAGGGCTGTGCATAGGGGGAGTAGCAGGGGTGGGATGGGGGTGTCCATAGAGGGAGTAGCAGGGGGGAGTAGGTAGCTGACTAGTGGTTCTCTCTCCAACCATGTTCCTGGAGAGCTACCCTCCTGTAGGTTCTCTCTCCAACCATGTTCCTGGAGAGCTACCCTCCTGTAGGTTCTCTCTCCAACCATGTTCCTGGAGAGCTACCCTCCTGTAGGTTCTCTCCAACCCTGTTCCGGGAGAGCTACCCTCCTGTAGGTTCTCTCTCCAACCATGTTCCTGGAGAGCTACCCTCCTGTAGGTTCTCTCTCCAATCCTGTTCCTGGAGAGCTACCCTCCTGTAGGTTTTCTCTTCAACCGCTGTTGTAATGGTAAGTGTACAGCACTACCCTAGATCACATAACACAATGACCAACTGAAATCTGTCTGTACAGCACAGAGCAAACTGATGAAAAAGGAACGGAGGAAAGATGGATGGGACTGGTAATTCTCAGAACTCTTCTTACAAATGCCCTCAGAGAGAGAGAGAGAGGGCTGAAAACAGCAATAAATCATGATTCCTTATAACACGGGAATACTTTTATTAAAACTGTAAATGAAAGCTCTGTGTGCACAAATGCTCCCATAATATGTCAGCGGGAACTGAACGGAACATCCAGGCTGAAATATGGGGGCGGTTAAGAAAGCCATTATTCAATGACACTATCATAAAGTGCATGCAGTCATTTAAGGAAGATGATATGAAAGAGCAGATGACTTCAGAGCTTTGCTTAGTCACTCTGTTCCTCAAAGATGTATTTTTCAACACTGAACACAAGATGGCGCTGTGGCTCTAGAGGTGACTGGGGAGAAGATTGAGTTCCTCTACGCTGCCTGTCAGATCTTTGTTAGCTTTAATAGTTTCCTCACGACAGTAAACATACTGTTAGTTACTGGAGTAAACGTACTGTTAGTTACTGGATTAAACGTACTGTTAGTTACTGGAGTAAACATACTGTTAGTTATTGGAGTAAACATACTGTTAGTTACTGGAGTAAACCTACTGTTAGTTACTGGAGTAAACATACTGTTAGTTACTGGAGTAAACATACTGTTAGTTATTGGAGTAAGCATACTGTTAGTTACTGGAGTAAACATACTGTTAGTTACTGGAGTAAACATACTGTTAGTTACTGGAGTAAACATACTGTTAGTTTTGCTGGAGTAAACATACTGCTAGTTACTGGAGTAAACATACTGCTAGTTACTGATGTAAACATACTGTTAGTTACTTGAGTAAACATACTGTTAGTTACTGGAGTAAACATACTGTTAGTTACTGGAGTAAACATACTGTTAGTTACTGGAGTAAACATACTGTTAGTTACTGGAGTAAACATACTGTTAGTTACTGGAGTAAACATACTGTTAGTTACTGGAGTAAACATACTGTTAGTTACTGGAGTAAACATACTGTTAGTTACTGGAGTAAACATACTGTTAGTTACTGGAGTAAACATACTGTTAGTTACTGGAGTAAACATACTGTTAGTTACTGGAGTAAACATACTGTTAGTTACTAGAGTAAACATACTGTTAGTTACTGGAGTAAACATACTGCTAGTTACTGGAGTAAACCTACTGTTAGTTACTGGAGTAAACATACTGTTAGTTACTGGAGTAAACATACTGTTAGTTACTGGAGTAAACATACTGTTAGTTACTGGAGTAAACATACTGTTAGTTACTGGAGTAAACATACTGTTAGTTACTGGAGTGGAGTAAACATACTGTTAGTTACTGGAGTAAACATACTGTTAGTTACTGGAGTAAACATACTGCTAGTTACTGATGTAAACATACTGTTAGTTACTGGAGTAAACATACTGTTAGTTACTGGAGTAAACATACTGTTAGTTACTGGAGTAAACATACTGTTAGTTACTGATGTAAACATACTGTTAGTTACTGGAGTAAACATACTGTTAGTTACTGGAGTAAACATACTGTTAGTTACTGGAGTAAACATACTGTTAGTTACTGGAGTAAACATACTGTTAGTTACTGGAGTAAACATACTGCTAGTTACTGGAGTAAACATACTGTTAGTTACTGGAGTAAACATACTGTTAGTTACTGGA
Source organism: Oncorhynchus mykiss (assembly GCF_057628025.1). Classification (NCBI taxonomy): domain Eukaryota; kingdom Metazoa; phylum Chordata; class Actinopteri; order Salmoniformes; family Salmonidae; genus Oncorhynchus; species Oncorhynchus mykiss. The sequence goes on from NC_143026.1 coordinate 86,209,639, forward strand.
GTAAACATACTGTTAGTTCCTGGAGTAAACATACTGTTAGTTACTGGAGTAAACATACTGTTAGTTAGTGGAGTAAACATACTGCTAGTTACTGGAGTAAACATACTGTTAGTTACTGGAGTAAACATACTGTTAGTTACTGATGTAAACATACTGTTAGTTACTGAAGTAAACATACTGTTAGTTACTGGAGTAAACATACTGTTAGTTACTGGAGTAAACCTCACTCTAAAAGCCCAATCTGCAGCACCCAACTCTAAAAGCCCACTCTTCTATAGATCAATGTACAGTAGAGATGTCTGATGGCAATTTCATGGTCTCACCATGTTCTACACGTTGGGAGTTCCAGCTGCATTATTGTGTGTTTTACTGCTCATGAGAAATTACCTGTTATAAACCGGGTGGTTCGATCCCTGAATGCTGATTGGCTGACAGCTGTGGTATATCAGACAGTATACGGGTATGACAAAACACGTATTTCGACTGCTCTAATTACGTTGGCAACTCGTTTATAATAGCAATAAGGCACCTCAGGGGTTTGTGTTATATGACCAATATACCATGACTAAGGCCTGTATCCAGGCACTCTGCGTTGCGTCGTTGCTAAGAAAAGCACTTAGTCATGGTATATTGGCCATATACCACACCCCCTCAGGCCTTATTGCTTAACTGTAACACCGCAACAACACCCATTCATTCCCCCGAAACACACAAACTGACCTGTTTGAACATAGACCTTGCTCTATGCAAATGACAAATGATGGCATTTAGATGCTGAGCAGGACAGGTCACTGCTAGTATGTGTGTGTTTGTGTGTCTGTGTGTGTGTCACATCAGTTAATAACACATAGAAACAATGTTTGTCAAGTGTTACGCCAAGTCTGACTTAACAGGGCTGAAAATAGGTCATTTATCAAACCAAACAAGCAAGCCAAGCATCTGTGAATGGATCCAAGAGTCATTGAGCATGCATCAGGCACTACCAGGCAATCTCTAGTTAGGGATCATCATGTCTGGCTAGCCACAGATACAGAGATGCAGAGAGAAATGTTTGTACAGGGCTAACAGCAGCCAACACTATGAATTGTGTAGAGCACTTTTGTCTGTATGTTTCTTTAATCACATTTCCCGTCAGTAGGGAATCATTTGATCCTTCAGTGGTTATATCACAACACTGCAATCCATCATTAACTAAGTAGAAAAGCAGATATTTTCCCCCGTAGTGAAGACTGTTACAACATTGAAAACATCCCAGTCTCAGTTTTACGCCGCCAGGAACACAAGGGGATCGAAGCACACACCAGCCACAAGGTCATGGTACTATGGAACAGGCCATTGACACCACCAGACCCGGGCTTTCGTGGCTATAGCCACGAATGATTTTGTCCCAGCCCTGAGTCTTTTTCCCTGCTGGGATGGTGTAAAACAAGCTAGGCTACACTGCAATGAATACTCCAAACATGGGCCCTGGCCTGCCTTTTCAGTGCTGCCTAAAACCAGCATTTCTGTGTACGGTGGCACTTTAGGAGGTGAAGTCAAAGTGCTACATTTTTAATTCGTCCCCAAAAATGATATTCCGCCGTATGCGGGCAACTGTTCATTCTCTGAGGGAGAGAACACAAAGACGAGAAGGATAATCGAGGTAAACTTTGTTAGCTTGCTATTGCTTTAGCACATTTTGTTAGCCCATGATGATGTTATTCAGAGTTATTCACCTCAAAGTAAGCCAGATTCGAGTAACTTACATTTCAACATATTGACTCAAAAGCTGCATTGACAGATAATGTTAAGCTAACTAACTAACTAACTAACTAACGTGAGGGACTACTCAGTCTAGCTAGCAGATTTCATGAGCAGGGTTTTGACAGTATAGTTACTGATTAGCTATCTGGACACCAATTACTGTCTAATCAAGTATTGTGCAAATATGCAAAAAATTGCTAATAAAGATAGCTAGCTAACTTAAGGCTAACATGATGTTAGCTACTTTTGGTAACGTCAGCTCAATTAGCTACAGTTGAAGTCGGAAGGTTACATACACCTTAGCCAAATACATTTAAACTCAGTTTCACAATTCCTGACATTTAATCCTAGTAAAAATTCCCTATCTTAGGTCAGTTAGGATCACCACTTTATTTTAAGATTAACATACACTCAATTAGTATTTGGTAGAATTGCCTTTCAATTGTTAAACTTGTGTCAAGCATTTCGTGTAGCCTTCCACAAGCTTCCCACAATAAATTGGGTGCATTTTGGCCCATTCCTCTTGACAGAGCTGGTGTAAGTGAGTCAGGTTTGTAGGCCTCCTTAATCGCACACGCTTTTTCAGTTCTGCCCATAAATTTTCTATGCGATTGAGGTCAGGGCCTTGTGATGGCCACTCCAATACGTTGACTTTGTTGTCCTTAAGCCATTTTGCCACAACTTTGGAAGTATGTTTGGGGTCATTGTCCATTTGGAAGATCCATTTGCAACTAAGCTTTAACTTCCTGACCGATGCCTTGAGATGTTGCTTCAATATATCCACATCATTTTCCCCCCTCATGATGCCATCTATTTTGTGAAGTGCACCAGTCCCTCCAGCAGCAAAGCACCCTCCACAACATGATGCTGCCACCCCCGTGCTTCATGGTTGGGATGGTGTTCTTCGGCTTGCAAGCCTCCCCCTTTTCCTCCAAACATAACGATGGTCATTATGGCCAAACAGTTCTATTTTGGTTTCATCAGACCAGAGAACAATCTTTGTCCCCATGTGCAGTTGCAAACCGTAGTTTGGCTTTTTTATGGTGGTTTTGGAGCAGTGGCTTCTTCCTTGCTGAGTGGCCTTTCAGGTTATATCGATATAGGACTCATTTTTACTGTGGATATAGATACTTTTGTACCGGTTTCCTCCAGCATCTTCACAAGGTCCTTTGCTGTTGTTCTGGGATTGATTTGCACTTTTCGCACCAAAGTATGTTCATCTCTAGGAGACAGAACGCGTCTCCTTCCTGAGCGGTATGACGGCTATGTGGTCCCATGGTGTTTATACTTGCATACTATTGTTTGTACAGATGAATGTGGTACCTTCAGGTGTTTGGAAATTGCTCCCAAAGATGAACCAGACTTGCGGAGGTCTACAATTTCTTTTCAGAGGTCTTGGCTGATTTATTTTGATTTTCTCATAAAGTCAAGCAAAGAGTCACTGAGTTTGAAGGTAGGCCTTGAACTACATCCATAGGTACACCTCCAATTGACTCAAATGATGTCAATTAGACTACCAGAACCTTCTAAAGCAATGACATCATTTTCTGGAATTTTCCAAGCTGTTTAAAGGCACAGTCAACTTTGTGTATGTAAACTTCTGACCCACTGGAATTGTGATACAGTGAATTATAAGTGAAATAATATCTGTAAACAATGGTTGGAAAAAATGCACAAAGTAGATATCCTAACCGACTTGCCAAAACAATATTTTTTTAACAAGACTTTTGTGGAGTGGTTGAAAACAAGTTTTAATGACTCCAACCTAGGTGTATGGAGACTTCCGACTTCAACTGTAGCTATCTGTTGAAAAACAAAGCTGGATAGTATTTGAGTATTTTTTCCCAGTTTATAGAAGATGGACGTACGGAATTGAAGATGCAGCTCAGTAAACACAGAGCAGGTTGTTGTATTTGCAGGAGTAAGTGGATACATTGTGTGTGTGTGTGAGTGTGTGTGTGTGTGTGTGTGTTTACAATATAATTATTTAGCATCTAGCTACATAGGTTGGCTGACAACGTCACGAAAACGATGTGCACGCTTCCAAGGGGCATAAATCAGCCTGTTGTGATTCTGGATGGCAAGATTGCTAGCAAGAATGACACTGCCATGTGGGGAATAATTAGTGGATTATTTCAGCATGCTTCATCAAGTTATTGATACCATGTCTTCTTTTGAAGTGTTTTGACTGATTTCATGACAATGCAAATACGGCAAACATTGGCTGGCTAGCTAACCAATAACTACAACAATGTTTTTGAAACAGCAAGTGGTCATTGTGAAAATGTATTTGTTTTCAATCTACATTGGAGACTAAACTTTTTTAATTTTACTAGGCAAGTCAGTTAAGAACAAATTCTTATTTTCAATGACGGCCTAGGAACAGTGGGTTAACTGCCTGTTCAGGGGCAGAACGACAGATTTGTCACCTTGTCAGCTCGGGGATTCGAACTTGCAACCTTTCGGTTACTAGTCCAATGCTCTAACCAATAGGCTACCCTGCCGCCCCACACTAAGCTTACATGTTAACAATTTCAGCCAACCTCATCTGTTTTGTTCCATGGCTGCATGTATTTTGATTTGGTTGCTAAAGCAACAGAGAGAACACAGGTATTGTGGTTTGTGAAGGGTAAGACATTTGAATGTTAATCAGGTTTAAGATTGAGTGAAAAAATTCAGGTAAACATTATTTGTCTGTTATATTGCTTCTCTGTGTGTTTGTCTGTTCAGGATTCTCCATATTGCTACGGCACTGATACTATGCCGTCTCTGTAATAATATAGGAGATCCAGGGAAGCAGAACTTCAGACAGCAAGGAAGAGAGGTTACCAGACAGGACAGAGAGAACACATAGAGAGGTTAGCAGACAGGACAGAGAGAACACAGAGAGAGGTTACCAGACAGGACAGAGAGAGGTTAGCAGACAGGACAGAGAGAACACAGAGAGAGGTTAGCAGACATGACAGAGAGAACACAGAGAGAGGTTACCAGACAGGACAGAGAGAACACAGAGAGGGGTTAGCAAACAGGACAGAGAGAACACAGAAAGAGGTTAGCAGACAGGACAGAGAGAACACAGGGAGAGGTTACCAGACAGGACATAGAGAGGTTACCAGACAGGACAGAGAGAGGTTACCAGACAGGACAGAGAGAACACAGAGAGGGGTTACCAGACAGGGCAGAGAGAGGTTACCAGACAGGACAGAGAGAGATTACCAGACAGGACAGAGAGAGGTTACCAGACAGGACAGAGAGAACACAGAGAGAGGTTACCAGACAGGACAGAGAGAACACAGAGAGAGGTTACCAGACAGGACAGAGAGAACACAGAGAGAGGTTACCAGACAGGACAGAGAGAACACAGAGAGGTTACCAGACAGGACAGAGAGAACACAGAGAGAGGTTACCAGACAGGACAGCGAGAACACAGAGAGAGGTTACCAGACAGGGCAGAGAGAGGTTACCAGACAGGACAGAGAGAGGTTACCAGACAGGACAGAGAGAACATAGAGAGAGGTTACCAGACAGGACAGAGAGAACACAGAGAGAGGTTACCAGACAGGACAGAGAGAACACAGAGAGAGGTTACCAGACAGGACAGAGAGAACACAGAGAGGTTACCAGACAGGACAGAGAGAACACAGAGAGAGGTTACCAGACAGGACAGAGAGAACACAGAGAGAGGTTACCAGACAGGACAGAGAGAACACAGAGAGAGGTTACCAGACAGGACAGAGAGAACACAGAGAGAGGTTACCAGACAGGACAGAGAGAACACAGAGAGAGGTTACCAGACAGGACAGCGAGAACACAGAGAGAGGTTACCAGACAGGACAGCGAGAACACAGAGAGAGGTTACCAGACAGGGCAGAGAGAGGTTACCAGACAGGACAGAGAGAGGTTACCAGACAGGACAGAGAGAACATAGAGAGGTTACCAGACAGGACAGAGAGAACACAGAGAGAGGTTACCAGACAGGACAGAGAGAACATAGAGAGGTTACCAGACAGGACAGAGAGAACACAGAGAGAGGTTACCAGACAGGACAGCGAGAACACAGAGAGAGGTTACCAGACAGGGCAGAGAGAGGTTACCAGACAGGACAGAGAGAGGTTACCAGACAGGACAGAGAGAACATAGAGAGGGGTTACCAGACAGGACAGAGAGAACACAGAGAGAGGTTACCAGACAGGACAGAGAGAACACAGAGAGGTTACCAGACAGGACAGAGAGAACATAGAGAGGGGTTACCAGACAGGACAGAGAGAACACAGAGAGAGGTTACCAGACAGGACAGAGAGAACATAGAGAGAGGTTACCAGACAGGACAGAGAGAGGTTACCAGACAGGACAGAGAGAACATAGAGAGGGGAGGCCCACACAAGACAAACATGGCACATTCCTCTCAAGCCAGAGAAGGTAGTCCTTGCTAAACATTACCTCTCAAAAAAAGAAAGATGCCACTTTTGACATGTCCTGTGTGTATAAATTGTTAGACCCTGATATGTTCCCATCACTGAAGACAATCATACAGGCCGCGCTGACCATCCCAGTTAGCATTTGTGAGACATCTTTCTGTGCATTAATTAAAGACATCTACATACCTGGCTTAGGAGCCCAATGACCCAAGATAGAATGCGTCATGACAATTGACAAAGATATACATACTAACACACTTGGGAAAGAGTGAAGTCATAGACAGGTTTGCACCTACAGTTTAATTTTGTATAATTTCTAATCTTTATGGATGGACTAACATCCTAGTACTGTATAATATAACTGACAAGCATTGTGCATCTTTATTTGGAGAAAGGATTGTATGCTGGTACATGTGTGGAGAATTGTGAAGTGTTGTTACTACAGGACTGTTGGACGGGGTGTATTTGTTTTTGTGTAATTCATTAGAAATATTGTCCTGTAGGTAATTGACCTTGGAATCTGCGATTTATTACCACAAATATTATAAAATCATGATTTCAAACGTGTTTGGTGCCTGCATTTTTACACATTATCTGCAAAAGTTGTCGTTTATGCAGTTCCAACATAATCCAAAGGATGGCAGCCTAAAATCCCAATCCTGCTATATTGCACGTAACTAGAATTTGCGAGTAGCATGACTAGCTCACATTAGTTAGTAGTAACCATCATCAACAGTAACCATCATCAACAGTGACCATCATCAACAGTGACCATCATCAACAGTGACCATCATCAACAGTGACCATCATCAACAGTGACCATCATCAACAGTGACCATCATCAACAGTGACCATCATCAACATGAGGCTTTTTTTGTTGCCAATCAAATATTGGACATGGTTTCTGAAAACATTGCAATAAATTACAAATACTTTTTCCAACAATTTATCTTCATGGAAAATTAGGATATAGTTATGCACTTCATTTGTACATGAATATGTACATAATACATTGTACATAATATTATTGACACCATATTCCATGAGTTTACTGACCACAATCCATTGAATTAATGTTAAGAAGTGTTAATAATTTGGCATCAAGAGGGAACAGCGCATGGAAGAAAGCAGTGAGATATGCAACAAAGTGTTATGTTTCTGCAAAATGGTCACTGCTAGCTTCTGAGGAGCTTCATTTCAGTACTCTACTAAATGTAGGTAAAACTAAGCATATGTTGTTCTCTTGAGCGCATTAAAAATAACTCTGATGATTTAAGATATGTGCCTGCACACACACACACACACACACACACGCGCGCGCGCGCGCACGTGCACACACACACACACGCGCGCGTGCACACACACACACACACACACTTCATATCAATCTAGGTTATTTTAATGGATGAAATTAGTATTTTATACACCACCTTTAATCGGGGCCTATATTACAGGTAGAAAGCTGTGGTGGAAATGATTGTAATCGGGGCCTATATTACAAGTAGAAAGCTGTGGTGGAAATCATTTTAATCGGGGCCTATATTACAGGTAGAAAGCTGTGGTGGAAATTATTGTAATCGGGGCCTATATTACAGGTAGAAAGCTGTGGTGGAAATCATTTTAAATCGGAGCCTATATTACAAGTAGAAAGCTGTGGTGGAAATAATTTTAATCGGGGCCTATATTACAGGTAGAAAGCTGTGGTGGAAATCATTTTAATCGGGGCCTATATCACAGGTAGAAAGCTGTGGTGGAAATCATTTTAATCAGGGCCTATATTACAGGTAGAAAGCTGTGGTGGAAATCATTTTAATCAGGGCCTATATTACAGGTAGAAAGCTGTGGTGGAAATCATTTTAATCGGGGCCTATATTACAAGTAGAAAGCTGTGGTGGAAATCATTTTAATCGGGGCCTATATTACAGGTAGAAAGCTGTGGTGGAAATCATTTTAATCGGGGCCTATATCACAGGTAGAAAGCTGTGGTGGAAATTATTGTAATCGGGGCCTATATTACAGGTAGAAAGCTGTGGTGGAAATTATTGTAATCGGGCCTACAGTATATTACAGGTAGAAAGTGGTGGAAGTTCTTTATAGGGCTGGGACTGTATTACAGGTAGAAATCTGTGGTGGAAATAATTTATAGGGCAAGGATTATTTTACAGGTAGAAAGCTGTGGTGGAAATAATGTTAATGGGGGCATATATTACAGGTAGAAAGTGTGGTGTAAATAATTTTAACGGGGGCCTATATAACAGGTAGAAAACTGTGGTCTAAATTCTTTATAGGGGCGGGACTTTTAATACATAGTCCCATGTAGCTCTGGTGTTGGCCTCTTTACCTCATGTCAATCAAACCTGTCAATCAAACATGGCAACCAAACCTGTCAATCACACCTGTCAACGTAATGGAGATACAGTGTGTAGGTGAATGTAATGCAAGGTACTCACAGGTTTCCCTGATAGGCCTCTCTCCCCTGGACCGCCAGCTTTACCCTGCAAGAGGAAAGGCATGTAATAGATAGTTGAGTCACGGCAATTCAGGGGTGGGAAACTCCAGTCCTCGGGGGCCTGATTGGTGTCACAATGTTTCTCCAGCCCTAAACAATGTTTCTCTCCTAAACTGAAGATCATGATTAGGTGATTATTGGAGTCAGGTGTGTTAGCTGGGGCAAAACCAATCAGGCCCCGCGAGGACTGGAATTGCCCACCCCTGCAGGGATAATTGCATGAGTGTATCAGTTATACAGTACCATCCCTAGTGGACTACGAACACTAGTTCGTATTACAGATGTAGGATCTTAATTTGATCACCACATTGCAGGAGATCTTACCTGCAATGCAGCACATTTAAAACTTGTAGTATATTTGAGGTTTTAAAAGGCTCCTGAAGTTTGTAATTTCCTCTGAAATTTCAGACTTGTTTTTCTTTATGAAAAATGTATCAACCCCTACAAAAATGTCAATTTATTATACTGAACAAAAATATAAACACAGCATGCAACAATTTCAAATATTTTACTGAGTTACAGTTCCTATAAGGAAATGTGTCAATTGAAATAAATTCATTAGGCCCTAATCTATGGGCGTGGATCAGAAAACCAGTCAGTATCTGGTGTGACCAGCACTTGCCTCATGCAGCGCGACTCATTTCCTTCACCTAGAGTTGATCAGGCTGTTGATTGTGCCCTGTGGAACATTGTTCCACTCCTGTGTGAAGTTGCTGGATATTGGCGGGAACTGGAACACACTGTCGTACACGTTGATCCAGAGCATCCCAAACATGCTCAATGGGTGACATGTCTGGTGAGTATGCAGACCATGGAAGAACTGGGACATTTTCAGCTTCCAGGAAATGTGTACAGATGCTTGCAACATGGGGCCTTGCTCTATCATGCTGAAACATGAGGTGATGGTGAAAAGGCACAACAATAGGCCTCAGGATAAAATGCAATTGTGTTCGTTGTCCGTAGCTTATGTCTGCCCATACCAAAACCCCACTGCCACCATGGCGCACTCTGTTCACAACGTTGACAGCAGCAAACCGCTTGAGCATAGGACACCATACACGCAATCTGCCATCTGCCCGGTACAGTTGAAACCGGGATTCATCCGTGAAGAGCACACTTCTTCTTCATCAACGGTGAGGATTTTCCCACTGAAGTGGGTTACTATACCGAACTGCAGTCAGGTCAAGACCTGGTGAGGACGACGAGCACGAGAAGAAATTCTTTGGTTGCTCAAACCGTTTCATCAGCTTTTCCGGGTGGCTGGGATCAGATGATCCCACAGGTGAAGAAGCCGGATGTGGAGGTCCTGGGCTGGCGTGGTTACACGTGGTGTGCGGTTGTGAGGCCGGTTGGACGTACTGCCAAATTCTCTAAAATGACATCGGAGGTGGCTTAGGGTAGAGAAATGAACATTCAATTCTCTGGCAACAGCTCAGGGGGATATTCCTGCAGTCAGCATGCCAATTGCACACTCCCTCAAAACTTGAGACATCTGTGGCCTTGTGTCGTGTGACAAAACTTCACATTTTAGAGTGGCCTTTTACTGTCCCCAGCTCAAGGTGCACCTGTGCAATGATTGTGCTGTTTAATCAGCTTCTTGATATGCCAGGTGGATGGAGAAATGCTCCCTAACAGGTATGCAAACCGATTTGTGCACAATTTGAGAGAAATCAGCTTTTTGTGCATATGGAACATTTCTGGGATTTTCTTTTCTTCAGTTTAGGAAACAAGTGGAGGCTGGTGGGAGGAGATATAGGAGTACGGGCTCATTGTAATTGCTGGAATAGAATTATGGAACAGAGTCAAAACATGTGGTTTCCATATGTTGGATGTGTTTGATACCATTCCATTAATTCTGTTCCAGCCATTACAGTGAGGCCATCCTCCTATAGCTCCTCCCACCAGCCGCCACTGCATGAAACATGGGACCAACACATTACATGTTGAGTTTATAAGTATATAATATAATTATAAGTATATAATCCGCATACTGTAATAATTCACATTACCTGATGCTGCAGGATTATTTTCCTGCTGTAACAAACTGGCACAAATTAAGATCCTACACTGTATGCAAGTCTCATGAATATCTTCTATTATCCAAGATATCCTCAACTTAGTGGAGGTACTATAGTTCACCTACAGGTAAATGCCAAAATAAAGGAAAAACCAATATAAAATGTCTTAATAGGGCGTTGGGACACCACCAGCCAGAAGAGATTAAATGCACCTTGGCATAGATTCTACAACTGTCTGGAACTCTATTGGAGGGATGTGACACCATTCTTCCACAAGAAATTCCAGAATTTGGTGTTTTGTTGATGGTGGTGGAAAACGCCGTCTCAGGCTCCACTCCAGATTCTCCCATAAGTGTTCAATTGGATTGAGATCTGATGACTGAGACGGTCATGGCCTATGGTTCACATCGTTTTCAAGCTCATCAGTTTGCTTAATTAAGTCAGGAACCACACCTGTGTGGAAGCACCTGCTTTCAATATAGTTTGTATCCCTCATTTACTTGAGTGTTTCCATTATTTTGGCAGTTACGTGTGTTAACATTTCTGCTCCTAACTGAACCATCTATCCTCTGTTAAAGAAATGCCATTGAAGACATCAAAGATAGAATAGAAGAGATACTTTGTTGTCCATTTTTCAATACTAGAACACGCATAATACTAGAACACAGGACATCAAAGCTAGAGATGACACGGGTGCACTGGTCCATCATGTTAGGAACCATTACACTCATCTAGATTCATCCAAAATGATGAGCAAAAATTACTCACTATAATCTACCTTCATAAACTCTCTCCATCCAACCAATGGCTCTAACCATCTACAGGTTGTGTTTTAATGAAATCCCCCAACCAAAATGGAGACAATGACGCTATCAAATATAAAGCCAGGGTAGGTTTTTCATGTTTTTCATCCCAAATAAAGAGCAACACATTGATTACAGTTAAAATACAGAGCAGGGTACATTTTCCTCTTGCATGCGGCAGCTCTTTATTGACATAGCTCACGTTTCATTACTGTGAGCTGGATGAGGTTTTTCATTGACTATAACTTGATACAGCCATCAGAAGAATGGCACCCTCTGCAAATAAAACCGTTAATTAAAGTCTACCGATCTCCCACACAGATCTTAATGGCAATTTAAACCTCAGGTTATGGTGGCCCAAGTGTAACCTTTTCACTCAGATGTAGGAATAATAACACATGGGGTAGGTCTCCTACACAGTGGAGTCTGTTGTGTAGAATGAATGCAGGAGCAGGGGTGATACAGGAAGTAACTTTGCCTCATTCTGGCCTGTCATTGGTCAGCAGGAGTGATACAGGAAGAAATGCTGCCTCATTCTGGCCTGTAATTGGTCAGCAGGGGTGATACAGGAAGTAACCCTGCCTCATTCTTGCCTCAGGTGAACAATAAGGGACTTTCTGTTGAGATCCAATTATTTTGCCATCGTAAGTGGCCTCCTGTACCCTATTCAATGTGCCCTCTAATCAGTATAGGGACAGAGTCATGTGCAGAAACACACAGGACAGGAGCAAACTCCCACACACACACTGCCACAGACGCAGACGCACACGCACGCACACACGCACACACGTTGTATATACATTTCTGATGTTAAATTAAAAGCACACATGTTCTTGAGGCCTGTGCTGGGTCAGTGGTAGAAAGTAAAGCAGACAGGTGATGCAGAGTACTCACTATGAACCCAGGCTCCCCTTTCTTTCCACCTTCCCCCGGCTCTCCCTGCAGAAGAGCAAGAGAGAGAGAAGGAGAGGAATAAAGAGAGATCTTAGTGAGGCAACAAATATACTTTTAATCAGGTCAAAGTGCACAGAACAAGGTTTTAAGTCAGGTAGAAAGAGGACATTCAGTATTATGTTCTTCTGAGGGTGAGAAGATGTTTACCTTGGTGCCCTCAGGCCCTGGTTCCCCCAGTGGACCGTCTGCACCCCTCGGCCCCTATGACACAGAAACACAGCTGCTAAGCCCTCTGTGTGTGTGTGTGTGTGTGTGTGTGAGTGTGTGTGTGTGTATCCCTGGGCCCCTATGACACACAAATAGCTTAGCCCTCTCTGTATGCAGGGTTTACAAACCACTCAGCCATCACATCACACAACGGCACTCGTAAATACAAGCACACACCCACCCACACTCTCACACCCGCACACAGCAACGCACCCACACATGCACACACCCACACAACCACGCACACCCACCCAAACCTACTGTACTTAGCAGTGTACAATATGGGATATGGGCGTAACCAAATCATCTAGAGTGTCTCAATAAAATAATGGGGTGGAGGAGGCGAGAGCATGGGGAGTATCAAACACATAAGGGCATTGGTGTTAGGAGCAGCGCATGGTAGCAGTCTACTGTGCAGGCCCTTTTTGTCTTCAAACACATCCGCATGGAATTCCAGAAAGACAGTTGGACTGCATAATATCAACAACTTGGGAGTAATCAGCTTCTTCTTTGTCTTTGTCTATCTGGGGGTTACCTGCTGACCTTTGCATCCCACTCCTCTCTATCTCTCTCTCTCCTTCCCTCTCCATCCCTCTCCCTGTCTTTAATACCTACACACAAAAAGGTAAATGCTAGACAGTCAGGCCACATTCAGTGGTGCGTTTTGGAGGAAACACAAGCAACTGACTGATCATCCGTCTGAGTGTGTGCTCTACTGGACTACTCTGTCTTCCTGTAGTGGACGCTACATTTACTGTACCTTGGTTCAGGGCAGGCCAAGGATACAGCGGGGAAATAAGTCAAACAGTAAAAAGAAGTGTTTACTTACTCATAAAACTATTCAACACAGACATTTGAGTGAGTGGATGTACTGTATGGGGCTCCGCCTCACACGGCTGGATGTCCAGCTGGCTGTCAAGGCCAAGCAAAACGAGAGCAGAGCCACCACTTCTCAGTCCAAATGAAACGAGTAGAGCTAAGACAAATCTCATTTGCTGAATCGGAAATTGTAACTTTCTTTTACTTGATCCTAAAACTGTACAGTTGGGTGAATGGCTCATTCAGGGTTGTTAACAGGCACTAACTGTGCCCTATTACAAACACTTGGCTCAGTCAGTTCTATGGATTAGAACAGTAGCCAAACACACTTATAATTTATACTATATCCAATTAAAATTCAACCCCTCCTTTGATTGGTCAATTGAGTGAGCCAAGTGACAAATGAACACATTGTGAGGTCAATGAGGACAACTGAAAGACACATAGACAGGTCAAGAGTTAAAGATGATGCGTCATGGGGAACTATTGTCTCCTAGCTTCTGTCTGCAGGTAATAGTTTATACTGTAGTACTAGTGAAGTTAGTCCATACACACCGAGCATACCAAACATTAGGAACAACCCCGTGCCCCTTTGCCCTCAGAGCAGCCTCAGTTCATCAGGGCATGGACTCTACAAGGTGTCGAAAGCATTCCACAGGGATGCTGGCCCATGTTGACTCCAATGCTTCCCACAGTTGTGTCAAGTTGGCTGGATGTCCTTTGGGTGGTGGACCATTCTTGATACACATGGGAAACTGCTGAGCATGACAAATCCAGCAGCATTGTAGTTCTTAACAGACTCAAACCGGTGCGCCTGGCACCTATTATCATACCCCGTTCAAAGGCACTTAAATCTATTGTCATCACTCTCCGAATGGCACACACTCCATGTCTCAATTGTCTCAAGGTTAAAAATCCTTCTTTGACCTGTTTCCGCTCCTTCCTCTACACTGATTGAAGTGGATTTAACAAGTGACATCAATAAGGGATCATATCTTTCACCTGGATTTCATGGAAAGAGTAAGTGTTCTTAACGTTATGTACACTCAGTGTATAGTTACTACTGGGACATATATTATTTTATCTGCATGTAATATCTCATATATTTATGTAATAGTTCATATAGTAATGTAATATTTCATATATTTATGTAATATCTCATATAGTAATGTAATATCTCATATAGTTAAGTCATATCTCATATAGTTAAGTCAAATCTCATATAGTTATATAATATATCATATATTTATGCAATATCTCATATAGTCATGTAATATCTCATATATTTATGTAATAGCCTATATAGTGATGTAATATCATTAAAGCAGCAGACTTAATGAATCTGTAAATGATTAGATATCAGAGAGAGAGAGATAAAAGGGGAGAAAGCGACGTTTTCTTTTCTCCTACTGTACATTGTGACATCATGAATCTAGGCCTAGTTCAAGTACGCCACATTTTATCATCCAGACCTGATTTCTTTATAGCTCAGATGGTTAAACCATAAGAGAAGGTCATAATAAGGTTAGGATAACAACTTTTGGATTGGCCCTGTGGAGGCGTAGACTGGCAGCAAGCTGAGCTGTTTCACTTTGCTGCTGTTAAGTACTTTAGCCTGTTGGACACGAGAGATAAACATCCCAGCAGCACGTCATGCATGTTTATATCAGAACAGCTGTTCCAAAATACCAGCGTGTAATCAAATCACTGCCGACACAACACTTTCATTACATTTATTGTTACTGAACAATGCTGTTCTGGTTATAGAAGTGTTGTGATTCAGTGGACAGATCACATACAGTGCCTTCGGAAAGTATTCAGACCCCTTGACTTTTTCCACATTTTGATACATTACAGCCTTATTCTAAAATGGATTAATAAAACAAATGTCTTCAACAATCTACACACAATACACCATAATGACAAAGTGAAAACAGGTTTCAATAAGTATTCAGACCCTTTCCTATGATACTCGAAATTGAGCTCAGGTGCATCCTGTTACCATTAATAATCCATGAGATGTTTCTACAACTTGATTGGAGTCCACCTGTGGTAAATTCAATTGATTGGACATAATTTGGAAAGGCACACACCTGTCTATATAAGGTCCAACAGTGAACAGTGCATGTCAGAGCAAAAACCAAGCCATGAAGTCGAAGGAATTGTCTGTAGAGCTCCGAGACAGGATTGTGTCGAGGCACAGATCAGGGGAAGGGTACTAAAACATTTCTGCAGCATTGAAGGTCCTCAAGAACATAGTAACCTCCTTCATTCTTAAATAGAAGAAGTTTGGAACCACCAAGACTCTTCCTAGAGCTGGCCGCCCGGCTAAACTGAGCAATTTGGGGAGAAGGGCCTTGATCAGGGAAGTGACCAAGTACCCGATGGTCACTCTGAGGGAGTTCAAGAGTTCCTCTGTGGAGATGGGAGAAGGACAACCATCTCTGCAGCACTCCACCAAACAGACCTATATGGTGGAGCGGCCAGATGGAAGCCTCTCCTCAGTAAAAGGCACATGACAGCCTGCTTGGAGTTTGCCAAAAGCCACCTAAACAAGATTCTCTGGTCTGATGAAACCAAGACTTTAGCCTGAATTTTAGCCTCTTTAGCCTGAATGCCAAGTGTCACGTCTGGAGGAAATCTGGCACCATGAAGCATGGTGGTGGCAGCATCATGCTGTGGGGATGTTTTTCATGGGCAGGGACTGGGAGACTAGTCAGGATCGAGGCAAAGATGAACGGAGCAAAGTACAGAGAGAACCTTGATGAAAACCTGCTGGGGCGAAGGTTCACCTTCCAACAGGACAACGACCCTAAGCACACAGCCAATACAACGCAGGAGAGGCTTCGGGACAAATCTCTGAATGTACTTGAGTGGCCCAGCCAGAGCCCAGACTTGAACCCGATCGAACATCTTTGAATGGACCTGAAAATAGCTGTGCATTGACTCTCCCCATCCAACCTGACAGAGCTTGAGAGGATCTGCAGAGAATAATGGGAGAAACTGCCAAAATACAGGTGTGCCAAGCTTGAAGCGTCACACCCAAGAAGACTCAAGGCTGTAATCACTGCCAAAGATGCTTCAACAAAGTACAGAGTAAAGGGTCTGAATACTTATGTAAATGCAATATTTTAGTTGTTCATTTTTTATAAATTTGCAAAAATGTCTTCACTTGTTTTTGCTTTGTCATTATGGGGTATTGTGTGTAGATTGATGAGGGAACAAACAATTTAATCAATTTTAGAATAAGGCTATAAAGTAACAAAATGTGGAAAAGGTCAATGGGTCTGAATACTTTCCGAAGGCTCTGTACGTCTATATTTTCCAAAACAGGAAAAGCAATTAAGTGTAGATTATAGTAACCACCGAATATCCAAATGTGTGTGATTGTAAAGTGTTGCTATGTGTTTTCAGTGTTTGTGTGAAGCAGAGGACAGTAATGTACTGTTTATGTAGTGTGGCTAGTGGCTAGACGGTAGCTGTACCGTTTGTGTAATGTACTGTTTGTGTAATGTACTGTTTGTGTAGTGTGGCTAGATGGTAGCTGTACTGTTTGTGTAATGTACTGTTTGTGTAGTATGGCTAGATGGTAGCTGCACTGTTTGTGTAATGTACTGTTTGTGTAGTGTACTGTTTGTGTAATGTACTGTTTGTGTAGTGTGGCTAGATGGTAGCTATACTGTTTGTGTAGTGTGGCTAGATGGTAGCTGTACTGTTTGTGTAATGTACTGTTTGTGTAGTGTGGCTAGATGGTAGCTGTACTGTTTGTGTAATGTACTGTTTGTGTAGTGTGGCTAGATGGTAGCTGTACTGTTTGTGTAATGTACTGTTTGTGTAGTGTACTGTTTGTGTAGTGTGGCTAGATGGTAGCTGTACTGTTTGTGTAATGTACTGTTTGTGTAGTATGGCTAGATGGTAGCTGTACTGTTTGTGTAGTGTGGCTAGATGGTAGCTGTACTGTTTGTGTAATGTACTGTTTGTGTAATGTACTGTTTGTGTAGTGTGGCTAGATGGTAGCTGTACTGTTTGTGTAGTGTGGCTAGATGGTAGCTGTACTGTTTGTGTAATGTACTGTTTGTGTAGTATGGCTAGATGGTAGCTGTACTGTTTGTGTAGTGTGGCTAGATGGTAGCTGTACTGTTTGTGTAGTGTGGCTAGATGGTAGCTGTACTGTTTGTGTAGTGTGGCTAGATGGTAGCTGTACTGTTTGTGTAGTGTGGCTAGATGGTAGCTGTACTGTTTGTGTAGTATGGCTAGATGGTAGCTGTACTGTTTGTGTAATGTACTGTTTGTGTAGTGTGGCTAGATGGTAGCTGTACTGTTTGTGTAGTGTGGCTAGATGGTAGCTGTACTGTTTGTGTAGTATGGCTAGATGGTAGCTGTACTGTTTGTGTAATGTACTGTTTGTGTAGTGTGGCTAGATGGTAGCTGTACTGTTTGTGTAGTGTGGCTAGATGGTAGCTGTACTGTTTGTGTAGTGTGGCTAGATGGTAGCTGTACTGTTTGTGTAGTGTGGCTAGATGGTAGCTGTACTGTTTGTGTAATGTACTGTTTGTTTAGTGTGGCTAGATGGTAGCTGTACTGTTTGTGTACTGTACTGTTTGTGTAGTGTGGCTAGATGGTAGCTGTACTGTTTGTGTAATGTACTGTTTGTGTAGTGTGGCTAGATGGTAGCTGTACTGTTTGTGTAGTGTGGCTAGATGGTAGCTGTACTGTTTGTGTAGTGTGGCTAGATGGTAGCTGTACTGTTTGTGTAATGTACTGTTTGTGTAATGTACTGTTTGTGTAGTGTGGCTAGATGGTAGCTGTACTGTTTGTGTAATGTACTGTTTGTGTAGTATGGCTAGATGGTAGCTGTACTGTTTGTGTAGTGTGGCTAGATGGTAGCTGTACTGTTTGTGTAGTATGGCTAGATGGTAGCTGTACTGTTTGTGTAATGTACTGTTTGTGTAGTGTGGCTAGATGGTAGCTGTACTGTTTGTGTAGTGTGGCTAGATGGTAGCTGTACTGTTTGTGTAATGTACTGTTTGTGTAGTGTGGCTAGATGGTAGCTGTACTGTTTGTGTAGTGTGGCTAGATGGTAGCTGTACTGTTTGTGTAATGTACTGTTTGTGTAGTGTGGCTAGATGGTAGCTGTACTGTTTGTGTAATGTACTGTTTGTGTAGTGTGGCTAGATGGTAGCTGTACTGTTTGTGTACTGTACTGTTTGTGTAGTGTGGCTAGATGGTAGCTGTACTGTTTGTGTAATGTACTGTTTGTTTAGTGTGGCTAGATGGTAGCTGTACTGTTTGTGTACTGTACTGTTTGTGTAGTGTGGCTAGATGGTAGCTGTACTGTTTGTGTAATGTACTGTTTGTGTAGTGTGGCTAGATGGTAGCTGTACTGTTTGTGTAGTGTGGCTAGATGGTAGCTGTACTGTTTGTGTAATGTACTGTTTGTGTAGTGTGGCTAGATGGTAGCTGTACTGTTTGTGTAGTGTGGCTAGATGGTAGCTGTACTGTTTGTGTAGTGTGGCTAGATGGTAGCTGTACTGTTTGTTTAGTGTGGCTAGATGGTAGCTGTACTGTTTGTGTAGTGTGGCTAGATGGTAGCTGTACTGTTTGTGTAATGTACTGTTTGTGTAGTATGGCTAGATGGTAGCTGTACTGTTTGTGTAATGTACTGTTTGTGTAATGTACTGTTTGTGTAGTGTGGCTAGATGGTAGCTGTACTGTTTGTGTAGTGTGGCTAGATGGTAGCTGTACTGTTTGTGTAGTGTGGCTAGATGGTAGCTGTACTGTTTGTGTAATGTACTGTTTGTGTAGTGTGGCTAGATGGTAGCTGCACTGTTTGTGTAATGTACTGTTTGTGTAGTGTGGCTAGATGGTAGCTGCACTGTTTGTGTAATGTACTGTTTGTGTAGTGTGGCTAGATGGCAGCTGTACTGTTTGTGTAGTGTGGCTAGATGGTAGCTGTACTGTTTGTGTAATGTACTGTTTGTGTAATGTACTGTTTGTGTAGTGTGGCTAGATGGTAGCTGTACTGTTTGTGTAGTGTGGCTAGATGGTAGCTGTACTGTTTGTGTAATGTACTGTTTGTGTAGTGTGGCTAGATGGTAGCTGTACTGTTTGTGTAATGTACTGTTTGTGTAGTGTGGCTAGATGGTAGCTGTACTGTTTGTGTAGTGTGGCTAGATGGCAGCTGTACTGTTTGTGTAGTGTGGCTAGATGGTAGCTGTACTGTTTGTGTAATGTACTGTTTGTGTAGTGTGGCTAGATGGTAGCTGTACTGTTTGTGTAATGTACTGTTTGTGTAGTGTGGCTAGATGGTAGCTGTACTGTTTGTGTAGTGTGGCTAGATGGTAGCTGTACTGTTTGTGTAGTGTGGCTAGATGGTAGCTGTACTGTTTGTGTAGTGTGGCTAGATGGTAGCTGTACTGTTTGTGTAGTGTGGCTAGATGGTAGCTGTACTGTTTGTGTAATGTACTGTTTGTGTAGTGTGGCTAGATGGTAGCTATACTGTTTGTGTAGTGTGGCTAGATGGTAGCTGTACTGTTTGTGTAGTGTGGCTAGATGGTAGCTGTACTGTTTGTGTAATGTACTGTTTGTGTAGTGTGGCTAGATGGTAGCTATACTGTTTGTGTAGTGTGGCTAGATGGTAGCTGTACTGTTTGTGTAATGTACTGTTTGTGTAGTGTGGCTAGATGGTAGCTATACTGTTTGTGTAGTGTGGCTAGATGGTAGCTGTACTGTTTGTGTAATGTACTGTTTGTGTAGTGTGGCTAGATGGTAGCTGTACTGTTTGTGTAATGTACTGTTTGTGTAGTGTGGCTAGATGGTAGCTGTACTGTTTGTGTAGTGTGGCTAGATGGTAGCTGTACTGTTTGTGTACTGTACTGTTTGTGTAGTGTGGCTAGATGGTAGCTGTACTGTTTGTGTAATGTACTGTTAGTGTAGTGTGGCTAGATGGTAGCTGTACTGTTTGTGTAATGTACTGTTTGTGTAGTGTGGCTAGATGGTAGCTGTACTGTTTGTGTAATGTACTGTTTGTGTAGTGTGGCTAGATGGTAGCTGTACTGTTTGTTTAGTGTGGCTAGATGGTAGCTGTACTGTTTGTGTAATGTACTGTTTGTGTAGTGTGGCTAGATGGTAGCTGTACTGTTTGTTTAGTGTGGCTAGATGGTAGCTGTACTGTTTGTGTAGTGTGGCTAGATGGTAGCTGTACTGTTTGTGTAGTGTGGCTAGATGGTAGCTGTACTGTTTGTGTAGTGTGGCTAGATGGTAGCTGTACTGTTTGTGTAGTGTGGCTAGATGGTAGCTGTACTGTTTGTGTAATGTACTGTTTGTGTAGTGTGGCTAGATGGTAGCTGTACTGTTTGTGTAATGTACTGTTTGTGTAGTGTGGCTAGATGGTAGCTGTACTGTTTGTGTAATGTACTGTTTGTGTAGTATGGCTAGATGGTAGCTGTACTGTTTGTGTAATGTACTGTTTGTGTAGTATGGCTAGATGGTAGCTGTACTGTTTGTGTAATGTACTGTTTGTGTAGTATGGCTAGATGGTAGCTGTACTGTTTGTGTAGTGTGGCTAGATGGTAGCTGTACTGTTTGTGTAGTGTGGCTAGATGGTAGCTGTACTGTTTGTTTAGTGTGGCTAGATGGTAGCTGTACTGTTTGTGTAGTGTGGCTAGATGGTAGCTGTACTGTTTGTGTAGTGTGGCTAGATGGTAGCTGTACTGTTTGTGTAGTGTGGCTAGATGGTAGCTGTACTGTTTGTGTAATGTACTGTTTGTGTAGTGTGGCTAGATGGTAGCTGTACTGTTTGTGTAGTGTGGCTAGATGGTAGCTGTACTGTTTGTGTAGTGTGGCTAGATGGTAGCTGTACTGTTTGTGTAATGTACTGTTTGTGTAGTGTGGCTAGATGGTAGCTGTACTGTTTGTGTAGTGTGGCTAGATGGTAGCTGTACTGTTTGTGTAATGTACTGTTTGTGTAGTGTGGCTAGATGGTAGCTGTACTGTTTGTGTAGTGTGGCTAGATGGTAGCTGTACTGTTTGTGTAGTGTGGCTAGATGGTAGCTGTACTGTTTGTGTAGTGTGGCTAGATGGTAGCTGTACTGTTTGTGTAGTGTACTGTTTGTGTAGTGTGGCTAGATGGTAGCTGTACTGTTTGTGTAGTGTGGCTAGATGGTAGCTGTACTGTTTGTGTAATGTACTGTTTGTGTAGTGTGGCTAGATGGTAGCTGTACTGTTTGTGTAGTGTGGCTAGATGGTAGCTGTACTGTTTGTTTAGTGTGGCTAGATGGTAGCTGTACTGTTTGTGTAATGTACTGTTTGTGTAGTGTGGCTAGATGGTAGCTGTACTGTTTGTGTAATGTACTGTTTGTGTAGTGTGGCTAGATGGTAGCTGTACTGTTTGTGTAGTGTGGCTAGATGGTAGCTGTACTGTTTGTGTAGTGTGGCTAGATGGTAGCTGTACTGTTTGTGTAGTGTGGCTAGATGGTAGCTGTACTGTTTGTGTAGTGGGGCTAGATGGTAGCTGTACTGTTTGTGTAGTATGGCTAGATGGTAGCTGTACTGTTTGTGTAGTATGGCTAGATGGTAGCTGTACTGTTTGTGTAGTATGGCTAGATGGTAGCTGTACTGTTTGTGTAATGTACTGTTTGTGTAGTGTGGCTAGATGGTAGCTGTACTGTTTGTGTAGTGTGGCTAGATGGTAGCTGTACTGTTTGTGTAGTATGGCTAGATGGTAGCTGTACTGTTTGTGTAATGTACTGTTTGTGTAGTGTGGCTAGATGGTAGCTGTACTGTTTGTGTAGTATGGCTAGATGGTAGCTGTACTGTTTGTGTAGTGTACTGTTTGTGTAGTGTACTGTTTGTGTAGTGTACTGTTTGTGTAGTGTGGCTAGATGGTAGCTGTACTGTTTGTGTAGTGTGGCTAGATGGTAGCTGTACTGTTTGTGTAATGTACTGTTTGTGTAGTGTGGCTAGATGGTAGCTGTACTGTTTGTGTAGAGTGGCTAGATGGTAGCTGCACTGTTTGTGTAATGTACTGTTTGTGTAGTGTGGCTAGATGGTAGCTGTACTGTTTGTGTAGTGTGGCTAGATGGTAGCTGTACTGTTTGTGTAGTGTGGCTAGATGGTAGCTGTACTGTTTGTGTAGTATGGCTAGATGGTAGCTGTACTGTTTGTGTAATGTACTGTTTGTGTAGTGTGGCTAGATGGTAGCTGTACTGTTTGTGTAGTGTGGCTAGATGGTAGCTGTACTGTTTGTGTAGTATGGCTAGATGGTAGCTGTACTGTTTGTGTAATGTACTGTTTGTGTAGTGTGGCTAGATGGTAGCTGTACTGTTTGTGTAGTGTGGCTAGATGGTAGCTGTACTGTTTGTGTAGTGGGGCTAGATGGTAGCTGTACTGTTTGTGTAGTGTGGCTAGATGGTAGCTGTACTGTTTGTGTAGTGTGGCTAGATGGTAGCTGTACTGTTTGTGTAATGTACTGTTTGTGTAGTGTGGCTAGATGGTAGCTGTACTGTTTGTGTAGTGTGGCTAGATGGTAGCTGTACTGTTTGTGTAGTGTGGCTAGATGGTAGCTGTACTGTTTGTGTAATGTACTGTTTGTGTAGTGTGGCTAGATGGTAGCTGTACTGTTTGTGTAATGTACGGTTTGTGTAGTGTGGCTAGATGGTAGCTGTACTGTTTGTTTAGTGTACTGTTTGTGTAGTGTGGCTAGATGGTAGCTGTACTGTTTGTGTAGTGTACTGTTTGTGTAGTATGGCTAGATGGTAGCTGTACTGTTTGTGTAGTGTGGCTAGATGGTAGCTGTACTGTTTGTGTAGTATGGCTAGATGGTAGCTGTACTGTTTGTGTAGTATGGCTAGATGGTAGCTGTACTGTTTGTGTAATGTACTGTTTGTGTAGTGTGGCTAGATGGTAGCTGTACTGTTTGTGTAATGTACTGTTTGTGTAGTGTGGCTAGATGGTAGCTGTACTGTTTGTGTACTGTACTGTTTGTGTAGTGTACTGTTTGTGTAATGTACTGTTTGTGTAATGTACTGTTTGTGTAGTATGGCTAGATGGTAGCTGTACTGTTTGTGTAGTGTGGCTAGATGGTAGCTGTACTGTTTGTGTAGTATGGCTAGATGGTAGCTGTACTGTTTGTGTAGTATGGCTAGATGGTAGCTGTACTGTTTGTGTAATGTACTGTTTGTGTAGTATGGCTAGATGGTAGCTGTACTGTTTGTGTAATGTACTGTTTGTGTAGTGTGGCTAGATGGTAGCTGTACTGTTTGTGTAGTGTACTGTTTGTGTAGTGTACTGTTTGTGTAGTGTGGCTAGATGGTAGCTGTACTGTTTGTGTAATGTACTGTTTGTGTAGTGTGGCTAGATGGTAGCTGTACTGTTTGTGTAGTGTACTGTTTGTGTAGTGTACTGTTTGTGTAGTGTGGCTAGATGGTAGCTGTACTGTTTGTGTAGTGTACTGTTTGTGTAGTGTACTGTTTGTGTAGTATGGCTAGATGGTAGCTGTACTGTTTGTGTAGTATGGCTAGATGGTAGCTGTACTGTTTGTGTAATGTACTGTTTGTGTAGTGTGGCTAGATGGTAGATGTACTGTTTGTGTAATGTACTGTTTGTGTAGTGTGGCTAGATGGTAGCTGTACTGTTTGTGTAGTGTGGCTAGATGGTAGCTGCACTGTTTGTGTAATGTACTGTTTGTGTAGTGTGGCTAGATGGTAGCTGTACTGTTTGTGTAGTGTGGCTAGATGGTAGCTGTACTGTTTGTGTAGTGTGGCTAGATGGTAGCTGTACTGTTTGTGTAGTATGGCTAGATGGTAGCTGTACTGTTTGTGTAATGTACTGTTTGTGTAGTGTGGCTAGATGGTAGCTGTACTGTTTGTGTAGTGTGGCTAGATGGTAGCTGTACTGTTTGTGTAGTATGGCTAGATGGTAGCTGTACTGTTTGTGTAATGTACTGTTTGTGTAGTGTGGCTAGATGGTAGCTGTACTGTTTGTGTAGTGTGGCTAGATGGTAGCTGTACTGTTTGTGTAGTGGGGCTAGATGGTAGCTGTACTGTTTGTGTAGTGTGGCTAGATGGTAGCTGTACTGTTTGTGTAGTGTGGCTAGATGGTAGCTGTACTGTTTGTGTAATGTACTGTTTGTGTAGTGTGGCTAGATGGTAGCTGTACTGTTTGTGTAGTGTGGCTAGATGGTAGCTGTACTGTTTGTGTAGTGTGGCTAGATGGTAGCTGTACTGTTTGTGTAATGTACTGTTTGTGTAGTGTGGCTAGATGGTAGCTGTACTGTTTGTGTAATGTACGGTTTGTGTAGTGTGGCTAGATGGTAGCTGTACTGTTTGTTTAGTGTACTGTTTGTGTAGTGTGGCTAGATGGTAGCTGTACTGTTTGTGTAGTGTACTGTTTGTGTAGTATGGCTAGATGGTAGCTGTACTGTTTGTGTAGTGTGGCTAGATGGTAGCTGTACTGTTTGTGTAGTATGGCTAGATGGTAGCTGTACTGTTTGTGTAGTATGGCTAGATGGTAGCTGTACTGTTTGTGTAATGTACTGTTTGTGTAGTGTGGCTAGATGGTAGCTGTACTGTTTGTGTAATGTACTGTTTGTGTAGTGTGGCTAGATGGTAGCTGTACTGTTTGTGTACTGTACTGTTTGTGTAGTGTACTGTTTGTGTAATGTACTGTTTGTGTAATGTACTGTTTGTGTAGTATGGCTAGATGGTAGCTGTACTGTTTGTGTAGTGTGGCTAGATGGTAGCTGTACTGTTTGTGTAGTATGGCTAGATGGTAGCTGTACTGTTTGTGTAGTATGGCTAGATGGTAGCTGTACTGTTTGTGTAATGTACTGTTTGTGTAGTATGGCTAGATGGTAGCTGTACTGTTTGTGTAATGTACTGTTTGTGTAGTGTGGCTAGATGGTAGCTGTACTGTTTGTGTAGTGTACTGTTTGTGTAGTGTACTGTTTGTGTAGTGTGGCTAGATGGTAGCTGTACTGTTTGTGTAATGTACTGTTTGTGTAGTGTGGCTAGATGGTAGCTGTACTGTTTGTGTAGTGTACTGTTTGTGTAGTGTACTGTTTGTGTAGTGTGGCTAGATGGTAGCTGTACTGTTTGTGTAGTGTACTGTTTGTGTAGTGTACTGTTTGTGTAGTATGGCTAGATGGTAGCTGTACTGTTTGTGTAGTATGGCTAGATGGTAGCTGTACTGTTTGTGTAATGTACTGTTTGTGTAGTGTGGCTAGATGGTAGCTGTACTGTTTGTGTAGTGTACTGTTTGTGTAGTGTGGCTAGATGGTAGCTGTACTGTTTGTGTAGTATGGCTAGATGGTAGCTGTACCGTTTGTGTAATGTACTGTTTGTGTAATGTACTGTTTGTGTAGTGTGGCTAGATGGTAGCTGTACTGTTTGTGTACTGTACTGTTTGTGTAGTGTGGCTAGATGGTAGCTGTACTGTTTGTGTAATGTACTGTTTGTGTAGTGTGGCTAGATGGTAGCTGTACTGTTTGTGTAATGTACTGTTTGTGTAGTGTGGCTAGATGGTAGCTGTACTGTTTGTGTAGTATGGCTAGATGGTAGCTGTACTGTTTGTGTAGTGTGGCTAGATGGTAGCTGTACTGTTTGTGTAGTATGGCTAGATGGTAGCTGTACTGTTTGTGTAGTGTGGCTAGATGGTAGCTGTACTGTTTGTGTAATGTACTGTTTGTGTAGTGTGGCTAGATGGTAGCTGTACTGTTTGTGTAGTATGGCTAGATGGTAGCTGTACTGTTTGTGTAATGTACTGTTTGTGTAATGTACTGTTTGTGTAGTGTGGCTAGATGGTAGCTGTACTGTTTGTGTAATGTACTGTTTGTGTAATGTACTGTTTGTGTAGTATGGCTAGATGGTAGCTGTACTGTTTGTGTAGTATGGCTAGATGGTAGCTGTACTGTTTGTGTAGTGTGGCTAGAAGTGTCTTGTAAGCCCATGTGGGCTGGACACCGTTAGGTGTATGACACTTAAATAAACAACATCAATCATATAATGTAACCGTTACGTGGGCAGTGACTTGAAGTTCCGGAATTCATAATAATGGCCAGAACAGAGCAAATGCAATGGCATCAAACACCTGGAAACCACGTGTTTGATGTATTTGATACCATTCCACCTCCTGTGGTCTGTACTACTCTGTGGGTCGGGATTTATTTGTCTCCATTGTGGATTCCTACATTTACTGTGAATCCTTTCACAAAGTGGTTCAGACTACTGTGCAGAGGATGATGTGGGTGGGCACTCTGCGTCGGTGACTAGGTGGTAGAGTAAGCGCCTCTGCCCGTCTGTGGTGCCAATGTGGGTTGGCACACCAGTGCCAGCCAGGTGGGTGGTGCCAGGAGCCAGTCCAGTCGGTGCCATGGCCAGTCAGTTGCAGAGTTCCACCCAGATGTGTGTCTTTGTCAACGGACAGAGAAAAGTAAAGGAGAAATGCTAAGGAGAGACGCAGAGTGCCCAGTCACCACACAGCTCTCTGGTGGATACTACTGTTGATAGATGGGATCTCTCATGCAGTCACCACACAGCTCTCTGGTGCACACTACTGCTGATCGAGGGATATCTCATGCAGTCACCACACAGCTCTCTTGTGGATACTACTGCTGATAGATGGGATCTCTCATGCAGTCACCACACAGCTCTCTTGTGGATACTACTGCTGATAGACTGTGTCTCTCATGCAGTCTCACACAACAGACTATAAGATTCCAATAGTGTTTAAAGCTTAGATCATGTTAAATACATTACTTTTCTAAGCCCATGGTTGCTATGTAAGGTACTGTATCAGTGTACTGTAGTCCTCTGTAGCTCATTTGCTAGAGCATGGCGTTTGCAACGCTAAGATAGTGGATTCAATTCCCGGGACTACCCATAAGGAAAAGCATAGGCAAAATGGTTTATGATTGTGTCAGTGTCGTACTCCTCTCGGCCACCAGGTGTCTCATGAGCTCAACATTAGGCTTGAGCTCGATAATCTCTGATTCACTTCTTTGTGGTGCAGGGTTAGGTGCATGATTAAATCAGGATTAGGTGCATGATTAAATCAGGGTGCATGATTACATCAGGGTTAGGTTGCATGATTAAACCAGGATTAGGTGCATGATTAAATCAGGATTAGGTGCATGATTAAATCAGGGTTAGGTGCATGATTAAATCAGGGTTAGGTGCATGATTAAACCAGGGTTAGGTGCATGATTAAATCAGGGTTAGATGCATGATTAAACCAGGGTTAGGTGCATGATTAAATCAGGTTTAGGTTACATGATTAAATCAGGGTTAGGTTACATGATGAAAACAGGGTTATGTTTGCATTATTAAATCAGGGTTAGGTGCATGATTAAACCAGGGTTAGGTGCATGATTAAATCAGGGTTAGGTGCATGATTAAATCAGGGTTAGGTTACATGATTAAATCAGGGTTAGGTTACATGATGAAAACAGGGTTAGGTTACATGATGAAAACAGGGTTAGGTTACATGATTAAATCAGGGTTAGGTTACATGATTAAATCAGGGTTAGGTTACATGATGAAAACAGGGTTAGGTTACATGATTAAATCAGGATTAGGTGCATGATTAAACCAGGGTTAGGTGCATGATTAAATCAGGTTTAGGTTACATGATTAAATCAGGGTTAGGTTACATGATGAAAACAGGGTTAGGTTACATGATGAAAACAGGGTTAGGTTACATGATTAAATCCGGGTTAGGTTACATGATGAAAACAGGGTTAGGTTACATGATTAAATCAGGGTTAGGTTACATGATGAAAACAGGGTTAGGTTACATGATTAAATCAGGGTTAGGTTACATGATGAAAACAGGGTTAGGTTTGCATGATTAAATCAAGGTTCCTGTTGTCCATTATAGTTCACATTGTTACTGATGAGACATGTAGAACAGAACAGAGGAGGGAAAGAGAGTGGAGGAGGGAGGTAAAAATAGTTATCTTACCCTTCTGCCCTTTGGCCCCGGGACCCCTGGTATACCCCTCTGCCCCTGAGGACCCTGGGAGGGAGAGCGAGAGGGAGAGCGAGAGAGAGGGAGGGAGGGAGGGAGGGAGAGAGAGAGAGGGAGAGAGAGAGAGAGAGAGGGAAGGGAGGGAGAGAGAGAGACAGAGGGAGGGGGGATTGTTATTGATGTGTTCGAGAGAGCTCATGACCGTTCAATTCAGTTGCAGTGTCACAGTTCACAAATGCTAGATGTGGAACAGGAGAGATGCAACCCAATCAATTACACAGTAAGTCACACTGTTTCTGTTTGAAATAGAGCAGACAATCATCTACATTCCACCTGTTGATCAGATGTTTTCTGATATGATCACCCAGCTGTAGTGTAGATGTACAGTAGAAGCTACAATGGATGCTATTAAGTGAGAGCGTTTACACTGACTAAATGAGGCTAAATGAGCATTGTCTATCTACTGTATATAAAATGTCTCAAACCTATCCGGTCACCTACAGACAGTCAAAATGAGTCAGAGTAAAGAAGCTGTTATACAGTATTGCATAATAATCAGTCAGTCTATTGAAGTACTGTGCTTATGGAAGGCCCGACTTTAATGTGAGAAACAGGCAAAATTATATCAAGTTTCCCAGTTAAATGGTGAGTATTTATAATAGTACAAGATAATTTACAACAAATCTTCAGAATATTACCGAAGGTGGCTCCCCTTCTTGTTCAAGTGGCGCATGGCGGTCGTCGTCACCGGTCTACTAGGTGCCACCGATCCTTTGTTCCGTGTTCGTTTGGTTTTGTCTAATTGGTTTCACCTGTTCATTGTTTCTTGTTAGGGTGGGGTTATTTAAGTTTGTTTATCCCGCTTCTGTTTGTGCGGGCTTGTTCTTCTGTATTTGTGAGAGGTGTTAGTGTTTTGTTGGGTTTTCTCGCTGTCCTGGTATTTTACCTAAGGGTACTTTTTGTTTTAATAGTTACGCCTGTGTTGGGTAAATACTATTTTGTTGTTTTTGATTTTGGACATTAAAGCGTGTTTTTTCCCGCATCCTTTGCTCTCTGCGCCTGACTCCACACCCATTCACTCATTGAGCGTTACAGAAGCCCGCACCAACCTTATGGAGTCAGCAGGAGCAGCGACCACCCCTCTCCCCACGATGGAGGAGAGAGTCCTTCATCACACGTCCATCCTCCATCGCATCGGATCAGCGATGGATCAAATGATGGAGAGGATGGACCGTTGGGAGAGGAGTGGTCTCCCTACTACCCCACCTACCCTCCCACCAGCAACTCTACCATCTCCTCCAGCGGGATCTGGTGCCAGCACTCTGCGCATTACGCCTCCGAGGGAGTACGATGGAGCGGCGGCGGGGTGCCAGGGATTTCTGCTACAACTAGATCTCTACCTGGCCACCGTTCGGCCGGCTCCCTCGGACGAGAAGAGCGTGAGTGTTCTCGTCTCTTGCCTGACGGGAAGAGCCCTGGAGTGGGCCAAGGCTGTCTGGAACGGGCCCGACTCAGCGAGGGGCGACTACCCGGAGTTCACCCGCCGTTTCCAGGCCGTGTTCGATCACCCCCCGGAGGGCCGAGCGGCGGGTGAGAGGTTGTTCCATCTCCGGCAGGGGACGAGGAGCGCGCAGGACTTCGCGCTGGATTTCCGGACCTTGGCCGCTGGTGCAGGGTGGAACGACAGGGCCCTGATAGACCATTACAGGTGTAGCCTGAGAGAGAGGTCGTCCGCAGGGAGCTGGCTTGTCGGGACACTACGCTCAGCCTGGATGAACTGATAGACTTGACGATCCGGTTAGACCATCTGCTAGCTGCTCGCGGACGTTCTGAAAGGGTCCTGTTAGTTCCACCTCCTGACCCTCCCGCTCCTATCCCAATGGAGCTAGGAGGGGCCGCGTCTAGGGACATCGGCGGAGGAGGCTCCTCCTGTACCAGTTGTGGCCGGAGAGGGCACACATCAGGTCGGTGCTGGAGGAGTTCATCTCTCCAGCATAAGGCGCTAGTCGATTCAGGCGCAGCTGGGAACTTTATAGATCGCGGACTCGCTCAGAGGTTGAGGATTCCGTTAGTTAAGGCAGAACCCCCTTTCCCCGTGCACTCTTTAGATAGTCGACCGTTAGGGCCAGGGCTGGTCAGGGAGGCCACAATTCCTTTGGAGATGATTACGCAGGGGAATCAAAAGGAGCAGATTAGTTTGTTCCTTATCGATTCACCTGCGTTTCCGGTGGTGCTGGGGATTCCCTGGATGGCTATTCACAATCTGACGATTTCGTGGAAACAGGGAACTCTCCAGGGGTGGTCTGATGAATGTTCAGGCAGGTGTGTAGGAGTTTCCATCGGTGCGACAACGGTGGAGAGTCCAGACCAGGTTCCCACCGTGCGCATTCCCGCTGAGTATGCCGATTTGGCTATCGCTTTCAGGAAAAAGAAAGCGACCCAATTACCACTCCATCGATAGGGGGATTATGTGATAAACCTCCAGGTAAACGCTGCACTCCCCAGGAGTCATTGTATCCTTTATCCCAGGAGGAGACATGGCTATGGAGACATATGTCACGGAAGCTCTGGGACAGGGGTACATTCGGCTCTCCATGTCACCCGTCTCCTCGAGTTTCTTTTTTGTGAAGAAAAAGGATGGTGGTTTGCGTCCGTGTATTGATTATCGAGGTCTCAATTCCATCACGGTGGGTTTTAGTTACCCACTACCTCTCATCGCTACGGCAGTGGAATCATTTCACGGAGCGCAGTTCTTCACGAAACTGGATCTCAGGAGCGCGTATAATCTGGTGCGTATTTGGGAGGGAGATGAGTGGAAAACCGCGTTTAGTACCACATCTGGCCATTATGAGTACCTCGTCATGCCGTACGGGTTAAAGAATGCTCCAGCTATCTTTCAATCCTTCGTTGACGAGATTCTTAGAGACCTGCATGGACAGGGTGTGGTGGTGTATATTGACAATATTTTGATCTACTCCGCTACACGCACCGCGCATGTGTCTCTGGTGCGCAAGGTTCTTGGGTGACTGCTGGAGCATGACCTGTACGTGAAGGTGGAGAAATGTGAATTTTCCAAACGAGCCGTTTCCTTCCTGGGTTATCGCACTTCCAGCTCAGGGGTGGTAATGGAGGGTGACGGCGTCAAGGCCATGCATAATTGGCTGACTCCGACCACGGTAAAGGAGGTGCAGCGGTTCTTAGGGTTTGCCAATTACTACCGGAGGTTTATCCGGGGTTTTGGTCAGGTAGCAGCTCCTATTACCTCACTGCTGAAGGGGGGCCGGTGCGTTTGCAGTGGTCAGCAGAGGCGGACGGAGCTTTCCGTAGGTTGAAGGCGCTGTTCACCGAGGCGCCGGTGTTGGCGCATTCGGACACTTTTTTGGCATTCATAGTAGACGTGGACGCATCCGAGGCTGGGGTTGGAGCGGTGCTCTCACAGCGCTCGGGTACGCCACTGAAGCTCCGCCCCTGTGCTTTTTTTTCGAAGAAGCTCGGGCCAGCAGAGTGGAATTATGATGTGGGGGACAGGGAGTTGTTGGCTAAGGTTAAGGCCCTGAAGGTGTGGAGACACTGGCTTGAGGGGGCTAAGCACCCTTTCCTCATTTGGACTGACCACTGTAACCTGGAGTATATCCGATCAGCTGGGAGACTGAATCCTCGTCAGGCAAGGTGGGCCAAGTATTTCACCAGATTTCGTTTTACGATCTCGTATCGACCAGGTTCCCTCAACACTAAGGCCGACGCGCTGTCCCGCCTCTATGACACTGAGGACCGGTCCATCGATCCTACTCCCATCATTCCGGCAGCTAAGCTGGTGGCACCAGTAGTATGGGCGGTGGACGCGGACATCGAGTGGGCGCTAACGGAGGAACCTGCGCCTCCACAGTGTCCGGAGGGTCGTAGGTACGTGCCGCTCGCTGTTCGTGATCAATTGATTTGATGGGCTCATAGTCTACCCTCGTCGGGTCACCCGGGTATTTCAAGGACAGTGCGAGGTCTTAGGGGGAAGTACTGGTGGCCCACCTTGGTGAGGGATGTGCGATTCTATGTCTCCTCCTGTTCGGTGTGCGCCCAGAGTAAGGCTCCTAGGCACCCGCCACGAGGGAAGTTACAACCCCTCCCCGTTCCACAACGGCCGGGGACCCATCTATCGATGGATTTTCTTACTGACCTTCCCCCCTCTCAGGGAAACACGACGATCCTGGTCGTTGTGGATCGGTTCTCTAATTCCTGCCGTCTTATCCCGTTGCCCGGTCTCCCTACGGCCCTACAGACTGCGGAGGCTCTGTTCACCCATGTCTTCCGGCACTACGGGGTGCCCGAGGATGTTGTTTCTGATCGGGGTCCCCAGTTTATCTCCCGAGTGTGGAGGGCATTTATGGAACGTCTGGGGGTCTCGGTCAGCCTGACCTCAGGGTATCACCCGGAGAGTAATGGGCAAGTGGAGAGAGTGAACCAGGAAGTGGGTAGGTTTCTGCGGTCGCATTGCCAGGATCGGCCAGGGGAGCGAGATACATCCCCTGGGCTGAAATGGCCCAGAATTCACTAAGCCACTCCTCTACCAACATGTCACCGTTTCAGTGCGTGATGGGGTACCAGCCGGTCCTGGCACCATGGCATCAGAGCCAGACTGAGGCTCCTGCGGTGGAGGAGTGGGTGCAGCGCTCTAAGGAGACCTGGAGGGCCGTCCAGGCGTCATTACGTCAGGCGAGTGGACGTCAGAAGAAGAGCCCTGACCGTCACCGCAGTGAGGCCCCCGTGTTTGCATCGGGGTACAGGGTCTGGC
The DNA here is from genome assembly GCF_057628025.1 of Oncorhynchus mykiss. Lineage (NCBI taxonomy): Eukaryota > Metazoa > Chordata > Actinopteri > Salmoniformes > Salmonidae > Oncorhynchus > Oncorhynchus mykiss. The sequence continues at coordinate 86,242,860 of NC_143026.1, forward strand.
TCTCGACCCGAAACTTGCCCCTCCGCTTGCCCTGCCGGAACCTGGGTCCGCAGTGTGTAGGGCCATTTAAAGTCCTGAGGAGAATAAACGAGGTTTGTTATCGATTATTACTTCCTTCGTATTATCGCATTAACCCCTCGTTTCATGTGTCTCTCCTCAGGCCGGTGGTAGCTGGTCCCATGCAGGAAGGTGAGGTTCCGGAGGTCCCTCCGCCCCCTCTGGACATCGAGGGGTCCCCGGCGTACACGATACGAGCTATTCTGGACTCAAGACGCCGTGTGAGGGGCCTGCAGTACCTCGTTGACTGGGAGGGGTACGGTCCGGAGGAGAGGTGCTGGGTCCCGGTGGGGGATATTCTGAATCCATCTATGTTGAGAGAGTTCCATCGCCTCCATCCGGATCGCCCTGCGCCTCGGCCCTTTGTTCCGTGTTCATTTGGTTTTGGACATTAAAGCGTGTTTTTTCCCGCATCCTCTGCTCTCTGCGCCTGACTCCACACCCATTCACTCATTGAGCGTTACAGACTCGATTTAAGTATTTATATTAATCCCGCAATTAAAGTGTTTACGATAACTAGACAAGACATAAAATAAGGGAGTCAATGTATTTAAACTGTTCAATCCGTTAAGTTCATAATATTTGTGTCACAAGCCCTACTGATGACGAGGAACGTTATCTCCTCTCCAACCACAAGTGCACTCAATGAGAGAGAGGGAGAGTGCTTTCCTCTGGCCCAAGGAGAGAGAGAGAGAGAGAGAGAGAGAGAGACGGATGCAGCTTGAGCCCCAACCTCTTCAACACACAGTACCAGTCAAAAGTTTGGAGACACCTACTCATTGAAGGGTTTTTCTTAATTTTTCCTATTTTCTACATTGTAGATTAATAGTGAAGACATCAAAACTATGAAATAACACATATGGAATCATGTAGTAACCAAAAAACTGTTAAACAAATAAAAATATATACAGACATACAGAATATGTACAGATTCAGTGAGCTTAGCCTTGCCATTGAGAGAGGCTGCCGTAGGCAGACCTGGCTCTCAAGAGAAGACAGGCTATGTGCACACTGCCCACAGAATGAGGTGAACACTGAGCTGCACTTCCTAACCTCCTGCCCAATGTATGACCATATTAGAGACACATATTTCCCTCAGATTACACAGACCCACAAAGATTTCGAAAACAAATCCAATTTTGATAAACTCCCATATCTATTGGGTGAAATACCACAGTGTGCCACCACAGCAGCAAGATTTGTGACCTGTTGCCACAAGAAAAGGGCAACCAGTGAAGAACAAACACCGTTGTAAATACAACCTATATTTATGTTCATTTATTTTCCCTTTTGTACTTTAATTATTTGCACATCGTTGTAACATTGTACATAGCCATAATATGACATTTAAATGTCTGTATTCCTTTGAAAATGTTTACTCTAAATTTTTTATTGTTTATTTCACTTTTGTTTATGATCTATTTCACTTGCTTTGGCAATGTAAAGATATGTTTCCCATGCCACTAAAGCCCTTTGAATCGAATTGAGAGCGCGAGAGAGAGAGAGAGAGAGAGAGAGAGAGAGAGAGGGACAGAGAGAGAGAGGGAGGTAGAGAGAAAATGCTATCCTAACATTATATGAGTGGGATAGAACGTCAGACATATTTCACAACAAAGTTTAATTGCTGAAGACTTACAAATGGGCCTTGCAGACCTACATCGCCGGGTCCGCCTGGTAAGCCTGGATACCCCTTGGACCAAAACAGAAACCAGAAGAAAGGACAAACAATTAGTGAGGAAAGTAAAGTACATTTTGCAAAGTAAAGTAAGCTGTTAATTGTAGGAGACTTGGGCAATTTCCTTGTCTGGGCATGTAACCATTAATGTGACTGTTGATTGATTGATTGGTTGATTGAGAAGAGTCTCTCCTTCAGCGTACTGAGCTCAAACTAATGCCAGAGAACAAGAGAGAGGAACACAGCCAAGGTTTCTGGTTAGTACAGGGAGCAGTGTGTGTATGCAACTCTCCCTCTGTACAGCCAATCTATGCTAACGGTTAACTAAAATAAAATCATTCAACTGAAACTCCATCCATGTTATGCAATCATTCCAAAATAAAACTATATTTTACAAGGACCCTGACATCAACACTGAATTATTCCTGAAGCCCTTGGCTTTGTGGTTTTGCTTGTCTGCAGTGTGGCTGTTACAGGACAGGAAGGTTTGGCCAGGGCCACCATCACTCATCCCACTGACTGGTCGCAGCCAGCCAGCCAACCATCCAGTCAGCCAACCAGCCAGCCAGCCAGCCAACCTGTCAGCCAGACAGCCAGCAAGTCAACCAGTTAGACAGCCAGCCAGCGAGGCAGCCAAGGAGACAGGCAGCCAGCCAGCCAGCCATCCAGCCAGCCAGCCAGCCAGCCAGCCAGCCAGCCAGCCAAGGAGACAAGCAGCCAGTCAGCAGCCAGAAGCTCAGGGCTGGTGACCAAAGACACAAACCTGGAGCTGTCTGTCCACAGGCCCTAAGCCAGCAAGGAACATCAACCAGTCTCTCTCTGTCTCCAGACACTCCACAGAACACTGCAGTGCTCACAAAGCTCTGCTACACTAGAATGCTCACAGACACAGGCAGGGCTTAACCACAGGGAGAGAGAGCGAGGGGGAGAGACACAGGTCAAGGCTATAAAAGAGCATTCACAGACAGAGAGAGAGAGGTACACAGGTCAAGGCTACAGAAGAACATTCACAGACAGACACAGAGAGAGAGGGACACAGGTCAAGACTACAGAAGAACATTCACAGACAGACACAGAGAGAGAGGGACACAGGTCAAGACTACAGAATAACATTCACAGACAGACACAGAGAGAGAGGGACACAGGCCAAGACTACAGAAGAACATTCACAGACAGACACAGAGAGAGAGGGACACAGGCCAAGACTACAGAAGAACATTCACAGACAGACACAGAGAGAGAGGGACACAGGTCAAGACTACAGAAGAACATTCACAGACAGACACAGAGAGAGAGGGACACAGGCCAAGACTACAGAAGAACATTCACAGACAGACACAGAGAGAGAGGGACACAGGTCAAGACTACAGAAGAACATTCACAGACAGACACAGAGAGAGAGGGACACAGGCCAAGACTACAGAAGAACATTCACAGACAGACACAGAGAGAGAGGGACACAGGTCAAGACTACAGAAGAACATTCACAGACAGACACAGAGAGAGAGGGACACAGGCCAAGATTACAGAAGAACCTTCACAGACAGACACAGAGAGAGAGAGACACAGGTCAAGACTACAGAAGAACATTCACAGACAGACACAGAGAGAGAGGGACACAGGCCAAGACTACAGAAGAACATTCACAGACAGACACAGAGAGAGGGACACAGGTCAAGACTACAGAAGAACATCCACAGACAGACACAGAGAGAGAGGGACACAGGTCAAGACTACAGAAGAACATTCACAGACAGACGGGGGAAGAGAACATATGAGGATAGTGTACAGAACTCTAAGATAGGTATCCCAAACGCTAAAGAGGAAATAGCATTTATATTAAGATATGGGACAGAGCCATACAGTAGTTACATAATTTTTAGATACTGCCTTGAGGTTCAGAGTTACAGTTGATCAAACACAGAAAATACAGAAACCAAGATAACAAAAAGTGCTGTTGATATGCCTCCAAACCCCTGGGAGGCAGGGACTGAGCTGCCAACATGCCACCAGTGTAATGCTTCCAGACACTCTCTCTAAGTGGTGCATATAGACATTGTGTACTTAGTTCTGTACTTACCCTGGACCCCATCTCCCCAGGAGGACCCAACGGACCTGCAGGACCACGGTCACCCTGGGAAACACAAGCACAGGAGAAGGATCGTTAACCGCTGTGCCACCACCGACCTGCACCTCCATACATCCAAACATCAAACCTATCGGCTCCACAGGACATCAGGTAATATGAGAGCCTCCAGAACACAGTACAGGCTAGAGTGAGAGCTGTAAATATCACAGAGTGGGCATTTAAAGTGGATACTAATGTCTGTCTATAGTAAAATCCCCCCACTCACACTATGTAACAGGACTGGCCAGCTTGTTACAGTAAAACTCTGAAAGTTGTGGATGGATGAGCCTGACTGGGTCTCTCCTCTAGTATTCAACAGCCTGACTGGGTCTCTCCTCTAGTCTCTAACAGCCTGACTGGGTCTCTCCTCTAGTATCTAACAGCCTGACTGGGTCTCTCTAGTATCTAACAGTCTGACTAGGTCTCTCCTCTAATATCTAACAGTCTGACTGGATCTCTGCTCTGGTATCTAACAGTCTGACTGGGTCTCTCCTCTAGTCTCTAACAGTCTGACTGGGTCTCTCCTGTAGTATCTAACAGTCTGACTAGGTCTCTCCTCTAGTATCTAACAGTCTGACTGGGTCTCTACTCTAGTATCTAACAGTCTGACTAGGTCTCTCCTCTAGTCTCTAACAGTCTGACTGGGTCTCTCCTCTAGTCTCTAACAGTCTGACTGGGTCTCTCCTCTAGTCTCTAACAGTCTGACTGAGTCTCTCCTCTAGTATCTAACAGCCTGACTGGGTCTCTCCTCTAGTCTCTAACAGTCTGACTGGGGCTCTCCTCTAGTCTCTAACAGTCTGACTGGGTCTCTCCTCTAGTCTCTAACAGTCTGACTGGGTCTCTCCTCTAGTATATAACAGTCTGACTAGGTCTCTCCTCTAGTATCTAACAGTCTGACTGGGTCTCTCCTCTAGTCTCTAACAGTCTGACTGGGTCTCTCCTCTAGTATCTAACAGCCTGACTGGGTCTCTCCTCTAGTATCTAACAGTCTGACTAGGTCTCTCCTCTAGTATCTAACAGTCTGACTGGGTCTCTCCTCTAGTCTCCAACAGTCTGACTGGGTCTCTCCTCTAGTGTCTAACAGCCTGACTGGGTCTCTCTTCTAGTATCTAACAGCCTGACTGGGTCTCTCCTCTAGTATCTAACTGTCTGACTGGGTCTCTCCTCTAGTATCTAACAGTCTGACTGGGTCTCTCCTCTAGTATCTAACAGTCTGACTGGGTCTCTCCTCTAGTATCTAACCGTCTGACTGGGTCTCTCCTCTAGTATCTAACAGTCTGACTGGGTCTCTCCTCTAGTATCTTACAGCCTGACTGGGTCTCTCCTCTAGTCTCTAACAGTCTGACTGGGTCTCTCCTCTAGTCTCTAACAGCCTGACTGGGTCTCTCCTCTAGTATCTAACAGTCTGACTGGGTCTCTCCTCTAGTATCTAACAGTCTGACTGGGTCTCTCCTCTAGTATCTAACAGTCTGACTAGGTCTCTCATCTAGTATCTAACAGTCTGACTGGGTGTCTCCTCTAGTCTCTAACAGTCTGACTGGGTTTCTCCTCTAGTATCTAACAGTCTGACTAGGTCTCTCCTCTAGTATCTAACAGTCTGACTGGGTCTCTCCTCTAGTCTCTAACAGTCTGACTGGGTCTCTCCTCTAGTCTCTAACAGTTTGACTGGGTCTCTCCTCTAGTCTCTAACAGCCTGACTGGGTCTCTCCTCTAGTCTCTAACAGTCTGACTGGGTCTCTCCTCTAGTATCTAACAGCCTGACTGGGTCTCTCCTCTAGTCTCTAACAGTCTGACTGGGTCTCTCCTCTAGTCTCTAACAGCCTGACTGGGTCTCTCCTCTACAGTCTGACTGGGTCTCTCCTCTAGTATCTAACAGCCTGACTGGGTCTCTCCTCTAGTATCTAACAGCCTGACTGGGTCCCTCCTCTAGTATCCAACAGTCTGACTAGGTCTCTCCTCTACTCTCTAACAGTCTGACTGGGTCTCTCCTCTAGTATCTAACAGCCTGACTGGGTCTATCCTCTAGTATCTAACAGCCTGACTGGGTCTCTCCTCTAGTATCTAACAGTCTGACTGGGTCTCTCCTCTAGTATCTAACAGTCTGACTGGGTCTCTCCTCTAGTATCTAACAGCCTGACTGGGTCTCTCCTCTAGTCTCTAACAGTCTGACTGGGTCTCTCCTCTAGTCTCTAACAGTCTGACTGGGGCTCTCCTCTAGTCTCTAACAGTCTGACTGGGTCTCTCCTCTAGTCTCTAACAGTCTGACTGGGTCCCTCCTCTAGTATCTAACAGTCTGAATAGGTCTCTCCTCTAGTATCTAACAGTCTGACTGGGTCTCTCCTCTAGTATCTAACAGCCTGACTGGGTCTCTCCTCTAGTATCTAACAGCCTGACTGGGTCTCTCCTCTAGTATCTAACAGTCTGACTGGGTCTCTCCTCTAGTCTCTAACAGTCTGACTGGGTCTCTCCTCTAGTATCTGACTGGGTCTCTCCTCTAGTATCTAACAGCCTGACTGGGTCTCTCCTCTAGTCTCTAACAGTCTGACTGGGTCTCTCCTCTAGTATCTAACAGCCTGACTGGGTCTCTCCTCTAGTCTCTAACAGTCTGACTGGGTCTCTCCTCTAGTCTCTAACAGCCTGACTGGGTCTCTCCTCTAGTATCTAACTGTCTGACTGGGTCTCTCCTCGAGTATCTAACAGTCTGACTGGGTCTCTCCTCTAGTATCTAACAGTCTGACTGGGTCTCTCCTCTAGTATCTAACAGTCTGACTGGGTCTCTCCTCTAGTATCTGACTGGGTCTCTCCTCTAGTATCTGACTGGGTCTCTCCTCTAGTATCTGACTGGGTCTCTCCTCTAGTATCTGACTGGGTCTCTCCTCTAGTCTCTGACTAGGTCTCTCCTCTAGTATCTGACTGGGTCTCTCCTCTAGTATCTGACTGGGTCTCTCCTCTAGTATCTGACTGGGTCTCTCCTCTAGTATCTGACTGGGTCTCTCCTCTAGTATCTGACTAGGTCTCTCCTCTAGTATCTGACTGGGTCTCTCCTCTAGTCTCTAACAGTCTGACTGGGTCTCTCCTCTAGTATCTGACTAGGTCTCTCCTCTAGTATCTGACTGGGTCTCTCCTCTAGTCTCTAACAGTCTGACTGGGTCTCTCCTCTAGTATCTGACTAGGTCTCTCCTCTAGTATCTGACTGGGTCTCTCCTCTAGTCTCTAACAGTCTGACTAGGTTTCTCCTCTGGTATCTGACTGGGTCTCTCCTCTAGTATCTGACTGGGTCTCTCCTCTAGTCTCTAACAGTCTGACTGGGTCTCTCCTCTAGTATCTGACTAGGTCTCTCCTCTAGTATCTGACTGGGTCTCTCCTCTAGTCTCTAACAGCCTGACTGGGTCTCTCCTCTGGTCTCTAACAGTCTGACTGGGTCTCTCCTCTAGTATCTAACAGCCTGACTGGGTCTCTCCTCTAGTATCTAACAGTCTAACTGGGTCTCTCCTCTAGTATCTAACAGTCTGACTGGGTCTCTCCTCTAGTATCTAACAGTCTGACTGGGTCTCTCCTCTAGTCTCTAACAGTTTGACTGGGTCTCTCCTCTAGTCTCTAACAGCCTGACTGGGTCTCTCCTCTAGTCTCTAACAGTCTGACTGGGTCTCTCCTCTAGTATCTAACAGCCTGACTGGGTCTCTCCTCTAGTCTCTAACAGTCTGACTGGGTCTCTCCTCTAGTCTCTAACAGCCTGACTGGGTCTCTCCTCTAGTATCTAACTGTCTGACTGGGTCTCTCCTCTAGTATCTAACAGTCTGACTGGGTCTCTCCTCTAGTCTCTAACAGCCTGACTGGGTCTCTCCTCTACAGTCTGACTGGGTCTCTCCTCTAGTATCTAACAGCCTGACTGGGTCTCTCCTCTAGTATCTAACAGCCTGACTGGGTCCCTCCTCTAGTATCTAACAGTCTGACTAGGTCTCTCCTCTACTCTCTAACAGTCTGACTGGGTCTCTCCTCTAGTATCTAACAGCCTGACTGGGTCTATCCTCTAGTATCTAACAGCCTGACTGGGTCTCTCCTCTAGTATCTAACAGTCTGACTGGGTCTCTCCTCTAGTCTCTAACAGTCTGACTGGGGCTCTCCTCTAGTCTCTAACAGTCTGACTGGGTCTCTCCTCTAGTCTCTAACAGTCTGACTGGGTCCCTCCTCTAGTATCTAACAGTCTGACTAGGTCTCTCCTCTAGTATCTAACAGTCTGACTGGGTCTCTCCTCTAGTCTCTAACAGTCTGACTGGGTCTCTCCTCTAGTATCTAACAGCCTGACTGGGTCTCTCCTCTAGTCTCTAACAGTCTGACTGGGTCTCTCCTCTAGTATCTAACAGCCTGACTGGGTCTCTCCTCTAGTATCTAACAGCCTGACTGGGTCTCTCCTCTAGTCTCTAACAGTCTGACTGGGTCTCTCCTCTAGTATCTAACAGCCTGACTGGGTCTCTCCTCTAGTCTCTAACAGTCTGACTGGGTCTCTCCTCTAGTCTCTAACAGCCTGACTGGGTCTCTCCTCTAGTATCTAACTGTCTGACTGGGTCTCTCCTCGAGTATCTAACAGTCTGACTGGGTCTCTCCTCTAGTATCTAACAGTCTGACTGGGTCTCTCCTCTAGTATCTGACTGGGTCTCTCCTCTAGTATCTGACTGGGTCTCTCCTCTAGTATCTGACTGGGTCTCTCCTCTAGTCTCTAACAGTCTGACTAGGTCTCTCCTCTGGTATCTGACTGGGTCTCTCCTCTAGTATCTGACTGGGTCTCTCCTCTAGTCTCTAACAGTCTGACTGGGTCTCTCCTCTAGTATCTGACTAGGTCTCTCCTCTAGTATCTGACTGGGTCTCTCCTCTAGTCTCTAACAGCCTGACTGGGTCTCTCCTCTGGTCTCTAACAGTCTGACTGGGTCTCTCCTCTAGTATCTAACAGCCTGACTGGGTTTCTCCTCTAGTATCTAACAGTCTGACTGGGTCTCTCCTCTAGTATCTAACAGTCTGACTGGGTCTCTCCTCTAGTATCTAACAGTCTGACTGGGTCTCTCATCTAGTCTCTAACAGTCTGCCTGGGTCTCTCCTCAAGTCTCTAACAGTCTGACTGGGTCTCTCCTCTAGTATCTAACAGCCTGACTGGGTCTCTCCTCTAGTATCTAACAGCCTGACTGGGTCTCTCCTCTAGTCTCTAACAGTATGACTGGGTCTCTCCTCTAGTCTCTAACAGTCTGACTGGGGCTCTCCTCTAGTATCTAACAGTCTGACTGGGTCTCTCCTCTAGTATCTAACAGTCTGACTAGGTCTCTCCTCTAGTATCTAACTGTCTGACTGGGTCTCTCCTCTAGTCTCTAACAGTCTGACTGGGTCTCTCCTTTAGTATCTAACAGTCTGACTGGGTCTCTCCTCTAGTCTCTAACAGTCTGTATCATTTATATTTGAATCCACATTTCTCCTGTCTTGACTGTACAAGCACTGATACACTATTCCAAAGTAAGCAGCCTACAGTACTTAAAAACAAAGAATGGATTTGAAAAATCTGTCTAAATCAAAGTGCATAATTGGATGAAATGTATTTAATCTGAAAGGAATTCACTGGCTGACAGGGTACGGCTGGTTCTGGTGCTGACAGATACAATGTAAGTCATAAGGAGGGGCAACGACGGTGTAGGTCTGTCTGAGAGAGAGAGAGAGAGAGAGAGAGAGAGAGAGAGAGAGAGAGAGAGAGAGAGAGTGTGTGTGTGAGAGAGAGAGAGAGAGAGAGAGAGAGAGAGAGAGAGAGAGAGAGAGAGAGAAAGGGAAAGAGAGAGTTGTAGGTCTGTCTGAGAGGGCAAGCATTTTAGAGCAATGTTCTGACAGAGAGAAGGTGTTTCTGGGTAGGCTAGGGAGCTGGACCGGGGCATCCAGCTGAGCGCCTGTCAATAATCAGCAGTCTGGACCTCAGTAAAGTAATTTAAGTCAACAGTCAGGGAGCAGCAGGGGAAGCTGAGTTCTGACAGTTGAGGGATGAAGAGTGATGATTGGGGTTTTGTGTTGTCATAAGCACAGGAACTAGTTGGGAAACATCCCAGAGGGGTCTCTCTATCCTCATACAGCATGGAGACTTAAAATGACTTACATATTTAAGGAGCATGACCCAGATGAGTGTGTGTGGTGTGTGTGTATTTGCTTTCTTTGCCACAAAGTTGAAAAGATCATTTTACATTTCAAGTTACATTTCAATGTGTGAGACTGAGATGCAGGGTTGGTTGAGTGAAGTCTAAGGAGACAGTGGGAACACAGTAATTACAGGGTGATGTTTATGATATGGATGTGAGGGTGGTCAGTGTTTGTCTAAGTCTAAGTCTGTCTGTCTTTCTGCCTGTCTGCCTGTCTGCCTGGCCCTCAGCGTCTGGCTAATCCACTCAAAGCCTAATGGCAGAATAAACACCCCTCTACCTTTTCACCAGGATCTCCAGCTCCCCCTGACGTACCGATCAGGCCTGCTGGACCCTGCAGATGGGAGAGAGATGAAATGGAAAGAGATGCGATAGAAAGAGATGAGAGAGATGGGAGAGAGGACAGATATAGAAAGAGAAGAGAGAGAGAGAGGGAGAAAGGGGGAGAGGAGAGAGAGAGCGAGAGAGAGTGAGAGCGAGAGAGAGAGAGCAAGAGAAAGAGATGAGAGAGATGGGAGAGATAGAAAGAGAAGAGAGCGAGGGGGTGGGAGAAAGGGGAGAGGAGAGAGGGTGAGAGTGAGAGAAAGAGAGAGAGAAAGAGTGAGAGAAAGAGAGAGAGAGAGAGAGAGAGAGAGAGAGAGAAAGAGAAGAGAGAGAGGGAGAAAGGGGAGAGTGAGAGAAAGAGTGAGTGAGAGCGAGAGAGTGAGAGAAAGAGCATACACACGTCAGGGTAAAGTACGTCTATGAGGGGAGACATGATCCCCACCCATCAGACGGTTCTTTTCAACCTGTTTTGACAGCAGGAATGCAGGGGGTCATAGAAGACTGTGCATTGGTGATGTAAGGATGGGGTAAGTAGTGGCATCACATGCTTTATAAAGGAAATTACATGAAGGAACCATGAAGGAACCATGAAGGAACCAAGGGGAAATTCCCTCAATGAAAGTTGAGCACCTTAAACTGAACAATGTAATTATTACATGCAATGTTTCATGTTACTAAAAAAGTAATGAGGCAATGAAATGTATGTCAAAATGCTAATTTCGTGTTGTATGAACAAGGCAATGAAAACATACATTCCTTTCCCCCTTATTCACAAGCCTTAGTCCTGGGCTATTTACTGCTGTAGGTAACGAAATGAGGTCACACATGGTATAGTATTTGGGGGCCATATTCAGCGTGTGTGTCTCTCATTTCATTAACTATAGTATATGTTTTGTCCAGCAGCAGTACGGGACCTTTGTTTGCTTCCTATACAGTACACTCTAGTATCCATGTACAGTATTTACCTTACTGTTGTGTGTTATCCCAACCAATCCTGTGTAAATACTGATGAATCCATCCATTTATCCTGGGCTGATTCTATTTTGTACATGTTTTTATTGAACCTTTATTTAAACAGGCTATCAATGAAGAAAATAGTACTATTTACATTGACTGCTTGGCAAGAGGCAAAAGGCCTCCTGTGGGGACGGGCTGGGATAAAAAATACAAGAAACATTTCAGACAAAACAGACAGAAGACACTGGCAACAGCACAAATACAACAGTGGATGTGTGTGAAGTAAAACAACATGCTTCCTTACAAAACACAACACAAACTAGAGACATCAGATGACAACTAGAGACAACTACATATCTCAACAACCTGTTTATCTATATGTAAATTGGCTTGGAGGGAATTCCAAGACCAGGGGGCTGAGTAATGAAAGGTCATTTTTTCATGCTCGGTTCTATTTTTCGGGACTCTTAGCAAACAATGTAATTGTACACAGTGTTCTGCCACCCAGCTCTGTGTAGCAGGCCTGCGGCAGCAGAGTTCTAGTCCAGCTGGATGAGCGATCTAACATCCCACTGACCTTCACCAGACACTTGTGGACCTCTTGCTAACGAAGAGAACACTGGCTAATGTAAATATCATAAAAATCATGGAGAAAAATCCCTTCCAGATCAGTCATCTGGATAAAGGGCTGAGGTTTGGCCCAGCGCCAGAGTCTATGGCGAGGAGAGGAGCAGCGTCTCTTGACCCCAGTGCATCCTGAAAAGGGTAGTTAGAGGCTGGTGAAAACATGTCCCTAGTTTGCTAAACCCAGTGTATGTATTTCAGTCTTATAAAAAGATGTATTTAACCATTGTACAAGAGATGTACTGTACTTAGATGTGTTATGTGTTTTGGTGGCTACATTTCTTGTCTCTTTCTTCACAGTATATTTTCTATCTTTCCCCATCATGGCTTAGTTACTCAACAAGGGGTGTGTTTGACAGACACAGGCCACATCTGGAGCATATTAGCGGTAGACTGAAGAACTCAAGTCTGAGAGGAGGGCTGTATAGAGTGGGAATGGGGACAGACAGAGAGGATGGCTGTATAGAGTGGGAATGGGGTCAGACAGAGAGGAGGGTTGTATAGAGTGGGGATGGGGACAGATAGAGAGGAGGCTGCATAGAGTGGGAATGGGGACAGACAGAGAGGATGGCTGTATAGAATGGGAATGGGGACAGACAGAGAGGAGGGTTGTATAGAGTGGGAATGGGGACAGACAGAGAGGAGGGTTGTATAGAGTGGGGATGGGGACAGATAGAGAGGAGGCTGTATAGAGTGGGGATGGGGACAGACAGAGAGGATGGCTGTATAGAATGGGAATGGGGTCAGACAGAGAGGATGGCTGTATAGAGTGGGAATGGGGTCAGACAGAGAGGAGGGCTGTATAGAGTGGGAATGGGGTCAGACAGAGAGGATAGCTGTATAGAGTGGGAATGGGGTCAGACAGAGAGGATGGCTGTATAGAGTGGGAATGGGGACAGACAGAGAGGAGGGCTGTATAGAGTGGGGATGGGGACAGACCGAGAGGATGGCTGTATAGAGTGGGAATGGGGACAGACAGAGAGGAGGCTGTATAGAGTGGGAATGGGGTCAGACAGAGAGGATGGCTGTATAGAGTGGGAATGGGGACAGACAGAGAGGAGAGCTGTATAGAGTGGAGATGGGGACAGACAGAGAGGATGGCTGTATAGAGTGGGAATGGGGTCAGACAGAGAGGAGGGCTGTATAGAGTGGGAATGGGGTCAGACAGAGAGGATAGCTGTATAGAGTGGGAATGGGGTCAGACAGAGAGGATGGCTGTATAGAGTGGGAATGGGGACAGACAGAGAGGAGGGCTGTATAGAGTGGGGATGGGGACAGACCGAGAGGATGGCTGTATAGAGTGGGAATGGGGACAGACAGAGAGGAGGCTGTATAGAGTGGGAATGGGGTCAGACAGAGAGGATGGCTGTATAGAGTGGGAATGGGGACAGACAGAGAGGAGAGCTGTATAGAGTGGAGATGGGGACAGACAGAGAGGATGGCTGTATAGAGTGGGAATGGGGACAGACAGAGAGGAGGCTGTATAGAGTGGGAATGGGGTCAGACAGAGAGGATGGCTGTATAGAGTGGGAATGGGGACAGACAGAGAGGAGGGCTGTATAGAGTGGGGATGGGGACAGACAGAGAGGATGGCTGTATAGAGTGGGAATGGGGACAGACAGAGAGGAGGCTGTATAGAGTGGGAATGGGGACAGACAGAGAGGAGGCTGTATAGAGTGGGAATGGGGACAGACAGACAGGAGGGCTGTATAGACTGGGGATGGGGACAGACAGAGAGGAGGGCTGTGTAGACTGGGAATGGGGACAGACAGAGAGGAGGGCTGCATAGAGTGGGAATGGGGACAGACAGAGAGGAGGGTTGTATAGAGTGGGAATGGGGACAGACAGAGAGGAGGGTTGTATAGAGTGGGAATGGGGACAGACAGAGAGGAGGGCTGCATAGAGTAGAAATGTGGACAGACAGAGAGGAGGGCAGTATAGAGTGGGAATGGGGACAGACGGAGAGGAGGGTTGTATAGAGTGGGAATGGGGACAGACAGAGAGGAGGGATGTATAGAGTGGGAATGGGGACAGACAGAGAGGAGGGTTGTATAGAGTAGGAATGGGGACAGACAGAGAGGAGGGTTGTATAGAGAGGGAATGGGGACAGACAGAGAGGAGGGCTGCATAGAGTAGAAATGGGGACAGACGGAGAGGAGGGCTGCATAGAGTGGGAATGGGGCGTGACAGAGTGGAGGGCTGCATAGAGTAGAAATGGGGATAGACGGAGAGGAAGGCTGTATAGAGTGGGAATGGGGACAGACGGAGAGACGCTGTATAGAGTGGGAATGGGGACAGACAGAGAGGAGGCTGTATAGAGCGGGGATGGGGACAGACAGAGAGGATGGCTGTATAGAGTGGGAATGGGGACAGACAGAGAGGAGGGTTGTATAGAGTGGGAATGGGGACAGACAGAGAGGATGGCTGTATAGAGTGGGAATGGGGACAGACAGAGAGGAGGGTTGTATAGAGTGGGAATGGGGACAGACAGAGAGGAGGGCTGCATAGAGTAGAAATGGGGACAGACGGAGAGGAGGGCTGCATGGAGTGGGAATGGGGCGTGACAGAGAGGAGGGCTGCATAGAGTAGAAATGGGGATAGACGGAGAGGAAGGCTGTATAGAGTGGGAATGGGGACAGACGGAGAGACGCTGTATAGAGTGGGAATGGGGACAGACAGAGAGGAGGCTGTATAGAGCGGGGATGGGGACAGACAGAGAGGAGGCTGTATAGAGTGGGGATGGGGACAGACAGAGAGGAGGCTGTATAGAGTTGAAATGGGGACAGACAGAGAGGAGGCTGTATAGAGCGGGGATGGGGACAGACAGAGAGGAGGGTTGTATAGAATGGGGATGGGGACAGACAGAGAGGAGGCTGTATAGAGTGGGGATGGGGACAGACAGAGAGGAGGCAGTATAGAGTGGGGATGGGGACAGACAGAGAGGAGGCTGTATAGAGTGGGAATGGGGACAGATAGAGAGGAGGCTGTATAGAGTGGGGATGGGGACAGACAGAGAGGAGGCTGTATAGAGTGGGGATGGGGACAGACAGAGAGGAGGCTGTATAGAGTGGGAATGGGGACAGACAGAGAGGAGGCTGTATAGAATGGGAATGGGGACAGACAGAGAGGAGGCTGTATAGAATGGGAATGGGGACAGACAGAGAGGAGGCTGTATAGAGTGGGGATGGGGACAGACAGAGAGGAGGCTGTATAGAGTGGGGATGGGGACAGACAGAGAGGAGGCTGTATAGAGTGGGAATGGGGACAGACAGAGAGGAGGCTGTATAGAGTGGGAATGGGGACAGACAGAGAGGAGGCTGTATAGAGTGGGAATGGGGACAGACAGAGAGGAGGCTGTATAGAGTGGGGATGGGGACAGACAGACAGGAGGCTGTATAGAGTGGGGATGGGGACAGACAGAGAGGAGGCTGTATAGAGTGGGAATGGGGACAGACAGAGAGGAGGCTGTATAGAGTGGGAATGGGGACAGACAGAGAGGAGGCTGTATAGAGTGGGAATGGGGACAGACAGAGAGGAGGCTGTATAGAGTGGGAATGGGGACAGACAGAGAGGAGGCTGTATAGAGTATAAACAACATCTACATTCCTGTCTGTTCTAATCTATATAATAAACAACATCTACATTCCTGTCTGTTCTAATCTATATAATAAACAACATCTACATTCCTGTCTGCTCTAATCTATATAATAAACAACATCTACATTCCTGTCTGCTCTAATCTATATAATAAACAACATCTACATTCCTGTCTGCTCTAATCTATATAATAAACAACATCTACATTCCTGTCTGCTCTAATCTATATAATAAACAACATCTACATTCCTGTCTGTTCTAATCTATATAATAAACAACATCTACATTCCTGTCTGTTCTAATCTATATAATAAACAACATCTACATTCCTGTCTGTTCTAATCTATATAATAAACAACATCTACATTCCTGTCTGTTCTAATCTATATAATAAACAACATCTACATTCCTGTCTGTTCTAATCTATATAATAAACAACATCTACATTCCTGTCTGTTCTAATCTATATAATAAACAACATCTACATTCCTGTCTGTTCTAATCTATATAATAAACAACATCTACATTCCTGTCTGCTCTAATCTATATAATAAACAACATCTACATTCCTGTCTGCTCTAATCTATATAATAAACAACATCTACATTCCTGTCTGTTCTAATCTATATAATAAACAACATCTACATTCCTGTCTGTTCTAATCTATATAATAAACAACATCTACATTCCTGTCTGCTCTAATCTATATAATAAACAACATCTACATTCCTGTCTGTTCTAATCTATATAATAAACAACATCTACATTCCTGTCTGCTCTAATCTATATAATAAACAACATCTACATTCCTGTCTGTTCTAATCTATATAATAAACAACATCTACATTCCTGCCTGTTCTAATCTATATAATAAACAACATCTACATTCCTGTCTGTTCTAATCTATATAATAAACAACATCTACATTCCTGTCTGCTCTAATCTATATAATAAACAACATCTACATTCCTGTCTGCTCTAATCTATATAATAAACAACATCTACATTCCTGTCTGTTCTAATCTATATAATAAACAACATCTACATTCCTGTCTGTTCTAATCTATATAATAAACAACATCTACATTCCTGCCTGTTCTAATCTATATAATAAACAACATCTACATTCCTGTCTGTTCTACAGTACATAAAGCCAGTTTATGAAAACACAGTAGCCAACCGCAAAAAGCATATCCACAAGATGGTATAAGCCTTAGCATAGCCCCAGGCATGCAGGCAGCTAAGATTTGCAGTTGGACTGTAGTGGCTGTGAGTCGAGACAGAGGCAGGTAGCTGAGAGTCATGGGAACACTAGTGACTCCCGATGCACACAAAACACCTTAAATGTGGCATGAAGTGGGACAACGTGGTGTCCTGTATCATTTAACAGTAGGAAACTAGGCTTTGGAGAGTTTTAGAGCTCCATCTGCAGCGATCTGCTTTCTCAGGTGTGTGTGTGTGTCTGCAGCGATCTGCTTTATCAGGTGTGTGTGTGTGTGTGTGTGTCTGCAGCGATCTGCTTTCTCAGGTGTGTGTGTGTGTCTGCAGCGATCTGCTTTTTCAGGTGTGTGTGTGTGTGTCTGCAGCGATCTGCTTTCTCAGGCGTGTGTGTGTGTGTGTGTGTGTCTGCAGCGATCTGCTTTCTCAGGTGTGTGTGTGTGTCTGCAGCGATCTGCTTTCTCAGGCATGTGTGTCTGCAGTGATCTGCTTTCTCAGGTGTGTGTGTGTGTGTCTGCAGTGATCTGCTTTTTCAGGTGTGTGTGTGTGTGTCTGCAGTGATCTGCTTTCTCAGGCATGTGTGTCTGCAGTGATCTGCTTTCTCAGGCATGTGTGTCTGCAGCGATCTGCTTTCTCAGGTGTGTGTGTGTGTCTGCAGCGATCTGCTTTCTCAGGCATGTGTGTCTGCAGTGATCTGCTTTCTCAGGTGTGTGTGTGTGTGTCTGCAGTGATCTGCTTTTTCAGGTGTGTGTGTGTGTGTCTGCAGCGATCTGCTTTCTCAGGCATGTGTGTCTGCAGTGATCTGCTTTCTCAGGTGTGTGTGTGTGTGTCTGCAGTGATCTGCTTTCTCAGGTGTGTGTGTGTGTCTGCAACAATCTGCTTTCTCAGGTGTGTGTGTGTCTGCAGCGATATACTTTCTCAGGTGTGTGTGTGTCTGCAGCGATCTGCTTTCTCAGGTGTGTGTGTGTGTCTGCAGCGATCTGCTTTCTCAGGTGTGTGTGTGTGTCTGCAGCGATCTGTTTTCTCAAGTGTGTGTGTCTGCAGCGATCTGATTTCTCAGGTGTGTGTGTCTGCAGTGATCTGCTTTCTCAGGTGTGTGTTTGTCTGCAGTGATCTGCTTTCTCGGGTGTGTGTGTGTGTGTGTGTCTGCAGCGATCTGCTTTCTCAGGTTTGTGTGTGTGTGTCTGCAGCGATCTGCTTTCTCAGGTGTGTGTGTGTGTCTGAAGCGATCTGCTTTCTCAGGTGTGTGTGTGTGTCTGCAGTGATCTGCTTTCTCAGGTGTGTGTGTCTGCAGCGATCTGCTTTCTCAGGTTTGTGTGTGTGTGTCTGCAGTGATCTGCTTTCTCAGGTGTGTGTGTATGTGTGTCTGCAGTGATCTGCTTTCTCAGGTGTGTGTGTGTGTCTGCAGCGATCTGCTTTCTCAGGTGTGTGTGTGTGTGTCTGCAGCGATCTGCTTTCACAGGTGTGTGTGTGTGTGTCTGCAGCCATCTGCTTTCTCAGGTGTGTGTGTGTGTGTCTGCAGCGATCTGCTTTCTCAGGTGTGTGTGTGTGCAGTGATCTGCTTTCTCAGGTGTGTGTGTGTCTGCAGCGATCTGCTTTCTCAGATTTGTGTGTGTCTGCACAATCTGCTTTCTCAGGTGTGTGTGTGTCTGCACAATCTGCTTTCTCAGGTGTGTGTGTGTCTGCAGCGATCTGCTTTCTCAGGTGTGTGTGTGTGTGTGTGTGTGTGTGTGTGTGTGTGTGTGTGCAGCGTTCTGCTTTCTCAGGTGTGTGTGTGTGTGTGTGTAGCAATCTGCTTTCTCAGGTGTGTGTGTGTCTGCAGTGATCTGCTTTCTCAGGTGTGTGTGTGTGTGTCTGCAGCGATCTGCTTTCTCAGGTGTGTGTGTGTGTGTGTGTGTGTGTCTGCAGCGATCTGCTTTCTCAGGTGTGTGTGTGTCTGCAGCGATCTGCTTTCTCAGGTGTGTGTGTGTATGTCTGCAGTGATCTGCTTTCTCAGGTGCGCGTGTGTGTGTGTGTGTCTGCAGTGATCTGCTTTCTCAGGTGTGTGTGTGTGTCTGCAGCGATCTGCTTTCTCAGGTGTGTGTGTGTGTGTGTAGCAATCTGCTTTCTCAGGTGTGTGTGTGTCTGCAGTGATCTGCTTTCTCAGGTGTGTGTGTGTGTGTCTGCAGCGATCTGCTTTCTCAGGTGTGTGTGTGTGTGTGTTTGTGTGTGTGTGTGTAGCAATCTGCTTTCTCAGGTGTGTGTGTATCTGCAGCCATCTGCTTTCTCAGGTGTGTGTGTCTGTAGCAATCTGCCTTCTCAGATGTGTGTGTGTATACAGCGGTCTGCTTTCTCAGGTGTGTGTGTGTATACAGCGGTCTTCTTTCTCAGGTGTGTTTGTGTATACAGCGATATGCTTTCTCAGGTTTGTGTGTGTATGCAGCGGTCTGCTTTCTCAGGTGTGTGTGTGTGTGTATACAGCGATATGCTTTCTCAGGTGTGTGTGTGTATACAAAGATATGCTTTCTCAGGTGTGTGTGTATCTGCAGTGATATGCTTTCTCAGGTGTGTGTGTGTGTATACAGCAGTCTGCCTTCTCAGCCCTGGGTCAGACTGAGTGGAGGTTACAAGAAGAGCAGAACAGTCAGGAAGTGAGACTGATATCACCATAGTAAGTACTGTAGAAGAGAATTAAGATATTCTCTCTGTTGTCATATGCTACTAGTCTCTCGCTCTTCCTCTCTCCATCTCTCTCTTCGGCCCAGGTGAACCTGAGTATCGTGTGTTTCAGAGCAAACCGCAGACCTGTTAATGCCCTCAGCAGCGATTCAATTTAGAGGCATTTTTTTATTTTTTTTTATTGTGGGTCACCCTATAATGGAACACTTGACGGGCCAATCTAATTTGGCCCCAAAAAATACAGCTGATCATATTATAAAAACTCCCAGTAAATGATTGGTTCAAATGCTTTACTGGCAACATGTTGCATTAAGTGCTCTCTAGGTGACACAACAAAGCCTTAGAGAACACATTGAACACGTTCAGCCAGGAACCTCCTGACCAGGGCTAACCTGCAGTTAGCCAACCCATCGGCAGTCTCTCTCAGACCCTCCAGATTAGATTTATTTGGAAAGTGATGTAATGACGTTCATTAGAGGCTCCATGTGTTTCCAAGCTGAGGTCTTTTTGTTTTAACATGGCATTGGCTTCAAAGGGGTCCTAGCTAGATACAGTCTGTGGTAAATGGTTAATCCCTTTCATGTGTGCTCTCCTACGCAACACAGAGGTTGTGTCCCAAATGGCACCACATTCCCTATATAGTGCCCATAGGGCAATGGTCTAAATTAGTGTACTATGTAGTAAATAGGGAGCCATTTGGAAGTCCTATTCAGTGGCTGTGGCTTCCACAGCGCACACAATGCAAATACTAGCATTAAGGGACCTGACGAACACAGAGAGGCATAAGGCATTGAGATGTGACATGCATGAGAGGGTTGTGTGTGGATTTCTAGCATGGGAAAACATGTTGCTGCTTTTGTGTTGGGTGTCAAATGACTATATGGACCAAAAAACAACAAAGACAGACTTTTGAAACGTTGCAGTTTTGCAGTTAATTAGACCAATCCAAAGTAATAGTAGTATTCTACAGATGTTTTAGAAAACTAGTCGGGCCACTGATGTTGTTCCAGTACTAGTAGAGCCATGACTTGTTATTGATGAATGAACATAGATGATCATAGATCATTCTCATCTGGATCGTCATTGTTTATTTTCTTGAGTATTTCTACTGTAGAGATGTGCGGTATGTACAGTGGGGAGAACAAGTATTTGATACACTGCCGATTTTGCAGGTTTTCCTACTTACAAAGCATGTAGAGGTCTGTAATTTTTTATCATAGGTACACTTCAACTGTGAGAGACGGATCCAGAAAATCACATTGTAATCAATTAGCATTTTATTGCATAACATAAGTATTTGATACATCAGAAAAGCAGAACTTAATATTTGGTACAGAAACCTTTGTTTGCAATTACAGAGATCATACGTTTCCTGTAGTTCTTGACCAGGTTTGCACACACTGCAGCAGGGATTTTGGCCCACTCCTCCATACAGACCTTCTCCAGATCCTTCAGGTTTTGGGGCTGTCGCTGGGCAATACGGACTTTCAGCTCCCTCCAAAGATTTTCTATTGGGTTCAGGTCTGGAGACTGGGTAGGCCACTCCAGGACCTTGAGATGCTTCTTACGGAGCCACTCCTTAGTTTCCCTGGCTCTGTGTTTCGGGTCGTTGTCATGCTGGAAGACCCATCTTCAATGCTCTTACTGAGGCGAGGAGGTTGTTTGCCAAGATCTCGCGATACATGGCCCCATCCATCCTCCCCTCAAGTCGTCCTGTCCCCTTTGCAGAAAAGCTTCCCCAAAGAATGATGTTTCCACCTCCATGCTTCACGGTTGGTGTTCTTGGGGTTGTACTCATCCTTCTTCTTCCTCCAAACACGGCGAGTGGAGTTTAGACCAAAAAGCCCTACTTTTGTCTCATCAGACCACATGACCTTCTCCCATTCCTCTTTGAGACTGTGGTCCCAGCTCTCTTCAGGTCATTGAGCAGGTCCTGCCGTGTAGTTCTGGGCTGATCCCTCACCTTCCTCATGATCATTGATGCCCCATGAGGTGAGATCTTGCATGGAGCCCCAGACCGAGGGTGATTGACCGGCATCTTGAACTTCTTCCATTTTCTAATAATTGCGCCAACAGTTGTTGCCTTTCCTCCAAGCTGCTTGCTTATTGTCCTGTAGCCCATCCCAGCCTTGTGCAGGTCTACAATTTTACCCCTGATGTCCTTACACAGCTCTCTGGTCTTGGCCATTGTGGAGAGGTTGGAGTTTGTTTGATTGAGTGTGTAGACAGGTGTCTTTTATACAGGTAATGAGTGGAGAACAGGAGGAATTCTTAAAGAAAAATTCTTACTGGTTGGTAGGTGATCAAATACTTATGTCATGCAATAAAATGCAAATGAATTACTTAAAAATCATACAATGTGATTTTCTGAATGTTTGTTTTAGATTCCGTCTCTCACAGTTGAAGTGTACCTATGATAAAAATTACAGACATCTACATGCTTTGTAAGTAGGAAAATAGGCAAAATCGGCAGTGTATCAAATACTTGTTCTCCCCACTGTATGTTTCTAAGGGCAATAACAAGAGTTCAGTTATGCAGTTAGTTTCCTTCAAGAGGCGTTTTTTAAATTTACACAAAAAAAAGAAAAATTGTCCCTGGCACAAACAAACGAACGCAAACTCAAAATGAGGTAACTTCCAGAAAACGTCATTCACTGGAGATCCTTATGCTGCCAATTTCTGTATAAAACACACGTTTATTGCTAGAGAAATACCTTCCTACCCCTCTTCCTCCTCCACCTCTCTACCCCTCCTCCTCCTCCACCTCCCTATCCCCTTCTCCTCCTCCACAACCCTACCCTTCCTCCTCCACCTCCCTACCCATCCTCCTCCACCTCCCTACCCCTCCACCTCCCTACCCCTCCTCCACTTCCCTACCCCTCCTCCACCTCCCTACCCCTCCTCCACTTCCCTACCCCTCCTCCACCTCCCTACCCCTCCACCTCCCTACCCCTCCTCCACCTCCCTAACCCTCCTCTACCTCCCTACCCCTCCACCTCCCTACCCCTCTTTGCCTCATCACCTCCTCCTCTATCCTTTTCGTCCTCCCTCCCCATACTAAACCACATAAAGACCCTTACATCTCCATCACTGCACTCAGACTAATGAAAACCAACCACTCTGCATCTTTAGGTCTGAGAAAAGCACTATAAACATTCTACGTATGAGTACTCTGCTTTGAGACTCTTCCTATACGAGAGCAGCAGGAAGTAGAGACTTAATAACTTATCCCAGTCAGTCGCTGTACTGCACTAAGAAGTGGTTAATCACTGACATTGATTTCATGCATAGTCAGCAAAAACCACCAGACTCACTTGCGGTCCATTTTTTCCAATGCCGCCAAGGTCCCCCGTCTCCCCCTGAAAACCAGATCAAAACAAAACATTAGTACATTTTCTTCCTGTGTGTTAAGATGTTAAGATCCAGCCGATGGTCGCTCAGTCACATGATCAACAGCTTGAACACACAGGGTTTTAAATAAACAAATGATTAAAAAGCACACATGGAAATGCTCTTGATTTCTTCTGTTTCTGTTTATTTCCCTCCTGCGGGTTTCCATTATGCTCTATAACAGTCCAGGGAGAATTCCTTCTCTTTGTTAATAAGGCTTAATCCATTTATGACACAACCACCTCCCCTTGAACTAACACAAGTACCCAACTCATTCACAAATACAGGGACTCTGACTTGCATGGCATTCAGAGGAACACACTAAAGTGTAATCCACACTAATAAACATCTGCCACATTGTGCAGCAGTAATAGTGAAGGCACAAGGCCTTGCACTGGGTTCACACCAGTTAACTCTAATGAAGTAACGTGAAGAACACGTCAGGAATTCTGCTCTTTGTTTTAAAGAGAAAAACCAAAACAAGAAAACTAAGACCTCAAAAGTGGTAAGCGGGCCATGTCGATTAGATAGTACACTACATGACCAAAAGAATGTGGACACCTGCTCGTTGAACATCTCATTCCAAAACCATGGGCATTAATATGGATTTGGTCCCCCCTTTGCTGCCATAACAGCCTCCACTCTTCTGGGAAGGAGTTCCACTAGACGCTGGAACATTGCTGCGGGGACTTGCATCTATTCAGCCACAAGAGCATTAGTGAGGTCGGGCATTGATATTGGCCGATTAGGCCTGGCTCGGAGTCGGCGTTCCAATACATTCCAAAGGTGTTCGACGGTGTTAAGGTCAGGGCTCTGTGCAGGCCAGTCAAGTTCTTTCACACCGATCTCGACAAACCATTTCTGTATGGACCTCGCTTTGTGCACAGGGGCATTGTCATGCTGAAAGAGGAAAGGGCCTTCCCAAACTGTTGCCACGTCATTGTATTGATATTGCATCATTGGAACTAAGGGGCCTAGCCCAAACCATGAAAAACAGCCCCATACCATTATTCCATCTCCACCAAACTTTACATCAACACCATGAATTCGGGCAGGTAGCGTTCTCCTGGCATCCGCCAAACCCAGATTCGTCCGTCGGACTGCCAGATGGTAAAGCATGATTCATCACTCCAGAGAACGTGTTTCCACCTCTCCAGAGTCCAATGGCGGTAAGCTTTACACCACTGTAGCGAACGCTTGGCATTGCACATGGTGATGTTAGGCGCCCGGAGAACAGTGGGTTAACTGCCTTGCTGAGGAACAGAACAACAGACAAGGCAGCCTTTCCTTTCCCCTGTGAGCGGCTGCTCTGCCATGGAAACCCATTTCATGAATCTCCCAACGAACAGTTCTTATGCTAACGTTGTTTCCAGAGGCAGTTTGGAACTCGGTAGAGAGTGTTGTAACCAAGGACAGGCGATTTTTACACGGCAAGCGCATCAGCACTCGGCGGTCCCGTTCTGTGAGCTTGTGTGGCCTACAACTTCGCGGCGGAGCTGTGGTTGCTCCTAGACGTTTCCACTTCACAATAACATCACATTTGACAAACTGACTTGTTGGAAAGGTGGCATCCTATGACAGTGCCACGTCGAAAGTCACTGAGCACTTCAGTAAGCCCATTCTACTGCCAATGTTTGTCTATGGAGATTGCATTGAAATAGCCAAACCCACTCATTTGAAGGGGTGTCCACATACTTTTGTAGATTTAATGTAAGTTTTCATTCCTACTGCCCTGGTTATATTGCTCACTGTTCTGGAATTATTCTGGACAGTTAGCTTATGATTAGACACAACACCAAAGGAAAGAGATGGTTACACACACACTTAACCATATCTGCAAATGGACCTGATCGACTGACACTGTGTTAGTTGTTTTTCTAAACAGTCCAATACAACATGCGTACAGTATGCACGCTGATAGTAACTTCTTACCTTCAGTCCCTCAGGTCCAGGTTCCCCTATGTAGCCTTTCCTTCCAACTCTCCCCTGTAGAGAAACACACACACACACACACACACACACACACACACACACACACACACACACACACACACACACACACACACACACACACACACACACACACACATACACACACACACACATTACAGGATGCATCAGCTTTTCATGTTTTATCACATCTCATCTGTGTTACTTCATGATGAAACACCTGGAGACACTTACAGTGGTGCCAGGGCCGCCAAGTGGGCCAAGGTGTCCCTCATCACCCTGAAAATACACAGTAAAACAGGTCAACACAGTGCAATGCATCATATACAGCTGGATTTGGGGACCAGGACCAGGTAACATCACTGGGCACTGGCAGTAACACTAGCTGAGCAACATCCCATCTCACCTTATGCACAGATCTACTAATGTGAAAGCCACAGGGGGCCTGTGTGTGTGTGTGTGTGTGTGTGTGTGTGTGTGTGTGTGTGTGTGTGTGTGTGTGTGTGTGTGTGTGTGTGTGTGTGTGTGTGTGTGTGTGTGTGTGTGTGTGTGTGTGTGTACTCTCATCGATCACTGTGTTCTTCCGAGCAGAGTGACCTGGATGTTTCTCTCTATGTCCACACTGCCTGAAGGAGAGCTTGATGATTCCAATGATTAGCATGTATGATGTTCTGCTTTGAGACATTTTCTCTGATCAGCTGAAGGGAAAGGTATTAATGCTATAGTGATTGAACTCTACAGCATTTTCTCTGATCAGCTGAAGGGAAAGGTATTAATACTATAGCGATTGAACTCTACAGCGTTTTCTTGCAGGCTATGCAATAAGACTCCGTGCCAGGAAAGAGAGTGAGAGAGAGATTGAGGGGCCTTCCAACTCGGTACCACAGTTGAGTTGGGTGCCAATACCGTAACACTAGCACAATGGAAAGGTGTACGTACTGCGCACACTGTACTGTACACACTGCCAAGGCTTCTGTTCTTATTTTCCACTGCTGCCTGGAAAGCCCTGGAGTCTGCCTTGTTTTTGATTAGCACCGAGTGATGAATCATGACGGTATACAGTACAGTGGAACATGCCCTGGGACCTGGAATCACTCTACAGCTTCACATAGCCTGAACCTACTGTAGCAATGCCAACCGCCTCAACTCTGGTTACAGGTTCAACTGCATGTATAAACTGAGAATCTGTTTTGTAATCAAATGCACACTAAATATTGTTAGCTTCCTGCATGTTCAGTTGTGTCTGCAGTATTCTGAGTATGATGTACAGTAGTTTAGTGGTTCTCACCCACAAGCTACAAATTCTTGATAATGTCTCTTACCTCTGTTCCTTTTGGCCCTGGGGGTCCTTGTGGCCCTCTGGCACCTAGGAGTCCCTGCAACAGAGCAGGATACATGGTATGTCATACAAAACAGATGTGTTGCTATTATCGAAAACACACAAATGAAACCTCAGGAGTGGAAGATGCACTGAGGGTCAGGGTTGGAACCGGTTCAGGGAACAGAACAGCGGAAAATAAATACAGTTTTCGAGGAACAGAATCAGAACTGGGAACAAAAGTGATCTACTGTATATTGTTTTGGAACAAAACCATTATTTAAAAATTATGGGAACCGGTTAATTACGTACCACAACAAAAGCAACAAAGCACCTATGCAAAGCCCTCACTGTCACTCAGAAAGGTAATCCTGTGTCTGCCTGCCTGGCTGCTATCTGTCTGCCTGCCTGCCTGCCTGCCTGCCTGCTATCTGTCTGTCTGTCTGTCTGTCTGTCTGTCTGTCTGTCTGTCTGTCTGTCTGTCTGACTGACTGCCTGCCTGTCTGCCTGCCTGTCTGCCTGTCTGTCTGTCTGTCTGTCTGTCTGTCTGTCGTATGTCTGCCTGCCTGCCTGCCTGCCTGCCTGCCTGCCTGCCTGCTATCTGTCTGTCTGTCTGTCTGTCTGTCTGACTGACTGCCTGCCTGCCTGTCTGCCTGCCTGTCTGCCTGTCTGTCTGTCTGTCTGTCTGTCTGTCATATATCTGTCTGTCTGTCTGTCTGTCTGTCTGTCTGTCTGTCTGTCTGTCTGTCTGTCTGTCTGCCGAAACTCTTTGCCAGTATGTAGGCTACCTGCCCCTCACCCTACTACTACTGCTTCTGCAGCCTAATGTCGAGCTAAATGTAAAACATATATATATTTCAGAGGTTTAAAAACTGGAACTTTTTGGGGTTTCAAACCAGTTCAGAACTTCCACAGAACAGTGGAACCGAACAAAAATATGTTCGGTTCTGTTCAGAATAAAACAAATCATTTTGGTTCCAACCCCTGCTGAGGATGATGTATTTTGAATTGAGTTGTGGAAACAGTGCTTGTCTTTACCTTAGGTCCAGGAGGGCCGTTGGGACCTGGCACACCGATGTCTCCAGGAAAACCCTGAGAAACCAAGCAGGTTGGTTATTTGACGACATCATTAATCACAAGACTGATGTGATCATTTAGGTTTGATGCCACATCTAACATGACACACTCCTGAACACACCTGAATGTATTCAGTTTCTTTATATTCCATTCTATTACATCATACTTTCTTTAGATATGTGTGTACAGAAAGGGAGTGGAGGATTATCTACATAGGGTGCCTATATGCTTGTATATTGATATATATGGCAGGGTCAGGGTCAGACCCACACTGCCCCTCTTTTCTAAAAAAGACCTTATGGATTGACAATGATGAGAACAGAGAGCACACTGACCCTCTGTAAGACGGGGTAGGCAAGGTCAATACATCTGTATCTAAAGAGTGACAGGGCCTAGCTATGTTATATGAACCTGACGTAAAGGGGGTGATGGATAGAGATGTTGGCTGAAGACTGTCACACACCTGCCTCAGCATGGCATGGCCGGCTCAATTAAAACAAGGGATGGGGAAAGAGGTAGGAGTGTTGGTATGGGGAGAGGGTGAGGGGGAGAGAGGGAGGAAAGTTGGTGGGGGAGAGGATGAGAGGGAGAAGGAGAGGAGAGAGGGGGAGAGAGGGAGAGAGGGGGAGAGAGGGAGAGTGGGTGGAGAGTTGGTGGGGAGAGGAGGAGAGGGAGAAGGAGAGGGTGAGAGGGGGAGAGTTGGTGCCGGAGAGGAGGAGAGGGGGAGAGTTGATGGAGGAGAGGAGGAAGGGGAGGAGAGAAAGGGAGAAAGGGGGAGAGAGGGGGAGAGAGCGAGAAAGGGGGAGAGTGGGTGGAGAGTTGGTGGGGGAGAGAAGGAGAGGGGGAATGAGAGGGTGAGAGGGGGAGAGTTGGTGGGGGAGAGGAGGAGAGGGAGACGGGGAGAGTTGGTGTGGGAGAGGAGGAGTGGGAGAAAGGGAGAGTTTGTGGGGGAGAGGAGGAGAGAGAGAAGGGGAGAGTTGGTGGGGGAGAGAAGGAGAGGGAGAAGGGGAGAGTTTGTGGGGGAGAGGAGGAGAGGGAGAAGGGGAGAGTTGGTGGGGGAGAGGAGGAGAGGGAGAGAGTTGGTGGAGGAGAGGAGGAGAGGGAGAGAGTTGGTGGAGGAGAGGGAGAAGGAGAGGGGAGAGGGGGAGAGGGGGAGAGAGGGAGAGTTGGTGGAGAGTTGGTGGGGGAGAGGAGGAGAGGGAGAAGGAGAGGGGAGGGGGAGAGTTGGTGGGGGAGAGGAGGAGAGGAAGAAAGGGGGAGAGAAAGCTATGGAGATCTATCAGATTTACAGATGTGGTGTTTTAACAGGGCCAAAAAGAGTAAAATGGAGTGAACCTTTCTGGACTCTTTGATCTTGACAAGGCAACAAACAGTCAACCACCATAAAGTAGAGCTACAACATTTATAGGACGGATGGTAAAACAAGTGAGACATTGTTGGATTCAGTTTGATAAAAACTTAAAAGACATCTAGTCTGTGAGTCACATGATGTGCACACACTGAGAACATTACAGGATACGTTTGGATTAGTTTGACTTTCCAAATCCTATATATTCCTATATGCTAACCTGCTTTCTTGTAGATCTGCTAGACTGGGAATAAATCAGAACCAATGTGACACAGGGATGAAGGAAAGCTTACTGTATGTACTTTATTTCTGTGGTGGGTTTAGGGAGTGCTATCGATGTGGATCTGTGGTGCGTTTGAGTGCTATTGATGTATATCTGTGGTGGGTTTAAGGAGTGCTATTGATGTGGATCTGTGGTGCGTTTAAGGAGTGCTATCAATGTATATCTGTGGTGTGTTTAAGGAGTGCTATCGATGTGGATCTGTGGTGGGTTTAAGGAGTGCTATCGATGTGTATCTGTGGTGGGTTTAAGGAGTGCTATCGATGTGTATCTGTGCTGGGTTTAAGGAGTGCTATCGATGTATATCTGTGGTGCGTTTGAGTGCTATCGATGTGTATCTGTGGTGGGTTTAAGGAGTGCTATCGATGTGTATCTGTGGTGCGTTTAAGGAGTGCTATCGATGTGGATCTGTGGTGGGTTTAAGGAGTGCTATCGATGTGTATCTGTGCTGGGTTTAAGGAGTGCTATCGATGTGGATCTGTGGTGCGTTTGAGTGCTATTGATGTATATCTGTGGTGGGTTTAAGGAGTGCTATCGATGTGGATCTGTGGTGGGTTTAAGGAGTGCTATCAATGTATATCTGTGGTGGGTTTAAGGACTGCTATCGATGTGGATCTGTGGTGGGTTTAAGGAGTGCTATCGATGTGTATCTGTGCTGGGTTTAAGGAGTGCTATCGATGTGGATCTGTGGTGCGTTTGAGTGCTATTGATGTATATCTGTGGTGGGTTTAAGGAGTGCTATCGATGTGGATCTGTGGTGGGTTTAAGGAGTGCTATCAATGTATATCTGTGGTGGGTTTAAGGACTGCTATCGATGTGGATCTGTGGTGGGTTTAAGGAGTGCTATCGATGTGGATCTGTGGTGCATTTGAGTGCTATTGATGTATATCTGTGGTGGGTTTAAGGAGTGCTATCGATGTGGATCTGTGGTGCGTTTGAGTGCTATCGGTGTGTATCTGTGGTGGGTTTAAGGAGTGCTATCGATGTGTATCTGTGCTGGGTTTAAGGAGTGCTATCGATGTATATCTGTGCTGGGTTTAAGGAGTGCTATCGATGTGGATCTGTGGTGGGTTTAAGGAGTGCTATCGATGTGGATCTGTGGTGGGTTTAAGGAGTGCTTTTGATGTATATCTGTGGTGGGTTTAAGGAGTGCTGTCGATGTGGATCTGTGGTGGGTTTAAGGAGTGCTATCGATGTATATCTGTGGTGCGTTTGAGTGCTATCGGTGTGTATCTGTGGTGCGTTTGAGTGCTATCGGTGTGTATCTGTGGTGCGTTTGAGTGCTATTGATGTATATCTGTGGTGGGTTTAAGGAGTGCTATCGATGTGGATCTGTGGTGCGTTTGAGTGCTATCGATGTGGATCTGTGGTGGGTTTAAGGAGTGCTATCGATGTGGATCTGTGGTGCGTTTGAGTGCTATCGATGTGGATCTGTGGTGGGTTTAAGGAGTGCTATCGATGTGTATCTGTGCTGGGTTTAAGGAGTGCTATCGATGTGTATCTGTGCTGGGTTTAAGGAGTGCTATCGATGTGGATCTGTGGTGCGTTTGAGTGCTATTGATGTATATCTGTGGTTGGTTTAAGGAGTGCTATCGATGTGGATCTGTGGTGGGTTTGAGTGCTATCGGTGTGTATCTGTGGTGGGTTTAAGGAGTGCTATCGATGTGTATCTGTGCTGGGTTTAAGGAGTGCTATCGATGTATATCTGTGCTGGGTTTAAGGAGTGCTATCGATGTGGATCTGTGGTGGGTTTAAGGAGTGCTATCGATGTGGATCTGTGGTGGGTTTAAGGAGTGCTTTTGATGTATATCTGTGGTGGGTTTAAGGAGTGCTGTCGATGTGGATCTGTGGTGGGTTTAAGGAGTGCTATCGATGTATATCTGTGGTGGGTTTAAGGAGTGCTGTCGATGTGGATCTGTGGTGGGTTTAAGGAGTGCTATCGATGTATATCTGTGGTGCGTTTGAGTGCTATCGGTGTGTATCTGTGGTGCGTTTGAGTGCTATCGGTGTGTATCTGTGGTGCGTTTGAGTGCTATTGATGTATATCTGTGGTGGGTTTAAGGAGTGCTATCGATGTGGATCTGTGGTGCGTTTGAGTGCTATCGATGTGGATCTGTGGTGGGTTTAAGGAGTGCTATCGATGTGGATCTGTGGTGCGTTTGAGTGCTATCGATGTGGATCTGTGGTGGGTTTAAGGAGTGCTATCGATGTGTATCTGTGCTGGGTTTAAGGAGTGCTATCGATGTGTATCTGTGCTGGGTTTAAGGAGTGCTATCGATGTGGATCTGTGGTGCGTTTGAGTGCTATTGATGTATATCTGTGGTTGGTTTAAGGAGTGCTATCGATGTGGATCTGTGGTGGGTTTAAGGAGTGCTATCGATGTATATCTGTGGTGGGTTTAAGGAGTGCTATCTATGTGGATCTGTGGTGCGTTTAAGGAGTGCTATCGATGTGGATCTGTGGTAGGTTTAAGGAGTGCTATTGATGTATATCTGTGGTGGGTTTAAGGAGTGCAATCGATGTGGATCTGTGGTGGGTTTAAGGAGTGCTATCAATGTATATCTGTGGTGGGTTTAAGGACTGCTATCGATGTGGATCTGTGGTGGGTTTAAGGAGTGCTATCGATGTGGATCTGTGGTGCATTTGAGTGCTATTGATGTATATCTGTGGTGGGTTTAAGGAGTGCTATCGATGTGGATCTGTGGTGCGTTTGAGTGCTATCGGTGTGTATCTGTGGTGGGTTTAAGGAGTGCTATCGATGTGTATCTGTGCTGGGTTTAAGGAGTGCTATCGATGTATATCTGTGCTGGGTTTAAGGAGTGCTATCGATGTGGATCTGTGGTGGGTTTAAGGAGTGCTATCGATGTGGATCTGTGGTGGGTTTAAGGAGTGCTTTTGATGTATATCTGTGGTGGGTTTAAGGAGTGCTGTCGATGTGGATCTGTGGTGGGTTTAAGGAGTGCTATCGATGTATATCTGTGGTGCGTTTGAGTGCTATCGGTGTGTATCTGTGGTGCGTTTGAGTGCTATCGGTGTGTATCTGTGGTGCGTTTGAGTGCTATTGATGTATATCTGTGGTGGGTTTAAGGAGTGCTATCGATGTGGATCTGTGGTGCGTTTGAGTGCTATCGATGTGGATCTGTGGTGGGTTTAAGGAGTGCTATCGATGTGGATCTGTGGTGCGTTTGAGTGCTATCGATGTGGATCTGTGGTGGGTTTAAGGAGTGCTATCGATGTGTATCTGTGCTGGGTTTAAGGAGTGCTATCGATGTGTATCTGTGCTGGGTTTAAGGAGTGCTATCGATGTGGATCTGTGGTGCGTTTGAGTGCTATTGATGTATATCTGTGGTTGGTTTAAGGAGTGCTATCGATGTGGATCTGTGGTGGGTTTGAGTGCTATCGGTGTGTATCTGTGGTGGGTTTAAGGAGTGCTATCGATGTGTATCTGTGCTGGGTTTAAGGAGTGCTATCGATGTATATCTGTGCTGGGTTTAAGGAGTGCTATCGATGTGGATCTGTGGTGGGTTTAAGGAGTGCTATCGATGTGGATCTGTGGTGGGTTTAAGGAGTGCTTTTGATGTATATCTGTGGTGGGTTTAAGGAGTGCTGTCGATGTGGATCTGTGGTGGGTTTAAGGAGTGCTATCGATGTATATCTGTGGTGGGTTTAAGGAGTGCTGTCGATGTGGATCTGTGGTGGGTTTAAGGAGTGCTATCGATGTATATCTGTGGTGCGTTTGAGTGCTATCGGTGTGTATCTGTGGTGCGTTTGAGTGCTATCGGTGTGTATCTGTGGTGCGTTTGAGTGCTATTGATGTATATCTGTGGTGGGTTTAAGGAGTGCTATCGATGTGGATCTGTGGTGCGTTTGAGTGCTATCGATGTGGATCTGTGGTGGGTTTAAGGAGTGCTATCGATGTGGATCTGTGGTGCGTTTGAGTGCTATCGATGTGGATCTGTGGTGGGTTTAAGGAGTGCTATCGATGTGTATCTGTGCTGGGTTTAAGGAGTGCTATCGATGTGTATCTGTGCTGGGTTTAAGGAGTGCTATCGATGTGGATCTGTGGTGCGTTTGAGTGCTATTGATGTATATCTGTGGTTGGTTTAAGGAGTGCTATCGATGTGGATCTGTGGTGGGTTTAAGGAGTGCTATCGATGTATATCTGTGGTGGGTTTAAGGAGTGCTATCTATGTGGATCTGTGGTGCGTTTAAGGAGTGCTATCGATGTGGATCTGTGGTAGGTTTAAGGAGTGCTATTGATGTATATCTGTGGTGGGTTTAAGGAGTGCAATCGATGTGGATCTGTGGTGGGTTTAAGGAGTGCTATCAATGTATATCTGTGGTGGGTTTAAGGACTGCTATCGATGTGGATCTGTGGTGGGTTTAAGGAGTGCTATCGATGTGGATCTGTGGTGCATTTGAGTGCTATTGATGTATATCTGTGGTGGGTTTAAGGAGTGCTATCGATGTGGATCTGTGGTGCGTTTGAGTGCTATCGGTGTGTATCTGTGGTGGGTTTAAGGAGTGCTATCGATGTGTATCTGTGCTGGGTTTAAGGAGTGCTATCGATGTATATCTGTGCTGGGTTTAAGGAGTGCTATCGATGTGGATCTGTGGTGGGTTTAAGGAGTGCTATCGATGTGGATCTGTGGTGGGTTTAAGGAGTGCTTTTGATGTATATCTGTGGTGGGTTTAAGGAGTGCTGTCGATGTGGATCTGTGGTGGGTTTAAGGAGTGCTATCGATGTATATCTGTGGTGGGTTTAAGGAGTGCTGTCGATGTGGATCTGTGGTGGGTTTAAGGAGTGCTATCGATGTATATCTGTGGTGCGTTTGAGTGCTATCGGTGTGTATCTGTGGTGCGTTTGAGTGCTATCGGTGTGTATCTGTGGTGCGTTTGAGTGCTATTGATGTATATCTGTGGTGGGTTTAAGGAGTGCTATCGATGTGGATCTGTGGTGCGTTTGAGTGCTATCGATGTGGATCTGTGGTGGGTTTAAGGAGTGCTATCGATGTGGATCTGTGGTGCGTTTGAGTGCTATCGATGTGGATCTGTGGTGGGTTTAAGGAGTGCTATCGATGTGTATCTGTGCTGGGTTTAAGGAGTGCTATCGATGTGTATCTGTGCTGGGTTTAAGGAGTGCTATCGATGTGGATCTGTGGTGCGTTTGAGTGCTATTGATGTATATCTGTGGTGGGTTTAAGGAGTGCTATCGATGTGGATCTGTGGTGGGTTTAAGGAGTGCTATCGATGTATATCTGTGGTGGGTTTAAGGAGTGCTATCTATGTGGATCTGTGGTGCGTTTAAGGAGTGCTATCGATGTGGATCTGTGGTAGGTTTAAGGAGTGCTATTGATGTATATCTGTGGTGGGTTTAAGGAGTGCAATCGATGTGGATCTGTGGTGGGTTTAAGGAGTGCTATCGATGTATATCTGTGTTGCGTTTGAGTGCTATCGGTGTGTATCTGTGGTGGGTTTAAGGAGTGCTATCGATGTGTATCTGTGCTGGGTTTGAGGAGTGCTATCGATGTGGATCTGTGCTGGGTTTAAGGAGTGCTATCGATGTGTATCTGTGGTGGGTTTAAGGAGTGCTATCGATGTGTAGCTGTGGTGGGTTTAAGAAGTGCTATCAATGTATTTCTCAGATTGTTCAGTTTGCTTGGTGTGTTGATCCTGTCCTCTCAAGTTGGACTCTGTCCCCCAAGTTCACAACCTTATCTCAAGTGTTTAGCATTCATTCGACACAGGACAGTGGCTGACCTGGGGTTGGGAGGGAGGCAGCAGCCGTAGAGATACTATAGATAGTGAGCAGCAATAAAGAGGCAGTCTTAAGCACTACTCTGGACCTATGCCCATGATGATTTTAGTTCCTTACTGTGTATTCTCTGTTAGCTTATCTACTGTTTACAAGTGTCTGTCTCATGGACCAGGACAGGAGTTTAACATGACCTAGGGTTGGGAGGGAGGCAGCAGCCATGGAAATAGATACTAGGCAGTCATAAAAACCACTATGAGGCATTACACTGGACCTGTACCCGTGGTTTCTCCACACTGTCTCACCTGGTTGTGACAACCTGTGATCAACTACAAAGATAGATGCCATACAAAGGCACTATACGGCTATAACTATAGTTAATATAGATAAAGAGTGATGTGGGGCTGATCGTGTTGTATGGTGTTAGTGATAGTGTGTATCAGTTTACACCCTGATCCCAGACAGAACACAGGTAGTAGAGCAGACCGCCTCAGACAGTCTCAGGGCGGTTTCTCTATCCCGTCTCTGGGACAACTTGAAAACATCTCTGGCAAGTAAAAGAACAGGGATACAATATGGTCCCAACAGAACTACAATTTCAACTTGACTACAACAACAGTGTGTAGGAACACACTCTTAGATCAGAACGATATGTTTTTGTGATTGGTTCAGTTTGCATGGTTTACTTGTTTGACCATGTATAGCACTATATGACAGAAGTTTATGACATCATTTTATGACATCATATTGAGCTGTATCAGTAGCTCAATGACCATTAAAGCGGCAGAAACATAATAGCAGACATTTAACAGTGTGGCTTTAATGATGTCAGTGTTTTACCTCAGGACCTGGTGGGCCAGGAGGTCCCTGTGGTCCGATCTCACCCATTTTACCCTGTTAGAGCAGAGAGACATTAAACATTTTAAAAAGCACATCTTCTGTTTGAATTTAGAGCAAAGACACATGAAAACATCAACACAAAGTGGAAACATCAATGCCAAGCATCTCTCTCTTTTCTTCTCTCTCACTCTCACAAACAGACACCCACACACACACATAACGTACTGTATATTATATACACAAACAGACAGCTACACATGCATAACGTACTGTATATTATATATACAAACAGACAGCTACACATGCATAACGTACTGTATATTATATATACAAACAGACAGCTACACATGCATAACGTACTGTATATTATATATACAAACAGACAGCCACACACACACATAACGTACTGTATATTATATATACAAACAGACAGCCACACATGCATAACGTACTGTATATTATATACACAAACAGACAGCCACACATGCATAACGTACTGTATATTATATATACAAACAGACAGCTACACACACATAACGTACTGTATATTATATACACAAACAGACATGCATAACGTACTGTATATTATATACACAAACAGACAGCTACACATGCATAACGTACTGTATATTATATATACAAACAGACAGCTACACATGCATAACGTACTGTATATTATATACACAAACAGACAGCCACACATGCATAACGTACTGTATATTATATACACAAACAGACAGCTACACATGCATAACGTACTGTATATTATATATACAAACAGACAGCCACACACACACATAACGTACTGTATATTATATATACAAACAGACAGCCACACATGCATAACGTACTGTATATTATATATACAAACAGACAGCTACACATGCATAACGTACTGTATATTATATACACAAACAGACAGCTACACACACACATAACGTACTGTATATTATATACACAAACAGACAGCCACACATGCATAACGTACTGTATATTATATACACAAACAGACAGCCACACATGCATAACGTACTGTATATTATATATACAAACAGACAGCCACACATGCATAACGTACTGTATATTATATATACAAACAGACAGCCACACATGCATAACGTACTGTATATTATATATACAAACAGACAGCCACACACACACATAACGTACTGTATATTATATATACAAACAGACAGCTACACATGCATAACGTACTGTATATTATATACACAAACAGACAGCCACACATGCATAACGTACTGTATATTATATATACAAACAGACAGCCACACATGCATAACGTACTGTATATTATATACACAAACAGACAGCTACACATGCATAACGTACTGTATATTATATATACAAACAGACAGCCACACATGCATAACGTACTGTATATTATATACACAAACAGACAGCTACACATGCATAACGTACTGTATATTATATACACAAACAGACAGCTACACATGCATAACGTACTGTATATTATATATACAAACAGACAGCTACACACACACATAACGTACTGTATATTATATATACAAACAGACAGCTACACACACATAACTTACTGTATATTATATACACAAACAGACAGCCACACATGCATAACGTACTGTATATTATATACACAAACAGACAGCTACACATGCATAACGTACTGTATATTATATATACAAACAGACAGCCACACATGCATAACGTACTGTATATTATATACACAAACAGACAGCTACACATGCATAACGTACTGTATATTATATATACAAACAGACAGCCACACATGCATAACGTACTGTATATTATATATACAAACAGACACCCACACACACACATAACGTACTGTATATTATATACACAAACAGACAGCCACACACACACATAACGTACTGTATATTATATATACAAACAGACAGCTACACATGCATAACGTACTGTATATTATATACACAAACAGACAGCTACACACACACATAACGTACTGTATATTATATACACAAACAGACAGCTACACACACACATAACGTACTGTATATTATATACACAAACAGACATGCATAACGTACTGTATATTATATACACAAACAGACAGCTACACACACACATAACGTACTGTATATTATATACACAAACAGACATGCATAACGTACTGTATATTATATACACAAACAGACAGCTACACATGCATAACGTACTGTATATTATATATACAAACAGACAGCTACACACACACATAACGTACTGTATATTATATACACAAACAGACAGCTACACATGCATAACGTACTGTATATTATATACACAAACAGACAGCTACACATGCATAACGTACTGTATATTATATACACAAACAGACAGCCACACATGCATAACGTACTGTATATTATATACACAAACAGACAGCCACACATGCATAACGTACTGTATATTATATACACAAACAGACAGCTACACATGCATAACGTACTGTATATTATATATACAAACAGACAGCTACACATGCATAACGTACTGTATATTATATATACAAACAGACAGCTACACATGCATAACGTACTGTATATTATATATACAAACAGACAGCTACACATGCATAACGTACTGTATATTATATACACAAACAGACAGCTACACACACACATAACGTACTGTATATTATATACACAAACAGACAGCCACACATGCATAACGTACTGTATATTATATATACAAACAGACAGCCACACACACACATAACGTACTGTATATTATATATACAAACAGACAGCCACACATGCATAACGTACTGTATATTATATATACAAACAGACAGCCACACATGCATAACGTACTGTATATTATATACACAAACAGACAGCCACACATGCATAACGTACTGTATATTATATATACAAACAGACAGCCACACATGCATAACGTACTGTATATTATATACACAAACAGACAGCCACACATGCATAACGTACTGTATATTATATACACAAACAGACATGCATAACGTACTGTATATTATATATACAAACAGACAGCTACACATGCATAACGTACTGTATATTATATACACAAACAGACAGCTACACACACACATAACGTACTGTATATTATATACACAAACAGACAGCTACACACACACATAACGTACTGTATATTATATACACAAACAGACATGCATAACGTACTGTATATTATATACACAAACAGACAGCTACACACACACATAACGTACTGTATATTATATACACAAACAGACATGCATAACGTACTGTATATTATATACACAAACAGACAGCTACACATGCATAACGTACTGTATATTATATATACAAACAGACAGCTACACACACACATAACGTACTGTATATTATATACACAAACAGACAGCTACACATGCATAACGTACTGTATATTATATACACAAACAGACAGCTACACATGCATAACGTACTGTATATTATATACACAAACAGACAGCCACACATGCATAACGTACTGTATATTATATACACAAACAGACAGCCACACATGCATAACGTACTGTATATTATATACACAAACAGACAGCTACACATGCATAACGTACTGTATATTATATATACAAACAGACAGCTACACATGCATAACGTACTGTATATTATATATACAAACAGACAGCTACACATGCATAACGTACTGTATATTATATATACAAACAGACAGCTACACATGCATAACGTACTGTATATTATATACACAAACAGACAGCTACACACACACATAACGTACTGTATATTATATACACAAACAGACAGCCACACATGCATAACGTACTGTATATTATATATACAAACAGACAGCCACACACACACATAACGTACTGTATATTATATATACAAACAGACAGCCACACATGCATAACGTACTGTATATTATATATACAAACAGACAGCCACACATGCATAACGTACTGTATATTATATACACAAACAGACAGCCACACATGCATAACGTACTGTATATTATATATACAAACAGACAGCCACACATGCATAACGTACTGTATATTATATACACAAACAGACAGCCACACATGCATAACGTACTGTATATTATATACACAAACAGACATGCATAACGTACTGTATATTATATATACAAACAGACAGCTACACATGCATAACGTACTGTATATTATATACACAAACAGACAGCCACACACACATAACGTACTGTATATTATATATACAAACAGACAGCTACACATGCATAACGTACTGTATATTATATATACAAACAGACAGCCACACACACACATAACGTACTGTATATTATATACACAAACAGACAGCCACACACACACATAACGTACTGTATATTATATATACAAACAGACAGCTACACATGCATAACGTACTGTATATTATATATACAAACAGACAGCCACACACACACATAACGTACTGTATATTATATATACAAACAGACAGCTACACATGCATAACGTACTGTATATTATATATACAAACAGACAGCTACACACACACATAACGTACTGTATATTATATATACAAACAGACAGCCACACACACACATAACGTACTGTATATTATATATACAAACAGACAGCTACACATGCATAACGTACTGTATATTATATATACAAACAGACAGCTACACATGCATAACGTACTGTATATTATATATACAAACAGACAGCTACACATGCATAACGTACTGTATATTATATATACAAACAGACAGCCACACACACACATAACGTACTGTATATTATATACACAAACAGACAGCCACACATGCATAACGTACTGTATATTATATATACAAACAGACAGCTACACATGCATAACGTACTGTATATTATATACACAAACAGACAGCCACACATGCATAACGTACTGTATATTATATATACAAACAGACAGCCACACACACACATAACGTACTGTATATTATATATACAAACAGACAGCCACACACACACATAACGTACTGTATATTATATACACAAACAGACAGCCACACATGCATAACGTACTGTATATTATATATACAAACAGACAGCTACACATGCATAACTTACTGTATATTATATACACAAACAGACAGCCACACATGCATAACGTACTGTATATTATATATACAAACAGACAGCCACACACACACATAACGTACTGTATATTATATACACAAACAGACAGCCACACATGCATAACGTACTGTATATTATATATACAAACAGACAGCTACACATGCATAACGTACTGTATATTATATACACAAACAGACAGCCACACATGCATAACGTACTGTATATTATATATACAAACAGACAGCTACACACACACATAACGTACTGTATATTATATACACAAACAGACAGCCACACATGCATAACGTACTGTATATTATATACACAAACAGACAGCCACACATGCATAACGTACTGTATATTATATATACAAACAGACAGCTACACACACACATAACGTACTGTATATTATATACACAAACAGACAGCCACACATGCATAACGTACTGTATATTATATACACAAACAGACAGCCACACATGCATAACGTACTGTATATTATATATACAAACAGACAGCTACACACACACATAACGTACTGTATATTATATACACAAACAGACAGCCACACATGCATAACGTACTGTATATTATATATACAAACAGACAGCCACACATGCATAACGTACTGTATATTATATATACAAACAGACAGCTACACATGCATAACGTACTGTATATTATATACACAAACAGACAGCTACACAGGCATAACGTACTGTATATTATATATACAAACAGACAGCTACACATGCATAACGTACTGTATATTATATATACAAACAGACAGCTACACACACGCATAACGTACTGTATATTATATATACAAACAGACAGCCACACATGCATAACGTACTGTATATTATATACACAAACAGACAGCCACACACACACATAACGTACTGTATATTATATACACAAACAGACAGCCACACATGCATAACGTACTGTATATTATATACACAAACAGACAGCTACACACACACATAACGTACTGTATATTATATACACAAACAGACAGCCACACATGCATAACGTACTGTATATTATATACACAAACAGACAGCCACACACACACATAACGTACTGTATATTATATACACAAACAGACAGCTACACACACACATAACGTACTGTATATTATATACACAAACAGACAGCCACACATGCATAACGTACTGTATATTATATATACAAACAGACAGCTACACACACACATAACGTACTGTATATTATATATACAAACAGACAGCCACACATGCATAACGTACTGTATATTATATATACAAACAGACAGCT
Source organism: Oncorhynchus mykiss (assembly GCF_057628025.1). Lineage (NCBI taxonomy): Eukaryota > Metazoa > Chordata > Actinopteri > Salmoniformes > Salmonidae > Oncorhynchus > Oncorhynchus mykiss. The sequence continues at coordinate 86,284,611 of NC_143026.1, forward strand.
ACACACACACATAACGTACTGTATATTATATATACAAACAGACAGCCACACATGCATAACGTACTGTATATTATATACACAAACAGACAGCCACACATGCATAACGTACTGTATATTATATATACAAACAGCATGAGGTAGATAAAGACTTGGCACTCAAAGCGTCAGTAGTGAGACTTCACTCTATTTGACAGTTGCCAGTGTTTCTAAGGAGGCAGGCAAGCTGTGTGTGGTTGGTATTGGGTTGTCAAAACCAATATTCATATGGTCTTCATGTGATGTGATGTTACAGGGACTGACTGCCTGGCGTCTATAGAATTAAAGTCTATGGTTGATCACATTATGGACTGTATTTTCTATACACAAAAAGAGACCCACACACAGGTGTTATAAATATGTTGCGTGAAGGATGGTTTAGTTTCAGGCAGCTACAGTATATGGGCTGTCAGTAACAAAGTGCAGGTATTTAAAGTCTAAAAGGTACAGGGTGTGTACTGGAGTTATTCCATGAATTAAGTGTCAGTCTAATGGGTTAAAATGACAAACACATATACATATACACACACATACACACACATACACACTACACACACACACTACGTACAGGTGGACCTGGTTTCCCACGGAGTCCAGGAGGTCCAGACAAGCCAGCAGCACCCTGGGAGTACAAACAGAAAAACACTTGTTTATTCTCCTACTCTCTCCATCACTCATTATATCACTCTCTTTTGTGTGTGTGTGGGTGTGTGTGTGTGCACGGGTGTGTGTGTGTGCATGCGTACGGGTGTGTGTGTGCGCGTATGCGTGCGGGTGTGTGTGTGTGCGTGCATGCGTAAGGGTGTGTGTGTGTGTGTGTGTGTGTGTGTGTGTGTGTGTGTGTGTGTGTGCGTGCATAAGGGTGTATGTGTGGGTGTGTGTGTGTGTGCGTGCGTGCATAAGGGTGTGTGTGGGTGTGTGTGTGTGTGTGTGTGTGTGTGTGTATGTGTGTGTTGTACAATGCAACATGGACCTGAGAGTGTTTAGTCTAACTGTCAGCTCTCTGATAAGCAGAGCTGAGTTCTATCATCTCCATCTGTATGAGTATTGATCATCAACGTATAGTAGCTTCATATCCCTATTGCATGTGCTGAACCCAACCCTAGCCTTCTATCGTTGCCTATACATTTGCTATGCATGTATGGTATGCTAGTTGGCTACAGCACTACATACATACAGTATGTGTTTGAAACTAGCATCACAGCCGTGTTGACTGAGTAAAGACCCTTATGATGCATCTGGAGAATGTCCTGCTCATGATAAAAACAAATCAGTTATTCAGACTGATGGGGAATGTGTTGCGGTCCTACCTTGTCACCTTGGTAACCCATCTCTCCCGGTTCACCCCTTAGTCCAGGTTCGCCCTGAATGTTACAGCGTCACAAGAGATATAATACAACCACCCTGCTTACATCAGAGGACAGCGTTAACAACACAACCATACAATCACACTGAGGAGGACACACAGTTTCCCAACCCTGTCCAGGGATTATGAGTGACATGTTTCTATCGAACCCATCCCATAGGAGATATATCACTCAATAGTTAAGCAGCATTCAAGACCAACAGTTTGATGGAGGAACTGTGTAATTGTTAGGAAAGTAAAACAAACTCAGACAGTTGTACTACAGAGCTGGAATGGGGAAACAATTAGCAAGAATTTACACAACACACTTCTATTTCTCATAGTAACAGCTACTGTACATTGACTACTGGCATGTACATTAGCAGTCAAAAGTTTGGACACACCTACTCATTCAAGGGTTTTTCTTTATTTTTACTATTTTCTACATTGTAGAATAATAGTGTAGACATCAACACTATGAAATAACACATATGGAATCACATAGCACCCAAAAACGTGTTAAACAAATCTAAATATATTTTATATTTGAGATTATTCAAAGTAGTCACCATTTTCCTTGATGACAGCTGTGCACACTCTTGGCATTCTCTAAACCAGTTTCACCTAGAATGATTTTCCAACAGTCTTGAAGGAGTTCCCACATATGCTGAGCACTTGTTTGCTGCTTTTCCTTCACTCTGCGGTCCAATTCATCCCAAACCATCTCAATTGGGTTGAGGTCGGGTGATTGTGGAGGCCAGGTCATCGGATGCAGCACTCCATCACTCTCCTTATTGGTCAAATAGCCCTTACACAGCCTGGAGGTGGGTTGGGTCATTGTCCTGTTGAAAAATAAATTATTGTCCCACTAAGTGCAAACCAGCTGGGATGGCGTGTCACTGCAGAATGCTTTGGTAGTCATGCTGGTTAAGTGTGCCTTGAATTCTAAATGAATCACAGACAGTGTCACCAGCAAAGCACCCCCATACCATCACACCTCCTCCTCCTCCATGCTTCACAGTGGGAATCACACATGCGGAGATCATCTGTTTACTTACTCTGCGTCTCACAAAGACATGGCAGTTGGAACCAAAAATTTCAAATTTGGACTCATCAGTCCAAAGGACAGATTTTTACCAGTATAATGTCCATTGCTCATGTTTCTTGGCCCAAGAAAGTCTCTTCTTATTATTGGTATCCTTTAGTAGTGGTTTCTTTGCAGCAATTCAACCATGAAGGCCTGATTCGCTCAGTCTTCTCTGAAGACTTGATGTTAAGATGTGTCTGTTACTTGGGCTGCAATTTATGAGGCTGGTAATTCTAATAAACTTAACCTCTGCAGCACAGGTAACTCTGGGTCTTCCATTAATGTGGCGGTCCTCATAAGTGCCAGTTTCATCATAGAGCATGATGGTTTTTGCGACTACACTTGAAGAAACGTTCAACGTTCTTGACATTTTCCAGATTGACTCACCTTCATGTCTTGAAGTAATGATGGACTGTCATTTCTCTTTGCTTATTTGAGCTGTTCTTGCCATAATATGAACATGGTCTTTTACTAAATAGGGCTATCTTCTGTATACCACACCTACCTTGTCACAACACAACTGATTGGCTAAACGCATTAAAGAAATGAAAGAAGTTACACAAATGAACCTTTAACAAGGCACACCTGTTAATTGGGTTTCTGTATAGCACTTTGTGACATCGGCTGATGTAAAAAGGGATTTATAAATACATTTGATTGATTGATTGAAATGAAATGTATTCCAGGTGACTATCTTATGAAGGTGGTTGAGAGAATGCCAAGAGTGTGCAAAGCTGTCATGAAGGCAAAGGCTGGCTACTTTGAAGAATCTCAAATCTCAAATATATTTAGATTTGTTCAACACTTTTTTGTTTACTACATGATTCCATATGTGTTATTTCATAGTTTTCATAGTAGGTGTGTCCAAACTTTTGACTGGTACTGTATATCAAATCATCATTCCTCTGTTCAGCTACTCCCATCCTATCCCATCATCCTCCCCATGTACTGGACACACACCCCACTCATACACACATTGGGCTAGGACATTCCCAGATACACTACAATAATATAAATATTTAGATCACCTTATCACCTTTCAATCCAGGCAGCCCCGCTTTTCCCGCCAGGCCCTGTCAGAGAGAGAACAAGAGAGGAGGGACTCCTCAGTGGCAGGCATTTTGAAAAGAGGACAGACAGAGGAAGATACAGGGGCCGATATAAGAAATGACTTACAGGAGAAGAGAGAATAAGAGGAGAGAAGAGAAGAGGAGAGAAGAGAAGAGGAAAGGAAAGAGGAGAGGATAGGAGAGGTGCAAGGAGGAGAGGAGAGGAGAGGAGAGGAGAGGAGAGGAGAGGAGAGGAGAGGAGAGGAGAGGAGAGGAGAGGAGAGGAGAGGAGAGGAGAGGAGAGAGGAGATGAGAGAGGAGGATAGGAGAGGAGAGGAGAGAGAAGGAGAGGAGAGTACAGAGGAGGGGAGGATAGGAGAGGAGCGAGGAGAAGAGAAGAGATGAGGAGAGTACAGAGGAGGGGAGGATAGGAGAGGAGCGAGGAGAAGAGAAGAGATGAGGAGAGTATAGATGAGGATAGGAGAGGAGAGGGGAGGAGAGAGGAGTTGAGGAGAGGAGTGAGGAGGAGAGGAAAGGAGAGAGGAGGAGAGGATAGAAGAGGAGAGGATAGAGGAGGAGAGGAGAGGAGAGAGGAGAGGAAAGAAGAGGAAGTGAGAGGAGAGGAAAGGAGAGGAAAGGAGAGGAGAGGAGAGAGAAGGAGAGGGGATGAGAGGGGAGAGAGGAGGGTCTGTCGTTACCATAGTTCCCACTATGCCAGTCAGTCCTCGCTGTCCCTCAGGCCCTGGGTCTCCCTGTAGAGAGAAGGAGCAGTAGGATAAGATACAATATACACACACACACACACACACACACACACACACACACACATACACACACACACACACACAAAGTATACAGTGTATATTATACATGCTCTGTTTTATGGGGACAGATTTTGAAGGACGTGTTTCAGAGGATTATTTTGACACGTGAATTCCTGTGAGCCAACACTAGCTATGATGACTTCCAAGCTGTTCCTGTGCTGACACTAAAGCGTCCGTTTGGGGTTAGGCCGCCCATGTGAGCGGACGCAGGACAGGAACATCACATCTAATTAGCTGCGACACGGAGATGGTAGGAGTGACCGGACACTGTGCTGCTGAACAAGGAGTCTTCTATTGCAGGCAGGCAGTTAAAGAGACACCTACTGTACTGTATGTTCTTTAGCAACGCACGGTTCATGATTAATTATTATTATAATAATAGTTCTAATCATTGTAATTACATTGACTTTGTTACTTATGATGAGGAAGATTATGATTATGTTGTGTGCCCTCTCTCCCATTCGGCAGACTGATGTAGCAGGTTATCTGTATAAGTGTAGCGTGGGACAGAGGGTCAGTTCTATAAGTGGTTCCATTTGTTCCATGTGTACCGGTGTGGGTCTGTTTCCCATTACTGTGCTTTGAGGGGACTGTCACCAGCACCCCCTCATCAGAGCCAGCCTGTACACCTGAACAGAGACCTCCGCCTCCTGCTGCTTAACCTCTACAACAAATTCCATCAGCCGCTGTCACGGAAACCATTTAGGGTTGTTCACATTGTAAAACATGAGGAGTACCTTGGTAAATCATGACTTGTATGAAGACTACGTAGAACATTACTATAAGATCAGCCGAGGATCAATTAGTGAAAGCAGTTGTAAAACATGGAGTGGTTTGTTAAATCATCTGTTGTATTTATGGAGACTACAGAATAACAGATAAGTGCAGCTGAGGATTCATTCTCCAGTTATTTCACCAGACATAGTGTTGGCTGTCAGTAGTTTGTTTTAAATAACTATTTTTCCTTACAACTCATCTTACGGTCAGAGGCCACATGAGAAATAGTTCCCCAGTTCTTGCACCAGCTGTGCATTCTCCCATCACAAGGATCATTAAACCATGACAATCAGTAAAGAATGATACACAATGGATGGCAGACCAAACCACACAAGACAACCAAGTCTGTCTGTCAAACACCAAGCAGACCTGATCCTCATGGCTGAACTTTAGAATCTAGCAGCATTCAGGCTCACTGCCACGACTTTGTTTATAAAGAAGCTCTCCAGAATTAGGTCACAATGCTTCAAGTAAAAATCTAGGAAAAAATATGCAGCAACAAGAAGAGTTTTGGAACAGAGCACAGAACAGGAGGCATGAGGAAAGAATGGAGGCTAGACAGGGTCTGGCCTGCATGTCTGTCTCCTGTCTGTCTCTCTCTCTGCATCCTGCATAAGGTTGGGGTGAGGTTGAAGTGGGGGGTGGTGGTGAGGTTAGAGAGATGAATATCAATCACATGAGGAGATGCCACCAATTTGTTTGAAATGTGAATTTAAAAGACTTCCTCACAGGGCGGGGCGCAGACAGGGTGACATGAGGAATCGGTCACCACGGCCACACTAGCCGGGTTCCTCTCCCATTAATGATGGCTGGAGGATATGTGATTCCAAAACCAGCGTGACGGAAGTGTCCCACATTCATAGAGCTGAATTCATATTTGTCTCTGCAGTGGGACCTACTTTCTCTGGGGCAAAGTGTCTGATGTAACAGAGCCCAGTAATGACAGCCATTACTGTAGGCACACTATGGTCATCATTTAAACAAACCACCTATAATGCTCTATAAGGCTTTATAGACCATTCGTAGAGTATTTGTAAGCAGTTGAAGTCGGAAGTTTACATACACCTTAGCCAAATACATTTCAACTCAGTTTTTCACAATTCCTGACATTTAATCTTAGTAAAAATTCTGTCTTAGGTCAGTTAGGATCACCACTTTATTTTAAGAATGTGAAACGTCAGAATAATAGTAGAGACAAAGATTTATTTCAGCATTTACTTCTTTCATCACATTCCCAGTGGGTCAGAAGTTTACATACGCTCAATTAGTATATTGTAGCATTGCCTTTAAATTGTTTAACTTCGGTCAAACATTTTGGGTAGCCTTCCACAAGCTTCCCACAATAAGTTGGGTGAATTTTGGCCCAATCCTCCTTACAGAGCTGGTATAACTGAGTCAGGTTTGTAGGCCTCTTTGCTCGCACGCGCTTTTTCAGTTCTGCCCACAAATTTTCTATGGGTTTGAAGTCAGGGCTTTGTGATGGCCACTCCAATACCTTTATTTTGCTGTCCTTAAACCATTTTGCCACAACTTTGGAAGTATGCTTGGTGTCATTGTCCATTTGGAAGACCCATTTGCGACCAAGCTTTAACTTCCTGACTGATGTCTTAAGATGTTGCTTCAATATATCCACATAGCTTTCTGTCCTCATAATGCCATCTATTTTGTGAAGTGCACCAGTCCCTCCAGCAGCAAAGCACCCCCACAACATGATGCTGCCACCCCCGTGCTTCACGGTTGGGATGGTGTTCTTCGGCTTGCAAGCCTCCCCCTTTTCCCTCCAAACATAACGATGGTCATTATGGCCAAACAGTTCTATTTGTGTTTCATCAGACCAGATGACATTTCTCCAAAAAGTACGATCTTTGTCTCCATGTGCAGTTGCAAACCGTAGTCTGGCTTTTTTTATGGCGGTTTTGGAGCAGTGGCTTCTTCCTTGCTGAGCGGCCTTTCAGGTTATGTCGATATAGGACTCATTTTTACTGTGGATATAGATAATTTTGTACCTGTTTCCTCCAGCATCTTCACAAGGTTCTTTGCTGTTGTTCTGGGATTGATTTGCACTTTTCGCACCAAAGTACGTTCATCTCTAGGAGACAGAACGCGTCTCCTTCCTGAGCAGTATGAAGGCTGCGTGGACCCATGGTGTTTATACTTGCGTACTATTGTTTGTACAGATGAACGTGGTACCTTCAGGCGTTTGGAAATTGCTCCCAAGGATGAACCAGATTTGTGGAGGTCTTCAATTTTTTTTCTGAGGTCTTGGCTGATTTCTTTTGATTTTCCCATGATGTCAAGCAAAGAGGCACTGAGTTTGAAGGTAGGCCTTGAAATAAATCCACAGGTACACCTCCAATTGACCCACATGATGTCAATTAGCCTATCAGACACTTCTAAAGCCATGACATTATTTTCTGTAACTTTCCAAGCTGTTTAAAGGCACAGTCAACTTAGTGTATGTAAGCGTCTGACCAACTGGAATTGTGATACAGTGAATTATAAGTGAAATAATCTGTCTGTAAACAATTGTTGGAAAAATGACTTGTGTCATGCACAAAGTAGATGTCCTAACCAACTTACCAAAACTATAGTTTGTTAACAAGAAATTTGTGGAGTGGTTGAAAAATGAGTTTTAATGACTCTGACCTAAGTGTACCTAAACTTCAGACTTCAAATGTAGGCCTTATAAACCATTAACGATGGCTACATTAGGCCTTTTGAAGTAATGATCCATTAATCTGTCTGATTTCAGACAGGGAGACATTGTGGACTTTGAGCTTCCTAGTCTAGCGCTGTTATTCACAAGATCATCTTTGAGAGATATTTCATGTAAAGTACCTGCTCTTACAATAAAGTTGAACATCTCATTCCAATGTCATGGGCATTAATATGGAGTTGGTCTCGCCTTTGCTGCTATCACAGCCTCCATTCTTCTGGGAAGGCTTTCCACTAGATGTTGGAACATTGCTGAGGGGGCTTGAGTCCATTCACCCACAAGAGCATTAGTGAGGTCGGGCATTGGTGTTGGGTAATTAGGCTTGGAACAAAGTTGGCACAGAATCGTCTAGAATGTCATTGGATGCTATAGCATTAAGATTTCCTTTCACTGGAATTATGGGGACTTGCAAGAATCCATGAAAAACAGCCCAGACCATTATTCTTCCTCCACCAAACTTTACAGTTGGCACCATGCATTCGAGCAGATAGCATTCTCCTGGCATCTGCCAAATCCAGATTTGTCTGTTGGACTGCCAGATGGTGATTCGTGATTCATTACTCCTGAGAATTTTACACCACTACAGCCGACGCTTGCCATTGCGCATGGTGATCTAAGGCTTGTGTTTGGCTGTTTGGCCATGGAAACCCATTTCATGAAGCTTCCGACAAACAGTTCTTGTGCTGTACGTGTACTTTACATGGACTACTGTGTCGGTATCCTACAAATGTAGCCTCCAATTTCTGTCACAGCTGGATTAGAGCTGGCTGCTTTTCCCCAGCAGCCTGACCTGACCATGTCCAGTCATGTCCTGTCCTGTCCAGAGAGAAGAGGTTGATTTGTAGGGATAGGTCAGAGTCATTCATCTGAGTCAAATCAGAAACCTGGAGGGCCGGGGGCCATGCTGCCTGGCGGGCATCTTGTAACAGTAGTCAAGTCAATTTACAGTTAAGTTACGGTGTAGAGGTTGAGTTACGGCCGGCTGCTGTGATTATAGCTGAGGAAACTCTCACTCTCTTTTTGTCTTTGTGCTCTCTCTCCCCCTCTCTCACTCAGACCAAGTTATGAGTCATTTTTAGTCTGTTCAATTATGATGTTGTTCAGGGTGAATTTATATTTGTGTTTCTGACATCTGGGTTTTTTCTGGAAAATCATGATTTTAGCTTTTGAAATATACTGCCAGGGCCCAATCATGGCATTATTTCTCTAGAATGTTAAGGTTCTGTTGAAGACCTTTTTTGGTTGGTGAAAGAAGAACCAAGTCATCAGCATGTAGCAGATATTTTACCTCTGTGTTAAATAGTGTGAGTCCTGGGGCTGCAGAATAGTCCAATATGTCTGCTAATTCATTGATATAAATGTGGAAAAGGTTTGGACTCAAACTGCAGCCTTGTCTCACACCTCGACATTGTGAAAATAATTATGTTCTTTGGTTTTAGATTTTTATTGCACACTTGTTTTCTGTGTACATACATTTAGTTAAATCAATCAACCACCAAGCCCACTTTGGATAATTTTGTAGAATAGCCCTTTGTGCCAAAAATAATCGAATGCTTTATTAAAGTCAATAAAGCAAGCAAAGATTTTGCCCAATTCTTTTGAGGGGCCATGTTAATTAATTTGTGTGTGTAAGGTCAGTAGTGCGATGGATGGGGAGAAAGCCAATTTGACATTTACTTCTTACATTTATTACAAAGATTCTCTCTCTCCCTCTCTCTCTCTCTTGCACTCTCTCCCTCTCTCCCTTTTTGTCTCCCTCTCCCTTTTGCTCTTTCTCCCTCTCTCTCTCTCTCTCCCTCTTTCTCTCTCTCTCTCTCTCTTTCCCACTCCACATTTCTCTCTCTCACTCTCTCTTTCTCTCCTTCTCTCCCTCTCTCTCTCTCTCTCTCTCTCTTGCTCTCTCTGTGTGCTCCCTCTCTCTCTCTCTCTCCCTCTTTCTCTCTCTCTCTCTCTCTCTTTCCCACTCCACATTTCTCTCTCTCACTCTCTCTTTCTCCCCTTCTCTCTCTCTCTCCCTCTCTCTCTCTCTCTCTCTTGCTCTCTCTGTGTGCTCCCTCTCTCTCTCTCTCTCTTGCTCTCTCTGTGTGCTCCCTCTCCCTCTCTCACTCCACCTCTCTCTCTCTCCTTTTGTCTCTGTGCTCCCTCTCCCTCTCTCTCACTCAGTCCAAGGCTTGACAGGCCTACAAGCCTTTGGCAGGTCATGGTGCAGCACTAAGCATTGCACAGTAGCAGGCAGGGTGAGGAATATATTGTTGCCATTCAAAACAAATGACCTCTGCTGGATAATTTGCATGGTGCCTGAAAGCACTGGCACTAGCTAGATATTTCCATTTATTAAAGCAAGTCAGAGCAGATTCCCCATTCATCAAACATTTAACTCTCCCAGTATCCAAAACATCTAATCTACAGACAAATATGGGTTTAGCTTGATGTGTTTATAATAGACTGTATGTGAGAAGTACTGTAGAGAGTAATCAACAGCATCAGCCCTACTGCATCCCATCTTCCCTGAACAGCATCAAAATCAAACATACCAGAATGAATGAATGAGAAAATGAATGAATGTACACTACACAAGTCAGTGGTAAGATCCTACTGTAGTCAACCTCTACAACACTAAACGCACAATGTCATAAAGCTAAAAACGTTGGATCTTGATAAAAACACAACAGATGAATTAAAACATGGTGTGTAATGTAATGTTGTGTGATACTCACCCTTAGGCCAGGAAAGCCCCCCATGCCAGCACCTCCAGCAAGCCCCTGGAAAAGAGCACAGGAACATCATGAGTACAGGGTAGAAATGCACACACACACACACACACACACACACACACACACACACACACACACACACACACACACACACACACACACACACACACACACACACACACACACACACAGGATAAGAAAAGCTTTTCTCCAAATGACTATATGCAGGCTGGCATACCCAGATACATCTAATCAAACTACACAACTCTCTTCTTTACTGCTTGTAAGTCTACATTAAACAGTGCTTTTACAGTACTTTTACAGTGGTTTTACAGTGTATTTATAGTGCTTTTACAGGGGTTTTACAGTGGTTTTACAGTGTATTTATAGTGCTTTTACAGGGGTTTTACAGGGGTTTTACAGTGCATTTACAGTGCTTTTACAGGGGTTTTACAGTGTATTTACAGTGCTTTTACAGGGGTTTTACAGTGCATTTACAGTGCTTTTACAGAGGTTTTACAGTGTATTTACAGTGCTTTTACAGTGCTTTTACAGGGGTTTTACAGTGTATTTACAGTTATTTTATAGGGGTTTTACAGTGTACAGTGCTTTTACAGTGCTTTTATAGGGGTTTTACAGTGTATTTGCAGTGCTTTTACAGGGGGTTTACAGTGTATTTACAGTGCTTTTACAGGGGTTTTACAGTGTATTTACAGTGCTTTTACAGTGCTTTTACAGGGGTTTTACAGAGTATTTACAGTGCCTTTACAGGGGTTTTACAGTGTATTTACAGTGCTTTTACAGGGGTTTTACAGTGTATTTACAGTGCTTTTACAGTGCTTTTACAGGGGTTTTACAGTGCTTTTACAGGGGTTTTACAGTGTATTTACAGTGCTTTTACAGGGGTTTTACAGTGTATTTACAGTGCTTTTAAAGTGCTTTTACAGGGGTTTTGCAGTGTATTTACAGTGCTTTTACAGTGCTTTTACAGGGGTTTTACAGTGCATTTACGGTGCTTTTACAGGGGTTTTACAGTGTATTTACGGTGCTTTTACAGGGGTTTTACAGTGTATTTACAGTGCTTTTACAGTGCTTTTACAGGGGTTTTACAGTGTATTTACAGTGCTTTTACAGTGCTTTTACAGGGGTTTTACAGTGTATTTACGGTGCTTTTACAGGCGTTTTACAGTGTATTTACAGTGCTTTTTAAATCAATAAAAAGGTTCAGAACAAACAGGAGAAGAAACGAAGTTAATCATCTGCAGCATACTTTTCCAGCTCAATACAGATATCCCCTCTAACTGCTGTTCTGAATGAACTCTGCCCGACACACTCAATACAGATATCCCCTCTAACTGCTGTTCTGAATGAACTCTGCCCGACACACTCAATACAGATATCCCCTCTAACTGCTGTTCTGAATGAACTCTGCCCGACACACTCAATACAGATATCCCCTCTAACTGCTGTTCTGAATGAACTCTGCCCGACACACTCAATACAGATATCCCCTCTAACTGCTGTTCTGAATGAACTCTGCCCGACACACTCAATACAGATATCCCCTCTATCTGCTGTTCTGAATTAACTCTGCCCGACACACTCAATACAGATATCCCCTCTAACTGCTGTTCTGAATGAACTCTGCCCGACACACTCAATACAGATATCCCCTCTAATTGCTGTTCTGAATGAACTCTGCCCGACACACTCAATACAGATATCCCCTCTAACTGCTGTTCTGAATGAACTCTGCCCGACACATCCCCACTAATCTTAATGGATTACATATCATCTCAACACATTGAGCTCTAAAACGTTACAGACCGCTGGGCCTGAGCTCATCCATCCAGAGCTATACAGTACATTTACAAGCACAAGCTAAGCTCAATTACCAATTGATCACTTTCACTCTTCACATGTGCAAACACTAATTACATAAATGTTCACTTTGTAATCAGACCTTTGGTATGGATCAAAATGCCACACTCCTGTGTTTTGAGAACAATGGAAGCAAACTTGGTAGAGGTAGAGATATAGGTGGAGGTGGAGATGGAGGTGGAGGAATAGGTGGAGCTGGATGTAGTGGTGGAGGTAGAGTTATAGGTGGAGGTATAGGTGGAGGTAGAGATGGAGGTAGAGGTGGAGGTGGGGGTAGAGGTGGAGGTGGGGGTAGAGGTGGAGGTGGAGGTAGAGGTAGAGGTGGGGGTAGAGGTGGAGGTATAGGTAGAGGTGGGGTAGAGGTAGAGGTGGGGTAGAGGTGGAGGTATAGGTGGTAGAGGTGGAGGTGGAGGTGGAGGTAGAGGTGGAGGTATAGGTAGAGGTGGAGGTGGAGGTGGAGGTAGAGGTGGAGGTGGAGGTATAGGTAGAGGTATAGGAAGAGGTGGAGGTATAGGTTGAGGTGGAGGTGAAGATGAGGTAGACGTGGAGGTAGAGGTGGAGGCATAGGTAGAGGTGGAGGTGGGGGTAGAGGTGGAGGTGGGGGTAGAGGTGGAGGTGGAGGTAGAGGTGGGGGTAGAGGTGGAGGTATAGGTAGAGGTGGGGTAGAGGTAGAGGTGGAGGTGGAGGTAGAGGTGGAGGTATAGGTACAGGTAGAGGTGGAGGTGGAGGTAGAGGTGGAGGTGGAGGTATAGGTAGAGGTATAGGTAGAGGTGGAGGTATAGGTTGAGGTGGAGGTGAAGATGAGGTAGAGGTGGAGGTGGAGGTAGAGGTGGAGGTGGAGGTATAGGTAGAGGTATAGGTAGAGGTGGAGGTATAGGTTGAGGTGGAGGTGAAGATGAGGTAGAGGTGGAGGTGGAGGTAGAGGTGGAGGTAGAGGTGGAGGTATAGGTAGAGGTGGAGGTGGAGATAAGGTAGAGGTGGAGGTGGAGGAAGAGATGGAGGAAGAGATGGAGGTTGAGATGGAGGTGGAGTTATAGGTGTAGGTGGGGGTAGAGGTGGAGGTGTAGGTAGAGATAGAGGTGGGGGGTAGTGGTGGAGGTGGAGGTAGAGGTGGAGGTGGGGGCAGAGGTGGAGTATGGTGGAGGTGGGGGTAGGTGGAGGTATAAAGGTAGAGGTGGAGGTAGAGATGGAGGTGGATGGTGGAGGTGTAGGTAGAGGTTTGGGTAGAGTGGAGGTGGAGGTAGAGATAGAGGTGGGGGTAGTGGTGGAGGTGGGGTTGAGGTGGAGGTGGGGCAGAGGTGGAGGTAGAGGTGGAGGTGGGGGTAGAGGTGGAGGGAAGGTAGAGGTGGAGGTAGAGATGGAGGGTGGTAGAGGTGGAGGTATGACTGGTGGAGGTAGAGATGGGGGTAGGGTGGAGGTGGTGTAGAGGTGGAGGTGAGGAGGGGGTGGAGGTAGGGGGGGGTAGAGGTGGAGGTGGAGGTTGACGTAGCGGTGGCGGTAGAGGTGGAGGTGGAGGAGGAGGTAGAGGTGGGGGTGAGGTGGAGGTATAGGTGGAGGTAGAGATGGATGGGAGGTGGGGGGTAGGTAGAGATGGAGGCGGGGGTAGAGGGTGTTGTGGAGGTGGGGGTAGAGGTGGGGTAGAGGTGGAGGTAGAGGTAGAGTGGAGGTATAGGTAGAGGTGGAGGTGGAGATGAGGTAGAGGTGGAGGTGGAGGTAGAGGTGGAGGTAGAGGTAGAGGTGACGTATAGATAGAGGTGGTGGTGGAGATAAGGTAGAGGTGGAGTTGGAGTAGAGATGGAGGGAAGAGATGGAGGAGGAGGTAGGTTGGAGGTGAGGTATAGGTGGTAGGTGGGGGTAGAGGTGGATGTGGAGGTGGAGGTAGAGAGGGGTAGGGGTGGAGGTGGGGTAGAGGTGAAGGTGGAGGAGGAGGTGGAGGTAGACGTGGGTGTAGAGGTGGAGGTGGAGGTTGACGTAGCGGTGGCGGTAGAGGTGGAGGTGGAGGAGGAGGTAGAGTGGGGGTAGAGGTGGAGGTGGAGGTGGGGGTAGGTAGAGGTGGAGGCGGGGGTAGAGGTGGATGTGGAGGTGGGGGTAGAGGTGGGGTAGAGGTGGAGGTAGAGGTGGAGGTAGAGGTAGAGGTGGAGGTATAGGTAGAGGTGGAGGTGGAGATGGAGATGAGGTAGAGGTGGAGGTGGAGGTAGAGGTGGAGGTTATAGGTAGAGGTGGACGTATAGATAGAGGTGGATGTGGAGATAAGGTAGAGGTGGAGGTGGAGGTAGAGATGGAGGTAGAGATGGGAGGTGGAGGTAGAGATGGAGGTATAGGTGTAGGTGGGGTAGAGTTGGAGGTGTAGGTAGAGGTGGAGATGAGGTAGAGGTGGAGGTGGAGGTAGAGATAGAGGTGGCGGTAGTGGTGGAGGTGGAGGTAGAGGTGGAGGTGGGGCAGAGGTGGAGGTAGAGGTGGAGGTGGGGGTAGAGGTGGAGGTGAAGGTAGAGGTTGAGGTAGAGATGGAGGTGGATGTGGAGGTGTAGGTAGAGGTTGGGGTAGAGGTGGAGGTATAGGTAGAGGTAGAGATGGGGTAGAGGTGGAGGTGGGGTAGAGGTGAAGGTGGAGGAGGAGGTGGAGGTGGAGGTGGGGGTAGGTAGAGGTGGAGGCGGGGGTAGAGGTGGATGTGGAGGTGGGGGTAGAGGTGGGGGTAGAGGTGGAGGTAGAGGTGGAGGTAGAGGTAGAGGTGGAGGTATAGGTAGAGGTGGAGGTGGAGATGGAGATGAGGTAGAGGTGGAGGTGGAGGTAGAGGTGGAGGTATAGGTAGAGGTGGACGTATAGATAGAGGTGGATGTGGAGATAAGGTAGAGGTGGAGGTGGAGGTAGAGATGGAGGTAGAGATGGAGGTGGAGGTAGAGATGGAGGTATAGGTGTAGGTGGGGGTAGAGTTGGAGGTGTAGGTAGAGGTGGAGATGAGGTAGAGGTGGAGGTGGAGGTAGAGATAGAGGTGGGGGTAGTGGTGGAGGTGGAGGTAGAGGTGGAGGTGGGGGCAGAGGTGGAGGTAGAGGTGGAGGTGGGGGTAGAGGTGGAGGTGAAGGTAGAGGTTGAGGTAGAGATGGAGGTGGATGTGGAGGTGTAGGTAGAGGTTGGGGTAGAGGTGGAGGTATAGGTAGAGGTAGAGATGGGGGTAGAGGTGGAGGTGGGGTAGAGGTGAAGGTGGAGGAGGAGGTGGAGGTAGAGGTGGGGGTAGAGGTGGAGGTGGAGGTGGAGGTGGGGGTATAGGTGGAGGTAGAGATGGATGTGGAGGTGGATGTGGAGGTGGGGGTAGAGGTGGGGGTAGAGGTGGAGGTGGGGTAGAGGTGAAGGTGGAGGAGGAGGTGGAGGTAGAGGTGGGGGTAGAGGTGGAGGTATAGGTGGAGGTAGAGATGGATGTGGAGGTGGGGGTAGGTAGAGATGGAGGCGGGGGTAGAGGTGGATGTGGAGGTAGAGATGGAGGAAGAGATGGAGGTGGAGGTAGAGTTGGAGGTGGAGGTATAGGTGTAGGTGGGGGTAGAGGTGGAGGGTGTAGGTAGAGGTGGAGATGAGGTAGAGGTGGAGGTGGAGGTAGAGATAGAGGTGGGGGTAGTGGTGGAGGTGGAGGTAGAGGTGGAGGTGGGGGCAGAGGTGGAGGTAGAGGTGGAGGTGGGGGTAGAGGTGGAGGTAAGGTAGAGGTGGAGGTAGAGATGGAGGTGGATGTGGAGGTGTAGGTAGAGGTTGGGGTAGAGGTGGAGGTATAGGTGGAGGTAGAGATGGGGGTAGGGGTGGAGGTGGGGTAGAGGTGAAGGTGGAGGAGGAGGTGGAGGTAGACGTGGGGGTAGAGGTGGAGGTGGAGGTTGACGTAGCGGTGGCGGTAGAGGTGGAGGTGGAGGAGGAGGTAGAGGTGAGGGTAGAGGTGGAGGTGGAGGTGGGGGTAGGTAGAGGTGGAGGCGGGGGTAGAGGTGGATGTGGAGGTGGGGGTAGAGGTGGGGGTATTGGTGGAGGTAGAGGTGGAGGTAGAGGTAGAGGTGGAGGTATAGGTAGAGGTGGAGGTGGAGATGGAGATGAGGTAGAGGTGGAGGTGGAGGTAGAGGTGGAGGTATAGGTAGAGGTGGACGTATAGATAGAGGTGGAGGTGGAGATAAGGTAGAGGTGGGGGTGGAGGTAGAGATGGAGGTAGATATGGAGGTGGAGGTAGAGATGGAGGTATAGGTGTAGGTGGGGGTAGAGTTGGAGGTGTAGGTAGAGGTGGAGATGAGGTAGAGGTGGAGGTGGAGGTAGAGATAGAGGTGGGGGTAGTGGTGGAGGTGGAGGTAGAGGTGGAGGTGGGGGCAGAGGTGGAGGTAGAGGTGGAGGTGGGGGTAGAGGTGGAGGTGAAGGTAGAGATGGAGGTGGATGTGGAGATGTAGGTAGAGGTTGGGGTAGAGGTGGAGGTATAGGTAGAGGTAGAGATGGGGGTAGAGGTGGAGGTGGGGTAGAGGTAAGGTGGAGGAGGAGGTGGAGGTAGAGGTGGAGGTGGAGGTGGGGGTATGGTGGAGGTAGAGATGGATGTGGGAGGTGGGGTAGGTAGAGATGGAGGCGGGGTGAGGTGGATGTGGAGGTGGGGGTAGAGGTGGGGGTAGAGGTGGAGGTGGGGTAGAGGTGAAGGTGGAGGAGGAGGTGGAGGTAGAGGTGGGGGTAGAGGTGGAGGTATAGGTGGAGGTAGAGATGGATGTGGAGGTGGGGGTAGGTAGAGATGGAGGCGGGGGTTAGAGGTGGATGTGGAGGTGGGGGTAGAGGTGAAGGTGGAGTAGGAGGTGGAGGTAGAGGTGGGGGTAGAGGTGGAGGTGGAGGTGGGGGTAGAGGTGGAGGTAGAGGTGGAGGTAGAGGTAGAGGTGGAGGTATAGGTAGAGGTGGAGGTGGAGATGGAGATGAGGTAGAGGTGGAGGTGGAGGTAGAGGTGGAGGTATAGGTAGAGGTGGACGTATAGATAGAGGTGGATGTGGAGATAAGGTAGAGGTGGAGGTGGAGGTAGAGATGGAGGTAGAGATGGAGGTGGAGGTAGAGATGGAGGTATAGGTGTAGGTGGGGGTAGAGTTGGAGGTGTAGGTAGAGGTGGAGATGAGGTAGAGGTGGAGGTGGAGGTAGAGATAGAGGTGGGGGTAGTGGTGGAGGTGGAGGTAGAGGTGGAGGTGGGGGCAGAGGTGGAGGTAGAGGTGGAGGTGGGGGTAGAGGTGGAGGTGAAGGTAGAGGTTGAGGTAGAGATGGAGGTGGATGTGGAGGTGTAGGTAGAGGTTGGGGTAGAGGTGGAGGTATAGGTAGAGGTAGAGATGGGGGTAGAGGTGGAGGTGGGGTAGAGGTGAAGGTGGAGGAGGAGTTGGAGGTAGAGGTGGGGGTAGCGGTGGAGGTGGAGGTGGGGGTATAGGTGGAGGTAGAGATGGATGTGGAGGTGGATGTGGAGGTGGGGGTAGAGGTGGGGGTAGAGGTGGAGGTGGGGTAGAGGTGAAGGTGGAGGAGGAGGTGGAGGTAGAGGTGGGGGTAGAGGTGGAGGTATAGGTGGAGGTAGAGATGGATGTGGAGGTGGGGGTAGGTAGAGATGGAGGCGGGGGTAGAGGTGGATGTGGAGGTAGAGATGGAGGAAGAGATGGAGGTGGAGGTAGAGTTGGAGGTGGAGGTATAGGTGTAGGTGGGGGTAGAGGTGGAGGTGTAGGTAGAGGTGGAGATGAGGTAGAGGTGGAGGTGGAGGTAGAGATAGAGGTGGGGGTAGTGGTGGAGGTGGAGGTAGAGGTGGAGGTGGGGGCAGAGGTGGAGGTAGAGGTGGAGGTGGGGGTAGAGGTGGAGGTAAAGGTAGAGGTGCAGGTAGAGATGGAGGTGGATGTGGAGGTGTAGGTAGAGGTTGGGGTAGAGGTGGAGGTATAGGTGGAGGTAGAGATGGGGGTAGGGGTGGAGGTGGGGTAGAGGTGAAGGTGGAGGAGGAGGTGGAGGTAGACGTGGGGGTAGAGGTGGAGGTGGAGGTTGACGTAGCGGTGGCGGTAGAGGTGGAGGTGGAGGAGGAGGTAGAGGTGAGGGTAGAGGTGGAGGTGGAGGTGGGGGTAGGTAGAGGTGGAGGCGGGGGTAGAGGTGGATGTGGAGGTGGGGGTAGAGGTGGGGGTAGAGGTGGAGGTAGAGGTGGAGGTAGAGGTAGAGGTGGAGGTATAGGTAGAGGTGGAGGTGGAGATGGAGATGAGGTAGAGGTGGAGGTGGAGGTAGAGGTGGAGGTATAGGTAGAGGTGGACGTATAGATAGAGGTGGAGGTGGAGATAAGGTAGAGGTGGGGGTGGAGGTAGAGATGGAGGTAGAGATGGAGGTGGAGGTAGAGATGGAGGTATAGGTGTAGGTGGGGGTAGAGTTGGAGGTGTAGGTAGAGGTGGAGATGAGGTAGAGGTGGAGGTGGAGGTAGAGATAGAGGTGGGGGTAGTGGTGGAGGTGGAGGTAGAGGTGGAGGTGGGGGCAGAGGTGGAGGTAGAGGTGGAGGTGGGGGTAGAGGTGGAGGTGAAGGTAGAGATGGAGGTGGATGTGGAGATGTAGGTAGAGGTTGGGGTAGAGGTGGAGGTATAGGTAGAGGTAGAGATGGGGGTAGAGGTGGAGGTGGGGTAGAGGTGAAGGTGGAGGAGGAGGTGGAGGTAGAGGTGGAGGTGGAGGTGGGGGTATAGGTGGAGGTAGAGATGGATGTGGAGGTGGGGGTAGGTAGAGATGGAGGCGGGGGTAGAGGTGGATGTGGAGGTGGGGGTAGAGGTGGGGGTAGAGGTGGAGGTGGGGTAGAGGTGAAGGTGGAGGAGGAGGTGGAGGTAGAGGTGGGGGTAGAGGTGGAGGTATAGGTGGAGGTAGAGATGGATGTGGAGGTGGGGGTAGGTAGAGATGGAGGCGGGGGTAGAGGTGGATGTGGAGGTGGGGGTAGAGGTGAAGGTGGAGTAGGAGGTGGAGGTAGAGGTGGGGGTAGAGGTGGAGGTGGAGGTGGGGGTATAGGTGGAGGTAGAGATGGATGTGGAGGTGGGGGTAGGTAGAGATGGAGGCGGGGGTAGAGGTGGATGTGGAGGTGGGGGTAGAGGTGGGGGTAGAGGTTGGGGTAGAGGTGGAGGTATAGGTAGAGGTAGAGATGGGGGTAGAGGTGGAGGTGGGGTAGAGGTTGGGGTAGAGGTGGAGGTATAGGTAGAGGTAGAGATGGGGGTAGAGGTGGAGGTGGGGTAGAGGTGAAGGTGGAGGAGGAGGTGGAGGTAGAGGTGGGGGTAGAGGTGGAGGTATAGGTGGAGGTAGAGATGGATGTGGAGGTGGGGGTAGGTAGAGATGGAGGCGGGGGTAGAGGTGGATGTGGAGGTGGGGGTAGAGGTGGGGGTAGAGGTGGAGGTGGGGTAGAGGTGAAGGTGGAGGAGGAGGTGGAGGTAGAGGTGGGGGTAGAGGTGGAGGTATAGGTGGAGGTAGAGATGGATGTGGAGGTGGGGGTAGGTAGAGATGGAGGCGGGGGTAGAGGTGGATGTGGAGGTGGGGGTAGAGGTGGGGGTAGAGGTGGAGGTGGTGGTAGAGGTGTTGGAGGAAGACCAAGAACAAGGAGAGTAATCTCTGATGATATTCAGGCGACTATGAAAATAACACCTGTGATGTTGATGATAAATCTGTGGCCAGACCAAAACAACAGACATGACTGATTTTGTTTTCTCAATGGACTATTTGTTTCTTGACTTATGATTTAGATTTGACCGTTTCTTTATCTATACAATTGATCTAAGATACAGTACAGTAGTACAAATTTGAATATTTTTCTTCCTTTGCATATGCAAAATATATTTACTGTATGTGTGCTTATTGTTTGATGTAATGAGGTATGTTGAAATATAAAACTATATAAATTGCATTTGTGTCCATTTCTTGTTTGAGTACACACAAACAATATACAGTACAACAACATCTTAACTTCACACTGAAATAGGTTCTGATAGTGTTTTGAATACGTCACATTAGTGTTATCTCAGTATAACAACATCTTAACTTCACACTGAAATAGGTTCTGATAGTGTTTTGAATACGTCACATTAGTGTTATCTCAGTATAACAACATCTTAACTTCACACTGAAATAGGTTCTGATAGTAGTGTTTTGAATACGTCACATTAGTGTTATCTCAGTATAACAACATCTTAACTTCACACTGAAATAGGTTCTGATAGTAGTGTTTTGAATACGTCACATTAGTGTTATCTCAGTATAACAACATCTTAACTTCACACTGAAATAGGTTCTGATAGTAGTGTTTTGAATACGTCACATTAGTGTTATCTCAGTATAACAACATCTTAACTTCACACTGAAATAGGTTCTGATAGTGTTTTGAATACGTCACATTAGTGTTATCTCAGTATAACAACATCTTAACTTCACACTGAAATAGGTTCTGATAGTAGTGTTTTGAATACGTCACATTAGTGTTATCTCAGTATAACAACATCTTAACTTCACACTGAAATAGGTTCTGATAGTGTTTTGAATACGTCACATTAGTGTTATCTTAGTATAACAACATCTTAACTTCACACTGAAATAGGTTCTGATAGTAGTGTTTTGAATACGTCACATTAGTGTTATCTCGGTTGTCACTTTTATTTTTAATTTCACCTTTATTTAACCAGGTGGCCAGTTGAGAACAAGTCCTGATTTAAAACTGTGACCTGGCCAAGATAAAGCAAAGCAGTG
This sequence comes from Oncorhynchus mykiss, assembly GCF_057628025.1. Taxonomy (NCBI): domain Eukaryota; kingdom Metazoa; phylum Chordata; class Actinopteri; order Salmoniformes; family Salmonidae; genus Oncorhynchus; species Oncorhynchus mykiss. Next base: position 86,305,740 of record NC_143026.1, read on the forward strand.
CGACAAAAACAACACAGAGTTACACATGGAATAAACAATCATACAGTCAATAACACAATAGAAAAATCTGTATACAATGTGTGCAAATGAAGTAAGGAGGTAAGGCAATAAATAGGCCAATAGTGCCGAAGTAATTACAATTTAGCAATTTACACTGGAGTGATATGTGCAGATGAGGATGTGCAAGTAGAAATACTGGTGTGTAAAAGAGCAGAAAAACAAAAACAAATATGGGGATGAGGTAGGTAGTTGGTTGGATGGGCTATTTACAGATGGGCTAAGTTAGATCCAAGCTTCCTTATTTTGCTCAAGTGAAGTGAGCTTGGAACAACTGAAAGTATGCATCTTAGAAATAATTTTCACATATGAACTTTATATGTCCGAACTCAGAATCAAATAGCGTTCACAAAAATAACATGGTCACTGTGGTAGAATGTCTATTTTGATTGGTTATTTTCTGCATTTATGAAAGTCCCATCAGTAGCCTGATTTCAGATGTGTCCACGTAAACAGGATTAAGGAATAATTTGTCTTGCAAAGCATGTAAACGTTTAAATAAATCTATTATATTAATCTGACTAATCATATTATTGTGTGCGTGTAAGCATACTCAATGACAGATCCAGAAACATAGACAGTGCAGAGAGTGTTCTAATCTAAACCATACAGAGGTTGTATAGAGTCATCCCTAGCATTTCTGAGGCCAAATGACAACAACTCCTCTGTCTACAGCAGGATACACATTACATTTCTCAGCTCAGCCCAGTTCAGCCCAGCTCAGCAAAGCTAATCTATCAAAAGACATAGGGCATCTAAAGCAGGGCTGCACTAAATACTTCCTGGAGGGTCTGAGTTTTTACTAGAGATTGAATAGAGTCCACAAACTTGGCAACGGGTTAAGAGGAGGAGGAGGGATGTAGATCTTACCTGGTCACCATCAGGACCAGGAGAACCCCTTTCACCAACACCCCCAACAACTCCCTGGACACAAAACAAAAGTTATTCACTACACAGTTTTGGCAGTTCAGTTATGAGTTATGGTACTCCTTTAGATATTCAGGCGCTCGTAGGTAATAATCTCTCTTCATTGTGGGCCTGTCAGGTGGAACAGTGTAAAGGAGGCTGGCCCTCCCTGCCTGCCTACACAATGATCTTTATTGCATATTGTGGGATGTTCTGATGAGTCCTAACCCCCTGTTGCTAGGCTACCTGCTTCCCTATGTAAAGGCCTTTGGTTACTCTCTCTGTATCTTGCCAGGTCGCAATTGTAAATGAAAACTTGCCTACCTGGTTAAATAAAGGTGAAATAAATAAAAAATCTGAGACACTGTTTTCCTATGCCACCCTAACTGGCACTGAGAGAGAATCACTCAAATGCCGAACAAAATGCCAGGCTACGCATAAACTCCTGTTGTTGGCATTCTGTCCAGAGGTTGTTTTTATTTCACGAGTAATCTTTTATTTTTGTCTGTGTGTGATTTTTTAATTTTGTCACTGACTGTGTCGAGTGAATTTGCACATTAGCGGCGAACACTCACAGCATACAAATTATGTCGGGCTTCCTGTGTTGAGGGTAAAGTACTACTTCTTTAGGAGTACCTGATATACATGTTTAGGGGTTGTGTAACCCTTCTTTAGGAGTACCTGATATACATGTTTAGGGGTTGTGTAACCCTTCTTTAGGAGTACCTGATATACATGTTTAGGCGTTGTGTAACCCTTCTTTAGGAGTACCTGATATACATGTTTAGGGGTTGTGTAACCCTTCTTTAGGAGTACCTGATATACATGTTTAGGCGTTGTGTAACCCTTCTTTAGGAGTACCTGATATACATGTTTAGGGGTTGTGTAACCCTTCTTTAGGAGTACCTGATATACATGTTTAGGCGTTGTGTAACCCTTCTTTAGGAGTACCTGATATACATGTTTAGGGGTTGTGTAACCCTTCTTTAGGAGTACCTGATATACATGTTTAGGGGTTGTGTAACCCTTCTTTAGGAGTACCTGATATACATGTTTAGGCGTTGTGTAACCCTTCTTTAGGAGTACCTGATATACATGTTTAGGGGTTGTGTAACCCTTCTTTAGGAGTACCTGATATACATGTTTAGGGGTTGTGTAACCCTTCTTTAGGAGTACCTGATATACATGTTTAGGGGTTGTGTAACCCTTCTTTAGGAGTACCTGATATACATGTTTAGGGGTTGTGTAACCCTTCTTTAGGAGTACCTGATATACATGTTTAGGGGTTGTGTAACCCTTCTTTAGGAGTACCTGATATACATGTTTAGGGGTTGTGTAACCCTTCTTTAGGAGTACCTGATATACATGTTTAGGCGTTGTGTAACCCTTCTTTAGGAGTACCTGATATACATGTTTAGGGGTTGTGTAACCCTTCTTTAGGAGTACCTGATATACATGTTTAGGCGTTGTGTAACCCTTCTTTAGGAGTACCTGATATACATGTTTAGGGGTTGTGTAACCCTTCTTTAGGAGTACCTGATATACATGTTTAGGGGTTGTGTAACCCTTCTTTAGGAGTACCTGATATACATGTTTAGGGGTTGTGTAACCCTTCTTTAGGAGTACCTGATATACATGTTTAGGCGTTGTGTAACCCTTCTTTAGGAGTACCTGATATACATGTTTAGGGGTTGTGTAACCCTTCTTTAGGAGTACCTGATATACATGTTTAGGGGTTGTGTAACCCTTCTTTAGGAGTACCTGATATACATGTTTAGGGGTTGTGTAACCCTTCTTTAGGAGTACCTGATATACATGTTTAGGCGTTGTGTAACCCTTCTTTAGGAGTACCTGATATACATGTTTAGGCGTTGTGTAACCCTTCTTTAGGAGTACCTGATATACATGTTTAGGGGTTGTGTAACCCTTCTTTAGGAGTACCTGATATACATGTTTAGGCGTTGTGTAACCCTTCTTTAGGAGTACCTGATATACATGTTTAGGGGTTGTGTAACCCTTCTTTAGGAGTACCTGATATACATGTTTAGGCGTTGTGTAACCCTTCTTTAGGAGTACCTGATATACATGTTTAGGGGTTGTGTAACCCTTCTTTAGGAGTACCTGATATACATGTTTAGGCGTTGTGTAACCCTTCTTTAGGAGTACCTGATATACATGTTTAGGGGTTGTGTAACCCTTCTTTCCCACCGGTATTTCCATCTCTCCTCACGCCTCCTCCTCTCCCTTCCCATCCCCTTCTCTGTTAGGAGCTGTAGTGATTCAACCCCCTCCAGTTACCCCCCAGCCTTCCACCATCTTGATAGCAAATAACTTTTTCCACAATTTGGATCACATTTATTGACAGAGATGAATGTGGCACGTTCCCCTTTTACTTCTCCAGTAATATCTCTGGGTTCAAAGCTGTGTGGTGTGGGTGTAGTGGGATCCATTACCTGTCTTCCTTTGGGACCATTCTTCCCAACCGGACCAGGAATACCCTGGGAAAAAAAGAAAAAGGGAAATGTAACTTAACTCTCAGGTGTGGAAAAGTGACTGCCATTTACTGAGTAATTGATATGAAAATATTATATTCTAAAGACCTCCCCCACAGAACAAATGAATGTATGTTCTTGATTGGACACTACTGCCAGGCTAAGAGAGCAAGCTGAGTTATTAGGGGATCATAAACACTGTACTACAGTGTTTAGAAATAGCATATTCTCCACTCATACAACAATGTGGAAAATGTAGATGTTAGACATTATATTGTCCTTATAGAAGAACTCCCAGAGGAGAGATCAATGTACTTGGATCAACTGCTTTGTAAGTATCAGCAAACATTTGTATCTATAAATAAGTTACAATTAACAAGGCTAACCACATATTTTCCTGTTGCTTCATAGCTCCAAAACAGATGAAATACAACATGAATTGCCTTTGGTTAGATCAGAGTTTTCCTATCTTTATGACCCTCGACCCTCTACATGGAAGGTTCAAGAGGAGTATAACTGACATGGTGAGTTAACCAGTAGTCTTGGTTAGATCCTAGACCTAATCCAAATAGACAGCATAATGGATCATTCCTGACAGACACTTAATTAGGTGCACATATGAATCAAGGTTGCCTGGCCAAGATGTTCAAAAATGACCAGCATGGTCAAATAATAACAATCACAGTAGTGGTAACAATCACAGTAGTGGTAACAATCACAGTAGTGGTAACAATCACAGTAGTGGTTAGCCTTGTTAATTGTAACTTATTTATTGATACAAATGTTAAATAAAGGTTAACTAAAAGATAAAAAGGTGATACTTACTCTCTCCCCTTCTAGCCCTGGTGGACCAGCTATACCAGGAGGACCAATGAAACCCTGAAACACAAACACACATTAGTTACAGCTGAACCCGTTTGAACATGTGTAACACTTTACCTGGAGGTATACTGCACAGTCCTGAGCATGTAAGACCTCTTAATAAAGTATTATAATCATATCTAACATCTAAGGAAGATATCATTTGGACAGATTGTACAAATGTAAAGTCTTGCCTCCCAATCCCACTTCCCCAAAACACTTGTAAATATTGGACTTTAAATTGTGTTTATTCAGTTCTATTGAGGCATTTACTTTATGTTGGTATTCTTATCTTTATTATTTCTTATTGTTGTTGCATTGTGGATAAGGAACCAAGTAAGCATTTTGTTGGACAGTGTATCCTGTACATATGACTAGTAAAAGCTGAAACCTGAAACATGTCTTTACTTTGTCTATTGATGGATTAGGACAGGGGGCGTTACTGAACTGTAGCATAGCTGTACTGAACTGAACATTCATCAGTCACCCACAGACAGTGGAAGTTTAACAGGAATGCTGATGAACCTACAGTACAGCACACACAGAGATAAATCACCATATATCTGATGGTACAGTACTTACAGATGTAGGATCTCAATTTGATCACCCTGTTGCTGGAGAACTTTCGTGCAAGGTTTAAAAAGGCTTCTGAAATTTGTAATATACACTATGAAATTTCAGACTTGATTTTCCCTTACTAAAATTGTATCAACCCCTATAAAAAATGTATATTAACTATATCCCCCCACAGGAGGATATAGGATTATCTTCCTCATGTAGCAAACTGGCTCAAATTAAGATCCTATATATGTACAGTACCAGTCAAAAGTTTGGACACACCTACTCATTCAAGGGTTTTTCTTTATTTGTACTATTTTCTACATTGTAGAATAATAATGAAGACATCAAAACTTTGAAAGTAGCCACCCTTTGCCTTGATGACAGCTTTGCACTCTCTTGGCCTTCTCTCAACGAGATTCATGAGATGGTCACCTGAAATGCATTTCAATTAACAGGTGTGCCTGTTAATTTGTGGAATTTATTTTCTTCTTAATGTGTTTGAGCCAATCAGTTGTGTTGTGACAAGGTAGGGGTGGTGCACAGATGATAGCCCTATTTGTTAAAAGACCAAGTCCATATTGTGGCAAGAACAGCTCAAATAAGGAAAGAGAAACGACAGTCCATCATTACTTCAAGACATGAAGGTCAGTCAATCTGTAAAATGTCAAGAACTTTGTACGTTTATTCAAGTGCAGTCGCAAAAAGCATCAAGAACTATGATGAAACTGGCTCTCATGAGGACTGCCAGAGGAAAAGAAGACCCAGAGTTACCTCTGCTGCAGAGGATAGGTTCATTAGAGTTACCAGCCTCAGAAATTGCAGCCCAAACAAATGCTTCACAGAGTTCAAGTAACAAACACGTCATGCTTCATGGTGGGCACTATGCATGTGGAGATCAACAGGACCAAGACCCAACACACCTCCAGGCTGTGTAAGAGCTATTTGACCAAGAAGTAGAGTGATGAAGTGCTGCCTCAGATGACCTGGTCTCCACAATCACCCAACCTCAACCCAATTGAGATGGTTTGGGATGAGTTGGACTGCAGAGTGTAGGAAAAGCAGCCAACAACTGCTCAGCATATGTGGGAATTCCTTCAAGACTGTTGGAAAAGCATTCCAGGCAAAACTGGTTGAGAAAATGCCAAGAGAGTGCAAAGCTGTCATCAAGGCATAGGGTGGCTCCTTGAAGTATCTAAAATATTAAATATATTTTGATTTGTTTAACACTTTTTTGGTAATTACATGATTCCATATGTGTTATTTCATAGTTTTGATGTCGTGACTATTATTCTACAATGTAGAAAATAGTAATAACAAAGAACAAACCTTGAATGAGTAGGTGTGTCCAAACTTTTTACTGGTACTGTATATAAACCACCATATCTCTAATGGTACAGTACATACAGATAAACAGTTGTGACATCCTGCAGACTGTTGAAAACCTGAGCAGATGTATCTGAAGCCCATCGAACCGGTAGTGTCTCTGAACTCATTTGAGCCCTGCGTTTCAGGTGAGTTAATGTATGTAGCTAGAGGAACCCTGTCGTGGTTCTAAGCAGATCAAAGGTCAGTGATGATGATATTCACCTATTCTAGTGCTGGCATTTGCATGTGTTCACATAAGTACACACACGCAAGTCCACAGAAATGTTAGCCTAAAGTCAATCATTCAGCCTAATGATACATTGTCTGACATCATGGACAGATTTGAAAGGGATAGATCTCTCTCTTTCGGCCTCTTCTTTCTCTCATTCTTCCATCTTTCTGCCAGGGGAGCTATCAACCCTGGTCTTATTGAGCTGAAACAGCTCTGTCTGTTTCATGGCTAGATCAGCAGGTGGACTGGTCACCCATGCTGCTCTGGGAAAAAAGTCCCATCTTTGCGGCCATTTATCCATGCTCAGTAAGAAAAGTACAAGCTGTGCATCTTTCAAACATTTACATTCTTAATTATGAATCCCTCTTTGCTGACAGGCTAAGAGATGACCACCTCAAAGAGAGATCAGTCATGTCCCCATCTCACTCAATATGAAACAGAATACTCATCTGGGGGTAGCAAATAATGCCTCGTCCCCATTACCTCACAAATCACCCCCAAAAAGAGCGTAGAAAAGGGAGGAACATTGTTATTCTCCCTAACTAACAGGGTGTGGAGTGGACACATGAACAGGCAGACAGAGTCTAGTCCAGTGTGGGGGACAGGAGATTTCTATAATAAGAGCAGACAGCAGTCTGACTGGCAGCATATCTGCAATGTTTTGGTTTCTTCCTAACTAGAATCACATGTTCCTTCAGTCAGCAATAATACACCATGTACAGGAGACGACTAAATATCTCTCTCTGTCTCTGATCTCTCTCTTCCTTCATATTTTCTTTCCATTCTTTCTGTCATTCTTTCTCTTTCATCTCCTCCTCTCTCTCGCTCTCTCTTTCATCTCCTCCTCTCTCTCTCTCTCTCTCTCTCTTTCATCTCCTCCTCTCTCTCTCTCTCTCGCGCTCTCTCTTTCATCTCCTCCTCTCTCTCTCTCGCGCTCTCTCTCATCTCCTCCTCTCTCTCTCTCTCTCTCTTTCATCTCCTCCTCTCATCTCTCTCTCTCGCTCTCTCTTTCATCTCCTCCTCTCTCTCTCTCTTTCATCTCCTCCTCTCTCTCTCTCTCTCTCTCTCTCGCTCTCTCTCTCGCTCTCTCTGTCTCTCTCTCTCTTTCATCTCCTCTTCTCTCTCTCTCTCTCTCTCGCTCTCTCTGTCTCTCTCTCTCTTCCATCTCCTCCTCTCTCTCTTGCATCTCTCTCTCTCGCTCTCTCTCTCTGTCTCTCTCTCTCTTTCATCTCCTCCTCTCATCTCTCTCTCGCTCTCTCTCTCTTTCATCTCCTCCTCTCTCTCTCTCTCTCTCTCTCTCTCTGTCTCTCTCTCTCTTACATCTCCTCCTCTCTCTCTTTCATCTCTCTCTCTCTCTCTCTCTCTCTCTCTCTCTCTCTCTCTGTCTCTCTCTCTCTTTCATCTACTCCCCCCCTCTCTCTCTCGCTCTCTCTTTCCACATTCTTCAGCCATGGCAATCTGCCAGAGATGTCCTGTATTTTTCCTAATAGGCTGTTGTCATTCTGTCTCTGATATGAACATATCATGTATGCATAACACAAAGGACAACCTGTGAGGGATACCCCTTACACTTCCCATACTTTAACAGAGCAAACCAAGTGTTTCCTTTTTATTCCTCCACCTCTTCATACCCTCCTCTTCTCTCTCTCTTCTCTCCCTGACCCTCTCTCTTCTCTCCCTGACCCTCTCTCTTCTCTCCCTGACCCTCTATCTTCGCTCCCTGACCCTCTCTCTTCGCTCCCTGACCCTCTCTCTTCTCTCCCTGACCCTCTCTCTTCTCTCCCTGACCCTCTCTCTTCGCTCCCTGACCCTCTCTCTTCTCTCCCTGACCCTCTCTCTTCGCTCCCTGACCCTCTCTCTTCTCTCCCTGACCCTCTCTCTTCACTCCCTGACCCTCTCCCTTCTCTCCCTGACCCTCTCTCTTCTCTCCCTGACCCTCTCTCTCATCTCTTCCCTCCTCTATTCCCCCCCTCTGTTCTCGAGCAGAGAGAGAGCATGCCTGTGCTTCCTCCTGAAGAAAGAAATGGGCAGGTCTCGCAACAGAGCAGACGATATACTGAGCAAACACAGATCCCAGACCTGTCCCCGTTGAATTTTCTGCAGCGGGAGCCAGTACCTTGTTAACATAACACAGCTCCTGGATCAGCTCAAGCTGCAGGCCTGACACTGTCTAATCCCTTCAGGAAATTAAGTATTCCCTCTAACAGAGCTGAGCGCAGTGGAGGGAAGAGGAGAGAGGGGAGAGGGAAGAGGGGAGAGGGAAGAGGGCAGGAAGTAGGGAGTTGTACTTACACGTACACCTTTAGGACCTAGGTTACCTTCTGGCCCAGCCAAACCCTGCAACAAAGGAGACCAGCATGAGAAGAGGGCATTGTCACACAAAACAGTGAAGAGAGAGACTGTCTGTTATACAGGACAATTCCCAATATATTTCCACACATAAAACACGTTTTACACAGATAAGAAATGAATAGTTTGATTGGATAGACTGATTGTCTTAGATGTAAAAATAGACTAAGGAAACATGCTGGTCATAGCTTACTCTCAGCTACATTAAAGATCCTTGTTAGCATTTCTGAGCATTTCTGAGCATGGACTTTTAGTTCAAAATCTGTCTTCTATATAAAATGTTTTTTCTCCCCAATTTCGTGGTATCCAATTGTTGTAGTAGCTACTATCTTGTCTCATTGCTACAACTCCCGTACGGGCTCGGGAGAGACGAAGGTTGAATGTCATGCGTCCTCCGATACACAACCCAACCAGCCGTACTGCTTCTTAACACAGCGCGCATCCAACCCGGAAGCCAGCCGCACCAATGTGTCGGAGGCTACACCGTGCACCTGGCAACCTTGGCTAGCGCGCACGGCCCGCCACAGGAGTCGCTGGTGCGCAATGAGACAAGGAGATCCCTACCGACCACTCCCTCCCTAACCCGGACGACGCTAGGCCAATTGTGCGTCGCCCCACGGACCTCCCGGTCACGGCCGGTTACGCCCTGGGCGCGAACCCAGGGACTCTGATGGCACAGCTGGCGCTGCAGTATAGCGCCCTTAACCACTGCGCCACCCGGGAGATCTTCAATGAATAAAAGAGGGAAATCAAAATTATTCAAGCTATTTCGCTAAATACTTCAAGCGAAAAGCATTAGTCAATTGTTGTTTCACTAGTCTAATTAAGAGACTGGGAATGTGTCACTACTGTAGTTTGGGGAGAGACAGGTGAACATGATATGCATTTCTGAGTACAGACATATGATAGTGCACAGTTAGAATTCTGGGTAATGTGGTCAAACCAAGAGGATGGATGGAGAAATCTGGAGAGTATTCACTGCACCTGCCTGCCAGGGTAACCTGCAGCCCCAGTCACTCCTGGGAGTCCTGGTATGCCCTGTGGAAAGAGAGAGAGCGAGAGAGAGAAAGAGAGAGAGAGAGAGAGAGAGAGAGAGAGAGAGAGAGAGAGAGAAAGAGAGGGCAAGAGAGAAAGAGAGAGAGAGCGAAAGAGAGAGAGAGAGAAAGAGAGAGAGAGAGAGAGAGAGAGAGAGAGAGAGAGAGAGAGAGAGAGAGAGAGAGAAATAAAGAAAGAGAGAGCAGTATGTAAGAAGAGAAACATTGGCCCTTGCCAACGCTGCCAGCTTAGTAATAAAACAGGCACTGTTCACCCTCACCCGCCACTCCACTGCACTCTTACCCGCTATCCTCCAGCCGCCCTGTCTACTGACTCTGTGAACCCCTCTCCATACCCATCCCCCTCCCCTCCTCTGTGCTTCCAGGCTCCTGCCTCTGGTACTGTAACATAGTGGGCAGAGACCCAGAAAGACTGTGTGTACAGACAGACTGTAGCAGAACACTCTCTTCTCTTCTCTCTCTAACTCCTCCCCTTCCTGTTCCAGCCTGAACCCTGACCAATCACCTCAGGGCACAGAGTGGCACCTGGTGCTGAAGTCATCGCAAAACCTCACCAGATTTCAGCGTGCTGCCTGAGAGTTATGTGTTGACAGGGGAAACATTTCTTCTTCACAGAGAAGGAAGGGACCTGACTATACATCTAATGAGCTGCCTGTGCCTCTCTCTGTGTGTGTGTGGATGTGTGTGGATGTGTGTGGGTGTGCGTGTGTCATGCTCTAGCCCCAAAGTTGGCCATACTGAGATCAGTGACCTGGCCTGTTCCTAGCACTAAAAGGAGCGGGTTTAGGACATGTGGGTGACGACCCTCTCTGACCCAATGAACGCTAATGACTCACCTGTTCCCCTGGCTGTCCTGATGGCCCTGGATAGCCCTTAGGACCCTGCAGGTAGAGACACAACACATTCATGATGACCAGAGACAAAGAGGACTGAAAAGAGAATGTCACCTGCTCTACATTAGTTATCCAGTATAGGAACCCTGACTGACTGAGTCATACAGACTGATATCTGAACACTTAAGATCTGGGTCAGTAAAGAGAGAGCAAGAGAGAGAGAGGGGGTGGGTAAAGAGAGTGATTGTACACCTGTGATGATTTAGTCTGTATGAGGCAGTATACATTGCCAGGTAGCTAAAGGTCAGTCTGTGTGCATTTCAGCCATATAATCATTCAGAGACAGGACGCCCAGTGTTGTCTAAGGATTCTGGAACATTCCAGAGCTTCCTTCCTCCTTCCCAGCATCCAGCAGTCTGATGTCACCCTAGCAGTTAAAGGTCATGGTCTGGTGCCACCCCAGAGGTCAAGGGTGAAAGGGTGTGGAGACTTACTTGTGACCTGGTCTGGGCATGGCAAGGCTTTTTCTGCTCCGGGTCAGCAGGCGTGTGTGAACCCCTCTAAAACACTCAGAAGAGGTGAAGGTCGAGAGTCATTCGTCCTCCGAAACGTGACCCTGCCAAGCCGCACTGCTCCTTGACACACTACTCGCATAACCCGGAAGCCAGCCACACCAATGTGTCAGAACAAACACCGTACAACTGGTGACCGAAGTCAGCTTGCAGGTGCCCGCCACAAGGAGTCACCAAACCCTCCCCTATCCCGGACGACGCTGGGCCAATTGTGCACCGCCTTATGGGTCTCCTGGTTGTGGCAAGCTGTGACACAGCCCGGGATCAAACACGGATCTGTAGCGCGATGCAGTGCCTTAGACCGCTGCGCCACTCGGCAGGCCCTTTATCACAAATCTGAGTAGTGACTTGGGGGCAAGGTGATTTGTAGATCAGTGATTCTGAGGCCAGTACGGTGAATCTACAAATAGCTCATATTTGTTTGGGACAGGAGAGCAAAACATTTTTTACAGGCCTGCGTTCCAAATAGCTCCTTTCTTCTCCTCCACAGTTTCCTAGGTTGTGACACGGTAACCTTAAGACTCAATAAAAAAAACACTCAGAGGTAAAGGGCTACGGCCGAAGTCAGTCATTTCCTCTGAAAATACCTTCCCGGGGCACAGTTGATGGGCTGGGTTTTAGGTTCAGCTAATGCAAACATTTGTCTGTCTCCTCCTGGGAGGCAAAGGTAAAGTCCAACTTCAGACAGATATGCGGAGAGTAGAACTAGGTTCCAATACTATTTGAAATGTTTTAAATACTTTTTGCGTTTGCTTTAGTCTGCCTGGTGTTTTCTATTGATTCCATGCAACAGGCAAGCTCAATCAAGCACAGCTAAAGTATTTGAACCGATAGTATTTGAACCCAGGTCTGAGGGATAGACAGAGTAAGACTAGGGGCAGTCACAGTCCACAGCCAGCTACAGTATGTGAAGACCGATAAACGCTCTTAACTCTGAGACTAAACTGAAGACATTTGAGAGAGCTTTGCTGTGTGTGCTGATGTATGAACTGAATTGGTTCCTTCCCTGCTTCCTCCTTCTCCTCACGCCATTTGCTCTTTTGAAGAGGCATCAGATAGTGTGCCTGTCATCGGGGCCATAAACTCCCTCAGACTGCCTTTCCTCTTAAAGATGACCCTTGGCCCTGGTGGTTCTCAGGTTGTGGCGGGGGAGCTTGGCTGCAGACAGGTCTCACGGCGACGCCACCTCCCTATTCTGCCCGTGTGTGTGTATCTGTGAATGTGTGTGTGTCCAGCCCGACGGTGCGAGAGCAGGGTGGGCTGAGGGGCCCTGTCTGAGAGACAGACGTTCTCTGTGGCTGGGTAACATTATCCTGATTCCTGACCACAGCCAGGGACCGCTGGAAGCCTCTGCTTAAGGTGTGGGTAACACTTAGGAGGCTTATACAGTGGGAAAATCGTGTGTGAGGTGAGCAGAAATAGCTCAGATTCAGAACAGAAGCTCATGCAGTGAACTCAAACTGATAATGGGATAATCTCTTTGGATCAGGACCGTTCTCATTATTCATGTCTTAAAGAGCCAGTTGCTTAGATCAGTTGTTTCTGGCACACCTAGAGGTTAAAGGCCCAGTGCATTCAAAATTCATATTGTAAAACAGCTGATGAAACTAACCCTATAAAAGTATAAAAAAAATTATTTGATCAGTGGTATTTACTAATCAGCAGGTTTGAATGGGCGGGATTTCGCCTTTCCATGGTGACATCACCATGCAGTAAATTGATTAATAGACCAATAACAAAAAAAGTTCCAAACCTTTCTGCCAATAAGAGATATTTTTCAGTTTTCCCCTCCCCACTCAGACCCCTTCCAGACAGTCCTAGCAAAATGATTGCATTTCAAATATTTCTTTCTTCTAAAAAGCTCATTTTGCCCATTTTAATGCACAGCTATTACAGTAAGGTACTTCATTTTTTTGCATAATGGTGTTATAACCGTTAACCATTGAACTCTTACCATTGGACCTGCGAACCCGTCTGGACCTAGAACACCTTGTGGACCTCTGTCGCCCTGGAAACAGAGGGAGGAAACCATGACAGCAACATTAGTTAGATCCCTCCTTCTTCCACCACAGTAGAAGAACAAGTTCTTAGCAAGTCTCTTTTCATATGACAATATTCGCCAAGTAAAGAAATGTATTAAATGTATTAACCATTAAGAAATATTATATAAGGGTAAGAAGAGACTGAACAGGGAGCTGCAGCTGGCAAACATGCAAACAAGCAAAGGATGAGGATGGATAGAGTGCAGGTCAACAGAAACAGCACTGACTGATAAAACGTCGCTGTGTCAAAGCATTACAGCGAGACACTAAGATGTTAAGATGTCAGAAGAGAACTATCGGAGTAGTACAGGATATGATTACAGATAAAGAGAATGATACAAGGAAGTTAGCATGAACTAAGAGGGAAAGAGACAGAAAGAGACAGAGAGAGAGAGAGAGAGAGAGAGAGAGAGAGAGAGAGAGAGAGAGAGAAAGAAGGGGCATGGAGAGAACGTTGCGAGACAGGTATAGAGAGAAGAAAGGAAGATAGGTGAAGAGAACAAGAGAGAGGAGAGGGGAAGAGGGAAGCGAGAGAGAGATAGGAGAGAGAGAAGAAGAGAACAAGAGAGAGGAGAGAGGGAGAGGGGAAGAGAGAAAGAGCTAGGAGAGAGAGAAGAAGAGAACAAGAGAGAGGAGAGAGGGAGAGGGGAAGAGAGAAAGAGCTAGGAGAGAAAGAAGAAGAGAACAAGAGAGAGGAGAGAGGGAGAGGGGAAGAGAGAAAGAGCTAGGAGAGAGAGAAGATGAGAACAACAGAAGGAGATGTAGGTAAGGGAGATAAAAACACATGGTGAGAAAAGAGAGAGAGAGAGAGGGGCACAGGGACGTCAGAGGCGGAATGAAAAAGACCAGTGATAGACAAGAGGGAGGAAGGAGGGAGAGTCACGGAGGGAATGGATGTTGCTAAAAGTGAAGTTAAAAGATATGAGATCAGGGAAGAGGGAAGAGGGTGAGTATCCATTCTTAAAGGGGCGCATAGGAAGAGGCACTGTAGAGTATCCCTGGGAAGAGATGGAGATGGAGCGCATGAGAGGAAAAGTAGACAGAGCACCAATAACGAGGGATCGAGGGACGGTAAGACATTCAGAGAGAGAGAGAGAGAGAGAGAGAGAGAGAGAGAGAGAGCTGAAAAGCCAAAATGTGCAGTTTTGTGTCCTCCTGCCACAACCTGAGGGACAGCCAGTGAAAAGTGCAATGTAACGTCAATAATATTTCCCATCTTGTTTTGTTTTGTGTTTCATACCATGACATGTGTCTTCTCAGTCAGGTTGACACTGGTCTACTACCATTGCTTTAATGTATTGTTGTTCTGATTGATATTGTTGTTGTAGTTGTTGTTAATGGTAATCCCATGTCCACTACTACTATTATTATTGCTGTTGGTCCCACCATTTTTATATATATATATATATACTGTAGATACTGTATATATATATATATATATATATATATATATATATAGAGAGAGAGAGAGAGAGAGAGAGGGAGAGAGAGAGAGAGGGAGACAGAGAGGAAGGGAGAGGGGGGAGACTACGCCAGATGATTCTTTACCTTGTCTCCTGGCGGGGCCTGACCTGGGGACAGTCCTGGATCGCCCTTGGAGCCCTGACAGTGACACACAGAGGGTCAGCACTTATTTATAGCAGGCAGCACCTTTCACTGCATACCGGGGGGGGGGGGGGTCAAAGTTAAAATGTCATCTCTGCTGCTCCATACTGTGGCAAAGTTCACAACCTGATTCCCATACTCTAAATCTCTTTAAAAGAGAAGGAGGTCCAACAGTGTTTTGCAATAAGAACAAAGTGACAGTGGGAACCACACAGGCTGATTCACACAGGGTAAGGTTCCCAAACAACTCCAGTCCTCAGTGAGGGGAATGTGGATGAGCTTCTTTACAGACACATCTCCTCATCTCCTTCCTGACTGACTGATCTGTGCTGTTCATCAGTGACTTAAGTTTGTCATCGCTTTCTGTAAGGTATCTTACAGCCAATGAGATCTGACTGAGATATTGACAACTGTGATTGGTTAGGATGGGTCCTAGGCCTCTCTTTCAGCCCAAACCCAACACTCTGAATAGATGTGGATTAAGTTACATAGCCGCCCCAGAGCTGAGGAAATACAGACAGTGGATACGCATATATAGTAACAAAGGGACAAAATGATACAAAAGCATGACTGCATTTTGGACATACTTTGTCAGACAGAGTTCAAGTTTATGTTATGCTTTACCCTCTATGAAAGTCTAAATGTTTCCACAGGCCATAGAGTACCCTTACATCTAAACATGAAATGACATATGTCCACATGTTCAGGGACTGAGAAACATATAAAGGCCGTGTTTTATTTTCTGTCTTGACAGAGGTGTATGTTTAGAGTCCAGGTGACACGTCAGAAAGCTTAACTACCGTCAATACCTGTCCATCACTACTGATGACCTGTTTTATTTTACCACACAATAACCATCAATTATAACTGCTTAAATTCTGTCGTTCAAATATTTATACAAATAGTCAAACAAAATGAAAAAAAGAAATATAAGATGACCTACTCTCAACAGATGTTTCTCTCTGGGCAGAGTACTAAGTATACCGTGACATTTGGGGGCGCCTCTTTGGGTGCACGCGCTTGTCATTTAATGTTAAAAATGGATTACATTTCCATTGTGTCATGAACACGAGCAGATGTTTTCATCTGATTGTCAAACAAACCCCTTCAAAAAGTAGGCAACCTGCAGCAGTGTACGTTCATCCACTACAAAATAATTGCAGCATCCAAACAGTGCACTGGGCACGCGCCATTTGAAGAATGGAAAGAGACATCTGTTACACAAACCAGAAGTGTAATAAGTCTAATAAGTGTAATAACATTCAGTATTCAGTAATAACATTCAGTATTCATTTTCCCCAAAATTGGAAGAATAATGTTTCATACTTTCCTTTAATTCGCAAGTGGCTGAATCTATCACACCAGAGAAAGCATTTGAGCAAGCAAGACAGCGCCCCTCTGTCTCAGTATGTGTAGCCCATTTATCTGATGGTTTCTGGTCAAAAGGAGTATTACATAAGGGGCACTATTTTGCTCGCTCTGATGTTTTCTCCGGTGAGATAAATGCTTCTTGCTGTCGCCGTGCGTCTCGGGCCAAATTAGCAATATCTATAGACCCCCCTCAAAGTTAGACTTTTGTTGCCTTTAGAAGAGCTCATGTCTTGTTCCGGAGAGCTTAACTCCACCCTGGCTCCCCAGTAGTTCACACTCTGTCTCTGGGGGTTTTGACTCACACACTTGTTTTGACTGATGGCCATTCAAGCATTCAGCTGCAAAGTGCAGGGAGGGGTGTTTGTGTATTTGTGTGTTTGTATGTGTGTGTATGTGAAAGCCCCAAGTCCTTCTCTCCTTTATTTGAAGAAGGTCAACAGGGCATGGTGTTCATTTAAAGCCTCTTTCAGGTCCCACTAGCCCATCCTCATAACAACCGTCAACTGAAGCTTTTCAGCTTTCAGTACATCAACCAGGCACGTCAGACACACACAGGTCCTGGTTCTTATTTATATTCTCATCCCTCTGTTTCTTCCCTTCTTCCCTCAGACCTCACATTTCACAAAGCAATTTACAAACAGAGACAAAGAGTTCCTCTCTATCCGCCCCCTGCCTCTAGCACAGAGTGGGGGTTTGAGGTCTGAGGATGAGTCAGTCATGACTCATTGATGGATCATGTGTGTGTGTGTGTGTGTGTGTGTGTGTGTGTGTGTGTGTGTGTGTGTGTGTGTGTGTGTGTGTCGGGTCACTGCGGTGTGTGTTTGTGTATGTGTGTGTCTCTGTGGTGTTAGCTCCAGTGATTTAGGATGCAAAGTGTTTCAAAAGCATCAACTGGGAAACCTCAAAAGGCCTTGCCGCTGTCCCATGGCATCTACACCAGGCTCAAAGGTCATACCAGAACACATTAATGTCCGAGATCTCCGTCTGACAAACCAGAGAGGAAAATAGGACTCTTCTCTCTGTATGTGTGCGGTCAGGAAGATTTAGATAAAGTGCGCTTCTCTCTCCAACCATGCTGAAACAACAACTGAAACCAGCACTTATCCACTTAAAGACAAGCAATTTTCACATTGAAACTATACAGTACAATTTCAATGGAATTGACAGGGTAGCACAAGGAAATTGTATAATACACTGAGTATACCAAACATTAAGAACACCTTCCTAATATTGAGTTGCACCCCACGATTTTGCCCTCAGAGCAGCCTCATGGACTCTACAAGGTGTCGAAAGCGTTCCACAGGGATACTGGCCCATGCTGACTTCAATGCTTTCCACAGTTGTTGGCTGGATGTCCTTTGGGTGGTGGACCATTCTTGAGACACATGGGAAACTGTTGAGTGTGAAAATCCCAGCAGCGTTGCAGTTCTTGACACACTAAAACCGGTGCGCCTGGCACCTACTACCATACCCCGTTCAAAGGCATTTAAATATTTTGTCTTGCCCATTCACTCTCCGAATGGCACACATACACACTCCATGTATCAATTGTCTCAAGGTTAAAAATCCTTCTTTGACCTGTTTCCTCTCCTTCATCTACACTGATTGAATTGGATTTAACAAGTGACATCAATAAGGGATCATAGCTTTCACCTGGATTCACCTGGTCAGTCTATGTCATGGAAAGAGCCGGTGTTCTTAATGTTTTGTATACTCAGTGTATATGCATCCTTTGTTTATCGTCCCACATTGAAGGGGTTGGGTTCGAAATTGAAGCTTTTATCATCAACTACAGGGGCATCTGGTGCCAACCAACCTTCACCACAGACAGAGTTAGGTTAACGACTTGGCCACAGCCATAACACCACTGCTGTCTGCACAGCGCAGCCCACATCCCCGTCAGAGAGATGGTTAGTTAGGAAAACCCATCAGACCAGACCAGGGCTCTATGTGTCTGAGGCTGAGCAGTCAAATAATGCCGGCTTTACAAGTAGAGCTACTTCCTCCTCTAAGGTGTCGATGACAGATAACCTCGTGGTTAGAGCGTTGGGCCAGTGACCGAAAGGTTGATGATTCGAATACCTGAGCCAATGATGTGAAAATCTGTCAATGTGAGCAATACATTTAACCCTAATGTTCTCCTGTGGGGCTGTACTACTATGTCTGACCCATTAAAACAACCTATTTCACTGCACCTCAACGATGAAAAGCCAGAGAGAGAAGTTGTGTAGATCCCATCCAGTCAGGTCTTAGTCCTAGGTTTACATTAGCAGAGCAGCAAGGTGATATGGTTTAGTAAAACCCTCTCAACCAGACATACCGCGGGGGTGTTGTTGGTGCTCATGGGTGCTATGCTGTTTGGAGGGAATTCCAAGTGTCGGAACTCGGAACACCTCTGAAGCGAGGGTCACGGCTTCAAAAGCCAGGTGGTTTTCTCCAGGCTACCCTTACCACCTAGGAGAATACTCAGGATAGATGAACATTAGACAAAGGTATCGTTAGGTTTGTGGTTGCTTGGCTTCAGGCGTTCTTCTCTCTCTGCATGCTGGGTGTTTGGTGCATGCTGGGAATTGTATGAGCGAAGGAGTGCGTGTGTCGTGTAGAGTTAGATATTCAGAACTCCCTTTCGGTTTTCTCTTTCTTGGTGGCATTTTTTGGTTTTCTTTCTGTGCATGATTAAGGTTATTATTTTTGTTGTGGTAGAATTAAGTATTTTGTTTGTCGTATCGTAATGACCCTGATCCTGGCGGGGATGGCAGCCTGAATGGGGATGCCGTCCCTGTCACTTCGGCACGGCTTTAGGTGTGTTACTGAAGCTACTGTCACAGTGGAGGAGTTTCTGGTCGCCGTAGGATACAAGAATGTTGCTTATGCATCCCGGATGAATAAAGCGTGGTGGTATTTCTTAAAGAAGAGTGTCTGGTTGATCGGATGGTTGAGCATGGTGTATTTCTTAAAGAAGAGTGTCTGGTTGATCGGATGGTTGAGCATGGTGTACTTCTTAAAGAAGAGTGTCTTGTTGATTGTATGGTTGAGTATGGTGTATTTCTTAAAGAAGAGTGTCTTGTAGATCGGATGGTTGAGCATGGTGTATTTCTTAAAGAAGAGTGTCTTGTTGATCGTATGGTTGAGCATGGTGTACTTCTTAAAGAAGAGTGTCTTGTTGATTGTATGGTTGAGTATGGTTTATTTCTTAAAGAAGAGTGTCTTGTAGATCGTATGGTTGAGCATGGTGTATTTCTTAAAGAAGAGTGTCTTGTTGATTGTATGGTTGAGTATGGTGTATTTCTTAAAGAAGAGTGTCTTGTAGATCGTATGGTTGAGCATGGTGTACTTCTTAAAGAAGAGTGTCTTGTAGATCGCTTTGGTTGAGCATGGCATACTTCTTAAAGGAATGTTTATCCAAGTTACGCCGCTCTTTTCTCCGTCAACAAGGGTAACGATATCAATTGTACCGCCATTTATTCCAAATGAGTTTTTTGGGAAGTTTGCCAGTTCAATTAAGGTTGTCCCGTTGGGTTGCAAACACCCGGCGTTGAAACAGGTCATGTCAATTCGGCGACAGGTGTTTATGTTTTTGGACTCACCGGAGCAGACTTTAGAGTTATCGTTTAAAATCAAGTGTGACAATAGAATGTATATGGCTTATGCTAGTACAGGTAGTCGACAGTGTTTTGAGTGTGGGGATGTTGGTCATAAGCGACATGCATGCCCGAAAAGGGAGAAGGCAGAGGGAGGGGCGCAGGTGGTCATCGTAACGCCTGGGCCCACTGAGAGGTGGGCCCAGGAAGAGGTGGGCCGACAACGGTAGAGCAGCCACAAGCACCTGTTGCTGAGGAACAAGTTATCCGTATTGAGGGCACGGAGTTGCAACTTGTATTAGAGGGAAATGTTATGCAGCAGAAAAATATTGTTGTAGAAGGTAAGGATGGATCTGAAGAGACAGTTCCTCCGACTGGTGAGGAAGTGCCCAGTACGAGTGCTGGGTTAAAGGAGGGGGTTCATGTGGAGCTAATCTCCCAGGTAGTGGATGTGATGCCCACTACGAGTAATGGGGTACAGGAGCGGGTTCACGTGGAGCTAGGCTCCCAGGTAGTGGAGGAGATGCCCACTACGAGTGCTGGGGTACAGGAGGGGGTTCATGTGGAGCTAGGCTCCCAGGTAGTGGAGGAGATGCCCACTATGAGTCATGGGATACATGAGGGGGTTCATGTGGAGCTAATCTCCCAGGTAGTGGATGTGATGCCCACTACGAGTGCTGGGGTACAGGAGGGGGTTCATGTGGAGCTAGACTCCCAGGTAGTGGATGAGATGCCCACTACGAGTAATGGGGTTCAGGTGGGGCTAGTCTCCCAGGTAGTGGAGGAGATGCCTGGTACGAGTGGGGAGTGTTGAAAGAGATGTGGTAGAGGGGAGTAAGTTGTCTAAGACCTCAGTTGAGGAGGATCGGAAGGATATGGATATCTCTTTTGATATGATAGCAGCTGGTGAGGACTCAATTTATGATCTAGAGGAGGTAAATGGGTTTCTGGATCAGATTATTTTGATGTTGATAAGTTTGTGAGGTCAGCTGTGATGTTACAGAAGACGGTGGGGTTAGACCAGTTGAGTGAGAAGAAGCGGTTTCGACTGTGGAGGAGGAATTGGAGTTGTGTTTTTAATTGATGTGTAACTATGATTTTGTATGAGTATTTCTTGTGTTGTGGGCTCCCAGACCCAATAAAGATGATTTAAAACTCAAACTCTCTCCCTCTGTCACTGTCTTTCTCTATCGTTTCCGTCTCTTTCGTTTCTCTCTCTCTCTTTCTCTCTCGTTTCTGTCTCTCTCTCTTGTGTGTCTCTCTCTCTCTCTCTCTCTCTCTCTCTCTCTCTCTCTCTCTCTCTCTCTCTCTCGTGTGTGTGTCAGTCTTTCTGTTTTTTTCTCTCTCCGTGTACATCTCTCTGTTGTCTCTAGTTTCCTGCGTCTGTGTTGTTGTTTTTTGTCTCAATGCTTTGCTTTGTCTTGGCCAGATCGCAGCTGTAAATGAGAACTTGTTCTCAACTGGCCTACCTGGTGAAATAAAGGTAAATATAAAATGTATTAAAATCACACCCAAGAATTTTGGGATAATTTGTCATCATTACTTTACACCAAGGCAGTGTGGGAGTTTGATGTTGTCACCCTCTTCTCTTTCATCCTCTCCTCTCAACTTCAAACTTAGCGGGGCCCTTCCCCCTTAAAACCTGATCTAATGTACGCTAATGAGAGGTAAACTTCAAACCCCCGTAGCGGGGCCCTTCCCTCTTAAAACCTGATCTAATGTACGCTAATGAGAGGTAAACTTCAAACCCCCGTAGCGGGGCCCTTCCCTCTTAAAACCTGATCTAATGTACGCTAATGAGAGGTAAACTTCAAACCCCCGTAGCGGGGCCCTTCCCTCTTAAAACCTGATCTAATGTACGCTAATGAGGCGTCATCTTCAAACCCCCGTAGCGGGGCCCTTCCCTCTTAAAACTTGATCTAATGTACGCTAATGAGAGGTAAACTTCAAACCCCCGTAGCGGGGCCCTTCCCTCTTAAAACTTGATCTAATGTACGCTAATGAGGCGTCATCTTCAAACCCCGAACACACAATCACAGAGCTCTAAATAAATGCCTATCATCATCACTTTGATTGCAAAACAAATTATTACTGGAGCGTTATGAAATATGGTATGAAATTGGTCAGCTAGTTGAGGTAGGCTCCAGTATAATCACGTACAGTATGTTTCAGTCAGAACACAAGGGTCATATGATCTGATCTGGTGGGTCCCAATGTTGACGTTTCCACTTGAACTCTTTAAGATCTCCCTTTCATAATACTCTCCCTCTGAATCACAACAATTACTTCATGACTTTATTCAGGAAATAGCTTTTCTGAACAGAAGAGCATTCGCTAAGGTTATGGAGCACTTTGAATTTAGTGTAGACAGGGAATTTTATATGGTAAAGTTCCCTTGAACATATAAAGTATTGCATACGCAGTCCATTCCTCAAATAAACTGTGATATGGAAACTGCCTTGAAGTCATTGATCTCCAATCAGAGGATTCGGGATTGGTAATACAGAGCCTGTACATATTAACACAGCCTGAACATCAAGCTGCAATCACTAAAACATACTGTAAAAATAATAACATATTGACGATGTCAGCCCCTGCTATACCTGTTACTGTGAGTATTCTTGTTATAGCCTCAACTTGACCCAGTCGACTAGAGCGTTTCAACTAACCAGTTCAGGAAAGAAGTCAAGTCATCCCCTTGCCCTGAGAGTCATTAAAGGGACTCACATCACAGCAAGCTGCAACGTATACTCTATGGAAAAAACAAATCCATCTACACGTGTATCCTTCTCTTGTCCTTCTCATCCAAGAACAAATTAATAAACACTCCTTCCTTCTCACCAACACCAGGTTTTTTCCATGCACCTATTTCAACACCTTCCCTTCCGTCCCGCCCCTCCCCTTTAATGCCTACTTAATCAAATGGCAGACAGAGGCATTTTCCCCTCGTCAATCAGCATAGAACAGCCAATCAAAGGCCTCCGTCATGCCCAGGGGGCACTTTCCATCCAATAAAAACATTGCTGCTGCTCTTCACCATGGCAATGGCTGGGAAAGAGTCTATATTGTCCAAAGGGTTAGTCCGTTGGACCAAAGGAGTCTGGGAGTCAGAGTATGACATTGAACATCACAGCCAGGGCCCTGTCTATAAAACTGGTCATGGCTGACCCCTCATCAAGGCCCCCACATCCCACAACATCAACCAGGGCTCTGTCTGGAGCCCCAGGGGGACATCTGTGCCCCCCAACCCAGGAGAAGGGCACTCACCTTGGTACCAGGAGGACCAGGCAAACCAGGGTTTCCATGTGGACCAGTAGGACCCTAGAAACAGGCAGAGGGAGAGAGAGAAAGAGAGTTAGAGAAAGAGAGACAGAGAGACAGAGAGAAAGCGAGAGAGGGACAGACAGAGAGAGAGACAGACAGAGAGAGAGACACACAGAGAGAGAGAGAGAGAAACTATCAGCATATCACAATGACAGCTAACAGCATAGCATTTAGACTAAGTCATACGATCTCTTAGCTACAGAGATTAAAGGTAGAGAAGGCAGACGTGTTGCTAAAACTGCTGTTATCTAGAATGAGTGATTCATTGACTGTGAAGTAGTAAGAAGTTGAGTATTACACATATATTATTATATGTTCCGTCATTTCTCTTCATGTGCCAAACTTTGCCCTACCTTTAAAACGCACAGGAATGCACTTTCAAATGAACAATTTATAACACACACACACATTTATTTGAGTACAACTCACACATGTGGGAACAACCACATGTGCATACGCACTTACACCCACCCGCACGCACGCACACACACACACACACACACACACACACACACACACACACACACACACACACACACACACACACACACACACACACACACACACACACACACACACACACACACACACACACACACACACACACACACATCTGTACATCTGCCTGTCGTAAACTGCTTTCCCTCTAAAACACCCACTACACACTAAAGCCATGAGGTAAGACGCTGCTCTCTTTAATTTAACAGTAACCAGTCACCATAATGGCTGTGATCAGGAGATGACAGAGGTATAATGGAGAGGTAATGATAACCCACAGCTAGTGGATTACAGGTGTCTGAGTGTCCTTTGACACTGGGTTGTGCTGTGGTGCTTGCCATCATCTCTTTCTACCACCCAGCCCACCAACCTCTCCCCCTGGCACTCTACTTTCCATGACTTTAACTCCACTTGTGTTTGGTGAGTCTGCCTGGCTGAGACCATGTGGTTTTAATGGCAGAAAGGAAAAACTCACTGTAACTCACTCCTCCTCCTCCTCTTCCTCCTGCTTCTTCTCCTCCCTCTCCTCCATGAGAAACTCCATAACAAGGAATCTCTCTCCTCCTCTACCTTCCTTTCTCCCTCTGTCCTAATTTATCCCACTACCTGCCTCTCTCTCTCCCCCTCCATCACAGTAACTCTCTCTCCCCCCTCTCTTTCCTTCCCTCCATCTCTCTCAGTTCAGAGGAGATGGTTTAAAGTGGGGGTTTGTTCTGTGTGTTTAAAGTTCTGCCACCTGTGGAGTGTGGGACTAAGTTAAGGTACAGTACAGTACAGTACAGTGAGGTCTGGAGGTCTGTATCTTTCTGAGGCAGCAGAGGTTGCAGCCCACACAGACACAACCACCCATTACAGTCATTTTTCACCATATAATGAAGCCTCCCCCTGACTGTCTATGTCTCTATGAGTCACCACACTGTATGCAAACCATATGTGTCCAAAGTTAGGTCCCACAGGGATTTACCATTATACAGTAGTTTACATGTAGACAAGGTTTACTGCCTGCCTGGCTGGCTGGTGGAGGATCCCTGTCTGTCTGACACACACTAAACAAGTGGAACCAAGAGAAGTGACGTCTTTTAAAGAAGACATTACAAAGACGAAAACAGAGAGAGGTTCTCCTGTGCTCCCCTTGAGTATATTCAGGTTTTAGTTTAGTCTGATGTTTGTTTAGTAGTCTGATGTTTTGTTTAGTAGTCTGATGTTTTGTTTCGTCTGATGTTTGTTTAGTCTGATGTTTTGTTTCGTCTGATGTTTGTTTAGTAGTCTGATGTTTTGTTTAGTAGTCTGATGTTTTGTTTAGTAGTCTGATGTTTTGTTTCGTCTGATGTTTGTTTAGTAGTCTGATGTTTTGTTTAGTCTGATGTTTGTTTAGTAGTCTGTTTTGTTTCGTCTGATGGTTGTTTAGTCTGATGTTTGTTTAGTCTGATGGTTGTTTAGTAGTCTGTTTTGTTTCGTCTGATGGTTGTTTAGTCTGATGTTTGTTTAGTCTGATGTTTTTTTTAGTCTGATGGTTGTTTAGTCTGATGTTTGTTTAGTCTGATGTTTGTTTATTCTGATGTTTTGTTAAGTCTGATGTTTTGTTTATTCTGATGTTTGTTTAATAGTCTGATGTTTTGTTTATTAGTCTGATGTTTTGTTTATTAGTCTGATGTTTTGTTTATTCTGATGTTTGTTTATTAGTCTGATGTTTTCTTTAGTCTGATGTTTTGTTTAGTCTGATGGTTGTTTAGTCTGATGTTTTTTTTAGTCTGATGGTTGTTTAGTCTGATGTTTGTTTAGTCTGATGTTTGTTTATTCTGATGTTTTGTTTAATAGTCTGATGTTTTGTTTATTAGTCTGATGTTTTGTTTATTAGTCTGATGTTTTGTTTATTCTGATGTTTGTTTATTAGTCTGATGTTTTGTTTATTTGTCTGATGTTTTGTTTATTAGTCTGATGTTTTGTTTAGTCTGATGTTTTGTTTAATAGTCTGATGTTTTGTTTATTAGTCTGATGTTTTGTTTATTAGTCTGATGTTTTGTTTATTAGTCTGATGTTTTGTTTATTCTGATGTTTGTTTATTAGTCTGATGTTTTCTTTAGTCTGATGTTTTGTTTAGTCTGATGTTTTGTTTAGTCTGATGTTTTGTTTAGTCTGATGTTTTGTTTATTAGTCTGATGTTTTGTTTAGTAGTCTGATGTTTTGTTTAGTCTGATGTTTTGTTTAGTCTGATGTTTTGTTTAGTCTGATGTTTTGTTTAATAGTCTGATGTTTTGTTTTGTTTAGTCTGATGTTTTGTTTAGTCTGATGTTTTGTTTAGTCTGATGTTTTGTTTATTAGTCTGATGTTTTGTTTAATAGTCTGATGTTTTGTTTAATAGTCTGATGTTTGTTTAGGAGTCTGATGTTTTGTTTTAGTAGTCTGATGTTTTGTTTAGTAGTCTGATGTTTTGTTTATTCTGATGTTTGTTTATTAGTCTGATGTTTTGTTTAATAGTCTGATGTTTTGTTTATTCTGATGTTTTGTTTATTAGTCTGATGTTTTGTTTATTAGTCTGATGTTTTGTTTATCTGATGTTTTGTTTATTAGTCTGATGTTTTGTTTATTAGTCTGATGTTTTGTTTATTAGTCTGATGTTTGTTTATTAGTCTGATGTTTGTTTATTAGTCTGATGTTTTGTTTATTAGTCTGATGTTTGTTTAGTCTGATGTTTTGTTTATTCTGATGTTTGTTTATTAGTCTGATGTTTGTTTATTAGTCTGATGTTTGTTTATTAGTCTGATGTTTGTTTAGTAGTCTGATGTTTTGTTTATTCTGATGTTTTGTTTATTAGTCTGATGTTTTGTTTATTAGTCTGATGTTTTGTTTATTAGTCTGATGTTTTGTTTATTAGTCTGATGTTTTGTTTATTAGTCTGATGTTTTGTTTATTTGTCTGATGTTTTGTTTATTAGTCTGATGTTTTGTTTAGTCTGATGTTTTGTTTAGTCTGATGTTTTGTTTATTCTGATGTTTGTTTATTAGTCTGATGTTTGTTTATTAGTCTGATCTTTGTTTATTAGTCTGATGTTTTCTTTAGTCTGATGTTTTCTTTAGTCTGATGTTTTATTTTGACTCATGTTTTTTTGTTTTTCAATTAATTCACAATTGTAAAGCGACTTTGTGTCCTTGAAAAGCACTATATATGTCCCATGTATTATTATCATTATTATTATCATTATTAGTATAATCATTATTATTATCATTATTATCACCATTATTATCATTGTTATTATCATCATTATTATCATTACTAGTATCATCATTATTATTATCATTATTATTATTATCACCATTATTATCATTATTATTACCATCATTATTATCATTATTAGTATAATCATTATTAATATAATTATTATTATTATCATCATTAGTATTATTATCATCATTATTATTATTATCATTATAATAATTATTATTATCATCTTTATTATCATCATTATTATCATCATGATTATTATCATTATCATTATTATTATCATTACCATCAGCTTTATTACCATTATTATTATCATTAGTATCATTATTATTATTATCATCATTAGTAGTATTATCATTATTGTTATTATCATTATTATCATCATTATTATTATCATTATTGTCATCTTTATTATCATTATTATTATTATCATCATTATCATTATTATTATCATTATCTTTATTATCATGATTATTCTTATTATCATAATTATCATTAATATTATTATTATCATTCTTATTATCATTATTATATCTGGCAGGCATACACATGTACTTGTACTTGTGCACGCACACACACACGCACGCACACACGCACACACCAGGTAACTACCTCTCTCAAAGCATAAATGTATATACCATTCACTCTAATACTGTAGATAGCAGAATGTTCAAATGCCAGGGCATTGAGGTCAAATCATTTCTAGTGCTGTTGAATGATCTCCCCAGGGCTGTGATCAGAGCGTTGTGATCAGAGCGTAATGATCAGAGCATTGTTCAGTCTCAACAACACAAGTGACACAGCACCATCTGGAGCTGCCTTTTCTACCTTGATACTCTACCTTGGTCCAGTGAAGTAAACATTGTATGTGTTCTCCTCTCACAGGACCATCTCATTCAGCTGCACCATTACAGCTCATCACTGGTTCTTGTTGGAATCACATAAACCACTAGCATGTCTGTCAGCAGCTCTGTCACGGTGCTGGATCACTGGGGTGAACACAGCCAAACCAAAGACATATGGGTTGTGTCTAGCTTGTGTCTGTGGATTGATGATGACGACGTGAGAGTGCAGTGAGAAGTGCATTCAGCCACAGAGTGGGTGTGTGAGCTGTGTGCATCTGTGCTGTCTGGCAGGTTCAGTCTTAACATGCCTCACCAGGACAATAAACCTGACCTCACATTGGCTGTACTGAGGACCACTACTAGCTACTTCCTGACATGTCCTGGAATAACCCTTGAAGAAGCCATTTTAAAGTCCATCATGACCTTTAGAGATCTTATAACAACATACTGTAGCACCGTACAACACTGTACATAAAACACTGCTAGTGTTCAGCTGCACCTGTGATGTTTATCTTTTAAGCTGCCTATCACCTCAGGGAAGGGAGTGGCACCTCCTAACGCTCGATGACACCCCAGTGACATCACACCTGTTCACAGACAGGTAAAACACATTTTACAGTACTCACCCGAGCTCCTCTCCTCCCAGCAGGACCAGGTAGACCCCGGGGGCCAGGAGGACCCTTTTATAGAGAGAGAGAGAGAGACAGGGAGAAAAAAGAGAAGAGAAGAGGAGAGAGAGACACATACGTCACAGACACGCAAATAAGTTCTAAATGAGAACTGATAGCATGCTGTTTAATGTATAGGCAGATGTGGGGAGGTGGATACTGTGTTTACTATATGTAAGAGAGGCCAATGTTCTCCAAACCAGTTCTGAGATTAACATAAACTCTTTGTCAACGCAGGAAGAAACACATGGTATGATTCCACTTCATGTTCGTTTGGACGCAAGATGTAAAAGAAGAAGGAGAGAAAAAAAGCGCAACACACATGTGCTCAACACTTTCACATTCCAGTGTTTGAGCTGAAGACTCTAGTATAGTACTGGTAAAACATGATTTTTATGTGGTATGTTATGTGGTAGATTTTTTGCCATCCCACAAATGCATAAGAAACTCCCACGAATGCACACATCCACTCCATACAGATGTGGAATACGGAGCTCACCTGTTAACTTTCAAAATACAGACATACAGTGGGGCAAAAAAGTATTTAGTCAGCCACCAATTGTGCAAGTTCTCCAACTGAAAAAGATGAGTGAGGCCTGTAATGTTCATCATAGGTACACTTCAACTATGACAGACAAAATGAGATTTTTTTTCTCCAGAAAATCACATTGTAGGATTTTTAATGAATTTATTTGCAAATTATGGTGGAAAATAAGTATTTGGTCAATAACAAAAGTTTATCTCAATACTTTGTTATATACCCTTTGTTGGCAATGACAGAGGTCAAACGTTTTCTGTAAGTCTTCACAAGGTTTTCACACACTGTTGCTGGTATTTTGGCCCATTCCTCCATGCAGATCTCCTCTAGAGCAGTGATGTTTTCGGGCTGTTGCTGGGCAACACAGACTTTCAACTCCCTCCAAAGATTTTCTATGGGGTAGAGATCTGGAGACTGGCTAGGCCATTCCAGGACCTTGAAATGCTTCTTACGAAGCCACTCCTTCGTTGCCCGGGCGGTGTGTTTGGGATCATTGTCATGCTGAAAGACCCAGCCACGTTTCATCTTCAATGCCCTTGCTGATGGAAGGAGGTTTTCACTCAAAATCTCACGATACATGGCCCCATTCATTCTTTCCTTTACACGGATCAGTCGTCCTGGTCCCTTTGCAGAAAAACTGCCACAAAGCATGATGTTTCCACCCCCATGCTTCACAGTAGGTATGGTGTCCTTTGGATGCAACTCAGCATTCTTTGTCCTCCAAACACGACGAGTTGAGTTTTTACCAAAAAGTTATATTTTGGTTTCATCTGACCATATGACATTCTCCCAATCTTCTTCTGGATCATCCAAATGCTCTCTAGCAAACTTCAGACAGGCCTGGACATGTACTGGCTTAAGCTGGGGGACACGTCTGGCACTGCAGGATTTGAGTCCCTGGCGGCGTAGTGTGTTACTGATGGTAGGCTTTGTTACTTTGGTCCCAGCTCTCTGCAGGTCATTCACCACCCATGTGGTTCTGGGATTTTTGCTCACCGTTCTTGTGATCATTTTGACCCCACGGGGTGAGATCTTGTGTGGAGCCCCAGCTCGAGGGAGATTATCAGTGGTCTTGTATGTCTTCCATTTCCTAATAATGGCTCCCACAGTTGATTTCTTCAAACCAAGCTGCTTACCTATTGCAGATTCAGTCTTCCCAGCCTGGTGCAAGTCTACAATTTCGTTTCTGGTGTCCTTTGACTGCTCTTTGGTCTTGGCCATAGTGGAGTTTGGAGTGTGACTGTTTGAGGTTGTGGACAGGTGTCTTTTATACTGATAACAAGTTCAAACAGGTGCCATTAATACAGGTAACGAGTGGAGGACAGAGGAGCCTCTTAAAGAAGAAGTTACAGGTCTGTGAGTGCCAGAAATCTTGCTTGTTTGTAGGTGACCAAATACTTATTTTCCACCATAATTTGCAAATAAATTCATTAAAAATCCTACAATGTGATGTTCTGGATTTTTTTTCTTCATTTTGTCTGTCATAGTTGAAGTGTACCTATGATGAAAATTACAGGCCTCTCTCATCTTTTTAAGTGGGAGAACTTGCACAATTGGTGGCTGACTAAATACTTTTTTGCCCCACTGTACATCCGGTAGGATGTATTTATATGCAAAATGCATCATACCGGCTGTATTTCTGTATTTTGAAAGTTATACATCTTGAAAACTTGTTTGCTGACGTGCAAAACATTTTGAGACTATATCAACAATGGACTAATGAAAAAAATTACAAAATACCGTTTTTGGGTGGAGTTTTCCTTTAAAGTATTATTGGAAACTGGAGGCTTTTCAAATTAATTTGCAGTTATCATGTATCCTTCATAGGCTGCTGATCCAAGTCAAACAAACAGAGAGAGGGAGAGGATATCACTGGACCAACTTACAGGAAAAGGGTTCGCTGAGTGCCTTGGCTCTGGATGGGTAATACTGATGACAATCTGACTGCTATGACACTGTGTTCACAATTTAGCAAGCTGCTAAACAGCATGAAAGAGTCTGACGGTCAGGTCATATAATACACACAGACAGTCATGGAAAAACTATTTGAGATAATACAGAATAATAAATGAAGAGTGTGTGTGTGTGTGTGTGTGTGTGTGTGTGTGTGTGTGTGTGTGTGTGTGTGTGTGTGTGTGTGTGTGTGTGTGTGTGTGTGTGTGTGTGTGTGTGTGTGTGTGTGCATTTCCAAGGGAGTCCTGCACATTCTATTCCTCTCTGTCAGAGGGACAAAGAGATAATGTCTCAGAGACAGAAACAGCTGGTTGATCATGGAGTCACACTCCTACACACACAGTGATGGAAACATTGAGTGCACTACTACCGCCTTCTTCTCACCAAAACAACAGGACCAACAGAGACAATGATTCTTCTTTCTTTCTTTATCTGATGATAATATTAGCAGCGTGATGGCTGCATGTTGTGCCTAACAAAACCCTAAAACTGGGAGTGTATTCAACATTTCACACGGCCCCTTATGTATTTTTGCTTTTACATGTATCTTTATGGCATGTTCCATGTAATATCTGTTCATTTGCTTTCTACTGTAGGTAACATCAGACTGAATGCTGCACTCACCCTTGTTCTCTGTGGTTGAACCAGGCTAGGTAGCACTAATAGTACCAGCAGTGAAATGTATTTCAGATAGAGGAAGTGAATCATGAAGGCGATGATTGAGAAATCTGTACTTCCTCCCTCTTTGAAGTGCCTTTGAAGTGTGCAGCTGGGGTGAACTCCCCCAAACATCCTCCTCAAATCCCAGTGTCGAGTCAAACTGGATCTCAATGGTACCCGATCAAAATATCATAAATGTTAAAATCAGCATAGACCAGCCTAAATTTCAAGCTGGTCCATGCTGGTCAAGCTGGTCTGACCAGTATGGTCTAGCTGGTTAGGCTGGCTGACTAGCTGGTCAAGCTGGTGATGCTGTTGACCAGCTTATTCAGTTATACTGGTGATGCTGGTATGCCGGTGACCAGCTTTTGCAGTTATACTGGTGATGCTGGTATGCTGGTGGCCAAACTGGTCCATGCTGGTCTAATCTGGTCTAGCTTGTCTGCAAAACCATGGACATCATTATCATATTTCCCAGCATGCTCTATTGCAGTATGATTATTATATAATTTTTCAATATCTGTTTTTTTATGCTACACAAAGATAAATAACATACATTTTTCTAAACTAATCCAATATGTTAGTTGGACTTATTGCACCTGTTACCAAAATGGTTGTTCCAGTTTAGATGCTTTAGGTCGTCTCATTTAATCATCTCACCTTTCCAACCCTGGCAGTCATTCTGAATGCAGATTGTGGGTGAATAAAAGTTCACATTTTTGGATATCCCCGCTCTGGCTGGATTCCAAAAGAAATTCAACATCACTTTGCAAAGCCATCGTAATAAGGTGACTTAATGCTTGTTTTGCTAGTGACCAGGATATGGAGGTACGCTGTGGACCAGTTTATGCTGGTCACCAGTGTCCAAAACACAGCAAAGGCTAGTGGTCACCAGCAAAAACACAGTGATGGCTGGCCACCAGCAAAAATACAGCAAAGGCTGCCCTATGCTGATTTATTCTATTTTTTTTCAGCAGAGTAGGTAATTGCTATTGTAGTTATTTCTAAATTACCACCTGCTAAATAATGGGCTGTAAAAGTATAAATACATGGTTATTGTATACATGATCCTCCCCTTCTATGGAATACCCACCGCCCTCATATGTCATGTCTGATAAAACATTTTACCTGGTACTTCAATGATAGATGGAACAGATAAGGTTACCTTAACAAGTAAAGACCAATAATGTCCAACTTATCACATGGAATGTTCAAGGCTCCTTGAGGGGGAAAAAAAGCATATTGTTCTCAAACACTTAAAACGATTGTCAGCAGATGTGGTTTTCTTGTAAGAGTTACATTTAAAAAAATACAAATAAAAATGTAACATTTAAAGAGGAGCTGGGTTGGAAAAGCCTATGTTGCCACCTACTGTAGTAACAACAGAGGTGTAGGCATCCTGATAAATAAGAATACACAATTGTCCCTTATATCCCAGCACATGGACCAATAAGTTTTCTAATGCTGAATTGTACCTTAGATTATGAAAGATACACATTGATTTCATTGTACAGTATATCCCAACAGGGGTCAATCTGGTGGTTTTAGAACCAATTAAAGCTATATTAGATCAAATCCAGACAGGAGCTATTATTTTAGCAGGTGACCTTAAGCATACATTCCATAAGATTGGCAGGTGTTGTAATAAAAAAAGGCACATTTACTGTTGGGAGCCTCCAAAGCGGCTGAACATTTTTATCTCTACAAATAATTTACATGACGCCTGGAGATTACGATTCCCAACAACAAAATACTTTTTTTTTTGTCAAAATAAGAAAACCTACTCAAGAATTGACTAAATTTTTATTTAAAAAATGGACTCAACAATTTACTGGATTCAAAAATGTATGATATAGTGATATCAGATCATTATTCACCAATAGAAAATGCAGTTAGCGACAGAATTTGGAGAATGAAGAATGCGCATCTTCTGGACTCTAAATGTATTAATTACGTAAAAAATGAAATACATTTAAAAAAAACTTTGCCATTACAAATGTAGACATAGAGGACAGAGAAAAGCCGACCCCGACATCATTTGAGATGACTTTAAGGCACGCATATGTGGAACGATAATATCATATCCTGCAAAAGTAAATTATGATTTCAAAATTAAAAATAAATCAAAATAAATTACTCCTAGAAAATCCCATTAAAAATCTTTACATTTCTGAACTTAAGCAGGAATACGATCTTTGACTTTTGAAGAAAGCCAACAGCTACAGGTTAAACTCAAATAAAGCATACTTCTTAATGGCAAATAAACCTGGTAAATAAAGTTCAGTCGTGGCCAAAAGTTTTGAGAATGACACAAATATACATTTTCACAAAGTCTGCTGCCTCAGTTTGTATGGTGGCAATTTGCATATACTCCAGAATGTTATGAAGAGTGATCAGATGAATTGCAATTAATTGCAAAGTCCCTCTTTGCCATGCAGATGAACCGAATCCCCAAAAAACATTTCCACTGCATTTCAGCCCTGCCACAAAAGGACCAGCTGACATCATGTCAGTGATTCTCTTGTTAACACAGGTGTGAGTGTTGATGAAGACAACCAGTACAGAGCTTGCTCGGGAATGGCAGCAGGCAGGTGTGAGTGCATCTGCACGCACAGTGAGGCAAAGATTTTTGGAGGATGGCCTGGTGTCATGAAGGGCAGCAAATAACCCACCTCTCTCCATGAAAAACATCAGGGACCGACTGATATTCTGCAAAAGGTACAGGGATTGGACTGCTGAGGACTGGGGTAAAGTAATTTTCTCTGATGAGTCCCCTTTCCAATTGTTTTGGGCACCCGGAAAAAGTATTGTCAGGAGAAGACAAGGTGAGCGCTACCATCAGACCTGTGTCATGCCAACAGTAAAGCATCCTGAGACCATTCATGTGTGGGGTTGCTTCTCAGCCAAGGGAGTGGGCTCACTCACAATTTTGCCTAAGAACACAGCCATGAATAAAGAATGGTACCAACACATCCTCTGAAAGCAACTTCTCCCAACCATCCAGGAACAGTTTGGTGACGAACAATGCATTTTCCAGCATGATGGAGCACCTTGCCATAAGGCAAAAGTGATTACTAGGTGACTCTGGGAACAAAACATTGATATTTTGGGTCCATGGCCAGGAAACTCCCCAGAACTTAATCCCATTGAGAACTTGTGGTCAATCCTCAAGAGGTGGGTGGACAAACAAAAACCTACAAATTCTGACAAACTCCAAGCATTGATTATGCAAGAATGGACTGCCATCAGTCAGGATGTGGCCCAGAAGATAATTGACAGCATGCCAGAGAGGATTGCAGAGGTCTTGAAAAAGAAGGGTCAACACTGCATATATTGACTCTTTGCATCAACTTCATGTAGTTGTCAATAAAAGCCTTTGACACTTATGAAATGCTTGTGATTGTACTTCAGTATTCCATAGTAACATCTGACAAAAATATCTAAAGACACTGAAGCAAACTTTGTGGAAATTAATATTTGTGTCATTCTCAAAACTTTTGGCCACGACTGTACACTACAGTGCATTCGGAAAGTATTCAGACCCCTTGACATTTTCCTCATTTTTTTACGTTACAGATTTTTTTGTATTAAATAGTTTTTTCCCCTCATCAATCTACACATAATTCCCCATAATCGAGTCTTCTTGGGAGTAACGCAACAAGCCTGGCACACCTGTATTTGAGTAATTTCTCCCATTCTTCTCTGCAGATCCTCTCAAGCTCTGTCAGGTTGGATGGGGAGAGTCGCTGCACAGCTATTTTCAGGTCTCTCCAGAGATATTTGGCTGGACTTGAGGACACTCAAGGACATTCAGAGACTTGTCCTGAAGCCACTCCTTCATTGTCTTGGCTGTGTGCTTAGTGTCGCTGTCCCGTTCGAAGGTGAACCTTAGCCCCTGTCTGAGGTCCTGAGCACTCTGGACCAGGTTTTCATCAAGGTCTCTGTACTTTGCTCCGTTCATCTTTCCCTTGATCCTGACTAGTCTCCTAGTTCCTGCCCCTAAAAAACATCCCAAACAGCATGATGCTGCCACCACCAGGCTTCACCGTAGGGATGGTGCCAGGTTTCCTCCAGATGTGATGCTTGGCATTTAGGCCAAAGCGTTCAATCTTGGTTTCATCAGACCAGCGAATCTTGTTTCTCATGGTCTGAGAGTACTTTAGGTGCCTTTTGGCAAACTCCAAGTGGGCTGTCATGTGCCTTTTACTGAGGAGTGGCTTCCGTCTGGCCACTCTACCATAAAGGCCTGATTGGTGGAGTGCTGCAGAGATGGTTGTCCTTCTGGAAGGTTCTCCCATCTCCACAGAGGAATTCTAGAGCTCTGTCAGAGTGACCATTGGGTTCTTGATCACCTCCCTGACCAAGGCCCTTCTCCCCTGATGTCACGACTCCCACCGAAGGTGGCTCCTCTTCCTGTTCGGGCGGCGCTCGTCGGTCGTCGTCGCCGGTCTACTAGCCGCCACCGATCCCTTTTTCCTTTTCTGTTCGTTTGGTCTTATTGGTTGCACCTGTCTCTTATTTTGGTTTCTTGCTTCATGTCTATTTAAGCCTGTTAGGCCTGCCTATTTTTGTGCGGGATTGTTTTCTGTTAGTCAGGGTGTGCGTGTTTGTGTTCCTGTCCGTTTGTGCCCTGTGTTGGGTCGGACTATTGTTTTGGGCGTTTGTTTGGGAATCCAAATAAAGTCAGTTACCCCAGTATCCTCTGCTTTCTGCACTTGACTCTGCACCCACCACTCCAGGCGATTGTGACACCTGATCGCTTAGTTTGGCCGGGCAGCCAGCTCTAGGAACAGTCTTGGTGGTTCCAAACTTCTTCCATTTAAGAATGATGGAGGACTCTGTTTTCTTGGGGACCTTCAATGCTGCAGAACTTATTTGGTACCTTTCCCCAGATCTGTACCTCGACACAATCCTGTCTCGGAACTCTACGGACAATTTCTTCGACCTCATGCCTTGGTTTTTGCTTTGCTATGTACTGTCAACTGTGGGACCTTATATAGACAGGTGTGTGCCTTTCCAAATCATGTCCAATCAATTGAATTTACCACAGGTGGACTGCAATGAAGTTGTAGAAACATCTCAAGGATGATCAATGGAAATAGGATGCAGCTGAGCTCAATTTCGAGTCTCATAGCAAAGGGACTGAATACTTATGTTAATAAGGTATTTTTAAAACGTATCTTTTGTACATTTGCTAACATTTCACTTTGTCATTATGGGTTTATTGTGTGTAGAATGCTGAGGATTAAAAAAAATGTAATCCATTTTAGAATAAGGCTGTAATATAACAAAATGTGGAAAAAGTCAAGGGGTCTGAATACTTTCCGATGGCACTGTATATATATATATATATATTTTTAGCTAAACAGGTGGGGCTCTGCTCTACCTGCCCTGACTGACGGGCCACTGACAAGTATACTCGATCATAACAGACTTAATATGGGCAAATAAATCTTCCTCAGTCTGAGGGTGATTTAAAACATCCAGACTTGGAATTGTATCAACTTGCCACCCAAGGCTTTTACTACAGACATATAGTTAAATGCACTAAAGAGGAACAATGGGTACATATTGAAGATGCTCATCCTCATAATCTTTTTACGTGTTTGTTTTCAAAAGATTAAGCTAAGAACATTAACAACTTCATAGTTAACAACACCATAATAATATGGAAGAACATTAACAACTTCATAGTTAACAACACCATAACAATATGGAAGAACATTAACAACTTCATAGTTAACAACACCATAACAATATGGAAGAACATTAACAACTTCATAGTTAACAACACCATAACAATATGGAAGAACATTAACAACTTCATAGTTAAGAACACTATAACAATATGGAAGAACATTAACAACTTCATAGTTAACAACACCATAACAATATGGAAGAACATTAACAACTTCATAGTTAACAACACAATAACAATATGGAAGAACATTAACAACTTCATAGTTAACAACACCATAACAATATGGAAGAACATTAACAACTTCATAGTTAAGAACACCATAACAATATGGAAGAACATTAACAACTTCATAGTTAAGAACACCATAACAATATGGAAGAACATTAACAACTTCATAGTTAAGAACACCATAACAATATGGAAGAACATTAACAACTTCATAGTTAAGAACACCATAACAATATGGAAGAACATTAACAACTTCATAGTTAACAACACCATAACAATATGGAAGAACATTAACAACTTCATAGTTAACAACACCATAACAATATGGAAGAACATTAACAACTTCATAGTTAACAACACCATAACAATATGGAAGAACATTAACAACTTCATAGTTAACAACACCATAACAATATGGAAGAAGATTAACAACTTCATAGTTAACAACACCATAACAATATGGAAGAACATTAACAACTTCATAGTTAACAACACCATAACAATATGGAAGAACATTAACAACTTCATAGTTAACAACACCATAACAATATGGAAGAACATTAACAACTTCATAGTTAACAACACCATAACAATATGGAAGAACATTAACAACTTCATAGTTAACAACACCATAACAATATGGAAGAACATTAATAACTTCATAGTTAAGAACCTCATAACAATATGGAATAAAATGAAGCGGGTTTTACAAGAACCAATATCACTCCTTAAAAACATTACCTTATGGAACAATCCTTGGATAGTTTTTCAGAATTCACAGAGAAATTGGTCCACATAAATAATTTAAGGCATAGAAACCATAAATTACTTGGTAACAGGAAATAGATTTATTTCCATGACAGAATTAAAAAGTCATTTTGGACTGACCAATGTAGATAGTTTCAAATACAGGCAACTTACAAGTTACATGTCACAAAATTTCGATTTGAAATCTTTTGGACATCAGAGCAACCTTGAGTGAATTGTATTTGAGTTCATACGATAGAGACAGTGAAGGCTGCTGAGGGGAAGACAACTCATAATAACGGCTGGAATGGAGCAAATTGAATGGCATCAAACAAATGGAAACCATATATTTTATGTATTTGATACCATTCCACTCAGATGCCACCAACCTCCTGTGGATAGAGAAGATATACAAAACCTTGCATAGAGCATATCCAACTGACAATCTCTTAGAAAACATAAACAATTGGAACCAAGACTTAAAAATAACTGATCTTGGCACAAGATGGAGGGAATGTTGGAGCATAACTAACAAAATTACAGTTAACAAAAATGTAGGCTTAATCCAGTATAAACTAATGTTTAGAATTTATTATACAAGAGACAAAATTCACAAATTCTACAGCACAATGGCAGAGTAATGTCTTAAGTGTAAAACTAATAATAACTCAATAATCCATACTTTCTGGGAACGCTATAAAGTCCGGAAGTTGTGGATGGAGCTAGAAAATTGGCTGTCAGAAGTATTACAATGTAAACTTACTTTCAATTCATCTGTCTGTATCTTTCAAGACATGGCTTATGCGGTTGTACTGAGAGACCCAATGGGCTATATGATTTCAAGTTTCGGAAATCGGTATTTTTGGGCGCCGATTTTGCCTTTTTAAAAAATATATTTTTATACCTTTATTTAACTAGGCAAGTCAGTTAAGAACACATTCTTATTTTCAATGACAGTCTAAGAACGGTGGGTTAACTGCCTTGTTCAGGGGCAGAACGACAGATCCAATCTTGCAACCTTACAGTTAACTAGTCCAACGCTCTAACCACCCGATTACATTGCACTCCACGAGGAGCCTGCCTGTTACGCAAATGCAGTAAGCCAAGGTAAGTTGCTAGCTAGCATTAAACTTATCTTATAAAAAACAATCAATCAACGACAGTCGTTGCTCCAATGTGTACTTAACCATAAACATCAATGCCTTTCTTAAAATCAATACACAAGTATATATTTTTAAACCTGCATATTTAGCTAAAAGAAATCCAGGTTAGCAGGCAATATTAACCAGGTGAAATTGTGTCACTACTTGCGTTCATTGCACGCAGAGTCAGGGTATATGCAACAGTTTTGGCCGCCTGGCTCTTTGCGAACTAATTTGCCAGAATTTTACGTAATTATGACATAACATTGAAGGTTGTGCAATGTAACAGGAATATTTAGACCCATGGATGCCACCCGTTAGATAAAATATGGTCGTAATAGTCAAAGGTATATGGTTTAGAGAGAAATAGTTGACGCGTTATAATTCCTGTAATAATTTGCGGCTGAACTTGAAAGGGGTTCCTTCGTTATTTTACCGTTCATGTCTCCATAGAGAATGTCTTGATGTACTTCAAATAAGGTCTGTGTTTCGTTCAGGCTTAAACCGCCTCGCCGTTTTGATACCCGTGTAAATCTCACTAGGATAAGGTAACGTTTGTCAACATATTTTCATAAATCCACTCTTCAAAAAAAATAATATTAGCTTATATTTAGCCAATATTGATCAGAGTTACCTTGTCCTATGGATATCTACACAGTCATAAAATTGACAAGGTGGTGTAAGCCTACACGAAACACAGACCTTATTTTAAGTGAATCTAAAAATATCCTATGGAATAAATGAATGAAGGAACCGCTTTTCAGATTTTGTTAGAAGGTGTCGTGGGAATTATGTCTCGCACTTTGGTAGTCAATTCTTACCATGTCCATTATTAAAATAGGATTTCCTGCATATAGAAATTACAGTTTTTGTTTTCAACATTCATCACAGGTAACTTAAACTTCAGTATCATTGTCACTTCAGAGCTGTGTGTGTGTGTGTGTGTGTGTTTTAAAGATGGCAGAGAAAAGCAGAGCACCAGTGTGGGACTATTACATGGAATTGGCACCAGGGAAAGCAAGGTGTCTTATTTGTGGTAAAGATGTAAGCATGGGTTCAGCAACGGCCAAATAAAAAAATACCACCAACCTGTGGAATCACCTTAAGAACACCCATCCAAAAGCCCATAATATGTATTATATTAAGTTAAAATAAAAGTGTTCATTGTTCTTTCAGTATTGTTGCAATTGTCATTATTACAAAAATGTGTGTGTGTGTGTGTGTGTGTGTGTGTGATCCTACATCCAAAACATGGAGTCTGTTAGAGAGAACTAAACAGTTCATGGCTGCTCTCATTTTCACAACACATAAATCAAGGAGGATGAAAAACGAGTCAATATCTGACTCCTTGAATTATGGAAAACAGTAATAGTCTGGTTTAGTTGGCCTCCTAAACATTTGTCTACCAGTCCTAGGCTCATGTAGTTGAATGAGAGAAACAGAAGTTAGGCATGGACTTTCATCTCACGGTAAAGGTGTAATCTGCAATAATTTGATGGTCAAATAAATGACAGATTGTGGCTTCAAGTCCTTCAGGAGAAAGATTGAGCCGCAAGACTGACTTAGAAACACCTCAATCAGCTGTCATTCCCAGGCTGCCATAGGGTCATAAGCAATAGATCAACATCGCCGATATGACAGAATGGTATAGTCTTGTTCTCCTTGAAGAGAAGAAAAGCTACCTCTACAGCTAGCTGACATCAGCCTGTTTGATGCTCTTTTGTCACTAGGCTATAGGGAGCAACCCTCAGTTATAAATTACTCCCCTCCCCGCTTACACAAGAGTATGAACGAGTCACTGGCATTATTTCAAAAGGGGAATGACGTGTTATTTTAACCACCTGTTGATACATGAAAAAAGAAAAGTGCTTGGACACGCCCTCACCTTGCCTCTAAATCAATACAAGGCCCTGGAAAAACATTTGTGTGTTTAAAAGAGAGGGCCAACAGAACACTCAAGACCTCATCACCCTAAAGTAGGCTTCATTAATTATGCATTGTAATTTTCCACTATTGCTCATGCACGCCTCTGCTCTGACTTCCGGGAAACACACTACAAAGACAAGTTTCTAACATTCTCATATCTGTTATTAGAATTTATGAATTCCAAACACTTACCGGAGGACCTGGGTCTCCTTTGGGTCCAGGAAAAGCCTCGTCATAGTCTCTGTAGAAGTAGTCTGGTTCCTCGTATCCATAGTCGTAGCCTTCCATGCCCACATCGTAGGCCCCTTCCTGGCCATGCTCCTCTGAGGTGTCCACCTGGTTCTCCCGGTACAGGGTGGTGCTGTTGGGTCTGAGCTTTGTGTCCACGAGGTGGTTAGTGGGCTGGGGCCGAGAGTCTCTAGGCCTGGAGCTGTTCCTCAGGCCCTCCTTCAAGCGGCTCTGCCTGACATGGGAGATCAGGCCTGGGGTGGCTGTGGTGACCTGTTGGGGCCTACTGGGGTTCCTCTCCTCCTTCTCCTCCTCCTCCTCCTCCTCTGTGTCATTCTCAGACTGGGGAGACTGCCTGGTGGAGCCCCCTGTTGGGCTGGATCCGGAGCTGGAGTTGGTACTCCTGTGTGTGATGCCCATGGCCTTCAGCCCACTTAGAGTGCCTGAGGACGAGCCAATGGGGCCTGCTGTGGGTGTATGGATAGAGGTGAGGTGCTCCAGCAGGAAGCTCTGGGTCTGGGTCCTGACCCCCAGGTGAGACTGCTCTGAGGGGCTTAAATACGGTATTCCAGACCCTTCCAGGGAGGGGCTGGGGCTGGGGGCTGATCTGGCCAGGTTGGTGGACTGCTGGGAGTCTACAGCCAGGGAGAGGGGCACCTCCACAGTCTGGGATGCTGGAGAAGGAGGAATAGGGGAGAAAGCCAGGGAGCCAGAAACCTCCATATCCAAGCTGGAGGGTGGCGGTGGCGATCGGAAAGTGTCAGCCAGCCGGCACTGTTTTTTAAGGTAGTGGCAGTAATGCGCAGCAGCCTGGGCTGAGGGGTAGATGTCCAGCTGGCATATGAGGCCATGGAACTGGGCTGCTTTAGACTTCATCCTTCCTAGGGTGAGCAGGCCTCTGGATCCGGACCCCAGCACATGTGCCCGGGTCAGCGTCTGTTCTCGCTGCTGCACCCCCCCGCAGTCCGCATGGAATGAAACTGAGCGCGGCCGCACGCTCACGGCGAAAGAGTGCTGCCACCCGTCGTGTACGTTGTAGGTGAAATAGACAGAGGTCTTTTCGCCGGTGTACACCACCACCTTCCTGGGCAGCAGCTGGATGCCAAACTGCAGCTTGTCCCTGCCGTCACGCACACTGAAAAGGAAAGCATTGTTCGCTCGCCAGGAGCTTAGGCTAACCACGACAGAAAACTCCTCACCGAGCTCCGGCGGGAACAGACCCCCCGTGGCGGCTTCAATGTGGGCGTCCGGGATGAGTAGGACCCCGGCTCCTGGGGGAGAGGAAGAAGGAGAGTGAAGGGAGGAGGAGGGGGAAGAGGAGCTGGTCCCTGGGGAGAGGGTGTCTCTGCTGCCGGTGAGGCCCAGCCAATGGAGGATATCGACACCTGTGGAGCAGAGAGGGGAGAGAGGTCAGTTAGACAGCCAGACAGACACTTGCAACATCTTCAAACCTTACAAACAGTGATAGGAAGAGGACATTAGCATCATCACTCTACACTCTTAGAAAATGAGGTTCTAAAAGGGTTCTTTGGCTGTCCCTATAGGAGAACCCTTTTTAGTTCCTGGTAGAACCCTTTTAGGTTCCAGGTAAAACTGTTTTGGATTCCATGTTGAACCATCTGTGGAAAGAGTTTTACATGGAACCCAAAAAGGTTCTACCTGGAACCAAAGGGTTCTACCAGG
This sequence comes from Oncorhynchus mykiss, assembly GCF_057628025.1. Lineage (NCBI taxonomy): Eukaryota > Metazoa > Chordata > Actinopteri > Salmoniformes > Salmonidae > Oncorhynchus > Oncorhynchus mykiss. The sequence goes on from NC_143026.1 coordinate 86,348,985, forward strand.
AACCAAAAAGGGTTCTTCAAATGGGTCTCCTATGGGGACAGCCAAAGAACCCTTTTAGAATTTTTTTTTATAAGAGTGTAGGAGGAGGACCAGTTAGAAAAGGAGATGAAGGAAGAAGAAGAAGAAACAAAGTAAGGAACGCAAGTAGAAGAAGCACAGGAAGTGAATGAAGTGAATAAATAGGTAGAAGGTCTGATCAAGGCTTGGCCGCCATGACATCACAGATTACCCATAATCCTCCTCAGACAGCCAGGCAGCCAGGCCAGTGAACGAGGCAGCTGGGGGCCAGATGATTCCAGACAGGGGACTACACAGGGATAGATGGTACAGTACAGTACTATCACACAGCAGTGTGTGTGTGTGTGTGTGTGTATGTTTGTGTGTGTGTGTGTTTTTCAAACAGCCTGTTTGAATCAATCTGCCAACAGAGATTCATGATGCTCTCTTTCTTAACAAGCTGAGTCATGAATTTTCCTCTCTCCCAGGTGATTCCTCAAACTACATGTCTGACCTGCTGACATTGAAGTACAGCAGGAGAACAGCGTTTAAAAATGAGTTTAAAAATAGTGGAAAGAGTTTCTCAGCATGGTAGTTAGCTAGGCTTTGAATCAGGGAATAATGGTTAGAGGGAAACATTACAATCTTAGAAAAAAGGGTTCCAAAAAGGTTATTTGGCTGTCCCCATAGGAGAACCCTTTTTGGTTCCAGGTAGAAACCTTTTGGGTTCCATGTAGAACTCTTTGTGGAAAGGGTTCTACATGGAACCCAAAAGGTTCATTCAAAGGGTTCTTCTATGGGGACAGCCAAATAACACTTTAAGGTTCTAGATAGCACCTTTTATTTGTACAAATGTCAACAGCATATTTTCGGAAGAGCACAATATGACAAATGAGAACAAAGAGGTATGAAATATGTTATGAACATTTAAATGTTAACATTCAAATGAATATCAAATCCAAGATGGCGTAGCAGTAGGACGTGTCTGTTTGTCCTTGTCTTATCCTGTGTAAATAGCCGGTCTTCTTCGTATATACCTTAATCTCACTTTCTATCTACGAACTAAATATACTTTCCTGCAATCCGCCTCACCCAATGTGGCACGGATCTGCTATTTTTATTCCTTATAACTGGAACTTCCATCAGGAGCTAGCCAGCTAACTAGCTACTAGTCTTTGTTAGCCACGGTTAGCGGTCTTCACCTTTTTCTCGGTCACCAGCCAGCCTTAGCTCGAACAATACCTGCCAGTCTGCACAGCGCGATATCAACCCAGAGCATATCGGACTGCTTCTCTCTACCAATCACCGGATTCCTGCCGCTCTGGATCATTACATCGGATCATCGCAGGTAGCTAGCTGCAAACGAGTGGCCCATGTTAGCTAACACCTCTGTCCCGAAGCAAGCACCAGCTAGCCTTGAGCTAGCCTCGAGCTAGGCCCATATACCAGCTAATTCTAGGGCTACAACACCTCCTTTGCCAATTGGCCTGGACCCTTTATTGTTGACACGGAGCCCGCCGATCCATCTCGACTGGACTGCCGACGTGGTCTCAACAGGCTATTCAGTTACATTGTCGCCGAAGAACCATCTACTAGCCCCGGCTAGGCCCGCTGTGTCCCCTGCTCGCCTAGCGTAGTAGTGACTACCGAACAGCACCCTGACTCACCTATTGCTGCTCTTTTGACCCTATGATCATTCTAACAGTCCCACTCTGCCCATTCATCGCCATTTACCCATTGTTTTCTTAGCTCTCCTGATCAACACCTGTGTTTGCTTAATGCCTCTCTCTAATGTCAATATGCCTTGTCTACTGCTGTCTTGGCTAGTTCTTATATCAAGATAGCTGATGTTCTGAAAGAGCTGCAAAATCTGGACCCCTACAAATCAGCTGGGCTAGACAATCTGAACCCTCTCTTTCTAATATTATCCACCGCAAATGTTGCAACCCCTATTACTAGCCTGTTCAACCTCTCTTTCGTATTGTCTGAGATCCGTAAAGATTGGAAAGCTGCCACGGGCATCCCCCTCTTCAAAGGGGGAGACACTCTAGACCCAAACTTTTACATTCCTCTATCTATCCTACCCTGCCTTTCTAAAGTCTTCGAAAGCCAAGTTAACAAACAGATCACCGACCATTTTGAATCACCGTACCTTCTCCGCTATGCAATCTGGTTCCCGAGCGGGTCATGGGTGCACTTCAGCCACGCTCAAGGTCCTAAATGATATCATAACCGTCATCGATAAAAGATATGTGCAGCCGTCTTCATTGACCTGGTCAAGGCTTTCGACTCTGTCAATCACTGCATTCTTTTCGGCAGACTCAACAGCCTTGTTTTCTCAAATGACTGGTTCACCAACTACTTCAGTGTGTCAAATCGCAGGGCCTGTTGTCCGGACCTCTGACAGTCTCTATGGGGATGCCACAGGGTTCAATTCTCGGGCCGACGCTTTTCTCTGTATACATCAATGATGTCGCTCTTGCTGCTGGTGATTCTCTGATCCATCTCTAAGCAGACGACACCATTCTGTATACTTCTGGCCCTTCTTTGGACACTGTGTTAACAAACCAGACAACTTCAATGCCATACAACACTCCTTCCTTGTCCTCCAAGTGCTCTTAAATGCAAGTAGAACTAAATGCATGCTCTTCAACCGATTGCTGCCCGCACCCGGCCTCCCGTCTAGTATCACTACTCTGGACAGTTCTGACTTAGAATATCTGGACAAGTACAAATACCTAGGTGTCTGTATAGACTATAAACTCTCCTTCCAGACTCACATTAATCATCTCACATTAAGCATCATACCCTCGTAATACTGACCATCCCACCGATCTTTGACTTTGGCGATGTCACTTACAAATTAGCCTCCAACACTCTACTCAGCAAATTGGATGCAGTCTATCACAGTGCCATCCGTTTTGTCACCAAATCCCCATGTACTACCCACCACTGCGACCTGTATGCTCTCGTAGGCTGGCCCTCACTTCATAATCGCCGCCAAACCCACTGGCTCCACGTCATCTATAAGTTTTTGCTAGGTACATCCCCGCCTTATCTCAGCTCACTGGTCACCATAGCAGCACCCGCTCGTAGCACACGCTCAGCAGGTATATTTCACTGGTTATCCCCAAAGCCAACTCCTCATTTGGCCACCATTCCTTCCAGTTCTCTGCTGCCAATGACTGGAATGAATTGCAAAAATCACTGAAGCTGGAGTCTTATATCTCCCTCACTAACTTTAAGCATCAGCTGTCAGAGCAGCTTAGCAATCATTGCACCTGAACACAGTCCATCTGCAAATAGTCCACCCAACTACCTCATCCCCATATTGTTTTTATTTTCTTCTTCATTGCACCTCAGTATCCCTACTTGCACATTCATCTTCTGCACATCTATCACCCCAGTGTTTAATTGCTCAATTTTAATTATTTCACCACTATGGCCTATTTATTGCCTTACCTCCCTTACTACATTTGCACACACTGTATATAGATTTTCTATTGTATTATTGACTGTACGTTTGTTTATCCCATGTGTAACTCTGGGTTGCTTGTGTTGCACTGCTTTGCTTTATCTTAGCCAGGTCGCAGTTGTAAATGAGAACTTGTTCTCAACTGGCCTACCTGGTTAAATAAAGGTGAAATAAAAATAATAATAATAATAAAAAATCAAAAGGAATCAAGACTCAAAGGTTTTACTGACTGTGTGTGTATGTGTGTGTGTGTGTGTGTGTGTTTGTGTGTGTGTGTGTGTCTGTGTGTGTAAGAGAGGGAGAAACTGGCAGACTAAGGCAGTAACTTAGTGGAATCCAGGAAACAGGAAAACGTCAGTGGGGAGATCCTGGGAGGAGGACGAGGAGGAAGAGGAGGAGGAGGAAGAGGAGCAGAAGGAGGAGAAGGAAGCGGAGAAGGAAAAGTAGGAGGAAGATCAGGTAGAGGAGGAGGGATGAGGGATTAGGGAGGGGGGAGAGCAGGAGGAGGAGAAGTGAGGAGGGAGGAGGAGGAGGAGGAGGAGGAGGAGGGAGAGGAGCAGTGGAAGATATTTTCGTTGCTAATCAAGAGATGCTAGCTTTCTTTGAAAAAGTTTTTCCCCTTGCTCAGGGATCTGCTCAGAAATTCGCTCAGGGTTCTGCTCAGGGATCTGTTCCGAGATTTGTTCAGGGGTCTTAGTCACAAAGTCTGTTTTATTGATTTGGCAGAACAAGAGGGAACATAACTCAGCCAGTGGTTTAAACACACACACACACATGCACATGCACACGCACACGCACAACCAGTGTTTTGAATTTAAAATTAGGCTTCTATAGTGTGTTGTCACAGCAGGTTCAACGTGGTCGTAAAAACTGAAGTAAAAACGTTTTTTTTTACTGAAAACATCTCTGGGGGCATGCAAAACAGAAAATAGTCAAGAATGCAGACTGGTAAAAACTCTGACATCAAAGCCGTAACACAGCTATTTTAGAATGAGTCGCACATGTATGACGTATGACGTTGACACCTTTCACCTTGGTCAGGGGTCAAATTGAACAGACAATAACTTATTTAGAAAAGCGTGTTATAAATGTGGGGAGGAAGGGGTAACACATGGTGACTGACGTTTACCTTTGTAGCTTTTGTATTTTTAACATGTTCACATGGAAACACTTAGGAAAAAGCATCAAGGATTCAGTGATCATAACATAATCAAATGTTATTAGCATTGTCTAAAATGGGGATCCAAACAGTGACATTGGTGACCATTATCTTTATGCCTAAACTGTAAACCACATAATACTGGATGTATTTTGAAGAATACTGTTTACATTTTCCTTACACATTTTCCTTATCCTGGTGTCAGGATGTCTGTGGTTTACTAGCTTTACCATCGCTCGGAATCAGCCAAAAGGTTGCTTTGTCCGTCCATCCATAGAGGCCTTGGAAAATACAGAGACTGAGCGAGTTAACCTGCCTCACAGTGCTCATGTCTGAGTTCATGTGCTTATGTGCTCTCCTAAACCTGGTCCTCTCTTTCCTAAACTAGTTGTCTATGCAGCCTGGGAACTAGTTATACATGCAGCCTGAGGACTAGTTGTGTATGCAGACTGGGAACTAGTTGTGCATGCAGACTGGGGACTAGTTATGTATGCAGACTGGGGACTAGTTGTGTATGCAGACTAGGGACTAGTTGTGTATGCAGACTGGGGACTAGTTATGTATGCAGACTGGGGCCTAGTTGTGTATGCAGACTGGGAACTAGTTGTCTATGCAGCCTGGGAACTAGTTGTGCATGCATCCTGGGGACTAATTGTGTATGCAGACTGGGGACTAGTTGTGTATGCAGCCTGGGGACAAGTTTTGTATGCAGCCTGGGGACTAGCTGTGTAGGCATCCCAAATGGCACCCTATTCCCTATTTAGTGCATTGCTTTTGACTAGGGCCTGTAGTGCATTAAATAGGGAAAACGGTACCATTTGGGATGCAGGCTAACAATAGATCTCTCCTTTCCTCTTCTCTTCTCTCCCTTCTTTTTCTCTCCTTTCCTTTTCTCTTCTCTCCCTTCTTTTCCTCACCTCACCTCTTTCTCTTTCTCTAATCTAATCTACTCTACTCTACTCTACTCTCCTCTCGCTAGCTGCACAGAAAAGAGAATCGATGTCCTTGACATTCTTTGCCTGGGGTAATATTAGCCAGGATTCCAAGCTGTCTCATTATGTGAAGACAAGCTGCCCTGGCCCAGCCCTCAGTCAGTCACTGAGCATTCTGCTCTGTTCTGCATTCCTCCTCCTCTTCTTCTTATGATGGATTGATCCTGCTGTGTAGTGGTGGTGTAGTGGTGGTGGTGGTGGGGTCTACAATGATATAGAGACAGAATAATAGCATAAAGTAGCAGTCAAAAGTTTGGACACACCTACTCATTCAAGGGTTTTTCTTTATTTTACTATTTTCTACATTGCAGAATAATAGTGAAGACATCAAAACTATGAAAAAACACATGTGGAATCATGTAGTAACCAATCAATCACAGACAGTGTCACCAGCAAAGCACCCCTACTGTCACGAGTCCGACCGAGGGTGTTTCCCTTTCCCGGGCAGGTGGCGCTCGGCGGTCGTCGTCACCGGCCTATGAGCTGCCACTGATTGTTTTTCCTCCCCCTCCTTGTATGTTGAGGGGCTAGCACCTGTGGATGTTTAATTAGTTTGTCTTGATTAGACAGCCGGCCCGCCTGGTTGTTGTGCGGGATTATTTCTATGTAACTTTCGGCTCTGTGGTATAGGCACGTGTTAGTGCCCGGTCGGGATTGTTTCCCATTGTACATTTTGATTCCCTGTGTTTTGGGAACGTAACTTTTTGTGAGCACCCTGTGGTGCGTTGGTGCAATTAAAATACGCGCAGCATTGAACTCTCTGCCTCCTGCATTTGACTCCACACCCACGACACCCGGAGCTTTACACCTACACCATAACACCTCCTCCTCCATGCTTCACGGTGGGAACCACACATGCTGTCACGCCCTGGCCTTAGTATTCTGTGTTTTCTTTATTATTTTGGTTAGGCCAGGGTGTGACATGGGTGATTTATGTGTTTTGTCTTATCTAGGGGTTTTGTAGATTAATGGGGTTGTGTTCAGTTTAGTGTTCTAGGTAAGTCTATGGTTGCCTGGAGGGGTTCTCAATCAGAAGCAGGTGTCTATCGTTGTCTCTGATTGGGAGCCATATTTAGGCAGCCATATTCTTTGGGTATTTTGTGGGTGGTTGTTTCCTGTCTCTGTGTTCTCTGCACCAGTCAGGACTGTTTCGGTTTTGCCACGTTTTCTTATTTTGTATTTGTATAGTGTTTACGTTTTCGTCTTTATTAAAGATGCTTAACAATAACCACGCTGCATTTTGGTCCTCCTCTCCTTCCCAGGAAGAAAACCGTTACACATGCTGAGATAATTTGTTCACCTTTGTCTCACAAAGACCCAGGGGTTGGAAGCAAAAATCTCAAATTTGGACTCATCAGACCAAAGGACAGACTTCCACCGGTCTAATGTCCATTGCTCGTGTTTCTTGGCCCAAGCAAGTCTCTTCTTATTATTGGTGTCCTTTAGTAGTGGTTTCTTTGCAGTAATTCAACCACGAAGGCCTGATTCACGTAGTTTCCTCTGAACAGTTGATGTTGAGATGTGCAGTTAGTTGTCGATTTCTGAGGCTGGTAACTCTAATGAACTTATCCTCTGCAGCAGAGGTAACTCTGGGGTTTCCTTTCCTCTGGCAGTCCTCATGAGAGACAGTTTCATCATAGCGCTTGATGGTTTTTGCGACTGCACTTGAAGAAAGTTCTTAAAATGTTCCACATTGACTGACCTTCATGTCTTAAAGTAATGATGGACTGTCGTTTCTCTTTCCTTATTTGAGCTGTTCTTACCATAATATGGACTTGGTCTTTTACCAAATAGGGCTATCTTCTGTATACCACCCCTACCTTGTCACAGCACAACTGATTGACTCAAAAAAAGAAGAAAAAAGAAAAGAAATTCCACAAATTAACTTTTAACAAGGCACACCTGTTAATTGAAATGCATTTCATGTGACTACCTCATGAAGCTGGTTGAGAGAATGCCAAGAGTGTGCAAAGCTGTCATCAAGGCAAAGGGTGGCTACTTTGAAGAATCTCAAATATAAAATATATTTAGATTTGTTTAACACTTTTTTGGTTACTAATTGATTCCATATGTGTTATTTCATAGTTTTGATGTTTCACTATTATTCTACAATGTAAAAAAATAGTAAAATAAAGAAAACGCCTTGAATGAGTAGGTGTGTCCAAACTTTTGACTGGTACTGTACTATCGGTGGTGGTAAAGGACTTGACTGCCTGGGTTTAGCCTGAATTGAGCCTGACTCAGGGGAGGGGAGCTGGGTATAGGCCTGCCTCAGGGGGAGTGGAGCTGGGGGGGGGCTGCCTCAGGAGGAGTGGAGCTGGGTATAGGCCTGCCTCAGGAGGAGTGGAGCTGGGGGGGGGGGGGGGCTGCCTCAGGAGGAGTGGAGCTGGGGATAGGCCTGCCTCAGGAGGAGTGGAGCTGGGGGGGGGGGGGGTCTGCCTCAGGAGGAGTGGAGCTGGGGGGGGCTGCCTCAGGAGGATGAGTGGAGCTGGGGATAGGCCTGCCTCAGGAGGAGTGGAGCTGGGTATAGGCCTGCCTCAGGAGGAGTGGAGCTGGGGGGGGGGGGCTGCCTCAGGAGGATGAGTGGAGCCAATGTATATTGGAAGCATATGGAATATATCTGTCGTGTCCTCTGTAATATCCCTGTCTTCTGCAATATACCTGTACATGTTGAGTGGCCAGACTGTTTAATTCAAGTTGAGTGTCAGCCAGGGGGGAAAGTAAGGTGGCACGGTCTGGTAAGGTGTCCCGGCAAAATAAATAGTGGGGGTACGTTGTATAGGTAAAGCGTGAGCCCATCACAATTAATACAACATTCCATAGGCTATGACACCATTCATTACCATTACTGCATGTCAGCTGTATGAAAATGACTGAAATGACTGGAAACCAGGTGCTCTACGCTCCAAATTGCGTTGTAGTTTGAGGAGAACACTTACATTTTGTGAAGGCGGAGGTGAGGTGCCGAGACCGAGGCGTGAGTGGACAACAGTGGATGCATCAATTCAGGCTACAAGTGTAGGCCTAATGATAATCACAGAATGTCATTACAATACACACAGGTGTTTTTTAACAGCTGTCTCTTTCCATTCATCTAATTAAAGGTGCACGGTGCACTGTTGGGTATTTTGTGAGTGAACGAATGTGCGTTGGTCGCCTACAGGAGCGCTTTTGTTAAGTGATTGTTTGACAATCCGATGAAATCATCATGACTGGTTGTGTTTAGGCCACATTAAAAGGCCTAGGCGGTGTGTCCATAAGGCTAGGGGAAGCTAAGCTTTCCCCAAAGTAAATATAATTAAATTGCCAAAATGATATACCCTAATTATCTTATTCCTGTATATACAGAAATAAACACAATCATTCAAAATAGGCTACAACACCAGAAATCATGAGGATCATTAGCTTACATTTGCTTTTTTTGCTGAGGATTGTTTTAAATCACATCCTAAATTTAAATCCTACAGTCGGAAGGCCCCACAATTTGTCCAGCACACTGCAAATACCAAATAGATAAATGCTGAGTTGTGACTGTCAGTAAAAAGCAGAGACCCAGCCAGGCATATCACAGTATTTAAAAATACAATAGAGGAAAAACCTTTTGGAAAGCAAATGGCTTTTGCTGTAATGAGACGACAATGAAAAGACTCCAATCTGTCTTTTAGTTATATTAACTTAATTGAGCGAACAAGTAGCCTCTCTCATTGGCTCCAGCAGAGAACATCAGCCACATCCCCGGTGAGTCTGCATATTCACTGTCTTCATTACTGGGTCAGTGCCACTTCTGTTTGTTTTTGGACAATCATTTCCTCCTCCAGGTTAAATGGGCGTCATATTGTATGTCTCCCCTTTTCGTAGGCCCATTATATGGATCAGACAAAATCGTTTTTATTGATCTGTTTGTCAGTATCAGCAGGCTATCCTGTCATTTTTGTAGCAGGCCTATTTTTTTTAATGCATGCTGGGTGTCCAGTACAGGTAAGAAATGACATCACCTCTGGTGTCAGCCAAGGTCTTGCACCATAATAATATCCTTAGCAGATGTAAGCCTAGTAGTTTCTGTTTGCTTGTTTTTACCTTATTACTATAACATGTGTTGAGACCCACGCCACGTGAAACTAGTTTTGAACTTGATTGACAGCAGTTCCTCCTCCATTGGACAATAACACCGACAGCTAAACATACAACTCTGACTGAACTTGTTGTTGCTCTGCAACGGTCATAGGAGGGGAGGAGAGAGGAGAAACAGAAATATGTAATCATCCGACCAAGCCTCTCAACCGCTGTCTCTTTTCCTGATACTTATCTGGAATACTGATGGATATCACCTTATCAACTTGTCCGCTGCATCTGTCCAGAGAAAGAGCTGTTGCAAACACATTAAAGCATTATCTCAGTCTGGTTGACCTTTAGTTTCCCTATTCTCTGCACTTTAATTCATTGGTGTACTTCGTGAGAGAGAAAGAGAGACAGAGAGAAAGAGAAAAACAGAGAGAGAGAGAGAGAGAGAGAGAGAGAGAGAGAGAAAGAGAGACAGAGAGAAAGAGAAAAACAGAGAGAGAGAGAGAGAGAGAGAGAGAGAAAGAAAGAGAGAGAAACAGATTGAGAGATTGAGAGAGAGAGAAACACAGAGAGAGAGAGAGAGAGAGAGAGAGAGAAAGAAAGAGAGAGAAACAGATTGAGAGATTGAGAGAGAGAGAAACACAGAGAGAGAGAGAAACACAGAGAGAGAATATTTGACCACTGTGACTGACCCAAACTTAAGGAAAGCTTTGACTATGTACAGACTCAGTAAGCATAGCCTTGCTATTGAGAAAGGTAGCCGTAGGCAGACATGGCTCTCAAGAGAAGACATGTTATGTGCACACTGCACACAAAATGAGGTGGAAACTGAGCTGTACTTCCTAACCTCCTGCCAAATGTATGACCATATTAGAGACACATATTTCCCTCAGATTACATAGACCCACAAAGAATTTGAAAACGCATCCAATTTTGATAAACTCCCATATCTATTGGGTGAAATACCACATTGTGCAATCACAGCAGCACAATTTGTGACCTGTTGAACCAGTTAAGAGCAAACACCATTGTAAATACAACCCATATTTATGTTTATTTATTTTCCCTTTTCTACTTTAACTTTGCACGTCGTTACAACACTGTATACAGACAAATGTCTTTATTATTTTGGAACTTTGTGAGTGTAATGTTTACTGTTAATTGTTTTATTGTATAGTTCACTTTTGTTTGTTATCTATTTCACTTGCTTTGGCAATGTAAAGATATGTTTCCCATGCCAATAAAGCCCTTTGAATTGAATTGAAATGAGAGACAGACACACACAGGGGAACGTGGGAGAAGGGAAGGAGGCTATTTGGGTTGTCTATACCTGCATTCTAGGACCTGAGGAGCAAGAACAGACATGTAAGGGAGGGTTTAAAAAAAGAATTGGAAGAGGAGAGGAGCTCCCATGTGCAGCTGTCCTTCTGACTCACAGGCAGGCAGGCAGACAGACAGACAGACAGACAGACAGACACACCCCCTGGCCTCGGCCGGCTTGTTCACCATTATGTTATTACTCATACATACATGTATACAAACACAGAGCAATTATAACACATATCAAGGAGAATTCCTGTCCTTGATACTAGGGTAATGTCATAAATCACTTATTTTATGTAATATCATTCTGTTGGCATGTTTGAACCCTAAAGCATTGACAACAACTCATCAGAAGGGCTGGCATTCTGCAACTCTGCAACCAAGAGTAACTATTCACCCACCCTCTCAGAATGTCTGGTGCCAACAAGTGAAATGTCACTTGGTCAAACTAAGACCCGTGTCTATAAAACCCGCACAAGCCCCGGTAACAATCAATACTTTTCATAGCGAAACAGTTTCCATTTGAAGAACAAGGCGTTTGTTCATTTTTGTTGACATCACTTTATGATGAGACAACAAATCCATGGCAGCAGAGATGGCTAGTGGATGCGGGGTAGGAATGGGGTTGGTGTATACTGCTACAATTACAGCTGGAGTTAGGGTGGGGGAGTTGGCGGGGGAGGAGGTGGAGGCTGCTTACCTTGTGCTCGGTAGTCTTCTTCTCCAGACAGTACTGCTGTGCATATTGACAGGAGCAAGAGGAGGGTTCTCCTACAGGGGAAGAACAACATAGTCAAAGAAAATGGGAAACCAAACCAATACGGGATATTCTGAATTTGAGTCAACGGATCCAAGTCTGTGATCCCATTAATCATTAAGAGACAAATGAGACAATAAACATTCTCTATCATAAAGTGGTAACGCATATAAGACGCTCTGTGTCTTCACTGAAGACCAAACAACTTATCATATACAGCTATATATAGCTATTCATTCATTATAAGAAGTCAATTAAGAAATTATCTTAATGCGCAATCGTCTACAGTACAGTCATGAGCACTGGGAAGCAGTGTCCAACACACAAGAATCAGACTGTATACGTCGTAAATCAACTACTACAACTTCAACTACAGATGCATACTAAATGTTTCATCCAACTGGCGACCACATTAGTGTTCTGTCACAGCTAACCTAACATAGGAGGCATAAAATAAATGCGTGAGCGACATTTATTTATTTCTGGACAAACTGTCAAACTTCTCTTCCACACTGTTCAACCAATCCAGTAAATGTGGAGTAGGAGTTAAGATGGAGTGTCGCCTTGTTAACGTCCAAAAGCTGAAGCTGCGTCATAGGCTTTCTTTCCATTTCCCCTGAAAACCGGACGCATCCGATTGTTTTCGACCCCCGCTGAGGGAGTGTCACAGCTGATATACTCTGAGCTGTTGTCCCTCTGGCTCCTAGTACTCTCTAACTGGAGAAACTAAGGGAAAGCACAACTACAGACCAAGTCCATCCAAACCCCTCATCATCTGCCATGAGTCCAGTATTACCAGTGACAGATGGGAAGGGAGAGCTTGTAACTAACAAGTACTGTACACATCAAGAACAAGAACACTCATGCCGATAGATCACTGATGATGACCGTATGCTTTTTCCTGTTCTCCTCTGGCCTGGTATTGGCCAGTGGCTGTGTGTACTGGACTGATTCTATATCTCCAGGGGAAACCATGAGCCACCAGGGCCCAGGTAGGGGAAACCATTAGGCTGCGTTTACACAGGCAGCCCAATTATGATCTTTTGTCCAATTATCGGCAAAAGAGCTAATCTGATTGGTCAAAAGACCAATCAAGCTGCCTGTGCAAACGCAGCCTGAGTGTATTTTAGTCTTAACAATCTCACATAAACATGGGCTTTGTCTCTACATTGACCTACTGGTGGTTCAGGGTGAGTGGGTGACTATGTATCCCCATAGGTACATGAAAATAAAACAGAGGGCCTTGCACGAGTTCTGTGTGCCAAAATATAAACCTGGGGTAAGTTTTTAGACAGGTTCGGGTGAATGGTGGGGGGGGGGTTCACCAGAAAATAGCGATGACAAATAGGAGGTCTGGGCCACTGGTTTTCCTAGCTAGGGAGAACGGCTGCTCTGTCACTGCCAAAACCCCACCATACCCCTCCTCCTGCCTCTACACACATGGACAGGGGGTTCCATTGGAGAACAAACAGTAGTCCCACAAGGGGGATTCCCACTGACTGACCCCACCTCTAGAGGGCACTGCCCACCACAAACTGCTCTGCGTCAACCGTAACTGTATGGAGAGACATAGTGAGTTTACAAACTGTTAATGGGCAGAGATTCACTCAACTTTACTATAAACAACATCACAGGATTATACCACTCATATCACATATTCCTTTGTAGTATCACCTTAAAAATGTCAGGCACATCCATCTCTACTGTAGTTTGGGTGGCAGCAACACATAAGCCTAGGTAAGATAGGGGAGTTTAGCATTCACATTCCAAATAACATGATATCACTTCAAACATATGTTGAAGGATTCTTTCTAGTCTCACCTCTTATAGAACTTCCAATAAGCCACCATGTCAATCATTCTGCTTCTCCATGCTGGAGACATGTACAATATTTTTCCTTTATTTAACTAGGCAAGTCAGTTAAGAACAAATTATTATTTTCAATGACATACTAGGAATGGTAATTGCCTGTTCATGAGCAGAACGACAGATTTGTACCTTGTCAGCTTGGAGATTTGAAATTGCAACCTTTTGGTTACTGTTCCAAAGCTCTAACCACCAGGCTACCCTGCTCTAATCACAAGGCTACATGGCTGGAGATGATTATCCATGATGGAGACAATATATAAAAGGCTGGAGATGATTCTCCATGCTAGAAACAATATATAAATGGCTGGAGATGATTCTCCATGCTAGAGACAATATATAAATGGCTGGAGATGATTCTCCATGATGGAGACAATATATAAATGGTTGGAGATGATTCTCCATGATGGAGACAATATATAAATGGCTGGAGATGATTCTCCATGCTAGAGACAATATATACAGGAGGTGCAGACTAATACAGTACAACCCTTCAGGCAGTAACTATATATTGGACACACTTACATAATAGTAATAACATTGATAATTAATGAGACAGAGAGATGGAGTGTGCATTCTGACCAGACAGAATCAATCAGATTGACAAGAAGTACTGCATGTATAATCATAGCTGTCATGGAAAGCGTAGAAAAGATGCCTTTGGCAGTCCGTTCATATCGATGAGAGTAGTGTTCTAACAAAATGAGAGTGGTGCCAATTCAAAGAAAGTTTCACCTGAGCACATTTCCATCTTTATTTAACTAGGCATGTAAATTATGAACAAACTCTTATTTTCTATGATGGCCTAGGAACAGTGGGTTAACTGCCTTGTTCAGGGGAAGAATGACAGATTTTTACCTTGTCAGCTTAGGGATTCGATCTTGCAACCATCCGGTTCCTAGTCCAAAGCTCTAACCACTAGGCTACCTGCCGCCCCATTAAGTGATGACATGGGTGAACGTCAAAGAGCTATCGATCTTAAAGCAAACAAACTAATGTCACTGATGCTCATAATATGACAGTCTGGTACGGTAATCTGAGCTGGTGGAGAGCATCCTCATATTCATTATGACAGTCTGGTATGGTAATCTGAGATGGTGGAGAGCATCCTCATATCCATTATGACAGTCTGGTATGGTAATCTGAGCTGGTGGAGAGCATCCTCATATCCATTATGACAGTCTGGTATGGTAATCTGAGCTGGTGGAGAGCATCCTCATATTCATTATGACAGTCTGGTATGGTAATCTGAGCTGGTGGAGAGCATCCTCATATTCATTATGACAGTCTGGTATGGTAATCTGAGCTGGTGGAGAGCATCCTCATATTCATTATGACAGTCTGGTATGGTAATCTGAGCTGGTGGAGAGCATCCTCATATTCATTATGACAGTCTGGTATGGTAATCTGAGCTGGTGGAGAGCATCCTCATATCCATTATGACAGTCTGGTATGCTAATCTGAGAGTGAGGAGCAAAAGAAAACTGACCTGAATAGTAAACACAGCCAGCAAAGTAATTGGTCAACCACAGGCACATTTGAGCAGTCTGTTCCGCAAGGCAAACAAAAAGAAGGCCCTGGCTGTCATTGGCGAACTCTCACACCCTCTCTACACCCTCTCTACACCCTCAGTTCAAGAGGCTTCCTTCTGGCTGGCGCTTCAGAACTCCCATGGCCAAGAAGAACGTGTTCAAACATGAATTTGTTCCTTGTGCTTTTGGATTACTAAATGCAAAGTAAATTGTGTACTTATCTATCCAGTGCAGTTGGGACAGTGGTTGTTTGTGAGTGAATGTATTAATGTCATCTATGTTGTTAGTGTACTGTATGCAACATCATGGACTGACTGGTTAAAATGTGTATGATGTGAGAATGTATGTATATGTGATCCTTTTAATGGAAGCTGATGCCAAATAAAAGTTTCCATGCTGGAAGGACAATAAAGTTTTATTATATTTGATTCTATAACACAGCAGAACAGGGCTCAAATGCTATTTGAAATCTTTCAAATACATTGAGCGTTTGCTCTAGCTTGCCTGGAGTGACAGATGGGCAGAGTTTGTGGTTTTGGTCCATAAAACAACGCAAGTTCAATCAGGCACATACAGTATGAAGTATTATAAATAATTTTAAAAACTGTTTGAATCCACGGTCAGTAACTTCAAGGGATAGCGAGCAATAATGACATACAGCAGCATACAGCCAGATCTCTCCTCTCCTGCTGTGTGGCCGCTTTCTGATAGACAAAATAAGGTAAGGGGATATGGTGGTTAGGTATAAGTATAGGGGGTATACAACAGCAAGGGTTTAGCAGCTTGTGTGTGGCCCTGGTTGTTAGATAGAGTGGCAGACGGAGGCAGACATGTTGTTTTTTTCCAGAGAGAGTGAGAGAGAGAGAGAGAGAGAGAGAGAGAGAGAGAGAGAGAGAGAGAGAGAGAGAGAGAGAGAATGAGAAAGACACAGAGACAGAGACAGAGAGAGGGGTTAGAGAGAGAGAGAGGGGGGGGGGCAGGAAGAGCAGAGAGAGGGAGAGGGGGGAAGAGGGAACAAGAAGGAACACCTGCTCCCCATCGAGATACTGGTGTGAGATTCCAAAGCTGGAAATACAGACATATACCCCCCCACACTCCAGGAAGGGAAAAACATATATGCTATATGAATACAATGATTCATATGTAGGAGGATAAAACTGTCATTTATAAGGCCTTAGTAGAGTAGCTGGTTCAGCTTCAAATCTTGGTTGGTTTACGCGTGGAAAAGTGGACTATATACTGTTTATAACACTTAAATCCACATTTAGAGAGCCAATGGCAATGCGAGGTAGATTCTGACAGCCTTGTCTCTGTCTCAGTCTCCGGTAGGGCTATTTAAAGCCTCATACACACAGCTCACTGGCTCCAAAACAGACCTGGCTCCTGGGTTCACTACACTACACTTAATGATGACATCAGACAACACAACGTGTCGCATAGTGGGAATTGTGAGAATTTGCCTTAATTGTTTTGCCAGTTTAGTTAAATATGGCATGGACCATGTTGAGTGTTTAAACTACTAAAAGCTTGGAGGGTGCCTGGGGTTCAATTTCAATTCAGGAAGTAAACTGAACTGAATGAATTTAAATGGAATTAACATCAACCCTGGATTTCCGTATACAATTTAGAGGTAAATCCCTGTCTCTGTGACAAGAAGACACTCAGACAGACATGCCTGATGCCTTCCATCCCAGTGGTTTATGGGAACGACTGCTGAAAGCAGAACAAAGCTCCCCAAACACTGCTGTGTTGACCCAGGGAAATGCCACTATGTGAGGAGTGAGTGCCATGTCAAGACTATAAATAATCTGCTGCAGAGTCTGTCCAGTGTCCAGGACACAGAAAGGTCTCCATTTGCACCCTGAATAGGCTTCCAAAATGGGACCCTATGCCCTATATAGTGCACTTTCTTTGACCAGGGGCCACAGGTATTAGTGGACTATATATGGAATAGGGAGCCATTTCAGGCGCAACCTCTTCGGCCAAGGGGGCAGTATTTTGAGGTTTGGATGACAAGCATGTCCAAAATAAACTGCCGGTTACTCAGGCCCAGAAGATAGGATATGCACATGCATAGTGGTATTGGATAGAAAACACTCCAAGGTTTCCAAAACTGTTAACATAATGTCTGTAAATATAACATAACTGATATGGCTGGTGAAAACCTGAGGAAAATCCATCCAGAAAGTGGGATTTTTTTTTATGTGAGTGGTATTCCATTGAAAGCCTATTGACCATATAAGGGGTTAGGACCCAGATTGCAGATCCTATGGCTTCCACTAGATGTCAACATTCTTTAGACATGGTATCAGGCTTGTTTTCTGAAAAATGAAGAAGAATGAGACCTTTTGGTAAGGTTGTTTTTCCTTTCTATTAAAAAAAAATACACTATTGTCCGGTTGAAATACTATTGATTATTTTGATAATTGACAACCTGAGGATTAATTCTAAACATCGTTTGACATGTTTTGACGAACTTTACCGGTACTATTAGGATGTATTCGTCTGCATGTTTTGACAGCCTTGGAGCCAGTGGATTACTGAACAAAACGTGCCAACAAAACAGTTTTTGGGATATAAAGAGAGACTTTATTGAACAAAACAACCATTTATTGTGTAGCTTGGACCCTTGTGATTGCAATCAGATGAATATCTTCAAAGGTAAGTGATTCATTTTATTGCTATTTCTGACTTTCGTGACTGGAAAATGTTTGTATGCTTTTGGAAGCGGGGCGCTGTCCTCAGATAATCGCATGGTATCCTTTCGCCGTAAAGCCTTTTTGAAATCTGACAAAGCGGCACGATTAACAAGAAGTTAAGCTTTTAACTGATGAATAACACTTGTATTTTCATGAATGTTTATTATTACTATTTCTGTCATTAGAATTTGGCGCTCTGCAATTTCAGCGGATGTTGTCGAGCGACCCACCTTGGCGTCAGCATTCTTCCCACCTTGGCATCAGCTTTCTTCCCACCTTTGCATCAGCATTCTTCCCACCTTGGCATCAGCATTCTTCCCACCTTGGCGTCAGCATTCTTCCCACCTTGGCGTCAGCATTCTTCCCACCTTGGCGTCAGCATTCTCCCACCTTGGCATCAGCATTCTTCCCACCTTGGCGTCAGCTTTCTTCCCACCTTGGCATCAGCATTCTTCCCACCTTGGCATTAGCATTCTTCCCACCTTGGCATCAGCATTCTTCCCACCTTGGCATCAGCATTCTTCCCACCTTGGCGTCAGCATTCTTCCCACCTTGGCGTCAGCATTCTTCCCACCAGAAACAGTTCTGAAGAGTCCGTGCATATATTATGACAACATTTTGTGATGTTTTAGTTAGTTTTGGACTTCGTTAAGTTTTTTTGGAGTTGTTCGAGGACACACATTTTCACCCTTCACCCGTGATAGGTCAATAGTTGGGATTCTTCAGTAAAGTCTTTGTTGTCATTCAACGACAGATGACTCGTTTTCATGCATATTTGTTCATTGAGAAATACTGCAACAAACATAGTTAGATGTAAAATTGCACGACTAATATCTCCTCTTCAAAAATGTCAAAATTAAAGACAGATTTCTTGAGTTATTTTAGATTAATTCTGACTATTTTGAGGAAGTGTATTCTGGCTACGGAGTCTCAAAATTGACAAACAGTACTACTGACGGATTTGTCTAGTTTTTCAAGAGAATGTCTTTTAAGGGAGTGTGCGAGCCGAGCTGAAGCATGCTGACAACTGCAGAGTGGAAGCATAGAGTACTTTTCACTTGGCAAACACAACAAAATCCACTTAACACTAGTTTATAATCTCCATAAGGAAAGGGAGGCAATTTTCCTAACTTTATACTGTTTCATGACAACTGCCAGAGTGTGATTTCGTTAGCAGCTACATTTACAGTACAGTGTTATTATTTACATGGCTAATTGGCAAGCCACTTAGCGAATCAATTAGTTGCAACATAACAACTCCAACAACATGTTTCCTCCTATAAGCTATACTGAACTCAACTCCGGTGTGAATATGTTGAACCCAGGCCCTTGTACAACGAACATGTCTTTGACTAAATATTGTCCTACAACACAAGGAAAGGCATTGATAGATCATGGGGAAATACTACCCTAAATACAACGACACAAAGCTAAATCTTTGGTATATGGAAAGTACACCTAAATCATGCAGAATAAACACAAAGGGCACAAAGATTACTGTCCATCATTAACACATAATAACAAAGCAAGACACAGACCATGTGAACTAGCAAAACAACAACATATTTTTTAGTCAGTTTTCCACTGACCTTTGACCTGGAAGCATTTTATGGACCTGTGGCCTAAGATGCATCCTCTATAATAAACACGACTGACACTTTGGCAGCTATATGGTCTGTCTCTCTGCTCAGTAGCTCTGTTCAGATGTCAACATAGAGTAGAGCAGAGTAGAGGTAGTTACTAATCTAACATACAACACAAGGGAAAGGGGAGATTGGGTTTTATCGCCGAGACTGGGACTTGTATTTCCACTTGTATGTCAAAACATCCAAGACAGTGAAAGTAGCCAACCATGTGAGCATAACACCAGGGTAGGCTACATGCCTTGATTAGCTAGCTATATGCTAATAAGCGTTCAGAAATTCTCTGAATGAAATTAATAAGAGATAAATGAGAAATTAATGTGCGAGTTCCTCAGTAATATCTGTGTTCTGTTTCTGCATGTTCCTCTCTGAGTTTCAAACCGCTAACATCGTTCTCCAACATGAATGAGTTATTGATCTGGGTCCAATTGCTGTTCCTCTTGGCAACCTCCCACCTCTAACACCTGTATCCAGATTATAACTTCATTACATAGGCATTGGATTGATAAATCAAATCCAAATAGCCATCAGCACTTGAGCTAGCAGATAAACACTTTCCAAGTCCCGAGGCTCATTATTCTATCACACATTGCTATTCCACTATTGCCTGCTTCACCTTATTGGGACAAGCTGAGCCAAACCAAGCTGAGCTATACTGGGCTGGCCTGGTTACGCATCCACCGTATTTGCTGGAACCATGCTGCAAAGGACAGTGTAAAAAGCCAGCACAGTTAATTTCAGTTCAGCCCTATTATTGTAAACCAGGCATCGGTCTCTGTGTGGTTCCAATACAAAGGGTAAGCTAAGTAGTACCACTACAGCTTGTCAACACTCAGAATTGGTCACAGAGTCAAGAGTTCATTGCACACAAATGTAAAGATTGACTTAGCCCACAAGACAACTAGCAGACAAAGGGCTGTGAGTAAACTTCCAGCCGGCTTTATTGGTTTGCCCTTTTCCTGTCACAGGGTACACTGCAGATGTGGGGAGAGCTAAACACACACACTCACTCACACAGACAGGCCAAAAATCCTACCAGACACTGATCACCCAACAAGGGATCATTTTACATTAAGCTGCCTGCCTTTATACCAGGTAGCTCCTGACTTGACCTCTGTTTTGGTAACCAGGATGTTATCGCCCAGCTACATACAGTACTACAGATGACGTACATGAATTGAAGACAGAAAAATTGCCAAAGTCAGATGAGTTATTATTGTGTACTTACTATGTAGTGGTAACATGTTATTATACACACACAACAAAAAACATTATTACATGGTGCTATATATGTGTAACTTTATGTTAAAAGTGTATTTTCTAGCCAAATGGGATAGACATTAGCCATCCACAGCCACATTTGAGGGAGGCTGATTACCAAAGAGGAGTCATGTTGAAAGTGGTTCAGCGCTGTGTAGGTTGTTTCACATGACCTGACCCACATGGTGTAACTTAGATGCCTGCGATTCAAACTGAATTCCTATGCTGCTCTATCGTTCTATGCATACTTCAGTCTGAGACTGCCGTCATTGAAGTTGTTTGTGGTGTCGTCAAAATGAGGGGTGTGTTACAAGACAAAGTCTGGGAGGTACTCAGATCCAGAATCACTGCGGAGAAGAAACTAAAGTCTGTGGGTGTGGCATAACGTTTGGCAGGAGCAAAGAGTCTGGGTAACCAGGCAAGTAACTTGATTCTTCTCAGGTCCATTCATTCACACTCAGACTTCACTTCTCCCACCACAAACACTGTGAAGAGGCCGTCTATGGCAGGGTATTCACCACAGACACTGTGTAGTGGTCGTCCATGGCAGAGTATTCACCACAGACACTGTGTAGTGGTCGTCTATGGCAGGGTATTCACCACAGACACTGTGTAGTGGCCGTCTATGGCAGGTTATTCACCACAGACACTGTGTAGTGGTCGTCCATGGCAGGGTATTCACCACAGACACTGTGTAGTGGCCGTCTATGGCAGGGTATTCACCACAGACACTGTGTAGTGGTCGTCCATGGCAGGGTATTCACCACAGACACTGTGTAGTGGCCGTCTATGGCAGGGTATTCACCACAGACACTGTGTAGTGAACATCTATGGCAGGGTATTCACCACAGACACTGTTTATTGGCCGCCTATGGCAGGGTATTCACCCCCAGACACTGTTTAGTGGCCGTCTATGGCAGGGTATTCACCACAGACACTGTTTATTGGCCGCCTATGGCAGGGTATTCACCCCCAGACACTGTTTAGTGGCCGTCTATGGCAGGGTATTCACCACAGACACTGTTTATTGGCCGTTTGTGGCAGGGTATTCACCCCAGGCACTGTTTAGTGGCCGTTTATGGCAGGGTATTCACCACAGACACTGTAGTGGCCGTTTATGGCAGGGTATTCACCACAACTGTGTTGTGTATTCACCACAGGCAAGACATGGAAGTCGTAACCAGGACAATACCAACACTGGCTATAGACAATAACAAAAGCTTAATATTCATTGGTGGTTATATCTTCCTCCAAGAGAACGGTAGCAACTGTGTAATTTTCAGGCCCTCTGTCAAGTCTATGAGAGAGTTAGGCTAGTATTCCAGGCACACAAACCACTGGCTGGCTTCAGAGTCAACCACACACATAACAGTGAGTGATTGTCAAGCTAGAAACTCTCCTCAGGAACCACCACTCTGCTCTCACTGCATGTCACTGCACCAGTGAAGCATACACTAACACCTCTCAGTGAAAATCTTCTGTTATATACACACATCTATTACATTTCCTGGTCTACTCCATAATGGTCCAGGTGGAATATGCACAATGCATACTTTTGGATAGATTAATGAATAATAGCCTACTCATACAAGACATTTCCAAAAAAGGTGAGTGTCTGGCTACTGGCTTTGCTCTTTTACATCACATAGGGTTTCGTTATATACAGCACCAGTCAAAAGTTGGGACACACTTACTCATTCAAGGGTTTTTCTTTATTTTTACTATTTTCTACATTGTAGAATAATAGTGAAGCTATAAAACTATGAAATAACACATATGGAATCATGTAGTAACCAATAAAGTGTTAAACAGATCAAGGTAAGTGTTATATTCGAGATGCTTCAACGAGCCACCCTTTGCCTTGATGACAGCGTTACACACACTTGGCATTCTCTCAACCAGCTTCATGAGGTAGTCACCTGGAATGCATTTCAATTAACCGGTGTGCCGTCTTAAAAGTTAATTTGTGGAATTTCTTTCCTTCTTAATGCGTTTGAGCCAATCAGTTGTGTTGTGACAAGGTAGGGGTGGTATAAAGAAGATAGCCATATTTGATAAAAGACCAAGTCCATATTATGGCAAAAACAGCTCAAATAAGCAAAGAGAAATGACAATCCATCATTACTTTAAGACATGAAGGTCAGTCAATGCGGAAAACTTCAGGTTTCTTCAAGTGCAGTCGCAAAAACCATCAAGCACTATGATTTAACTGGCTCTCATGAGGACTGCCACAGGAAAATAAGATCCAGAGTTACCTCTGATGCAGAGGATGAGTTCATTAGAGTTACCAGCCTCAGAAATTGACAATTAACTGCACATCTCAACATCAACTATTCAGAGGAGACTGCGTGAATCAGGTCTTCATGGTCGAATTACTGCAAAGAAACCACTACTAAAGGACACCAATAAGAAGAAGAGGCTTGCTTGGGCCAAGAAACACGAGCAATGGACATTAGACAGGTGAAAATCTGTCCTTTGGTCCAAATTTTAGATTTTTGGTTCCAATTTTGTGATACGCAGAGTAGGTGACCAGATGATCTCTGCATGTGTAGCATGGAGGAGGAGGTGGGATGGTGTGGGGGTGCTTTGCTGGTGACACTGTCTGTGATTTATTTAGAATTCAAGGCGCACTTAACTAGCATGGCTACCACAGCATTCTGCAGCGATACGCCATCTCATCTGGTTTGCGCTTAGTGGGACTATTATTTGTTTTTCAACAGGACAATGACCCAACACACCTCCAGGCTGTGTAAGGGCTATTTGACCAAGAAGGAGAGTGATGGAGTGCTGCATCAGATGACCTGTCCTCCACAATCACCTGAACTCAACCCAAATGAGATGGTTTGGGATGAGTTGGACTGCAGAGTGAAGGAAAAGCAGGCAACAAGTACTCAGCATATGTGGGAACTCCTTCAAGACTGTTGGAAAAGCATTCCAGGTGACTATCTCATGAAGCTGGTTGAGATAATGCCAAGCATGTGCAAAGCTGTCATTTTGGTTACTACATGATTCCATATGTGTTATTTCATAGTTTTGATGTCTTCACTATTATTCTAGAAAAAAAGGAAAGAAAAACCCTTGAATGAGTAGGTGTGTTCAAACTTTTGACTGGTAATATATTTATAAAGACAGCTTGGCAACGTTTCTTGCTTAGTTTTGCTCTGTGGTCTTAATACTATTATGTTTCCATGTAGATTTCTATACGGGCTCAATAGTCCCAGTCAAATGTAACAGCACATAAACAACATGCCTAGATGTAAATATTCAATACACACATTTGGAATGTTTAGGCATAACTGTTATAGAGTATATTTTCAATCAGAGCAACCGCTGTGGTCAATTGCGCATCAGTCTGTCGGCCAGTCATCTGATTCTGTACAGGACAGGTTCTACAGAATAGTAGGAATTATTATGTTTTTGGAAACTGAACAGTTGTTCATTTTAGTCCCCGTTCCTTATCTGGAGTGTTTTTGATTCGAAACAATAGGAATTTCACTCCGACTGGAAGACTGCCCTCCAGTTATACACTGTTTTTGGATGTTATGGACAATTGATTGGAAATAAAGCATTATTTTCTTGCTATTATGCTGAATAAGGCATTATTTCCTTATGTTTTGTCAACATCAAGGACTGTTCTAACTTTTTGATTAGACCGGTTGTTGGTAAAAGCCTCCAAAGTCGGTCCATTGTTGCGCAATAAAACGTAGTCTCCAAACTTTACAGAACAGTTATGTGTAGCCTACGTGACAAAATGCCAAAAAAGAAGAAAAAAAACTCTGCTGTAAGGGGTAGCGGCGGAATGATGGGAGAGAGAGGGAGAAAAGAGAGAACTTCCCTTTTCGTTCTTCAAGCAGCCAGTACCGGGTTGACAGGATTAGCTGGCAGATCAATTGTGCGCGCAGCATGACGGTTGGAGAGGTCAAAGCCACGACCGCTGGTTGTACGCGAGCGCGTAACAACATTGAGCAAGATCAATGCTGAATTTAACACCCAATTAATTCATATACCATCCATTACAAACGATCAATTCGGCCGAACAGCTTGCTTACGTTTTTTGGCTTCACGTTTTTGGCAACCTAGTTACAATCTCTGCTTTACATAATTGCTTGCTAAGATTAGGCTGGTGCTGATCAGTGTCCTCTATAGTTTCAAGGAAAATGCCTACAAGCTAAAGAAGATCCGCTGATTCCTTTCACAGACCTGTCAGAACAGGTATACAGGTCTGGTAAAGGAAAATTGGTTAAATTGCACTTTCAAGCTGCATATCCATTTCCGTTGCATTACTTCTATTTATGTTTGTCTGCATTTTACAATCGAATCGTCTACATTAGGCTATGCATTTTTCTGTGAGGCTATTATTTCTTACTCACGTTATTGCTGTTGGAGAAACGTGTCCACTCCTTGTCCGTTGGGCTCCTAAATGCATTTGTATGCATTTGTCCAGGCAGCAGAGTTCTAAGTGAAAACAGAATTCCACGCAAGAGGATCCAGGTTCATGAGCTAGCCATTAGTTACATACAACCAAAGGAAGCGTAACTGAACGAAGAATGCCACCTCAGAATTTCCTCATTGTATGCAGTCCAAGGAGCAAGCACGGCTTTCCCACTCACTCAAAACTTCTCCCCCAACTCATTTGCTTTGCGGTTTGCAGAGCGCAGTGATTATTTTCTCTCTCGACCTACCAAAGAGGCGCGCACGCAAGTAGGCTGGTGACTGTAGATTTAAATCAATGTATGACGAGAAAGAACAGTGCGACAAAGAAATATAGTATTTAAATGTGATATTTACAGTGGCATAAGAGGAATCCGAGTTCGATGCTTTCTATTGAGTGGTCTCCAACAGACAGATAGAGAGAGAGCGCAGCCAGCTCTGTACTTAACCTCCAGGCGCAGCCTGGTCTCATAAACTAGAAGTAACATAGTAAACGTAAATCCGGCACTCTCAAATTAGTATAATATATGTTTAGTATGGTTATATAAGACAGAGAGTTACTTAAGGCAAAAAGGAAATATAATGGTTGGTTGAGTAGATGGGTGAGCGTATAACGGGAATGTCTAGCAACCCAAATGTTGAGTGTTCGAATCTCTTCACGGACAATTTTAGCTAATTAGTAACTTTGCAACTACTTGTTACTTTTTAGCTACTTTGCAACTACTTAGCATGTTAGCTAACTGTTCCCATAACCCTATCCTTAACCGTTTAACTTAACTCCTAACCCTCACCTTAACCCATATTCTAGCTAACATTAGCCACCTAGCTAATTTTAGCCACAACAAATTGGAATTTGTAACATAATGCATTTGACCAAATTTGTAACATATTGTAGGAATTGCAATTTGTAACATACTGTACCAATTGAAATTAGTAACACATAATATACATTTTGATTCGTAACATATCATACGAAATGGATGATGGACATCTTCAAATTAATACATACCATACGAAACCTAACATAACATACCATTTGGAGCATCTCGGATTTAAATTTACTATGTTACATCTACCCCTGGAGGGAGGATGAATAATGTTGTTGATTCCTGAGGAGGGTGAGCTGGCCAATCAGCGGTCTACTCACATTCAAATTTTTATTGACCGGTATGCGGCCAAACCATTCTGTTACTGGTAAACACCCATGTAACGGATATCGTCCTCTTCGTCTGAGGAGGAGTAAGGATCGGACCAAAGCGCAGCGTGGTAAGTGTTCATGGTGATTTTAATAAAGAAAGCACTGAACACTGAATCAAAACAATAAACGTTGACGTGAATTTACAAAACTGAAACAGTACCGTGTGGCCCAAACACACACACGGAAACACACACTCACAAACCAACAGTGAAACCCAGGCTACCTAAGTGTGATTCTCAATCAGAGACAACTAACGACACCTGCCTCTGATTGAGAACCATACCAGGCCGAGCACAAAAACCAACATAGAAAAACAAACATAGACTGCCCATCCCAACTCACGCCCTGACCATACTAAAACAAAGAATAAAATGACAGAACTATAGTCAGAACGTGACAGTAACCTCCCCCCAAAGGTGCGGACTCCGGCCGCAAAACCTGAACCTATAGGGGAGGGTCTGTCCGCGGTGGCGGCTCTGGCGCGGGACGTGGACCCCACTTCACCATAGTTTTTGTCCGCCTCCTCAACCGCCCCCTTGGCCTCTTATGAGCAGCGACCCTCGCCGCCAACCTCGGATTGGGGACCCTCGCCACGGGTCCCGCAGCGCTGGGCAGGCGGGAGACTCCGGCAGCGCCGGAGTGAAGGGCGATTCTGGCATCGCCTGGCTGACTGACGGCTCTGGCGGCTCCTGGCTGACTGACGGCTCTGGCGGCTCCTGGCTGGCTGACGGCTCTGGCGGCTCCTGGCTGGCTGATGGCTCTGGCGGCTCCTGGCTGACTGACGGCTCTGGCGGCTCCTGGCTGACTGATGGCTCTGGTGGCTCCTGGCTGGCTGACGGCTCTGGCGGCTCCTGGCTGACTGACGGCTCTGGCGGCTCCTGGCTGACTGATGGCTCTGGTGGCTCCTGGCTGGCTGACGGCTCTGGCGGCTCCTGGCTGACTGACGGCTCTGGCGGCTCCTGGCTGGCTGGCGGCTCTGGCGGCTTCTGGCTGACTGGCGGCTCTGGCGGCTCCTGGCTGACTGACAGCTCTGGCGGCTCCTGGAGCTGAGGACAGACTGGCGGCTCTGGCGGCTCAGGACAGACTGGCGGATCTGGCGGCTCAGGACAGACTGGCGGCTCTGGCGGCTCAGGACAGACTGGCGGATCTGGCGGCTCAGGACAGACTGGTGGCTCTGGCGGCTCAGGACAGACTGGCGGCTCTGGTGGCTCAGGACAGACGGGAGACTCTGGCGGCTCAGGACAGACGGGAGACTCTGACGGCTCAGGACAGACGGGAGACTCTGGCGGCTCAGGACAGACGGGAGACTCTGACCAGGTGTGTAGAGCCGGCTTCATGGCACCTGGCTCGATGCCCACTCTAGTCCGGCCGATACAAGGAGCTGGAATGTACCGCACCGGGCTATGCAAACGCACCAGAGACACCGTGCACTCGACTGCATAACACAGAGCCTGCCCGGTCCCTCTCGCTCGCCGGTAAGCATGGGGAGTTGGCTCAGGTCTCCTACCTGCCACACTCCCCGTGTCCCCCCCCCCCAATAAATATTTGGGGCTGCCTCTCGGGCTTCCAGCCCCGCTGCCGTGCTGCTTCCTCATACCGGCGCCTCTCTGCTTTCGCTTCCTCCAGCTCTGCTTTAGGGTGGCGATATTCCCCTGCCTGTGCCCAGGGTCCCTTGCTGTCCAAAATCTCTTCCCAAGTCCAGGAGTCTTGTGTTTTCGGCCGCTGCTGCTGCTGCCCGTTACCACGCTGCTTGGTCCTCTTGTGGTGGGTGTTTCTGTAACGGATATCTTCCTCTTCGTCTGAGGAGGAGTAAGGATCGGACCAAAGCGCAGCGTGGTAAGTGTTCATGATGATTTTAATAAAGAAAGCACTGAACACTGAATCAAAACAGTAAACGATGACGTGAATTTACAAAACCGAAACAGTACCGTGTGGCCCAAACACACACACGGAAACAAACACCCACAAACCAACAGTGAAACCCAGGCTACCTCAGTATGATTCTCAATCAGAGACAACTAACGACACCTGCCTCTGATTGAGAACCGTACCAGGCCGAACACAAAAACCAACATAGAAAAACAAACATAGACTGCCCACCCCAACTCACGCCCTGACCAAACTAAAACAAAGAATAAAATGACAGAACTATGGTCAGAACGTGACAGCCCACACCATTCCAAAACAGAAAAGTTGCTTTTAAACATACTTAATAAAAAAATGTGAAGGAAAACTATTTCAACCATATTGTAAATTACTATAGGTCAAATTTCATAGAAAACTGGAAACACAGAACAGTTACTTTAACATTCACATTTTACTACCGATCTTGGCATGCAGACAGTGATTGGTGGCCTATATCCTTTTTTCTTGGGCTTTTATTGCAATTAAACTGTAGTTGATGGGAGGCCCGTGTGGGTTCTGTGCTATTTTAGGCTCAAGCCAAAAACAATAATGATCAGGTTGTCATGTATTGTCATGTTGTGTCTTTCTGTCCTTTCCTTTCACCCTGTCTCCCTCTGCTGGTCGTATTAGGTTACCTTTTCTCCCCCGCTTTCCCCCAGCTGTTCCTTGTCTCCTCTTGACTACCTCGTCACCCCTTCTCCCACCTGTTCCCCTTTTCCCTCTGATTAGTCCCCTATATCTCTCTCTGTTTTTGTTCCTGTCCTTGTCGGATTCTTGTTTGTTGTGTTTCATGCCTGAGCCAGACTATCGTCATGTTTGCTGTAACCTTGTCCTGTCCTGTCGGAATCTGCCGGTCTATCTGAGCCTACCTATGTTTGGTTATTAAAGAAGCTCTGTTTAAGTTAGTTCGCTTTTGGGTCCTCATTCACTCACCGCAACAGAAGAATCCGAACAAGAATGGACCCAGCGACTTCGGATCCTCTCCACTCAGCCGTCGAGATCCAGGGAGCGATGCTAGGCAGACACGAGCAGGAATTGTCTGCTGCTCGACATGCCGTTGAGACCCTGGCCACCCAAGTCTCCAACCTCACAGAACAGGTTCACCATCTCCGCCTCGATCCACCGGCCACTTCCAGGGCTTTCGAATCTCCGGAGCCCAGAATCAATAACCCGCCGTGTTACTCTGGGGAGCCCACTGAATGCCGCTCGTTCCTCACCCAGTGTGATATTGTGTTTTCTCTCCAGCCCAACACTTACTCCAGGAGCACTGCTCGTGTCGCCTACGTCATATCTCTCCTTATTGGACGGGCTCGTGAGTGGGGCACGGCAATCTGGGAGGCAAGGGCTGAGTGTACTAACCAGTATCAGGACTTTAAGGAGGAGATGATACGGGTTTTTGATCGATCTGTTTTTGGGGAGGAGGCTTCCAGGGCCCTGTCTTCCCTATGTCAAGGTAATCGATCCATAACAGACTACTCTATTGAGTTTCGCACTCTTGCTGCCTCCAGTGGCTGGAACGAGCCGGCTTTGCTCGCTCGTTTTCTGGAGGGTCTCCGCGCAGAGGTAAAGGATGAGATTCTCTCCCGGGAGGTCCCTTCCAGCGTGGATTCCCTGATTGAACTCGCTATTCGCATTGAGCGACGGGTTGATCTTCGTCACCGAGCTCGTGGAAAGGAGCTCGCGTTCTCCGTTGCCCCCCTCTCCGCATCACTACCATCTTCCTCTGCCGGCTCGGGAGCTGAGCCTATGCAGCTGGGAGGTATCCGCATCTCGACTAAGGAGAGGGAACGGAGAATCACCAACCGCCTCTGTCTCTATTGCGGTTCTGCTGGTCATTTTGTCACTTCATGTCCAGTAAAAGCCAGAGCTCATCAGTAAGCGGAGGGCTACTGGTGAGCGCTACTACTCCTGTCTCTCCTTCAAGATCCTGCACTACCTTGTCGGTCCATCTACGCTGGACCGGTTCGTCAGCTTCCTGCAGTGCCTTAATAGACTCTGGGGCGGAGGGCTGTTTTATGGACGAGACCTGGGCTCGGGAACATGACATTCCTCTCAGACAGTTAAGGGAGTCCACGGCCTTGTTCGCCCTGGATGGTAGTCCTCTCCCCAGGATTCAGCGTGAGACGCTACCTTTAACCCTCACTGTTTCTGGTAATCATAGCGAAACCATTTCTTTTTTGATTTTTCGTTCACCTTTTACACCTGTTGTTTTGGGCCATCCCTGGCTAGTTTGTCATAATCCTTCCATTAATTGGTCTAGTAATTCTATCCTCTCCTGGAACGTCTCTTGTCATGTGAAATGTTTAATGTCTGCTATCCCTCCTGTTTCCTCTGTCTCTTCTTCACAGGAGGAGCCTGGTGATTTGACAGGGGTGCCGGAGGAATATCACGATCTGCGCACGGTGTTCAGTCGGTCCAGGGCCACCTCTCTTCCTCCACACCGGTCGTATGATTGTAGTATTGATCTCCTTCCGGGAACCACTCCCCCCCGGGGTAGGCTATACTCTCTGTCGGCTCCCGAACGTAAGGCTCTCGAGGATTATTTGTCTGTAGCTCTTGACGCCGGTACCATAGTCCCCTCCTCCTCTCCCGCCGGAGCGGGGTTTTTTTTTGTCAAGAAGAAGGACGGGTCTCTGCGCCCCTGCATAGATTATCGAGGGCTGAATGACATAACAGTTAAGAATCGTTATCCGCTTCCTCTTATGTCTTCAGCCTTCGAGATCCTGCAGGGAGCCAGGTTTTTCACTAAGTTGGACCTTCGCAACGCTTACCATCTCGTGCGCATCAGGGAGGGGGACGAGTGGAAGACGGCGTTTAACACTCCGTTAGGGCACTTTGAATACCGGGTTCTTCCTTTCGGCCTCGCTAACGCTCCAGCTGTCTTTCAGGCATTAGTCAATGATGTCCTGAGAGACATGCTGAACATCTTTGTTTTCGTTTACCTTGACGATATCCTGATTTTTTCACCGTCACTCCAGATTCATCTTCAGCACGTTCGACGTGTTCTCCAGCGCCTTTTAGAGAATTGTCTTTTTGTGAAGGCTGAGAAGTGCACTTTTCATGCCTCCTCCGTCACATTTCTCGGTTCTGTTATTTCCGCTGAAGGCATTAAGATGGATCCCGCTAAGGTCCAAGCTGTCATTGATTGGCCCGCCCCTAAGTCACGCGTCGAGCTGCAGCGCTTTCTCGGCTTCGCGAACTTCTATCGTCGTTTCATCCGTAATTTCGGTCAGGTGGCAGCTCCTCTCACAGCCCTTACTTCTGTCAAGACGTGCTTTAAGTGGTCCGTTTCCGCCCAGGGAGCTTTTGATCTCCTCAAGAATCGTTTTACATCCGCTCCTATCCTTGTTACACCTGACGTCTCTAGACAGTTCGTTGTCGAGGTTGACGCGTCAGAGGTGGGCGTGGGAGCCATTCTTTCTCAGCGCTCCCTCTCTGACGACAAGGTCCACCCATGCGCGTATTTTTCTCATCGCCTGTCGCCGTCGGAACGTAACTATGATGTGGGAAACCGCGAACTGCTCGCCATCCGGTTAGCCCTAGGCGAATGGCGACAGTGGTTGGAGGGGGCGACCGTTCCTTTTGTCGTTTGGACTGACCATAGGAACCTTGAGTACATCCGTTCTGCCAAACGACTTAATGCGCGTCAGGCGCGTTGGGCGCTGTTTTTCGCTCGTTTCGAGTTCGTGATTTCTTATCGTCCGGGCTCTAAGAACACCAAGCCTGATGCTTTATCTCGTCTCTTCAGTTCTTCAGTAGCCTCCACTGACCCCGAGGGGATTCTCCCTGAGGGGCGTGTTGTCGGGTTGACTGTCTGGGGAATTGAGAGGCAGGTAAAGCAAGCGCTCACTCACACTCCGTCGCCGCGCGCTTGTCCTAGGAACCTTCTTTTCGTTCCCGTTCCTACTCGTCTGGCCGTTCTTCAGTGGGCTCACTCTGCCAAGTTAGCCGGCCACCCTGGCGTTCGGGGTACGCTTGCTTCCATTCGCCAGCGTTTTTGGTGGCCCACCCGGGAGCATGACACGCGTCGTTTTGTGGCTGCTTGTTCGGTCTGCGCGCAGACTAAGTCCGGTAACTCCCCTCCTGCCGGCCGTCTCAGGCCGCTTCCCATTCCCTCTCGACCGTGGTCTCACATCGCCTTAGATTTTGTCACCGGACTGCCTTCGTCAGCGGGGAAGACTGTTATTCTTACGGTTGTCGATAGGTTCTCTAAGGCGGCTCATTTCATTCCCCTTGCTAAGCTTCCTTCAGCTAAAGAGACGGCACAAATCATCATCGAGAATGTTTTCAGAATTCATGGCCTTCCGTCAGACGTCGTTTCGGACAGAGGTCCGCAATTCACGTCTCAATTTTGGAGGGAGTTTTGCCGTTTGATTGGGGCTTCCGTCAGTCTCTCTTCCGGCTTTCACCCCCAGTCTAACGGTCAAGCAGAACGGGCCAATCAGACTATTGGTCGCATCTTACGCAGTCTTTCTTTTCGCAACCCTGCGTCTTGGTCAGAACAGCTCCCCTGGGCAGAATACGCCCACAACTCGCTTCCTTCGTCTGCGACCGGGCTATCTCCTTTTCAGAGTAGCCTCGGGTACCAGCCTCCGCTGTTCTCATCTCAGTTCGCCGAGTCCAGCGTCCCCTCCGCTCAGGCTTTTGTCCAACGTTGCGAGCGCACCTGGAAGAGGGTCAGGTCTGCACTTTGCCGTTATAGGACGCAGACTGTGAGGGCTGCTAATAAGCGTAGAACTAAGAGTCCTAGATATTGTCGCGGTCAGAGAGTTTGGCTCTCCACTCAGAACCTTCCCCTTAAGACGGCTTCTCGCAAGTTGACCCCGCGGTTCATTGGTCCGTTCCGTATTTCTCGGGTCATTAATCCTGTCGCAGTTCGACTTCTTCTTCCGCGATACCTTCGTCGCGTCCACCCGGTCTTCCATGTCTCCTGTATTAAGCCCGTTCTTCGCGCCCCCGCTCGTCTTCCCCCCCCCCCCCCCATCCTTGTCGAGGGCGCACCCATCTACAGGGTCCGCAGGATTTTGGACATGCGTCCTCGGGGCCGTGGTCACCAGTACCTCGTTGATTGGGAGGGGTACGGTCCTGAGGAGAGGAGTTGGGTTCCCTCTCGGGACGTGCTGGACCGTGCGCTGATCGAGGATTTCCTCCGTTGCCGCCAGGTTTCCTCCTCGAGTGCGCCAGGAGGCGCTCGGTGAGTGGGGGGGTACTGTCATGTATTGTCATGTTGTGTCTTTCTGTCCTTTCCTTTCACCCTGTCTCCCTCTGCTGGTCGTATTAGGTTACCTTTTCTCCCCCGCTTTCCCCCAGCTGTTCCTTGTCTCCTCTTGACTACCTCGTCACCCCTTCTCCCACCTGTTCCCCTTTTCCCTCTGATTAGTCCCCTATATCTCTCTCTGTTTTTGTTCCTGTCCTTGTCGGATTCTTGTTTGTTGTGTTTCATGCCTGAGCCAGACTATCGTCATGTTTGCTGTAACCTTGTCCTGTCCTGTCGGAATCTGCCGGTCTATCTGAGCCTACCTATGTTTGGTTATTAAAGAAGCTCTGTTTAAGTTAGTTCGCTTTTGGGTCCTCATTCACTCACCGCAACACAGGTCATAATCAGGTCACATCAGAGAGAGAGTCGTGTACTGTAGCAGATAGTGACTGAAAACCAATCAGAGAGTCCTATACTGTAGCAGATAGAGTGACAGAGCATCAATCATAGTATCCTGTACTGTAGCAGATAGAGTCCTATAGAGTAACATCAGAGTGACAGAACTCCAATCTCATACTGTATATGAATAGGGATGACCTAGGCTGTGGAATCCATGGGTACTGTATATGCCCCTTCGGTTAGTCAGATATAGATTATAATAAAATAGACATACTGTAAGCATATATGTGATTCATCAATACATACAAATCATGTGTAGAAGGCTCAGATTTCCCTCTTCTAGCAGGATTAGTGTATTTGTTGGTGTTTTTCCCTCGCTCTCCCTCCCCTCCAGTGGTCTGTGTTTGCAGCCTTAGTCTGTGAGAAGTATTGCTACATGCCCTGATGAGCAGAAACCTTAGTGGGGATGACAATTCCTTGAAGGGATTAACTAAGGTTTTCACTAAAGCCTGTAAGACTGACCACTTGTCAGTGAAACTGGGTTCATCTTGACTACACCAGACCCAGAGCTAACCTCATATTCAGTTATCTCCTGGTTTCTACATTAATGTTGTTGTATCACCTCAGTCACTGCTTTTTTTTCTCCATTGAAATGGTTGTCATTCTATTCTTAAGGCCTCCTCTGTGCCAAAGTGGAGGTAACAATGACGAGTGGCAAAAAATAAGTGAACCTAAAAAGGTTCTTCAGTTGTCCCCCATAGGAGAACCCTCTTTGGTTGCAGGTAGTATCCTTTCCTTAGAAGGTTCTACATGGATCCCAAAATAGTTCTACCTGGAACCAAAAAGGATTCTCTCCCTAGAACCAACAATAGTTATCCTATGGTGACAGTCGAAAAACCATTTGGAACCATGTTTTCTAACAATATATTAACAGAACTTCTGCTCAACTTCATTTAACAACAGTATCCCTCCATTCAACATAAAGGTTGGCTTTGTCACCTTTGTGAGAGGATACAGTTCAAAGTGCATTTTTGTTCCTTTTAGGCCCCTAACCTTAATCATCAATGAATGGAGCAATGATGGACACAAGCCAAAGAGTGAGATCCAATCTGTGATGTCACATGTCAGTAATTGGTGAAATCAAACACCAGCTGGTGCTCAGGGATGAATACAGAAGCTCCTCCTGCACCAGTGCAAGTCAAGGCACATGCAGAAACTACCACCTGGCAACCTCCTCCCTGAGTCAACACCATTATTTGTGTATGAGTTAACAGAATATAGTCTTTTAAAGTGAGATTTTCACTGGACAGTTACTTTAAGCTTCAGGGATGAATTATGTACTTTGGTACACTCTAGAACCTAAAAAAGTTCTCAGGCTGTCCCCATAGGAGAACCATTTGAAGAACCCTTTTGGGTTCCATGTAAAACCCTTTCCACAGAGGGTTCTACATGGAACCCAGAATAGTTGTACCTGGAACAAAAAGGATTCTCCTCTGGGGATGGCCAGAGAACCTTTTTGGAACCATTGTTTTCTAAGAGTGCAATATTTAGCTAAGGATGTAGAAACAAAACCTGAGAGGAAATCTGTGTGATATTTCATAAGTGATTGATTTGAGTTTTGTAAACATCAGACACTGACAGTGGTTATTATTCAGGTCAAGCTCCTGTGGATTTGGTTTACACAGATTAGGTGGGAGAAAAAGTAACTAATTTACTCCTGCTCCTGAAAGAAGTTGCAATACCGTATGTACAGTGTCTCCAGAAAGTATTCATACCCCTTAACTTATTCCACATGTTGTTCTGTTACAGCCTGAATTCAAAATAGATAAAATATATTTTGTTCTCACCCATCTACACACAATACTCCACAATGAAAAAGTGAAAACATGTTTTTAGACATTTTAGCAAATGTATTGAAAATGAAATACAGAGCCTCCCGAGTGGCGCAGCAGTCTTAGGCACTGCATCACAGTGTTGTGGCATCACTACAGCCTCGGTTTTGATCCTAGGCTGTCACAACAGGCTGTGACCGGGAGTCCCATAGGGCGGGGCACAACTGGCCCAGCATCGTCCCGATTAGGGGAGGGTTTGACCGAGAGGGCTTTGCTTGGCTCATGGTGCTCTCGCGACTCTTTGTAGCAGCTCAGGAGCCTGCAGGCTGACCTCTGTCGTCAGTTGAATGGTGTTTCCTCCGACAAATTAGTACAGCTGGCTTCCGGGTTAAGCGAGCGGGTGTTAAGAAGCGCGGCTTGGCGGGTTATGTTTCGGAGTCCACATAACTCTCCCGAGCCTGTTGCAGCGATGAGACAAGATAGTAAAAGTTGGTTGTTGATCATTGCTAGACCGCCATTTTCAAGTCTTGCAATAGATTTTGAAGACGATTTAAGTCCAAACTGTAACTAGGACACTCAGGAACATTCAATGTCATCTTGGTAAGCAATTCCAGTGTATATTTGGCCGTGTGTTTTAGTTTATTGTCCTGCTAAAAGGTACATTTGTCTCCCAGTGTCTGTTGGAAAACAGACTGAACCAGGTCTTCCTCTATGATTGTGCATGTGCTTAGCTTTATTCCATTTCTTTTTATCCTAAAAAATCCCTATTCCTTGCCAATGACAAGCATACCCATATCATGATGCAACCACCACCGTGCTTGAGAATAGTGTGGTACTCAGTGATCTGCTGTGTTGGATTTACCCCAAACATAACCCTTTGTATTCAGGACATAAAGGTAATTTCTTTGCCACATTTTTGGCAGTTTTACTTTAGTGCCTTATTATAAACAGGATGCATGCTTTTTGGAATATTTGTATTCTGTACAGGCTTCAGTTTTCTTCTATCACAGCCATTCAACTCTGTAACTGTTTTAAAGTCACCATTGGCCTCATGGTGAAATCCCTGAGTGGTTTCCTTCCTCTCCGGCAACTGAGTTAGGAGGACACCTGTATATTTGTGGTGACTGGGTGTATTGATACACCACCCAAAGTGTAATTAATAACTTCACCATGCGCAAAGGGATATTCAATGTCTGCTTTTTTTCTACCAATAGGTGCCCTTCTTTTTGAGGCATTGGAAAACCTCCCAGGTCTTTGTGGTTGAATCTGTGTTTGAAATTCACTGCTCGACTGAGGGACCTTACAGATACAGTGCCTTGCGAAAGTATTCGGCCCCCTTGAACTTTGCGACCTTTTGCCACATTTCAGGCTTCAAACATAAAGATATAAAACTGTATTTTTTTATGAAGAATCAACAACAAGTGGGACACAATCATGAAGTGGAACGACATTTATTGGATATTTCAAACTTTTTTAACAAATGAAAAACTGAAAAATTGGGCGTGCAAAATTATTCAGCCCCCTTAAGTTAATACTTTGTAGCGCCACCTTTTGCTGCGATTACAGCTGTAAGTCGCTTGGGGTATGTCTCTATCAGTTTTGCACATCGAGAGACTGACATTTTTTCCCATTCCTCCTTGCAAAACAGCTCGAGCTCAGTGAGGTTGGATGGAGAGCATTTG
The DNA here is from genome assembly GCF_057628025.1 of Oncorhynchus mykiss. Lineage (NCBI taxonomy): Eukaryota > Metazoa > Chordata > Actinopteri > Salmoniformes > Salmonidae > Oncorhynchus > Oncorhynchus mykiss. Next base: position 86,386,394 of record NC_143026.1, read on the forward strand.
TGAACAGCAGTTTTCAGTTCTTTCCACAGATTCTCGATTGGATTCAGGTCTGGACTTTGACTTGGCCATTCTAACACCTGGATATGTTTATTTTTGAACCATTCCATTGTAGATTTTGCTTTATGTTTTGGATCATTGTCTTGTTGGAAGACAAATCTCCATCCCAGTCTCAGGTCTTTTGCAGACTCCATCAGGTTTTCTTCCAGAATGGTCCTGTATTTGGCTCCATCCATCTTCCCATCAATTTTAACCATCTTCCCTGTCCCTGCTGAAGAAAAGCAGGCCCAAACCATGATGCTGCCACCACCATGTTTGACAGTGGGGATGGTGTGCTCAGCTGTGTTGCTTTTACGCCAAACATAACGTTTTGCATTGTTGCCAAAAAGTTCAATTTTGGTTTCATCTGACCAGAGCACCTTCTTCCACATGTTTGGTGTGTCTCCCAGGTGGCTTGTGGCAAACTTTAAACAACACTTTTTATGGATATCTTTAAGAAATGGCTTTCTTCTTGCCACTCTTCCATAAAGGCCAGATTTGTGCAATATACAACTGATTGTTGTCCTATGGACAGAGTCTCCCACCTCAGCTGTAGATCTCTGCAGTTCATCCAGAGTGATCATGGGCCTCTTGGCTGCATCTCTGATCAGTCTTCTCCTTGTATGAGCTGGGACGGCCAGGTCTTGGTAGATTTGCAGTGGTCTGATACTCCTTCCATTTCAATATTATCGCTTGCACAGTGCTCCTTGGGATGTTTAAAGCTTGGGAAATCTTTTTGTATCCAAATCCGGCTTTAAACTTCTTCACAACAGTATCTCGGACCTGCCTGGTGTGTTCCTTGTTCTTCATGATGCTCTTTGCGCTTTTAACGGACCTCTGAGACTATCACAGTGCAGGTGCATTTATACGGAGAATTGATTATACACAGGTGGATTGTATTTATCATCATTAGTCATTTAGGTCAACATTGGATCATTCAGAGATCCTCACTGAACTTCTGGAGAGAGTTTGCTGCACTGAAAGTAAAGGGGCTGAATAATTTTGCACGCCCAATTTTTCAGTTTTTGATTTGTTAAAAAAGTTTGAAATATCCAATAAATGTCGTTCCACTTCATGATTGTGTCCCACTTGTTGTTGATTCTTCACAAAAAAATACAGTTTTATATCTTTATGTTTGAAGCCTGAAATGTGGCAAAAGGTCGCAAAGTTCAAGGGGGCCGAATACTTTCGCAAGGCACTGTAATTGTATGTGTGGGGTACAGAGATGAGGTAGTCATTCAGAAATCATGTTAAACACTATTATTACACACAGAGTGAGAATGCAGCTTACTATGTGACTTGTAAACCATAACAAAGTGGTTGAATACTTATTGACTCAAGAGATTTCAGCTTTTCATTTTTAATTAATTAGTTAAAATGTCTAATTACATAATTTAAATTTGAAATTATGTGGTATTGTGTCTAGGAAAGCAACACATGTTAAATTATGTGAATACTTTCTGAAGCGACTGTATCAAACAACGATTATGACTTTACGTTACCCCCATTAAAACGGGCCCTCCTTTATTTTAAGAAAAAAAGATAATGCTAACAATTTTCCACGAGAACAAGCTGTGAACCACTTCCACCATTCCTCCAGGTTGACCCATTACCCTAGAACAAACATGGCTCTGTGAGTCAGTCAGCCCGTCAGTGACAGGGCTGAGAGTCATACCTCCCTCAGCCTCTCTCTCTCTTTCTCTCAGCCTCCCTCTCCCGCTCAGAAAGCTAGTGCATATGGTTTGATGTTTAGGGAGGATGATGGCGCTGGAGAGGAGACAGAGCAGTTCCTGCCTCAAATCCCCAGGTGGAACCCAGGGAGCTCCTCAGCTCACCAAGCCAAAGAGCCAGGCTCTTTGAAAGAAGCACAGAGACAAAACGTCCAGCCATCACCATCTAAAAATTCCAGAGGGACCAACTGAGGACAGTATATGGCTCTGGATCATAGAAATCGGTATTATCAATGATATAGGGTGACATTAATCTTATGGTGGGTTAGGTACTGTGGTGCGTTTGATAGTTGTTGTACCACGGAACGGACCGGAGCTATCCTTTTGCAGCAGTGTGTCAAGTCAAGCACTGTTTTCCCATCAAAGGAAGTCTCTCTGAGGACAGAGGAGCACGTGCTCGGATGTGACTCTGCATTTGCCATCATCGCAGGATAGTAATGCCTTGACCAGAAGTTTTCCTATACCTTCATGAAAACAAGTGTTGAAGTGCTGCCTAATATCCAACATCACCGATGAGTTACAAGAGCTACTTTGATATTGGCTTTCCTCATTCACTCTATGACTTGGACAGAGTTGTTTAAAAGTCAAAGCACAGTGATGATGCAGTATATTGATTGGAACAGGCTTATTCCTTCTTTTAGGAAACATACTGTTTTTGATGAATGGTCAATGGTAAAAAGCAGTGCATTATGAAGGGAATAAGGTGCTATTTGGAACATAGTCCGTACTACCTCACTAAACATTCCACCCTCTCTAATTAGAGGAGGGGTAGAGTAGAGGAGCTGTGTAATCATGTGAGTGAAGGAGCTGTGTCATTTCTTTCCAGTGTTGTGAGTCGGCACCCGTCACCCAGGCCTGTGATTTCGCTGAGCAGGGTCTAGGGAGAGAGTGGATAACGGCTTGGCGAGTGCTGAAAACAGATGGTGGGGTAGAGAGGTTGGGGTATGGGAGGCACGTGTAGCCGAAACAAGCTTCCATGGTGGTCAGAGTGTGCTGGGGTAGGTAGCTGAGTGTGCTATGGGTCACAAGGACCACTGGAGAGGAGAAGAAAGTAGGAGGAGAGAAGGAGGAGGGGAGGAGGAGAAGAGGAGAGGGGGAGGAGGGGAGGAAGAGGAAAGGAGGAGGAGAGAAGAAAAGGAGGAGAGGAACAGAACAGAGGAACAAGGGAAGCTCAGGGACTAGGGGGTGACTGGGGCCAAAGGGAGAGAGGGATTTGGGGAACATGGAGGGGAAGTGACAACACTCTTGGGTCTAGTGGGGGGGAGTGGGTGGTTTTGGCTGTTGGACGGTAAGAATGGAGTTGCTGTATGAGACACAACACATTCCTCGACCAAAGAGAGAAACAGACAGGGAGACAGTTGTACACTGTAAATCGCATTGTGCTAATTAAAAATAAAAATAAATTACTTAAGTGGTGGATCAGCTTTAATATTGTGGATAGATTGTTGCTTCCATCGAATGTCATTGTCGGCATCATTTCCAATCCTACATATATTATTTGGGTAAATATAAACTCAGCAAAAAAATGAAACCTCTCACTGTCAACTGCCACTTAATATAATGTTTACATACACTACATTACTCATCTCATATGTATATACTGTACTCTATACCACCTACTGCATGTTGCCATCTTTATGTAGTACATGTATCACTAGCCACTTTAAACTATGCCACTTTTATGTTTACATACCCGACATTACTTATCTCATATGTATATACTAAACTCATACCATCTACTGCATCTTGCCTATGCCGTTCTGTACCATCACTCATTCATGTATCTTTATGTACATATTATTTATCCCTTTACACTTATAAGGTAATAGTTGTGGAATTGTTAGGTTAGATTACTCGTTGGTTATTACTGCATTGTCGGAACTAGAAGCACAAGCATTTCGCTACACTCGCATTAACATCTGCTAACCATGTGTATGTGACAAATACAATTTTCAGTTTTCAGCAAACTTAACATGTGTAAATATTTGAATGAACATAAGATTCAACAACTGAGACATAAACTGAACAAGTTCCACAGACATGTGACTAACAGAAATGGAATAATGTGTCCCTGAACAAAGGGGGGGTCAAAATCAAAAGTAACAGTCCGTATCTGGTGTGGCCACCAGCTACATTAACTACTGCAGTGCATCTCCTCCTCCTTGACTGCACCAGATTTGCCAGTTCTTGCTGTGAGATGTTACCCCACTCTTCCACCAAGGCACCAAAGCAGTATGGCTGGTGGCATTGTCATGCTTGGAGGGTCATGTCAGAATGATCCAGAATGATCCTGCAGGAAGGGTGTCTTCCCTGTAACGCACAGCGTTCAATGACATCAAGCTCAATCCGAAGAAGCTGTGGCACACCGCCCCAGACCATGATGAACGCTCCACCTCCAAATCGATCCCGCTCCACAGCACAGGCCTCGGTGTAATGCTCATTCCTTCGATGATAAGCACGAGTCCGACCATCTGTATACATCTGGCTCTTCTTTGGACACTGTATGAACTAACCTCCAGACGAGCTTCAATGCCATACAACTCTTCTTCCGTGGCCAACCACTGCTCTTAAATGCAAGTAAAACTAAATACATGCTCTTCAACCGATCGCTGCCCTCACCTGCCCGCCCATCCAGCATCACTACTCTGGACGGTTCTGACTTAGAATATGTGGACAACTACAAATACCTAGGTGTCTGGTTAGACTGTAAACTCTCCTTCCAGACTCACATTAAGCTTCTCCAATCCAAAATTAAATCTAGAATCGGCATCCTATTTCGCAACAAAGCATCCTTCACTCATGCTGCCAAACATACCTTCGTAAAACTGACTATCCCACCGATCCTTGACTTCGGTGATGTCATTTACAAAATAGCCTCCAACACTCTACTCAGCATATTGGATGCAGTCTATCACAGTGCCATCCGTTTTGTCACCAAAGCCCCATATAGTACCCACCACTGCGACCTGTATGCTCTCATTGATTGGCCCTCGCTTCATATTCGTTGCTAAACCCACTGGTTCCAGTTCATCTATAAGTCTTTGCTAGGTAAAACCCCACCTTTCTCAGCTCACTGGTCACCATAGCAGCACCCACCCGCAACACATGCTCCAGCAGGTATATTTCAATGGTCACCCCAAAAGCCAATTCTTCCTTCAGCCGGCTTTCCTTCCAGTTCTCTGCTGCCAATGACTGGAACGAATTGCAAAAATCACTGAAGCTGGAGACTCATATCTCCCTCTCTAGCTTTAAGCACCAGCTGTCAGAGCAGCTCACAGATCACCACCCCTGTACATAGCTCATCTGTAAATAGCCCATCCAACTACCTCATCCCCATACTGTTATTCATTTTGCTGCTTTTTACCCCAGTATCTCTACTTGCACACTCATCTTCTGCACATCCAGCACTCCAGTGTTTAATTGCTATATTGTAATTATTTCGCCACCATGGCCTACTTATTGCCTTACCTCCCTTGTCCTACCTCATTTGCACACATTGTATATACACTTTTTCTATTGTATTATTGAATGTATGTTTGTTTTTTCAAAGTGTAACTCTGTTGTTTGTGTCGCAATGCTTTGCTTTATTTTGGCCAGGTCGCAGCTGTAAATGAGAAATTGTTCTCAACTAGCCTACCTGGTTAAATAAAGGTGAAATACTTTTTTAAATCACCCCTGGTGAGACAAAACCACTGCACATCAGTGAGGAGCACTTTTTACCAGTCCGATCTGGTCCAGCGACAGTGGGTTTGTGCCCATAGGCGACGTTTTTGCCAGTGACGTCTGGTGAGGACCTGCCTTAGAATAGGCCTACAAGTCCTCAGTCCAGCCTTTCTCAGCTTATTGCGGACAGTCTGACCACTGATGGAGGGATTGTGCGTTCCTGGTGTAGCTCGGGCAGTTGTTGTTGCCATCCTGTAGCTGTCCCACAGGTGTGATGTTCGGATGTACCGATCCTGTGCAGGTGTTGTTGCACGTGGTCTGCCACTGCGAGGACGATCAGCTGTCCGTCCTGTCACCCTGTGTCACCCTGTAGTCTTAGGCGTCTCACAGTATGGACATTGAAATTTATTGCCCTGGCAACATCTGCAGTCCTCATGCCTCGTTGCAACATGCCTAAGGCATGTTCACGTAGATGAGTAGGGACCCTGGGCATCTTTCTTTTGGAATTTTTCAGAGTAAGTAGAAAGGCCTCTTTAGTGTCCTACGTTTTCATAACTGTGACCTTAATTGCCTACCGTCTGTAAGCTGTTAGTGTCTTGACGACCGTTCCACAGGTGCATGTTCATGAATTGATTATGGTTTATTGAACAAGGACTGGAAACCATGCTTAAACCCTTTATAATGAAGATCTGTGAAGTTACTTGTATTTTTACAAATTATCTTTGAAAGACAGGGTCCTGAAAGAGGGACGTTTCTTTTCTTGCTAAGTTTATATATCCATATACATACCCAGTTGAAGTTAGAAGGTTACATACACCTTAGCCAAATACATTTAAACTCAGTTTTTCACAATTCCTGACATTTAGTCTTAGTACAAATTCCCTGTCTTAGGTCAGTTAGGATCACCACCTTATTTTAAGAATGTGAAATGTCAGAATAATAGTAGAGAGAATGATTTATTTCAGATTTGATTTCTTTCATCACATTCCCAGTCGGTCAGAAGTTCGCAAACACTCAATTAGTATTTGGTAGCATTGCCTTTAAATTGTTTTTCTTGGGTCAACTGTTTTGGGGAGCCTTCCACAAGCTTCCCACAATAAGTTGGGTGAATTTTGGCCCATTCCTCCTGACAGAGCTGATGAAACTGAGTCAGATTTGTAAGCCTCCTTGCTCGCACGCGCTTTTTCAGTTCTGCCCACACATTTTCTATTGGATTGAGGTCAGGGCTTTGTGATGGCCACTACAATACCTTGACTTTGCTGTCCTTAGGCCATTTTGCCACAACTTTGGAAGTATGCTTGGCGTCATTGTCGATTTGGAAGACCCATTTGCGACCAAGCTATAACAAGACAACCTGACTGATGTCTTGAGATGTTGCTTCAATATACCCACATCATTTTCCATCCTCGTGATGCCATCTATTTTGTGAAGTGCACCAGTCCCTCCTGCAGCAAAGCACAGTCCATGCTTCACGTTTTGTTCTTCGGCTTGCAAGCTCCCACCTTTTTCTTCCAAACATAACGATGGTCATTATGGCCGTTCTATTTTGAGGACATTTCTCCAAAAAGTACAGTCTTTGTCCCCATGTGCAGTTGCAAACCGTAGTCTGGCTTTTTTATGGCGGTTTTGTAGCAGTGGCTTGTTCCTTGCTGAGTGTCCTTTCAGGTTATGTCGATATAGGACTAGTTTTACAATGGATATACATACTTTTTTATCTGTTTCCTCCAGCATCTTCACAAGGTCCTTTGCTGTTGTTCTGGGATTGATTTGCACTTTTAGGCCCAAGGTACGTTCATCTCTAAGAGACAGAACGCGTCTCCTTCCTGAGTGGTATGACGGCTGGGTGGTCCCATGGTGTTTATACTTGCGTACTATTGTTTGTACAGATGAACGTGGTACCTTCAGGCGTTTGAAAATTGCTCCCAAGGATGAACCGGACTTGTGGAGGTCTACAATTTTTTTCTGAGGTCTTGGCTGATTTCTTTTGATTTTCCCATGATGTCAGGCAAAGAGGCACTGAGTTTGAAGGTAGGCCTTGAAATACATCCACAGGTACACCATCCACAGGTACACTTGACTCAAATGATGTCAATTAGCCAATCAGAAGCTTCTAAAGCCATGACATAATTTTCTGGAATTTTCCAAGCAGTCTAAAGGCACAGTCAACTTAGTGTATGTAATCTTCTGACCCACTGGAATTGTGATACAGTGAATTATAAGTGAAATAATCTGCATGTAAACAATTGTTGGAAAAATTACTTGTGTCATGCACAAAGTAGATGTCCTAACCGACTTGTCAAAACTATAGTTTGTTAACAAGAAATTTGTGGAGTGGTTGAGAAATTAGTTTTAATGACTCCAACCTAAGGGGATGTAAACTTCCGATTTCAACTGTAAACTCCAGTTGTACTTTATCAAAAACCAGGACTGGTGACCCCAATATTTCATAGCATTCTATTGTTTACAGTACTTGTCTTATTTTATCTCCAATGTATCATCTATGTAAAACACCTATCTGATTAGGATGAATGATATCTGGCAATACCTTTATAATTCTGTGCTCCAAGCATTTAGCTAGAATTCGGTGAATCATGCGTGACTCCATCATTTGTAGGAAGTTTCAATAAAAAAAATCTGAGTACAGTTCCTTAAAGGGATTTTTTAAAAGTCATTACACAAACCGACAATGTCACTGTGACCCTGTATGGGGTCCAGATTGTGTTCTTTCAGCTTCAAAATGTTGAGTAACGCCCCATACAAGCCACACCTCCAATATAATTTCCCAGTGAACCATGCCTTTTTGAGTGGAACTGTTACCACCCATGACTGTATTTGTTAGTGACAGAGACATGGTTGTTGAATTCATTCATTTCTATTCCTGTGGCCTTCACCAAGTGAGTTCCTAGGAGAACGTTAAACAAACTCTCACAGTCTTGCAGAATTAGAATTTCTCCAAACACCACATTTTGAAATTGCTCTAAATGTCAAATTTAAAAGTGTTCTGTACCATTCCATCATGAAATTACTACAATCCACCACCCCCGTCCACAACCCAAGCCTACTAGATGGTAATAGTGCTTACCGTTGCCCCTTGCAGTCGGTTTTGAAGGCACAAATAGATGTCACGTTCTGACCGTCGCTCTTGTGTGTTTTCCTTGTTTTAGTGTTGGTCAGGACGTGAGCTGGATGGGAATTCAATGTTGTGTGTCTGGTTTGTCTATTTCTATGTTTGGCCTGATATGGTTCTGAGTCAGAGGCAGGTGTTAGTCATTGTCTCTGATTGGGAACCATATTTAGGTAGCCTGTTTTGTGTTGGGTTTTGTGGGTGATTGTTCCTGTCTTTGTGTTTGGCACCAGATAGGACTGTTTGGGTTTTTTTCTTGTTTTGTAGATTGTTGTATTTTCATCTTTATTAGAGATGTACAAAAATAACCATGCTGCATTTTGGTCCGCCTCTCTTTCACCAGAAGAAAACCGTTACAATAGAGGTCCAATTTTGAAGACAATCTTGAACAACCTGGTTGGAATGTTGTCGTTATAATTAAACTCTTTATGGAAATACATACAAAAAAATCCTGGTTTAAGGGATCTCCAGGAATCTTCCAGCAGGGATTTCTGGAAAACCTGTGAAACTTACCAGAATTTTGCAACCATACCTGCAAGGCACATTATGCTGACTTGCAAATTGATGCAGAATTGCTATTGTAATCCAGCCAGAGTTAGGATATCCAACCGTCATAATGACTGCCAGGGTTAGGAACAGTGTGAAGAGACTACCTAAACCATTTCAACTGGAACAAACATTTCAGTAACGGCTGAAAAATACCTAACTAAATGATTGGATTAGTTTATACAATTAAATCGAATGTATCTTTGTGTAGCATAAGATTAATCAATCACTCAATGTACATGCACAAACACAGATATTAAAAACAATTCCCCCAAATCTACCTGCAGTAGAGCATAATGGGAAAAATAGTTAATTTGTTATCACAGCTTTACATTTTTTGGCTGATGTGACTTTTGATTTAGTTTTGAGTCAGGACCACATAACCATTTTAAGTACTAATGACTTTTAATAGACTTTTAGTTCAACTTACTAGAAGTATTTGATTTAAAAATACCTTGGGGTTTATAGCGTAGAAACTCCAGGATTTTGTAACCAAATTAATTCCTGGATGCACTTCTAAAGACCCACTGGGATGATGATGGCTGTGTTGAAGGGCCTCTTGTAGAATAGTATCCATGGATCATTTTGGAATGGATGACATTAATGGATTTCCATCACATAAACAAAGGCTAGAGGTGAATGTCACAAAAAATGTTATTTATTTGTTCCCCAACCAGTGTCATTGTTCATCAAAGAACCTGGGAGAGAGAGAGAGAGCCATGAACCTCATTTGAAACAACGGAACGGAACATGTTCATCTTTTTCATTCTTAATTCATTTTGCACATGTAGCGAAAAAGTCAACTAAAACCACAAAAACAAGTCTGTGTGTCAATTCTCAACACACACTGGCATCCAACCCCCTCATCACATTCATGTCTCAGACCACCAAAGGGTGTTGAACTTTTATGATTTCCTCTCCTGAATATCCTCAAGCAGTTTTGGAAAACACAGAGCTGAGTGTCTGTGCTTGCGGTTAACCATATACCTGAGGGAAAAACTAAAGGGAAGGAGAAGAGGAAAAAAGAAAGAAATTCTGACCTTTTGTCTGTGCACGTTTCCAATGTATTTATTTTTTAAATGTTATTTTCCTCCTGTGATTTTCCCGGGTGGCTTAGCTCTGTTATCGCATAGTATTAAATTAGCACGAGAGCCTGGATACAGCTCTTAGCCACACAATACAATGTGGAGAGCCTGGATATACGTAGCTCTTAGCCAAGGTATATTTTTGACCATATACCACAAATTCTGAGGTGCCTTATTGCTATTATACACATCAAATCAAATCAAATTTTATTGGTCACATACACATGGTTAGCAGATGTTAATGCGAGTGTAGCAAAATGCTTGTGCTTCTAGTTCCGACTATAAAAAATCTAACACTGAATCTAACAATTTCACAACAACTACCTTACACACACAAGTGTAAAGGAATTAATAAGAATATGTACATGTAAATACATGGATAAGCGATGGCCGTGTGGCATAAGCAAGACGCAGTATTTTTTTATTTCACCTTTATTTAACCAGTTAGGCAAGTTGAGAACAAGTTCTCATTTACGACTGTGACCTGGCCAAGACAAAGCAAAGCAGTGCGAAGAAACAACAACACAGAGTTACACATGGGATAAACAAACATACAGTCAATAAAACAAGAAACAATTATATATACAGTGTGCAAATAAGGTAAGATAAGGGAGGTAAGGCAATAAATAGGCCATAGTGGTGAAATAATTACAATTTGTCAATTAAACACTGGAGTGACAGATGTGCAGAAGATGCATGTGCAAGTAGAGATACTGGGGTGCAAAGGAGCAAAAAAATAAATACAGTATGGGGATGAGGTAGTTGGATGGGCTATTTACAGATGGGCTATGTACAGGTGCAGTAATCTGTGAGCTGCTCTGACAGCTGGTGCTTAAAGTTAGAGAGGGAGATATGAGTCTCCAGCTTCAGTGATTTTTGCAATTCGTTCCAGTCATTGGCAGCAGAGAACTGGAAGGAAAGGCGGCCAAAGTAGGAATTGGCTTTTGGGGTGACCTGTGAAATATACCTGCTGTAGAGCGTGCTATGGGTGGGTGCTGCTATGGTGACCAATGAGCTGATATAAGGCGGGGCTTTACCTAGCAAAGACTTATAGATGACCTGGAGCCAGTGGGTTTAGCGACAAGTATGAAGCGAGGGCCAGCCAACGAGAGCATACAGGTCGCAGTGGTGGGTAGTACAGTATATGGGGCTTTGGTGTCAAAATGGATGGCACTGTGATGGACTGCATCCAATATGCTGAGTAGAGTGTTGGAGGCTATTTTGAAAATGGCATTGCCAAAGTCAAGGATCGGTAGGATAGTCAGTTTTACGAAGGTATGTTTGGCAGCATGAGTGAAGGATGCTTTGTATCGAAATAAGCCGATTTTAAATTAAATTAAATTTTGGATTGGAGATGCTTAATGTGAGTCTGTAGACCCTGCCACATACGTTTCGTGTCTGAGCCATTGAATTGCGACTCTACTTTGTCTCTATACAGACGCTTAGCTTGTTTGATTGCCTTGCGGAGGGAATAGCTACACTGTTTGTATTCGGTAATGATTCTGGTCGCCTTGCCCTGATTAAAAGCAGTGGTTTCCGCGAATGCTGCCATCAGTCAACGGTTTCTAGTTGGGGAAGGTTTTAATATTCACCGTGGGTACATCACCAATGCACTTGCTAATAAACTCGCTCACCGAATCAGCGTATACATCAATGTTGTTGTCTGAGGCTATTCAGAACATATCCCAGTCCGCGTGGAATTAGATTGGTCAAAACAGTGTTGAACAATACCTGAGCACAGGCGTTTCCTGTTTTAGTTTCTGTCTATAGGCTGGGAGCAACAAAATGGAGTCGTGGTCAGATTTGCCGAAAGGATTGCGAGGGAGGGCTTTGTATGCGTTGCGGAATTTAGAGTAGCAATGATCCAGAATGCTGCCAGCCTGGGCCACGCATTCGATATGCTGATAAAATTTAGGTTTTATTGTTTTCAGATTAGCTTTGTTAAAATCCCCAGCTACAATAAATTCAGCATCAGGATATGTGGTTTCCAGTTTACATAGAGTACAATGAAGTTCTTTCAGGGCCGTCGAGGTGTCTGCTTGGGGGGATATACACGGCTGTGATTATAATTGAAGAGAATTCTCTTGGTAGATAATGCAGTCGGCATTTGATTGTCAGGAACTCTAGGTCAGGTGAACAAAAGGACTTGAGTTCCTGTATGTTGTTATGATTAAACCACGACTCGTTAATCATAAGGCATGCACCCCCGCCCTTCTTACCAGAGAGATGTTTTTTCTGTCTGCGCGATGGGTGAAGAAACCGGGTGGCTGTACCGACTCTGATAACGTATCCCAAGTGAGCCATGTTTCCATGAAACAGAGAATGTTACAATCTCTGATGTCTCTCTGGAAGGCAACCCTTGCTCGAAAGTTGTCCAGAGATTGATAGATCTCTTCATTTGATCTGAACGCACTTATGATCACCTTTGCCATTGAACATTATCCAAACTCTATTAGGCTGCCAAAGCGTGGAGAATTGCCAATCATCAGTGAACACTGGAAGGATGTAGCTGGATTGATGTAGCTGGATGGATGTAAGTGGAAGGATGTGACTAAATCACAAACATTTTGAAGAAAAGACAGAAGTGGGTTTTAGTGAGACTCACCGGCCAGAGTACACAGCTCTCTTCACATCCAACTCAAATGACAGTAAGGACAGCAGGGGTGCTTGTGGTGTTCATGGGGGTAATTTGAGGAGGGTAATGACTGATTGACAGCTCCATAAAGATTGATGGTAATTACCAGAGCTTTCTCAGAGGTACTAGAAAACAAATAGCTAGTTAGTTGAAGGTAATTACACACATTCCAAAAAATGTTTGTATTGTTCAGTAAACATGCATATTTATTTAATAACAAGTTTAATGTATTGTATTCTTACCAGATAAACAGCCGCCATCTTGGCTGAAATAGTTTGTTCCTCCCGCCTCTTTTGTTGATTCCAGTGAAGGTGAGAACTACATGTACTGAGATTGGACTCTAGTCAGGCTGGAATATTCTTCCACCTAGGCTACATGAGTCAGCAATAGTTTTACAGGATGAACAATCATACCAAAAATGAAATTTGTACTTTTAACTAACGGTACCTAGCTAGTGACGATATCTAACTAGTTAACACAACATTTTTAAACATAGGCTATAGGGATGTGCATCTTTCCCTTTCAAGAAGATTCGATTCATATATATTGTATATACTGAGCAAAAATATAAACACAACATGCAACAATTTCAAAGATTTTACTGAGTTACAGTTCTTATAAGGAAATCATTTGTTTGAAATAAATAAATTAGGCCCTAATCTATGGATTTCACATGACTAGGAATATGACTAGGAACATGTAACTTAAAGAAAGAAATGGGCCGTCACGGTATCTCTGTGCATTCAAATTGCCATTGATAAAATGCAATTGTGCTTGTTGTCCATAGCTCATACCATAACCATGGGGTACTCTGTTCACAATGTTGATATCAGCAAACCGCTCGATAGCACAACGCCATACACATGGTCTGCGTTTGTGAGGCCGGTTGAACGCACTGCTAAATTCTCTAAAACAACGTTGGAGGTGTCTTATGGTAGAGAAGTTAACATTCAATTATCTGGCAACAGCTCTGGTGGACATTCCTGCAAAACTGCACATTTTAGAGTGGCCATTCGTTGTCCCCAGCACAAGGTGCACCTATGTAATGATAATACTGTTTAATCAGCTTCTTGATATGCCAAACCTGTCAGGTGGATGGTTTATCTTTGTAAAGGAGAAACGCTCACTAACAGGGATGTATACAAATTTGAAACAAAATAAGCTTTTTGTGCTTATGGAACATTTCTGGGATATTTTATTTCAACATCCAACACTTTATATATTGCGTTTATATTTTGGTTCAGTGTAGATACAGTGCATTCGGAAAGCATTCAGACCCCTTTACTTTTTCCACATTTTGTTACAATACAGCCTTATTCTAAAATGGATTAAATTGTTTTTTTCCCTCGCATCAACCTACACACAATGCCCATTAATGACAAAGCAAAAGCAGCTTCTTCGAAATCGAAATACTGAAAAATCAGATTTACATACACTACAGGTCAAAAGTTTTAGAACACCTGCTCATTCAACGGTTTTTCTTAATGTTTACTATTTTCTATACTGTAGAATAATAGTGAAGACATCAAAACTATTAAATAACACATATGGAATCATGTAGTAACCAAACAACTGTTAGACAAATCAAAATATATGTTATATTTGAGATTCTTCAAATAGAAACCCTTTGCCTTGATGACACCATATGTGTTATTTCGTAGTTTTGATGTCTTCACTATTATTCTACAATATAGAGAATAGTAAAATAAAGAAAAACCCTTGAATGAATAGCTGTTCTAAACGTTTTGACCGGTAGTGTAAGTACTTTGTTGAAGCACCTTTGGCAGCGATTACAGCATAGAGTCTTCTTAGGTATGACGTTACAATTTATTTTTATTTAACCAGGAAAAGCCCATTGAGACCCAGAGTCTCTTTTTCAAGGGAGACCTGGCCAAGAAGGCAGCAACAATCAATACATTACAGAATTAAAATATACAACAATACAATTAAATTCAACAACATCATCCAGCCTCTCCCATCAATATTTTAAATTCATTAAGTGGCACTAACATATCTAGATTTAAGCACGGATTGTAGATTATTTGATGTGTCCGGTGCACAAGAAGAGAAGGCAGTCTTGCCTAATACTGTGAATGTCCTGGGGACTTTAAGTATCAACCACCTAGCAGACCGGGTATGGTAACTGCTGCTTATGAAGGAGACCAGAGAGGTAATGAGTGAGTTTACCCAAAAAGGCTTTGTAGATGAACACATACAAATGTATCTTTCTGCGCATATAATCTGAGGTCCAACCTACCATTTGGTACAATGGTGGGTGAGTGACTTTGCATTTGTAATAAAGCGCAAGGATGCATGATTAACAGAGTCCAGTCTCTGTAAGAAGGAGGCTGCATGCATATACAACGAGTCACCATTATCAAGGCACAAGGCGAGACCCAAATGCAGACACAGGAGGCAGATGGTTGGAGTCCTACAAATTTGTATTAATCCAAAGGGGTAGGCAAGAGAATGGTCGTGGTCAGGCAAAAAGGTCAAAACCATATCAGAGTCTAGGAGGTACAGAGTGGCAGACAGGCTTGTGGTCAAGGTAGGCAGAATGGTCAGGCAGGCGGGTACAAAGTCCAGAAACAGGCAAGGGTCAAAGCCGGCAGGACTAGAAAAAGGAGAATGCAAAAAGCAGGAGAATGGGAAAACCGCTGGTTGACTTGGAAACATACAAGACGAACTGGCACAGAGAGACTGGAAACACAGGGATAAATACACTGGGGAAAACCAGCGACAACTGGAGGAGGTGGAGGCAATAACAAGGACAGGTGAAACTGATCAGGGTGTGACAACCATAATCAATTAATCTTTCTAGCCATAAGCGAGAAGCAAGCCTTATTACGAAAATAAAAATCAAATTTTATTTAAGCTTTGTCACAAGATTATCCACGTAGACTTTAAAGGACAACTTGTCATCCAACCAAATATCACCATCTAGTGGCAATTTGGTAGCATTGCCACCAGCTGTGACAATGCTAACGTTCTCTGGCAGAGTTCTAGCTCTGGTAAAGGTCATGAATGTAGTGTTTTGTACATTCAAGACCAGTTTGAGACCATAAAAGCTTGCAGTGCCTGAAAAGCAGTCTGGCGATCTTCAACAGCCTGAACCAGAGAAGGAGCATATGAGTATATAACTGTATCATTTGCATATAGATTTAACTTTGCTACAAGCCTGGCACACCTGTATTTGGGAAGTTTCTCCCATTCTTCTCTGCAGATCCTCTCAAGTTCTTTCAGGTTGGGTGGGGAGCATTGCTGCACTCCTATTTTCAAGTCTCTCCAGAGATGTTTGATCGTGTTTAAATCCGGGCTCTGGCTGGGCCACTCAAGGACATTCAGAGACTTGTCCCGCAGCCACTCCTGTGTTGTCTTAGCTGTGTGCTTAGGGTCATTGTCCTGTTGGAAGGATCTCTCTGTACTTTGCTCCGTTGATCTTTCCCTTAACCCTGACTAGTCTCCAAGTCCCTGTTGCTGAAAAATATCCCCACACAATGATGCTGCCAACAACCATGCTTCACCGTAGGGATGGTGCCAAGTTTCCTACAGACGTGATGCTTGGCATACAGGTCAAAGAGTTCAATCTTGGTTTCATCAGACCAGAGAACCTTATTTCTCATGGTATGAGAGTATTTAGGTGGCTTTTGGCAAACTCCAAGCAGGCTGTCATGTGCCTTTTACTGAGGAGAGGCTTCCGTCTGGCCACTCTACCATGAAGGCCTGATTGGTGGAGTGCTGCAGAGATGGTTGTCCTTCTGAAAGGTTCTCCCATCTCCACAGAGGAACTCTGGAGTTCTGTCAGAGTGACCATTGGGTTCTTGGTCATCTCCCTGACCAAGGCCCTTCTCCCCCGATTGCTTAGTTCGGCCGGGCGGTCAGCTCTTGGAATAGTCTTGGCGGTTCCAAACTTCTTGATGTATTACTCAATGTTGAAATGTCTCTCGATGATGCCTGGGCCAATTCTACAGGAGAAGAGAAGAGAAGACAGGCGAGGAAAGGAAATGAAAGGAAAGGAAAGGAGAGGAGAGGAGAGTAAAGGAAAGGAGAGGAGAGGAGAGGAGAGGAGAGGAGAGGAGAGGAGAGGAGAGGAGAGGAGAGGAGTAGCTATAGCTGTAGCAGGAGCTGCATTACCAAGACAATGAAAAAAAACTGACTTTGACCTGACTTTCATATTTGGAGCTGATCCTTTGTCTGGTGGGAAGTCTGAGTGGAGCTGAGCTGGCCTTGGAACAGAGAGAAGCTTTAAGCTTGCTAACTAGAATTCCACTCCTATAAAATCTCTGTTTCATTTCATGAGAGGGATGAGAGAATGGCTTGAAAGGGCAGTTGTCTTTATCTCTGGTGATACTATTAGTGTGGTAGTAATTGATGCCAAACGTCTGTGTGAAGTTCAGCCAGTGCCACAGGATGATCGTCTAACACAATGAGTTAAATAACTGTAACATAATTGAACGATTCACAACAATAATCTATTATTCTAGATCCAGGGGAAAGTTAAGAGAGTTACAAAGTGGAGAGAATGTACGTAGTCCTACAGATCTGATGACCTGTTAAATTGAGACACACAATAGTCACATGTCCCTTTAAAAGCAGGAGGTGGCGGTGACGTCAGCACTAGCGCAGCCATATCAGTCTGGGAGAAAACACTTGCTCAGCATGGCCCAAAATGGACTTAATGGGTTTGAGACAGCTACTAACCTCAACCCAACCTGGTCTCATACAGACAGTCCTAAAGCAGTCAGTATGCCCTAAGAAGAAAGAGTGTTACGAGGCTGTCGTGCTCTTGCCTCCTTCCCAAAACACTTAGTCATCTCTGTCCTACACCGAGGTCGTCTGTCTGCATACTTTAAGTCTGGTATGACTTTGCCCTTTATAACATATGATTTGTGCAGAATTACATTTTCAACTAAATCACATCACATCTCTTGGCATATTGAGGGTTTATGTCTCTCCACTATAAAAATAGAATGATATATAGAATAGAATAACTTTATATTTCCCAGAGGAAACTTCAGGAGTGAGAGGTCATGATCTGGATTAGTTTGATTGGATGTTGATGCCAGGTTAGAGTCTGGGTTAGTTGCTGGCATGACGTCAGGAGACAGCCGTCATGTTCGGGAGGACAGGGATGCTGGTGGGGGCTGGGTGGGAGGGGGACTTGGGCAGCAATCAGCACTACAGGCCCCTCTTTCATGGGCGGAAGTCCCAACCAAGGGGAGAGTTCACACCAGTACGCCACCACCTCTCCTGAACTCAAAGAGGAGCAGAAATATTTCACATGTCTGCCTTGGCCCAAGACCGTTTTACCGCTTAGCCTTTCAGGTCTCTCCCCTTACCCTTTCTTCCGTCCCTCCTTCTTCCTCCCCCGTTCCCCCATCACATCTCCACCGGCACCATCACCATCATCAGGTGTGGGATTGTGAAGACCAGGACACCGTTAAGGCACTCTGAACACCGTTGAGTTATATGTTGACACGGTCAGTCTGTTTAAGAGAGGTGTGGCACCTGTCACGAACAACAGATTGGATCACGACAGTCCCCTTTCAAATGAAATCCAGCCGAGGAAGAGAGGCTCAGAGCTATCCAAGGACAATGGGGGAAACCACAAATCATCGGGTTTCATACAGGGGCGCAAATGCAATCAGTAGGGAACAGCAAGGCCAGATAGGGCAGCAGAATGATTCCTGAAAAACTAAGGAAGAGGAGATAAAATATAGAGAGAAACATCCCAATGTGTTTTTTGCTGTAGAGCAGTTATGGCTTTGCCATGTGTGGATTTCATGGTGGTTCACATAGCTGTTTGGATGATCCAGTGAGGCACTGCATGCCTCTCTAGAAGACAAAGCCCATATGAG
Organism: Oncorhynchus mykiss; assembly: GCF_057628025.1. Lineage (NCBI taxonomy): Eukaryota > Metazoa > Chordata > Actinopteri > Salmoniformes > Salmonidae > Oncorhynchus > Oncorhynchus mykiss. Next base: position 86,405,071 of record NC_143026.1, read on the forward strand.
GACAAAACCCTGGTTGATTTATTCTGTTCTCTTCTCACTACCTGTAAGTGAAACTGCAGTCTGGCCTGTTGCTTAGTGAGGCCCAAGTGTGTCCACTCTAAACTTCAAACAGCCAGCAATGAAAAGTAGACATATTTACTCCTTGAGAGGAAACGCAAAACATTGTGTTCTGCTGAAGGTTGACAACAATTTTCTGAGCAGTTGTTTGTAGACTCCACGAGGGAAAACATACATTTAGTGCAGCTTCAGGAGAGGCCCTGCTTCACACTCTGCCTGGTTTCCACCACATCATCCAGGAGGAGAAAAAAAGGGAGAAAACATACTTCATACTCAGCATCTTTGGAAAAAAATTCAACAGTGAAACATAAGTTTATTTTTGACCATGCCATGTTGTTATATATAATGTAGGTTACGATGGTCAGAGGAAATGCGGAAGAATAATAACCCATAACTCTTCAGCTTTATGTATCATTAAGAGTTACACAAATATTTTTTAAGAGTTATTAGGGAATTAAAATTACAGAAGCAATAACTATTATGGTAACAATGCCAGGTAATATACTGTAAGGAATCCCTCTGTAACTGCAGGTAAAAGCCTGGCCTTTGAGCTAATTGCTGGAGGGTGATATGTTCTAAATTCTAGCTGCCTATTAAATCAGAGGTTGACCCCTCTCTGAGGATAGGGGTTACCATAAAACAGCACTTAGACAGCATTAATGCCCTAAGTGACATTCCTGAGGCTGATGGCTATAGTACAGCTTATCCTTGGTTCACTCAGGCCTTGCAAGTTGGCTTACGTTTTGACCAGGGCCTAGGCACTCGGAGGCAGCTGGAGAGAGAACACAGATAAGGATGAACATAGTGTCTTGTCTTTGGCAGATTGTTCCGAACCTCTCAGAGGAACGTGTCTGTCTCCCCATATGAATATGTCTGTCTATTGTTTGCCCTAATCCTATTGTTTGCCCTAATATATAAGTTGTTTGCCCTAATCCTACAGGGGGCAGAGACAGGCACCTTTTGTCCCTTGTCTGTTACGACAGCTATAAGCCCCCTGGTCACTGTGTCCATCAAGGCAGCTGTCCTGGCTGCATGGCTGGTGTCAGCAACAGAGGCTAAAATAGGAAATAGCCCAGCTCTCCTTCCCATGGCTCTGCCACCTGTCCTGTCGGCTGGAACACGGGTTAAAGAGTCAGACTCCATCCCTAGCAACACAATACATCCACACAGACACACCACAATTACCTCATGTGTGGTGGGTCCTGTGTTGGGTGAACACTCTGAGTGAAGTATGCTCTCTGAGCCTGGTGTAGATGTCAGTCAAACAGACTTATGTCTCTCGGAGGCAAAACCCTGACCCAGTCTGGGGGAGAGGGGAGGCTGTGGGGGAACACCTACAGTTGAAGTCGGAAGTTTACATACACCTTAACCAAATACATTTAAACTCTGTTTTTCACAATTCCTGATATGTAATCCTAGTAAAAAAAATCCTTGATTTAGGTCAGTTAGGATTACCACTTTATTTTAAGAATGTGAAATGTCAGAATAATAGTAGAGAAAATGATTTATTTCAGATTTTATTTCTTTCATCACATTCCCAGTGGGTCAGAAGTTTACATACACGTATTTGGCAGCATTGCCTTTAAATTGTTTAACCTGTGTCAAACGTTTCGAGTAGCCTTCCACAAGCTTCCCACAATAAATACATTTTGGCCCATTCCTCCTGACAGAGCAGGTGTAACTGAGTCTGGTTTGTTGGCCTCCTTGCTCGCACACGCTTTTTCAGTTCTGCCCACACATTTTCTATAGGATTGAGGTCAGGGCTTTGTGATGGCCACTCCAATACCTTGACTTTGCTGTCCTTAAGCCATTTTGCCACATCTTTGGAAGTATGCTTGGGGTCATTGTCCATTTGGAAGACTCATTTGCGACCAAGCTTTAACTGATGTCTTGAGATGTTGCTTCAATATATCCACATAATTTTCCTTCCTCATGATGAACTGTATTTTGTGAAGTGCACCAGTCCCTCCTGCAGCAAAGCACCCCCACATCATGATGCTGCCACGGTTGGGATTGTGTTCTTCAGATGGCAAGCCTCCTCCTTTTTCCTCCGAACATAACGATGGTCATTATGGCCAAACAGTTCTATTTTGGTTCATCAGACCAGAGGACATTTCTCCAAAAAGTACGATCTTTGTCCCCATGTGCAGTTGCAAACCATAGTCTGTCTTTTTGAGCAGTGGCTTCTTCCTTGCTGAGCGACCTTTCAGGTTATGTCAAAATAGGACTAATTTTACTGTGGATACCTTTGTACCTGTTTCCTCCAGCATCTTCACAAGGTCCTTTGCTGTTGTTCTGGGATTGATTTGCACTTTTCGTACCGAGGTACATTTATCTCTAGGAGACAGAATGTCTCCTTCCTGAGTGGTATGATGGCTGCGTGGTCCCATGGTGTTTATACTTGCGTACTATTGTTTGTACAGATGAACGTGTTACCTTCAGGCGTTTGGAAATTGCTCCCAAGGATGAACCAGACTTTTTTTCTGAGCTCTTGGCTGATTTCTTTTCATTTTCCCATGATGTCAAGCAAAGAGGCACTGAGTTTGAAGGTAGGCCTTGAAATACATCCACAGGTACACCTCCAGTTGACTCAAATGATGTCAATTAGCCTATCAGAAGTTTCTAAAGCCATGACATCATTTACTGGAATTTTCCAAGCTGTTTAAAGGCACAGTCAACTTAGTGTATGTAAGCTTCTGACCCACTGGAATTGTGATTCAGTGAATTATAAGTGAAATAATCTGTCTGTAAACAATTGTTGGAAAAATTACTTGTGTCATGCACAAAGTAGATGTCCTATCCGACTTGTTTGTTAACAAGAAATTTGTGGAGTGGTTGAAAGCAAGTTTTTATGACTCCAAACTTCCGACTTCTACTGTAGGTGTGTAACAGTTTGGGTCTAGAGTGTCTCCCCCTTTGAAGAGGGGGATGACCGTGGCAGCTTTCCAATCTTTAGGGATGATCCGAAAGAGAGGTTGAATAGGCTAAATAATAGGGGTTGCAACAATTGTGGTGGATCATTTTAGAAGGAGAGGGTCCAGATTGTCTAGCCCAGCTGATTTGTAGCGGTCCAGATTTTGCAGCTCTTTCAGAACATCAGCTACCTGGATTTGGGTGAAGGAGAAGTGGGTGAGGCTTGGGCACATGTTTAGCAATAACATCTGCTAACCATGTGTATGTGACCAATACAATTTGATTTGATTTGAAGTAAAGTATCTTCGAAAGCGAATTTAAGTAGGACCATACTGTTACTCTGCTCAAACCATTTTATTACGCTACTGTCATCACCCCACTGGGAAACTATGGATACTGCTGGCTAGACTATCTTCAAAGAGGCATCTTCAAGAGTGCATGGAAGGAACATCAACTCTGTAGTTCTGTCAAGTCACAGGACACTGGACAGCTACGAAGAAGGACAACAGTACAAGACTTGTTGGAACCATTTCACAAAATCAGAGCCTTACAAGAGTACCAACCCCCTTTCCAAGGCTGCCCCATTCACCAAGAGATCCCAGCGAACCCGGGCATTTCACGTGAATACATTCAAGATTTCTTGCTCAAAGTGGGCGGCGGTTTGTGTGCAAAGTATATGGTTATTGTAAGTCAGGGTAGTTTCTGAATGTGGCAATGTTAAGTGTCTCTATCCCTCTCTCTCCCTCTCCATCTCTTCTTTAACCTCTCTGGGATATGTGGGACGCTAACATCGCTAGCGTCCCACCTGGCCAAAAGCCGAGGAAAATGCAGAGCGCCAAATTCAAATAAATTACTATAAAAATCTAACTTTCATGAAATCACACATGCAAGATAGCAAATTAAAGCTACACTTGTTGTGAATTCAGCCAACATGTCAGATTTCAAAAAGGCTTTTCGGCGAAAGCAAACAATGCTATTATCTGCGGATAGCACTTCCGTAAAAAAAGAGAGACAAGCATATTTCAACACTGCAGGTGCGACACAAAATGCAGAAATAAATATATAATTCATGCCTTACCTTTGACGAGCTTCTTTTGTTGGATCTCCAATATGTCCCATAAACATCACAAATGGTCCTTTTGTTTGATTAATTCATTTATTTGACGCCTTTGATCCAGAAAAACACCGGTTCCAACGTGCGCAACGTGACTACAAAATTTCTCAAAAGTTACCTGTAAACTTTGCCAAAACATTTCAAACTACTTTTGTAATACAACTTTAGGTATTTTTTTTATGTAAATAATTGATAAAATTGAAGACGGGATGATCTGTGTTCAATACAGGAGGAAAACAAACTGTAGCTAGCTTTCTGGTCACGCGCCATTATCTAACAGTACACTACAAGTGACCCTTGTTTTGAACAGGGCTACTTCTTCATTACTACACAAAGGAAAAACCTCAACCAATTTCATTCGGAAATTACTGCCCCCTGTCACCAAGAAGCATCCATGTTGTTGTCATTCAGCGTATTACGTCTAAAATCAATAACCGGTGTAGAGTGTGTGTTTATCCTATGTTCCCATTTAATTAGCTAGTAAATAAATAATTAAACCAATTTGTGTAGTACTGTATTATAAGTAAGGCTTGGGTTTTTGCATATGCAAAGAGGTTATGACTGTTCAGAATGGTGATATGATACGAGGTCAGATTTAATAATTTGACAGTTTATAGATGCGAAAGGTAAAGACCTTTCAGAGTTTAATTTGGGAGATGGTAACTCTTTAAAGAACCGCTCTCGTGGTGCCTCAGATCCTAATAAGTTAATTGTTACATGATTAGTTTATTTCGATAAATAACAGTCTTCAGATGAATGTTAAAGTCAAATCACAACACTGTCCATTATATTTGTTGGAACAAGTAGCCTACAGTCCAGATGTAACAAGGGGACTGGGGAATGTTTAGCCTACAGTCCAGATACAATGAGGGTACTGGGGAGCGTGTAGCCTACAGTCCAGATATAACAAGGGGACTGGGGAGCGTGTAGCCTACAGTCAAGATATAACGAGAGGACTGGGGAGCGTGTAGCCTACAGTCCAGATATAATGAGGGGACTGGGGAGCGTGTAGCCTACAGTCCAGATATAATGAGGGGACCGGGGAGCGTGTAGCCTACAGTCCAGATATAACGAGGGGACTGGGGAGCGTGCTGGATACAGTCAAGATATAACGAGGGGACTGGGGAGCATGTAAACCTATAGTCGAGATATAACGAGGGGACTGGGGAGCATGTAGCCTACAGTCAAGATATAACAAGGGGACTGGGGAGCGTGTAGCCTACAGTCCAGATATAACGAGGGGACTGGGGAGCGTGTAACCTACAGTCCAGATATAATGAGGGGACTGGGGAGCGTGTAGGCTACAGTCCAGATATAATGAGGGGACTGGGGAGCGTGTAGCCTATAGTCCAGATTTAACGAGGGGACTGGGGAGCGTGTAGCCTATAGTCCAGATATAACGAGGGGACTGGGGAGCGTGTAGCCTACAGTCCAGATATAATGAGGGGACTGGGGAGCGTGTAGCCTACAGTCAAGATATAACGAGGGGACTGGGGAGCGTGTAGCCTACAGTCAAGATATAACGAGGGGACTGGGGAGCGTGTAGCCTACAGTCCAGATATAACGAGGGGACTGGGGAGCGTGTAGCCTACAGTCAAGATATAATGAGGGGACTGGGGAGCGTGTAGCCTATAGTCCAGATTTAACGAGGGGACTGGGGAGCGTGTAGCCTATAGTCCAGATATAACGAGGGGACTGGGGAACGTGTAGCCTACAGTCCAGATATAATGAGGGGACTGGGGAGCGTGTAGCCTACAGTCCAGATATAACGAGGGGACTGGGGAGCATGTAGCCTACAGTCCAGATATAACGAGGGGACTGGGGAGCGTGTAGCCTACAGTCCAGATATAACGAGGGGACTGGGGAGCATGTAGCCTACAGTCAAGATATAACGAGGGGACTGGGGAGTGTGTAGCCTACAGTCCGGATATAATGAGGGGACTGGGGAGCGTGTAGCCTACAGTCCAGATATAACGAGGGGACTGGGGAGCGTGTAGCCTACAGACACGATATAATGAGGGGACTGGGGAGCATGTAACCTACAGTCCAGATATAATGAGGGGACTTGGGAGCGTGTAGCCTACAGTCCAGATATAATGAGGGGACTGGGGAGCGTGTAAGCTACAGTCCAGATATAATGTGGGGACTGGGGAGCGTGTAGCCTACAGTCAAGATATAATGAGGGGACTGGGGAGCGTGTAGCCTACAGTCCAGATATAACGAGGGGACTGGGGAGCGTGTAGCCTACAGTCTGGATATAATGAGGGGACTGGGGAGCGTGTAGCCTACAGTCCAGATATAACGAGGGGACTGGGGAGCGTGTAACCTACAGTCCAGATATAATGAGGGGACTGGGGAGCGTGCAGGCTACAGTCCAGATATAATGAGGGGACTGGGGAGCGTGTAGCCTATAGTCCAGATTTAACGAGGGGACTGGGGAGCGTGTAGCCTATAGTCCAGATATAACGAGGGGACTGGGGAGCGTGTAGCCTACAGTCCAGATATAATGAGGGGACTGGGGAGCGTGTAGCCTACAGTCAAGATATAACGAGGGGACTGGGGAGCGTGTAGCCTACAGTCAAGATATAACGAGGGGACTGGGGAGCGTGTAGGCTACAGTCCAGATATAATGAGGGGACTGGGGAGCGTGTAGCCTATAGTCCAGATTTAACGAGGGGACTGAGGAGCGTGTAGCCTATAGTCCAGATATAATGAGGGGACTGGGGAGCGTGTAGCCTACAGTCCAGATATAATGAGGGGACCGGGGAGCGTGTAGCCTACAGTCCAGATATAAGGAGGGAACTTGGGAGCGTGTATCCTACAGTCAAGATATAACGAGGGGACTGGGGAGCGTGTAGCCTACAGTCCAGATATAAGGAGGGAACTTGGGAGCGTGTATCCTACAGTCAAGATATAACGAGGGGACTGGGGAGCGTGTAGCCTACAGTCCAGATATAATGAGGGGACTGGGGAGCGTGTAGCCTACAGTCCAGATATAATGAGGGGACTGGGGAGCGTGTAGCCTACAGTCCAGATATAATGAGGGGACTGGGGAGCGTGTAGCCTACAGTCTGGATATAAGGAGGGGACTGGAGAGCATGTAGCCTACAGTCCAGATATAACAAGGGGACTGGGGAGCGTGTAGCCTATAGTCCAGATTTAACGAGGGGACTGGGGAGCGTGTAGCCTATAGTCCAGATATAACGAGGGGACTGGGGAGCGTGTAGCCTACAGTCCAGATATAATGAGGGGACTGGGGAGCGTGTAGCCTACAGTCAAGATATAACGAGGGGACTGGGGAGCGTGTAGCCTACAGTCCAGATATAACGAGGGGACTGGGGAGCGTGTAGCCTACAGTCAAGATATAACGAGGGGACTGGGGAGCGTGTAGGCTACAGTCCAGATATAATGAGGGGACTGGGGAGCGTGTAGCCTATAGTCCAGATTTAACGAGGGGACTGGGGAGCGTGTAGCCTATAGTCCAGATATAACGAGGGGACTGGGGAGCGTGTAGCCTACAGTCCAGATATAATGAGGGGACTGGGGAGCGTGTAGCCTACAGTCCAGATATAACGAGGGGACTGGGGAGCGTGTAGCCTACAGTCCGGATATAACGAGGGGACTGGGGAGCGTGTAGCCTACAGTCCAGATATAACGAGGGGACTGGGGAGCGTGTAGCCTACAGTCAAGATATAATGAGGGGACTGGGGAGCGTGTAGCCTACAGTCCAGATATAACGAGGGGACTGGGGAGCGTGTAGCCTACAGTCCAGATATAACGAGGGGACTGGGGAGCGTGTAGCCTACAGCCCAGATATAACAAGGGGACTGGGGAGCGTGTAGCCTACAGTCCAGATATAACGAGGGGACTGGGGAGCGTGTAGCCTACAGTCCAGATATAACAAGGGGACTGGGGAGCGTGTAGCCTACAGTCCAGATATAACGAGGGGACTGGGGAGCATGTAGCCTACAGTCAAGATATAATGAGGGGACTGGGGAGCGTGTAGCCTACAGTCCGGATATAATGAGGGGACTGGGGAGCGTGTAGCCTACAGTCCAGATATAATGAGGGGACTGGGGAGCGTGTAGCCTACAGTCAAGATATAACGAGGGGACTGGGGAGCGTGTAGCCTACAGTCCAGATATAACAAGGGGACTGGGGAGCGTGTAGCCTACAGTCAAGATATAACGAGAGGACTGGGGAGCGTGTAGCCTACAGTCCAGATATAATGAGGGGACTGGGGAGCGTGTAGCCTACAGTCCAGATATAATGAGGGGACCGGGGAGCGTGTAGCCTACAGTCAAGATATAACGAGGGGACTGGGGAGCGTGCTGGATACAGTCAAGATATAACGAGGGGACTGGGGAGCATGTAAACCTATAGTCGAGATATAACGAGGGGACTGGGGAGCATGTAGCCTACAGTCAAGATATAACAAGGGGACTGGGGAGCGTGTAGCCTACAGTCCAGATATAACGAGGGGACTGGGGAGCGTGTAACCTACAGTCCAGATATAATGAGGGGACTGGGGAGCGTGTAGGCTACAGTCCAGATATAATGAGGGGACTGGGGAGCGTGTAGCCTATAGTCCAGATTTAACGAGGGGACTGGGGAGCGTGTAGCCTATAGTCCAGATATAACGAGGGGACTGGGGAGCGTGTAGCCTACAGTCCAGATATAATGAGGGGACTGGGGAGCGTGTAGCCTACAGTCAAGATATAACGAGGGGACTGGGGAGCGTGTAGCCTACAGTCCAGATATAACGAGGGGACTGGGGAGCGTGTAGCCTACAGTCAAGATATAATGAGGGGACTGGGGAGCGTGTAGCCTATAGTCCAGATTTAACGAGGGGACTGGGGAGCGTGTAGCCTATAGTCCAGATATAACGAGGGGACTGGGGAACGTGTAGCCTACAGTCCAGATATAATGAGGGGACTGGGGAGCGTGTAGCCTACAGTCCAGATATAACGAGGGGACTGGGGAGCATGTAGCCTACAGTCCAGATATAACGAGGGGACTGGGGAGCGTGTAGCCTACAGTCCAGATATAACGAGGGGACTGGGGAGCATGTAGCCTACAGTCAAGATATAACGAGGGGACTGGGGAGTGTGTAGCCTACAGTCCGGATATAATGAGGGGACTGGGGAGCGTGTAGCCTACAGTCCAGATATAACGAGGGGACTGGGGAGCGTGTAGCCTACAGACACGATATAATGAGGGGACTGGGGAGCATGTAACCTACAGTCCAGATATAATGAGGGGACTTGGGAGCGTGTAGCCTACAGTCCAGATATAATGAGGGGACTGGGGAGCGTGTAAGCTACAGTCCAGATATAATGTGGGGACTGGGGAGCGTGTAGCCTACAGTCAAGATATAATGAGGGGACTGGGGAGCGTGTAGCCTACAGTCCAGATATAACGAGGGGACTGGGGAGCGTGTAGCCTACAGTCTGGATATAATGAGGGGACTGGGGAGCGTGTAGCCTACAGTCCAGATATAACGAGGGGACTGGGGAGCGTGTAACCTACAGTCCAGATATAATGAGGGGACTGGGGAGCGTGCAGGCTACAGTCCAGATATAATGAGGGGACTGGGGAGCGTGTAGCCTATAGTCCAGATTTAACGAGGGGACTGGGGAGCGTGTAGCCTATAGTCCAGATATAACGAGGGGACTGGGGAGCGTGTAGCCTACAGTCCAGATATAATGAGGGGACTGGGGAGCGTGTAGCCTACAGTCAAGATATAACGAGGGGACTGGGGAGCGTGTAGCCTACAGTCAAGATATAACGAGGGGACTGGGGAGCGTGTAGGCTACAGTCCAGATATAATGAGGGGACTGGGGAGCGTGTAGCCTATAGTCCAGATTTAACGAGGGGACTGAGGAGCGTGTAGCCTATAGTCCAGATATAATGAGGGGACTGGGGAGCGTGTAGCCTACAGTCCAGATATAATGAGGGGACCGGGGAGCGTGTAGCCTACAGTCCAGATATAAGGAGGGAACTTGGGAGCGTGTATCCTACAGTCAAGATATAACGAGGGGACTGGGGAGCGTGTAGCCTACAGTCCAGATATAAGGAGGGAACTTGGGAGCGTGTATCCTACAGTCAAGATATAACGAGGGGACTGGGGAGCGTGTAGCCTACAGTCCAGATATAATGAGGGGACTGGGGAGCGTGTAGCCTACAGTCCAGATATAATGAGGGGACTGGGGAGCGTGTAGCCTACAGTCCAGATATAATGAGGGGACTGGGGAGCGTGTAGCCTACAGTCTGGATATAAGGAGGGGACTGGAGAGCATGTAGCCTACAGTCCAGATATAACAAGGGGACTGGGGAGCGTGTAGCCTATAGTCCAGATTTAACGAGGGGACTGGGGAGCGTGTAGCCTATAGTCCAGATATAACGAGGGGACTGGGGAGCGTGTAGCCTACAGTCCAGATATAATGAGGGGACTGGGGAGCGTGTAGCCTAGAGTCAAGATATAACGAGGGGACTGGGGAGCGTGTAGCCTACAGTCCAGATATAACGAGGGGACTGGGGAGCGTGTAGCCTACAGTCAAGATATAACGAGGGGACTGGGGAGCGTGTAGGCTACAGTCCAGATATAATGAGGGGACTGGGGAGCGTGTAGCCTATAGTCCAGATTTAACGAGGGGACTGGGGAGCGTGTAGCCTATAGTCCAGATATAACGAGGGGACTGGGGAGCGTGTAGCCTACAGTCCAGATATAATGAGGGGACTGGGGAGCGTGTAGCCTACAGTCCAGATATAACGAGGGGACTGGGGAGCGTGTAGCCTACAGTCCGGATATAACGAGGGGACTGGGGAGCGTGTAGCCTACAGTCCAGATATAACGAGGGGACTGGGGAGCGTGTAGCCTACAGTCAAGATATAATGAGGGGACTGGGGAGCGTGTAGCCTACAGTCCAGATATAACGAGGGGACTGGGGAGCGTGTAGCCTACAGTCCAGATATAACGAGGGAACTGGGGAGCGTGTAGCCTACAGCCCAGATATAACAAGGGGACTGGGGAGCGTGTAGCCTACAGTCCAGATATAACGAGGGGACTGGGGAGCGTGTAGCCTACAGTCCAGATATAACAAGGGGACTGGGGAGCGTGTAGCCTACAGTCCAGATATAACGAGGGGACTGGGGAGCATGTAGCCTACAGTCAAGATATAATGAGGGGACTGGGGAGCGTGTAGCCTACAGTCCGGATATAATGAGGGGACTGGGGAGCGTGTAGCCTACAGTCCAGATATAATGAGGGGACTGGGGAGCGTGTAGCCTACAGTCAAGATATAACGAGGGGACTGGGGAGCGTGTAGCCTACAGTCCGGATATAATGAGGGGACTGGGGAGCGTGTAGCCTACAGCCCAGATATAACAAGGGGACTGGGGAGCGTGTAGCCTACAGTCCAGATATAACGAGGGGACTGGGGAGCGTGTAGCCTACAGTCCAGATATAACAAGGGGACTGGGGAGCGTGTAGCCTACAGTCCAGATATAACGAGGGGACTGGGGAGCGTGTAGCCTACAGTCCGGATATAACGAGGGGACTGGGGAGCGTGTAGCCTACAGTCCAGATATAACGAGGGGACTGGGGAGCGTGTAGCCTACAGTCAAGATATAATGAGGGGACTGGGGAGCGTGTAGCCTACAGTCCAGATATAACGAGGGGACTGGGGAGCGTGTAGCCTACAGTCCAGATATAACGAGGGGACTGGGGAGCGTGTAGCCTACAGCCCAGATATAACAAGGGGACTGGGGAGCGTGTAGCCTACAGTCCAGATATAACGAGGGGACTGGGGAGCGTGTAGCCTACAGTCCAGATATAACAAGGGGACTGGGGAGCGTGTAGCCTACAGTCCAGATATAACGAGGGGACTGGGGAGCATGTAGCCTACAGTCAAGATATAATGAGGGGACTGGGGAGCGTGTAGCCTACAGTCCGGATATAATGAGGGGACTGGGGAGCGTGTAGCCTACAGTCCAGATATAATGAGGGGACTGGGGAGCGTGTAGCCTACAGTCAAGATATAACGAGGGGACTGGGGAGCGTGTAGCCTACAGTCCGGATATAATGAGGGGACTGGGGAGCGTGTAGCCTACAGCCCAGATATAACAAGGGGACTGGGGAGCGTGTAGCCTACAGTCCAGATATAACGAGGGGACTGGGGAGCGTGTAGCCTACAGTCCAGATATAACAAGGGGACTGGGGAGCGTGTAGCCTACAGTCCAGATATAACGAGGGGACTGGGGAGCATGTAGCCTACAGTCAAGATATAACGAGGGGACTGGGGAGCGTGTAGCCTACAGTCCGGATATAATGAGGGGACTGGGGAGCGTGTAGCCTACAGTCCAGATATAATGATTGGACTGGGGAGCGTGTAGCCTACAGACACGATATAATGAGGGGACTGGGGAGCATGTACCTACAGTCCAGATATAATGAGGGGACTGGGGAGCGTGTAGCCTACAGTGCAGATATAATGAGGGGACTGGGGAGCGTGTAGCCTACAGTCCAGATATAACGAGGGGACTGGGGAGCGTGTAGCCTACAGTCTGGATATAATGAGGGGACTGGGGAGCGTGTAGCCTACAGTCAAGATATAATGAGGGGACTGGGGAGCGTGTAGCCTACAGTCCAGATATAATGAGGGGACTGGGGAGCGTGTAGCCTACAGTCCAGATATAATGAGGGGACTGGGGAGCGTGTAGCCTACAGTCCAGATATAATGAGGGAACTGGGGAGTATGTAGCCTACAGTCCAGATATAACGAGGGGACTGGGGAGCGTGTAGCCTACAGTCCAGATATAATGAGGGGACTGGGGAGCGTGTAGCCTACAGTCCAGATATAATGAGGGGACTGGGGAGCGTGTAGCCTACAGTCCAGATATAATGAGGGGACTGGGGAGTATGTAGCCTACAGTCCAGATATAATGAGGGGACTGGGGAGCGTGTAGCCTACAGTCCAGATATAATGAGGGGACCGGGGAGCGTGTAGCCTACAGTCCAGATATAAGGAGGAAACTTGGGAGCGTGTATCCTACAGTCAACATATAACGAGGGGACTGGGGAGCGTGTAGCCTACAGTCCAGATATAAGGAGGGAACTTGGGAGCGTGTATCCTACAGTCAAGATATAACGAGGGGACTGGGGAGCGTGTAGCCTACAGTCCAGATATAATGAGGGGACTGGGGAGCGTGTAGCCTACAGTCCAGATATAATGAGGGGACTGGGGAGCGTGTAGCCTACAGTCAAGATATAACGAGGGGACTGGGGAGCGTGTAGCATACAGTCCGGATATAATGAGGGGACTGGGGAGCGTGTAGCCTACAGTCCGGATATAATGAGGGGACTGGGGAGCGTGTAGCCTACAGCCCAGATATAACAAGGGGACTGGGGAGCGTGTAGCCTACAGTCCAGATATAACGAGGGGACTGGGGAGCGTGTAGCCTACAGTCCAGATATAACAAGGGGACTGGGGAGCGTGTAGCCTACAGTCCAGATATAACGAGGGGACTGGGGAGCATGTAGCCTACAGTCAAGATATAACGAGGGGACTGGGGAGCGTGTAGCCTACAGTCCGGATATAATGAGGGGACTGGGGAGCGTGTAGCCTACAGTCCAGATATAATGAGGGGACTGGGGAGCATGTAACCTACAGTCCAGATATAATGAGGGGACTGGGGAGCGTGTAGCCTACAGTCCAGATATAATGAGGGGACTGGGGAGCGTGTAGCCTACAGTCCAGATATAATGAGGGGACTGGGGGGCGTGTAGCCTACAGTCAAGATATAATGAGGGGACTGGGGAGCGTGTAGCCTACAGTCCAGATATAACGAGGGGACTGGGGAGCGTGTAGCCTACAGTCTGGATATAAGGAGGGGACTGGGGAGCGTGTAGCCTACAGTCCAGATATAATGAGGGGACTGGGGAGCGTGTAGCCTACAGTCAAGATATAATGAGGGGACTGGGGAGCGTGTAGCCTACAGTCCAGATATAAGGAGGGGACTGGGGAGCGTGTAGCCTACAGTCCAGATATAATGAGGGGACTGGGGAGCGTGTAGCCTACAGTCCAGATATAATGAGGGGACTGGGGAGCGTGTAGCCTACAGTCCAGATATAATGAGGGAACTGGGGAGTATGTAGCCTACAGTCCAGATATAACGAGGGGACTGGGGAGCGTGTAGCCTACAGTCCAGATATAATGAGGGGACTGGGGAGCATGTAGCCTACACTCCAGATATAATGAGGGGACTGGGGAGCGTGTAGCCTACAGTCCAGATATAATGAGGGGACTGGGGAGTATGTAGCCTACAGTCCAGATATAACGAGGGGACTGGGGAGCGTGTAGCCTACAGTCCAGATATAATGAGGGGACTGGGGAGCGTGTAGCCTACAGTCCAGATATAATGAGGGGACCGGGGAGCGTGTAGCCTACAGTCCAGATATAAGGAGGGAACTTGGGAGCGTGTATCCTACAGTCAAGATATAATGAGGGGACTGGGGAGCGTGTAGCCTACAGTCCAGATATAAGGAGGGAACTTGGGAGCGTGTATCCTACAGTCAAGATATAACGAGGGGACTGGGGAGCGTGTAGCCTACAGTCCAGATATAATGAGGGGACTGGGGAGCGTGTAGCCTACAGTCCAGATATAATGAGGGGACTGGGGAGCGTGTAGCCTACAGTCCAGATATAATGAGGGGACTGGGGAGCGTGTAGCCTACAGTCCAGATATAATGAGGGGACTGGGGAGCGTGTAGCCTACAGTCTGGATATAAGGAGGGGACTGGGGAGTATGTAGCCTACAGTCTGGATATAAGGAGGGAACTGGGGAGTGTGTAGCCTACAGTCCAGATATAATGAGGGGACTGGGGAGCGTGTAGCCTACAGTCCAGATATAATGAGGGTACTGGGGAGCGTGTAGCCTACAGTCCAGATATAATGAGGGGACTGGGGAGCGTGTAGCCTACAGTCCAGATATAATGAGGGGACTGGGGAGCGTGTAGCCTACAGTCCAGATATAATGAGGGGACTGGGGAGTATGTAGCCTACAGTCCAGATATAAGGAGGGGACTGGGGAGTATGTAGCCTACAGTCCAGATATAATGAGGGGACTGGGGAGCGTGTAGCCTACAGTCCAGATATAATGAGGGGACTGGGGAGTATGTAGCCTACAGTCCAGATATAAGGAGGGGACTGGGGAGTATGTAGCCTACAGTCCAGATATAATGAGGGGACTGGGGAGCGTGTAGCCTACAGTCCAGATATAATGAGGGGACTGGGGAGCGTGTAGCCTACAGTCCAGATATAATGAGGGGACTGGGGAGCGTGTAGCCTACAGTCCAGATATAATGAGGGGACTGGGGAGCGTGTAGCCTACAGTCCAGATATAATGAGGGGACTGGGGAGCGTGTAGCCTACAGTCCAGATATAATGAGGGTACTGGGGAGCGTGTAGCCTACAGTCCAGATATAATGAGGGTACTGGGGAGCGTGTAGCCTACAGTCCAGATATAATGAGGGGACTGGGGAGCGTGTAGCCTACAGTCCAGATATAAGGAGGGGACTGGGGAGTATGTAGCCTACAGTCTGGATATAAGGAGGGGACTGGGGAGCGTGTAGCCTACAGTCTGGATATAAGGAGGGGACTGGGGAGCGTGTAGCCTACAGTCCAGATATAATGAGGGGACTGGGGAGCGTGTAGCCTACAGTCTAGATATAATGAGGGAACTGGGGAGTATGTAGCCTACAGTCTGGATATAAGGAGGGGAGTGGGGAGTATGTAGCCTACAGTCCAGATATAATGAGGGGACTGGGGAGTATGTAGCCTACAGTCCAGATATAATGAGGGGACTGGGGAGTGTGTAGCCTACAGTCCAGATATAATGAGGGGACTGCGGAGTATGTAGCCTACAGTCCAGATATAATGAGGGGACTGGGGAGTATGTAGCCTACAGTCCAGATATAATGAGGGAACTGGGGAGTATGTAGCCTACAGTCTGGATATAAGGAGGGAACTGGGGAGTATGTAGCCTACAGTCCAGATATAATGAGGGGACTGGGGAGCGTGTAGCCTACAGTCCAGATATAATGAGGGAACTGGGGAGTATGTAGCCTACAGTCCAGATATAATGAGGGGACTGGGGAGTATGTAGCCTACAGTCCAGATATAATGAGGGGACTGGGGAGCGTGTAGCCTACAGTCCAGATATAATGAGGGTACTGGGGAGCGTGTAGCCTACAGTCTGGATATAAGTAGGGGACTGGGGAGCGTGTAGCCTACAGTCCAGATATAACGAGGGGACTGGGGAGCGTGTAGGCTACAGTCCAGATATAACGAGGGGACTGGGGAGCATGTAGCCTACAGTCCAGATATAATGAGGGTACTGGGGAGCGTGTAGCCTACAGTCCAGATATAATGAGGGGACTGGGGAGCGTGTAGCCTACAGTCCAGATATAATGAGGGGACTGGGGAGCGTGTAGCCTACAGTCCAGATATAATGAGGGGACTGGGGAGCGTGTAGCCTACAGTCCAGATATAATGAGGGGACTGGGGAGCGTGTAGCCTACAGTCCAGATATAATGAGGGGACTGGGGAGCGTGTAGCCTACAGTCCAGATATAATGAGGGGACTGGGGAGCGTGTAGCCTACAGTCCAGATATAATGAGGGTACTGGGGAGCGTGTAGCCTACAGTCCAGATATAATGAGGGGACTGGGGAGCGTGTAGCCTACAGTCCAGATATAATGAGGGGACTGGGGAGCGTGTAGCCTACAGTCCAGATATAAGGAGGGGACTGGGGAGTATGTAGCCTACAGTCTGGATATAAGGAGGGGACTGGGGAGCGTGTAGCCTACAGTCCAGATATAATGAGGGTACTGGGGAGCGTGTAGCCTACAGTCTGGATATAAGGAGGGGACTGGGGAGCGTGTAGCCTACAGTCTGGATATAAGGAGGGGACTGGGGAGCGTGTAGCCTACAGTCCAGATATAATGAGGGGACTGGGGAGCGTGTAGCCTACAGTCTAGATATAATGAGGGAACTGGGGAGTATGTAGCCTACAGTCTGGATATAAGGAGGGGAGTGGGGAGTATGTAGCCTACAGTCCAGATATAATGAGGGGACTGGGGAGTATGTAGCCTACAGTCCAGATATAATGAGGGGACTGGGGAGTGTGTAGCCTACAGTCCAGATATAATGAGGGGACTGCGGAGTATGTAGCCTACAGTCCAGATATAATGAGGGGACTGGGGAGTATGTAGCCTACAGTCCAGATATAATGAGGGAACTGGGGAGTATGTAGCCTACAGTCTGGATATAAGGAGGGAACTGGGGAGTATGTAGCCTACAGTCCAGATATAATGAGGGGACTGGGGAGCGTGTAGCCTACAGTCCAGATATAATGAGGGAACTGGGGAGTATGTAGCCTACAGTCCAGATATAATGAGGGGACTGGGGAGTATGTAGCCTACAGTCCAGATATAATGAGGGGACTGGGGAGCGTGTAGCCTACAGTCCAGATATAATGAGGGTACTGGGGAGCGTGTAGCCTACAGTCTGGATATAAGTAGGGGACTGGGGAGCGTGTAGCCTACAGTCCAGATATAACGAGGGGACTGGGGAGCGTGTAGGCTACAGTCCAGATATAACGAGGGGACTGGGGAGCATGTAGCCTACAGTCCAGATATAATGAGGGTACTGGGGAGCGTGTAGCCTACAGTCCAGATATAATGAGGGGACTGGGGAGCGTGTAGCCTACAGTCCAGATATAATGAGGGGACTGGGGAGCGTGTAGCCTACAGTCCAGATATAATGAGGGGACTGGGGAGCGTGTAGCCTACAGTCCAGATATAATGAGGGGACTGGGGAGCGTGTAGCCTACAGTCCAGATATAATGAGGGGACTGGGGAGCGTGTAGCCTACAGTCCAGATATAATGAGGGGACTGGGGAGCGTGTAGCCTACAGTCCAGATATAATGAGGGTACTGGGGAGCGTGTAGCCTACAGTCCAGATATAATGAGGGGACTGGGGAGCGTGTAGCCTACAGTCCAGATATAATGAGGGGACTGGGGAGCGTGTAGCCTACAGTCCAGATATAAGGAGGGGACTGGGGAGTATGTAGCCTACAGTCTGGATATAAGGAGGGGACTGGGGAGCGTGTAGCCTACAGTCCAGATATAATGAGGGTACTGGGGAGCGTGTAGCCTACAGTCTGGATATAAGTAGGGGACTGGGGAGCGTGTAGCCTACAGTCCAGATATAACGAGGGGACTGGGGAGCGTGTAGGCTACAGTCCAGATATAACGAGGGGACTGGGGAGCATGTAGCCTACAGTCCAGATATAATGAGGGTACTGGGGAGCGTGTAGCCTACAGTCCAGATATAATGAGGGGACTGGGGAGCGTGTAGCCTACAGTCCAGATATAATGAGGGGACTGGGGAGCGTGTAGCCTACAGTCCAGATATAATGAGGGGACTGGGGAGCGTGTAGCCTACAGTCCAGATATAATGAGGGGACTGGGGAGCGTGTAGCCTACAGTCCAGATATAATGAGGGGACTGGGGAGCGTGTAGCCTACAGTCCAGATATAATGAGGGGACTGGGGAGCGTGTAGCCTACAGTCCAGATATAATGAGGGGACTGGGGAGCGTGTAGCCTACAGTCCAGATATAATGAGGGTACTGGGGAGCGTGTAGCCTACAGTCCAGATATAATGAGGGGACTGGGGAGCGTGTAGCCTACAGTCCAGATATAAGGAGGGGACTGGGGAGTATGTAGCCTACAGTCTGGATATAAGGAGGGGACTGGGGAGCGTGTAGCCTACAGTCTGGATATAAGGAGGGGACTGGGGAGCGTGTAGCCTACAGTCCAGATATAATGAGGGGACTGGGGAGCGTGTAGCCTACAGTCCAGATATAATGAGGGGACTGGGGAGCGTGTAGCCTACAGTCCAGATATAATGAGGGGACTGGGGAGCGTGTAGCCTACAGTCCAGATATAATGAGGGGACTGGGGAGCGTGTAGCCTACAGTCCAGATATAATGAGGGGACTGGGGAGCGTGTAGCCTACAGTCCAGATATAATGAGGGGACTGGGGAGCGTGTAGCCTACAGTCCAGATATAATGAGGGTACTGGGGAGCGTGTAGCCTACAGTCCAGATATAATGAGGGGACTGGGGAGCGTGTAGCCTACAGTCCAGATATAAGGAGGGGACTGGGGAGTATGTAGCCTACAGTCTGGATATAAGGAGGGGACTGGGGAGCGTGTAGCCTACAGTCTGGATATAAGGAGGGGACTGGGGAGCGTGTAGCCTACAGTCCAGATATAATGAGGGGACTGGGGAGCGTGTAGCCTACAGTCCAGATATAATGAGGGAACTGGGGAGTATGTAGCCTACAGTCTGGATATAAGGAGGGGACTGGGGAGTATGTAGCCTACAGTCCAGATATAATGAGGGGACTGGGGAGTGTGTAGCCTACAGTCCAGATATAATGAGGGGACTGGGGAGCGTGTAGCCTACAGTCCAGATATAATGAGTGGACTGGGGAGTATGTAGCCTACAGTCCAGATATAATGAGGGGACTGGGGAGTATGTAGCCTACAGTCCAGATATAATGAGGGAACTGGGGAGTATGTAGCCTACAGTCTGGATATAAGGAGGGAACTGGGGAGTATGTAGCCTACAGTCCAGATATAATGAGGGGACTGGGGAGCGTGTAGCCTACAGTCCAGATATAATGAGGGAACTGGGGAGTATGTAGCCTACAGTCCAGATATAATGAGGGGACTGGGGAGTATGTAGCCTACAGTCCAGATATAATGAGGGGACTGGGGAGCGTGTAGCCTACAGTCCAGATATAATGAGGGTACTGGGGAGCGTGTAGCCTACAGTCTGGATATAAGGAGGGGACTGGGGAGCGTGTAGCCTACAGTCCAGATATAACGAGGGGACTGGGGAGCGTGTAGGCTACAGTCCAGATATAACGAGGGGACTGGGGAGTATGTAGCCTACAGTCCAGATATAATGAGGGTACTGGGGAGCGTGTAGCCTACAGTCCAGATATAATGAGGGGACTGGGGAGCGTGTAGCCTACAGTCCAGATATAATGAGGGTACTGGGGAGCGTGTAGCCTACAGTCTGGATATAAGTAGGGGACTGGGGAGCGTGTAGCCTACAGTCCAGATATAACGAGGGGACTGGGGAGCGTGTAGGCTACAGTCCAGATATAACGAGGGGACTGGGGAGCATGTAGCCTACAGTCCAGATATAATGAGGGTACTGGGGAGCGTGTAGCCTACAGTCCAGATATAATGAGGGGACTGGGGAGCGTGTAGCCTACAGTCCAGATATAATGAGGGGACTGGGGAGCGTGTAGCCTACAGTCCAGATATAATGAGGGGACTGGGGAGCGTGTAGCCTACAGTCCAGATATAATGAGGGGACTGGGGAGCGTGTAGCCTACAGTCCAGATATAATGAGGGGACTGGGGAGCGTGTAGCCTACAGTCCAGATATAATGAGGGGACTGGGGAGCGTGTAGCCTACAGTCCAGATATAATGAGGGTACTGGGGAGCGTGTAGCCTACAGTCCAGATATAATGAGGGGACTGGGGAGCGTGTAGCCTACAGTCCAGATATAATGAGGGGACTGGGGAGCGTGTAGCCTACAGTCCAGATATAAGGAGGGGACTGGGGAGTATGTAGCCTACAGTCTGGATATAAGGAGGGGACTGGGGAGCGTGTACCCTACAGTCTGGATATAAGGAGGGGACTGGGGAGCGTGTAGCCTACAGTCCAGATATAATGAGGGGACTGGGGAGCGTGTAGCCTACAGTCCAGATATAATGAGGGAACTGGGGAGTATGTAGCCTACAGTCTGGATATAAGGAGGGGACTGGGGAGTATGTAGCCTACAGTCTGGATATAAGGAGGGGACTGGGGAGCGTGTAGCCTACAGTCCAGATATAATGAGGGGACTGGGGAGCGTGTAGCCTACAGTCCAGATATAATGAGGGAACTAGGGAGTATGTAGCCTACAGTCTGGATATAAGGAGGGAACTGGGGAGTATGTAGCCTACAGTCTGGATATAAGGAGGGAACTGGGGAGTATGTAGCCTACAGTCTGGATATAAGGAGGGAACTGGGGAGCGTCCAGATATAATGAGGGGACTGGGGAGTATGTAGCCTACAGTCCAGATATAATGAGGGGACTGGGGAGTGTGTAGCCTACAGTCTGGATATAAGGAGGGAACTGGGGAGTATGTAGCCTACAGTCCAGATATAATGAGGGGACTGGGGAGTGTGTAGCCTACAGTCTGGATATAAGGAGGGAACTGGGGAGCGTGTAGCCTACAGTCTGGATATAAGGAGGGAACTGGGGAGTATGTAGCCTACAGTCCAGATATAATGAGGGGACTGGGGAGTGTGTAGCCTACAGTCCAGATATAATGAGGGGACTGGGGAGTATGTAGCCTACAGTCCAGATATAATGAGGGGACTGGGGAGTATGTAGCCTACAGTCCAGATATAATGAGGGGACTGGGGAGTATGTAGCCTACAGTCCAGATATAATGAGGGGACTGAGGAGTATGTAGCCTACAGTCCAGATATAATGAGGGGACTGGGGAGTGTGTAGCCTACAGTCCAGATATAATGAGGGGACTGAGGAGCGTGTAGCCTACAGTCCAGATATAATGAGGGGACTGGGGAGCGTGTAGCCTACAGTCTGGATATAAGGAGGGGACTGGGGAGTATGTAGCCTACAGTCTGGATATAAGGAGGGAACTTGGGAGCGTGAGAGGATTGATCAAGTCCCTAGCTGTCTCTATGCTCTAAATGTGTGGAGACCAGAATGACCACAGACAGTCTCTTGCACAACGGCATGGTTATTTACCCCTAAAAACTCTTTACTGACTCTACTGACCTCACTCAACACACACAGGGAGGTTTCCATCCAAAGGGACTGTCCGTTAGTATAGATCAGTGTGACTTGTTTTCCAGTGACTCATTGCATGGACACTCTTATAAAACCATACAATTCACATCAATGTGCATCAGCTCAGTAAATAAACATGTTGTTTCGTTTAGGTGCATTCCTACAATCCTGCCCCCACGATGGCTCCATTACCAAAAGGAAAACAGGGAGAGTGTAAACCCACTGATAGACTCCTCAGGAGGATGTGGGGCAAACATAATGGCTAATGGGCTGGGTGTGTTTCTTGGAGAGTTTAATAAAGTGTGTGTTTTTGTAGAGTGTAAAAAGGTATGTTCTTTTGGAGAGTTTTATAAATTGCCACAGGCTACTAAGTGTGTCGTAAATTGTTCACAGATCTAGTTGCACAATCACTGTCTGGATCAACGTGCCTTCTCCACCTGGAGGAATCTAGTGTGTGTGTGTCTCTGTGTGTGTGTGTGTGACTGTTTTTGTGGTTGAAATGTGTCTATGTTTACAGTATGTTTGTGTGTTCAAGTGTTTGTACTGTATGTGTGCTATCGTGTGTGTGTGCTATTTTTGTCATTGTGTGTGTGTTTGTGTGGATCAGTTCAGATTACTCTCATTATGTGCCAGCTGTTAGTTATTTTCTGTGATGCTCTCATGGAAAACCTATAACGAGAAGCAATTAAAGTATTTCTATACTAATGATATTTTCTGGTGATGCACTGGTCTCACTATGGGTCCATGTCCTCCCTAGGACATGTGCTTACAGTACACTCATAAAATTAGGGGTTCAACAAGGGTTTTTCTAAGATCCTCAAACCTTACAGTTCTTTGCACTGAAAATTGCCACCAAAAGGTTTTTCCAAGAACCCCATAGGAGGTGGGATTCATTGAGGAACCTCCTTAGTTAGTGGGGGTTCTTGAAGGAACCTAACTGCCCAACTGAAACATTTGGATTTGAATTTGAAAGGACAACAGGTGCAAGCACTTAACTGAAAAATGTAAAGATCTCCTCAAATTAAGGTAAGGTTTTTTATGATGATACCATGATCTATCTTTTCATATTTGTGCAAATGTTTCTACAACAGAAAATGGGAACAATTCAATGGATATAAAATCAACAAAGAGGTAAGAATATATTGGGCTATAAGAATATGCTGAAGGCTAGCTGTATTGGGTGCAGATGACTGAACTGCTCAATATTGTGTCTGTAGGTATTCAGACGAGGAGGCATACAAAGGTATGTCAGATCACATGTACCATCCTCCTGCCTTACCTCTTCAATGAATATCCCAGAGGCCTCTACGTTATGGACAAGGTATGTGTTTGAAAACCATTATCAAAAAAATAGTGTGTTATTAACTCTCTTATTTGACCTTATTTGCACTCACTGTATATAGACTTTTTCTTTTTTTCTACTGTATGTTTTGTTCATTCCATGTCTAACTCTGTGTTGTTGTATGTGTTGAACTGCTATGCTTTATATTGGCCAGGTCGCAGTTGCAAATGAGAACTTGTTCTCAACTATCCTACCTGGTTAAATTAAATAAATCTGAAAAAAAAACACACAGCTGTACATTTCAATGAAACTGCTATTGTTTTCACTATATATATTTGACCTCTTGGGGATGTCATTCAAAAACATAATGTTAACTTTCACTGCTATGCGGATGACACACAGATGTATATTTCAATGAAACATGGTGAAGCCCCAAAATTGCCCTCGCTAGAAGCATGTGTTTCAGACATAAGGAAGTGGATGGCTGCAATCTTTCTACTTTTAAACTCGGACGAAACAGAGATGCTTGTTCTAGGTCCCAAGAAACAAAGAGATCTTCTGTTGAATCTGACAATTAATCTGGTTGGTTGTACAGTCGTCTCAAATAAAACAGTGTAGGACCTCTGCGTTACTCTGGACCCTGATGTCTCTTTTGACAAACATATCAAGACTGTTTCAAGGACAGCTTTTTTCCATCTACGTAACATTGCAAAAATCAGAAACTTTCTGTCCAAAAATGATGCAGAAAAAGTAATCCATGCTTTTGTTACTTCTAGGTTAGACTACTGCAATGCTCTACTTTCCGGCTACCCGGATAAAGCACTAAATTAACTTCAGTGCTAAATACGGCTGCTAGAATCCTGACTAGAACCAAAACATTTGATCATATTACTCCAGTGCTAGCCTCCCGACACTGGCTTCCTGTTAAGGCAAAGGCTGATTTCAAGGTTTTACTGCTAACCTACAAAGCATTACATGGGCTTGCTCCTACCTATTTCTCTGATTTGGTCCTGCCATACATACCTACATGTACGCTACGGTCACAAGACGCAGGCCTCCTAATTGTCCCTAGAATTTTTAAGCAAAAAGCTGGAGGCAGGGCTTTCTCCTATAGAGCTCCATTTCTATGGAATGGTCTGCCGACCCCAAACTCGGTCTCAACCTTTAAGTCTTTACTGAAGACTCATCTCTTCAGTGGGTCATACGATTGAGTGTAGTCTGGCCCAGGAGTGTGAAGGTGAACGGAAAGGCTCTGGAGCAACGAACCGCCCTTGCTGTCTCTCCCTGGCCGGTTCCCCTCTTTCCACTGGGATTCTCTGCCTCTAACCCAATTACAGGGGCTGAGTCACTGGCTTACTGGTGCTCTTTCATGCCGTACCTAGGAGGGGACCTGAGCCCTAGGACCATGCCTCAGGACTACCTGGCATGATGACTCCTTGCTGTCCCCAGTCCACCTGGCCGTGCTGCTGCTCCAGTTTCAACTGTTCTGCCTGTAATTATTATTATTTGACCATGCTGGTCATTTATGAACATTTGAACATCTTGGCCATGTTCTGTTATAATCTCCACCCGACACAGCCAGAAGAGGACTGGCCACCCCTCACAGCCTGGTTCCTCTCTAGGTTTCTTCCTAGGTTTTGGCCTTTCTAGGGAATTTTTCCTATCCACCGTGCTTCTACACCTGCATTGCTTGCTGTTTGGGGTTTTAGGCTGGGTTTCTGTACAGCACTTTGAGATATCAGCTGATGTACGAAGGGCTACATAAATACATTTGATTTGATTTGATTTGCTAGCAGGCCATGTCGGTGGCACTGTATTGTCCTCAAAGCACCCAAAGAAGTTGTTTAAGTTGTCTGGGAGCAAGACGTCGATGTCTGGTTTTCGTTTTGTAATCCGGGATTTTCTGTAGACCCTACCACATACATCTCATGTTTGAGCCGTTGAATTGCGACTCCACTTTGTCTCTATACTGACGCTTTGCTTATTTGATTGCCTTACGGAGGGAATAACTACACTGTTTGTATTTGGTCATGTTTCCAGTCACCTTGTCATGATTAAATGCGGTGGGTACGTACTTTCAGTTTAGCGCGAATGCTGCCATCAATCCATGGTTTCTGGTTAGGGAAGGTTTTAATAGTCACAGTGGGTACAACATCTCCTATGCACTTCCTTATAAACTCGCTCACCGAGCCACTGTATACGTCAATGTTATTGTCTGAGGCTACCTGGAACATATCCCAATCCACGTGATCGAAGCCATCTTGAAGCGTATAATCTGATTGGTCAGACCAGCATTGGATAGATCAAAGCACGGGCGCTTGCTGTTTTAGTTTCTGACAATATGAGGGGAGCAACAAGATGGTCATGGTCAGATTTTCCAAAGGGAGGTCGGGTGTGGGCCTTGTATGCATCGCGGAAGTTAGAGTAGCAGTGGTCGAGGCATTTGATTGTGAGGAATTCTAGGTTAGGTGAACCAAAGGACTTGAGTTGTTGTATGTTGTTATGTTTACACCATGAGTCTTTAATCAGAGAGATGTTTGTTCCTGTCGGCGCGATGCATTGAAAATCCTGTTGGCTGTATGGACTCCGACAGCATGTCGGACAGCTAGCCGTGTCTCCATGAAACAGAGTATGTTATAATCCCGAATATCTCTTTGGAAAGCAACTCTTGCCCTAATTTTGTCGACTTTGTTAACTAGGGACTGGACATTAGTCAGCCATATCAGTGATTGTCCGGGGATGAGTTTATTGTCTCCACCTTGTGTTGAGATTCAAAGTTCAAAGCATTTTAAACGCACAGCTGCCACTTCACGCTTTTTCTGATCCAACGTGTTCATTTCTTAACCCATCATTTACACCTTTTCCTCGAAAAAGGTGTTTCTGACAGAATGGCACATTCCCTGACCTCACTCCGGGGTGGAGACTACTCACTGTGCAAAGTTATGGAAAACAATTATCTCTTATAACTTCTCAAATCAGATCCCTCTCTTAACAAAAACACTTTCATCAATTTCCATATTACATGCACAACCCATAGTATGGAAACTTCCTCCTTGTAGTGGGTATTATTTCCAAGTTACAGTATAACATGTTTAATGACATCACAAAATATCAAACAAAATGACCTTAGTGTTCTATAGATCCCCAAGTTCCAGGTTAGAAATATTGTTCCAGTATTCACTTTTGAACATGTTAGAGTGTCAGCAGGAAAAAGGTCTGAAGGGACAAAGCACATTTCTTTGGTTAATTTGGAGAACACAGGTCTGGATTTTCTCCGTTGATTTACAACAGGACGTGAGTGTCCATCCCCACTAGTTATTTCCTTCCCCCTCTACGGGTGAGAGGTGCTCTGATTGAAGTTATTCATTGCAAACCTGATCTGACCTATTGGGGTTCTTGTGGACAGTCATGACAACAGAAATAATGGGTGAAAACTTAGAGAGAGAGAGAGAGAATTCTCAGTCAGATATAGAAATATTTAATCCTTTCCTTCTTGTTGAACCATTTTTTCCCCATACATAAAGTTCTTAGAACGTCTCATGCCTCCCCCTTCCTTCTTCAAACCTCCCATCTGCTACTGCTAGCACACTTTGCAGCACATGCAGCTATAGCTGACACAGCAATTCCCCGATCAAACTGAAAGATGAGGGGGAGGGCTTCAGTGACAAACCCATGTTGTTGAATCATAGAATGTATGTGGAATCTAATACACCAGCTCCAACCCCTCCAGTGACCCTGTCGACCTTGTCCTACGGCTGGTGAGACACCTACTGTAGGCTTACATGGGGGGATACCCCTCTCCTTCTTCTTGTAACACAGCTTCCCGTAACCAAAAGCCAGAGGGTAATCTAAAATGACCCTTCACTGCTCTGTAACACTGTGAATACCGTGACCAGACATAAACTGATGACCTGGATTCTATCGTTTTTGTTTCTTTGTTGTATGGCTGTGATAGATATACATTCTCATTCATGGGCAAAGCCTAACCCATAAACCCTACAGCAAACTCTCCAGTATTCCCCAGAGTAGCGGTCTATCCTCTTTCAGTATATGGGATAACAGTGCGTCAGGCAGGGCAGTACTCTGTTCAGCGACAGACGGGGTCATCAGGAAGACATCTTCCTGTTAGACACAGGGTCAATGAGACAGAACACCTGTTGTTGCCAACAGCAATGCCTGTGTAACTGACAGGCGTTAACACTCCTATAACTACATGCTAAGATGCGTTACATACGCTGTGTTGCATTAGGAAACAGTGTACACAGACTTGCTGTGCTGCGGTGTGTCCGTATCCATACCCTCTGTGATTAGTAGCACTCCTATAACTACATGTTAAGATGCGTTATATACGCTGTGCTGCATTAGGAAACACAACACTGTCTGCAGTGTCCCTCTGCTTTATTAGCACTCTTTCCCTCCCTCCCTCCCTCCCTCTCTCTCTCTCTCTCTCTCTCTCTAACTGGCTAATTTCACTCTAAATAACGTCACCACAGGGTGACGTTCGCTAAGCCCCTGCTCAGAGATTGCCTCGCTGTTGGAACCCGCTGGTTTGGTTTATGAACTTAGCTGGAAAGCATCTCTAGGCTGGTTCACTTCACTGAGCACACCTAATGAGTCAGAAAATCACATTTTCCATGTTTTCAGTGTTCAGTGTCAGAGGTATTTCAAAAGAGTGTTGCAAATATGAGAGAGAGAGCTACAGTGTCAAGCAAGAATTTCTTTGAGATATGCATTTCACGATTTGGTGTGAGCAGACTACTGTATGGCCGATGATCACTTGACAATGATTATGGTTATTTGATGGTTATTTCAGTGTTAGCGTAGAGTGCAGGCGATCATTGGTGGTCATCAGGCAGAGGAGTGAGTGAGGGTAGCTGGGAAGCGGGGGAGAAGAGGGGGGGTTAGGGATTACCCCTTTGATCTACAGACCGTGTCCACTCCAGAGACTGTCTGCCCTCGCTTTCTCAGACAGGTGAACCGTGCACCATCCCCCCCTTCACTCACCCCTGAGGTGTGAAATGAACCCCCTGTCCTCCTACTGACACTCCTAGTCACAGGGGCAGCCTCTCTCTGAGACTGAACTTTCTCTCTGGCTCTCTGGTGAACCATTCTCCAGTGAGGAGTAACTTTTACTGAGAACTGAAGTTTATGTGTTGGCAAAAATATTAGTGAACAGTACAGTATCTAGTGAAGTACAGTACCAGCATTACTCAGCAGTGTTAAATCACACAGAGTAATTTGGTACAGCCAGGTCTGTAACAGGCATAGTTGTTCCTGTAGTGTCATGTTTTGGCTGATCTGGTATCAGGCAATCTGGACCTGAACTAAGCAGAACAGACTGCTGCAGCCAGAGAGAGAGCTGACCTGGGGCCAGCTATGAATTTTCTGACACACAGCCATCTGGCTTGACCACTCACTAATTTAAATGCACACACCTGACAACTGTCTCTGTAGTGTAGCCCAGCCATTTAGCATCGTTTGTCTCTGTCTCTCTCTCTCTTTCTCTCTCTCTCTCTCTATCACACACACACACACTGGGAAATATGGAGAGAAGAGCAGCCTGGCAGTCCTTGGGGCTGGAAAGGATCTATTACACAGGAACACAAAGGCCAAAACTACAATTCTCTCTCTCTCTCTCTCTCTCTCTCTCTCTCTCTCTCTCTCTCTCTCTCTCTCTCTCTCTCTCTCTCTCTCTCCCTCTCTCTCTCTCTCTCTCTCTACAGTGCCTTCTCTCTCTCTCGGCCCCCTTGAACTTTGCGACCTATTTCCACATTTCAGGCTTCAAACATAAAGACATAAAACTGTAATTTTGTGAAGAATCAACAACAAGTGGGACACAATCATGAAGTGGAACGACATTTATTGGATATTAAGTTAATACTTTGTAGCGCCACCTTTTGCTGCGATTACAGCTGTAAGTCGCTTGGGGTATGTCTCTATCAGTTTTGCACATCGAGAGACTGACATTTTTTCCCATTCCTCCTTGCAAAACAGCTCGAGCTCAGTGAGGTTGGATGGAGAGCATTTGTGAACAGCAGTTTTCAGTTCTTTCCACAGATTCTCGATTGGATTCAGGTCTGGACTTTGACTTGGCCATTATAACACCTGGATATGTTTATTTTTGAACCATTCCATTGTAGATTTTGCTTTATGTTTTGGATCATTGTCTTGTTGGAAGACAAATCTCCGTCCCAGTCTCAGGTCTTTTGCAGACTCCATCAGGTTCTTCCAGAATGGTCCTGTATTTGGCTTCATCCATCTTCCCATCAATTTTAACCATCTTCCCTGTCCCTGCTGAAGAAAAGCAGGCCCAAACCATGATGCTGCCACCACCATGTTTGACAGTGGGGATGGTGTGCTCAGCTGTGTTGCTTTTACGCCAAACATAACGTTTTGCATTGTTGCCAAAAAGTTCAATTTTGGTTTCATCTGACCAGAGCACCTTCTTCCACATGTTTGGTGTGTCTCCCAGGTGGCTTGTGGCAAACTTTAAACTACACTTTTTATGGATATCTTTAAGAAATGGCTTTCTTCCTGCCACTCTTCCATAAAGGCCAGATTTGTGCAATATACGACTGATTGTTGTCCTATGGACAGAGTCTCCCACCTCAGCTGTAGATCTCTGCAGTTCATCCAGAGTGATCATGGGCCTCTTGGCTGCATCTCTGATCAGTCTTCTCCTTGTATGAGCTGAAAGTTTAGAGGGACGGCCAGGTCTTGGTAGATTTGCAGTGGTCTGATACTCCTTCCATTTCAATATTATCGCTTGCACAGTGCTCCTTGGGATGTTTAAAGCTTGGGAAATCTTTTTGTATCCAAATCCGGCTATAAACTTCTTCACAACAGTATCTCGGACCTGCCTGGTGTGTTCCTTGTTCTTCATGATGCTCTCTGCGCTTTTAACGGACCTCTGAGACTATCACAGTGCAGGTGCATTTATACGGAGACTTGATTACACACAAGTGGATTGTATTTATCATCATTAGTCATTTAGGTCAACATTGGATCATTCAGAGATCCTCACTGAACTTCTGGAGAGAGTTTGCTGCACTGAAAGTAAAGGGGCTGAATAATTTTGCACACACAATTTTTCAGTTTTTGATTTGTTAAATATCCAATAAATGTCGTTCCACTTCATGATTGTGTCCCACTTGTTGTTGATTCTTCACAAAAAAATTCAGTTTTATATCTTTATGTTTGAAGCCTGAAATGTGGCAAAAGGTCGCAAAGTTCAAGGGGGCCGAATACCTTCGCAAGGCATTGTATTTTATTTAAATTTAAGGAGCTTAATTGGCATGAGAAACATATACTTACGTTGCCAAAGCAAGTGAAATAAATAATACAAAATTCTAAAGACATTTAAAATGTCATATTATGTACACTACCGTTCAAAAGTTTGGGGTCACTTAGAAATGTCCATGAAATGAGTTGCAAAATTAATAGGAAATATTAGTCAAGACGTTGACAAGGCATTGACTAGGTTATAAATAATGATTTTTAATTTAAATGTGTCCTTCAAACTCTGCTTTCATCAAATCAATCACATGTATTTATAAAGCCCTTCTTACATCAGCTGATATCTCAAAGTGCTGTACAGAAACCCAGCCTAAAACCACAAACAGCAAGCAATGCAGGTGTAGAAGCATGGTGGCTAGGAAAAACTCCCTAGAAAGGCCAGAACCTAGGAAGAAACCTAGAGACGAACCAGGCTATGAGGGGTAGCCAGTCCTCTTCTGGCTGTTCCGGGTGGAGATTATAACAGAACATGGCCAAGATGTTCAAATGTTCATAAATGACCAGCATGGTCAAATAATAATAATCACAGTAGTTGTCGAGGGTGCAACAGGTCAGCACCTCAGGAGTAAATGTCAGTTGGCTTTTCATACCCGATCATTCAGAGTATCTCTACCGCTCCTGCTGTCTCTAGAGAGTTGAAAACAGCAGGTCTGGGACAAAGAATCCTCCATTCAGCAATTACAGCCTTGCAGACCTTTGGCATTCTAGTTGTCAATTTGCTGAGGTAATCTGAAGAGATTTCACCCCATGCTTCCTGAAGCACCTCGCACACGTTGGATTGGCTTGATGGGCACTTCCATACGGTCAAGCTACTCCCACAACAGCTCAGTAGGGTTGAGATCCGGTGACTGTGCTGGCCACTCCATTATAGACAGAATACCAGCTGACTGCTTCTTCCCTAAATAGTTCTTGCATACTTTGGAGCTGTGCTTTGGGTCATTGTCCTGTTGTAGGAGGAAATTGGCTCAATTAAGCGCCGTCCACAGGGTATGACATGGCGTTGCAAAATGGAGTGATAGCCTTCCTTCTTCAAGATCCCTTTTACCCTCAACAAATCTCCCACTTTACCACCACCACAGCACCCCAGACCATCACATTACCTCCACCATGCTTGACAGACGGCGCTAAGCACTCCTCCAGCATCTTTTCATTTTTTCTGCGCCTCACGTATGTTCTTCTCAAACTTAGATTTGTCTATCCATAACACTTTTCTCCAATCTTTCTCTGTACAGTGTCTGTGTTCTTTCGCCCATCTTAATATTTTCTTTTCAATGGCCAGTCTGAGATATGGCTTTTTCTTTGCAACTCTGCCTAGAAGGCCAGCATCCCGGAGTTGCCTCTTCACTGTTGACGTTGAGACTGGTGTTTTGTGGGTCCTATTTAATGAAGCTGCCAGTTGAGGACTTGTGAGGCATCTGTTTCTCAAACTAGACACTCTAATGTACTTGTCCTCTTGCTCAGTTGTGCACCGGGGCCTCCCACTCCTCTTTCTATTCTGGTTAGAGCCTGTTTGCGCTGTTCTGTGAAGGGAGTAGTACACAGAGTTGTACAAGATCTTCAGTTTCTTGGCAATTTCTCGCATGGAATAGCCTTCATTTCTCAGAACAACAATAGACAGACAAGTTTCAGAATAAAGTTATTTGTTTGAGCCTCGGATTAGCTAACACAATGTGCCATTGGAACACAGGAGTGATGGTTGCTGATTATGGGCCAATGTAAATATTCCATAAAAAATGTGCCATTTCCAGCTACAATAGTCATTTACAACATTAACAATGTCTACACTGTATTTCTGATCAATTTGATGTTATTTTACAGTTTTTTTTGATTGCTTAAGCACGATTTTCAAAACAGGGCCCGTGTTTTCAAAACACTACACACAATTAGCACAACCACACACCCAAATAGCAAAACACTACAGATCCTTTGCAAAATTAAACACTCTTGTAAAAACTATACACTTCTTTTTAAAAACCACACTTTGTTACCATATGAAACACACACGTTTCACATTACTATACTCTGTTGACACGAGTTACACTCTGCTGTGATAAACCTAAAACACTTTTAGCACTTCTACTTCCCTATGATTAGAGTAGGCTACTATCAACAAAGTACAAATATAATGTAAATTCACCAAACACTACAAAAGACCAATGTTGCAGACTGAAGAAACTAATTTATTTCTCAACACGCCCAAAATGTTGACATGGAGATTCATAATACTGTAACTAAACGTATTTTTACATATTGTAAGTTCAAAAAAATAAAATAAAAAATAACTAGACATTGTCTCTTCGCCTAGCTGGATCTGGCCAGAGAATTTCATCAACATCGCAGGCAATGTTGTCATTAGCAAGACACCTTGGAAAGAAACGTCTTGAATGACGAATCCATCCTTGCATTGAAGCTACCTCCATCTGGTCACAGCCCTCCTCCATGGCTTGGATGAGGGGTACCTCAGCCTGGAACGGAGATCATATACCTTCCACCGCCATGCCGAGAAAAAATCTTCTATAGGGTTGAGGAATGGAGAGTATGGTGGAAGATATAGGATGGTGAAATGTGGATGTTGCTGAAACCAGATCTGAACCAGAGCAGAGCGGTGGAAAGACACATTGTCCCAGACAACAATGTATTGCATATGATCGACTTGATTTGCTGCTGTTATGTTGTGCAATTGGTCCAAGAATGTAAGTATGAGTGCTGTGTTGTGAGGGCCCATATAGGCATGACTTTGGAGGACCCCATTCTGTGTAATGGCTGCACAGTGTGTTATATTACCCCCACTTTGCCCTGGGACATTGACTATAGCCCTGTGGCCAATGATGTTTCTTCCCCTCATTCATGTACTCGTCAGGTTGAACCCAGCCTCATCTACGTAAATGAACTCATGCTGGATCTCCTCTCCATCCATTCGTAAAACTCTCTGAACAACAGTGTCAGGCAAAATTGTGTAGTTCAGTGTAGATCTAGTATACATATTACAGTACAGTAAAAGATTGTGAGACAGTATGCAAGATCACACTGCTAAAGTGAATACATACCTCTGCATAATCATGCCGCAGTCGTTTCACCCTTTCAGAATTGCGCTCGAAAGGCACTCGATAAATTTGCTTCATTTGAATACGTTTTTTTTTTAGGATGCGTGCCAGTGTTGATGTTGAGACCTGATGGATATCGTTGAAAATGGCGTGGTTATTGACAATGTTAGCTTGGAGCTGCTTGAGTGTTATAGCATTGTTGGCCAAAACCATGTTTACTATCTCCCTCTCTTGCTGTTCTGTGAACATAGGAGGCCTTCCCCCTTGTCGTCCCTGACCCTCAATCCTATTTAGAAAAAAATCAGTATACAATAGTACAGTAATTTCACAGGAAAAGGTAACAGAAGTGCTGACAGTGCATAGAATACAGTACTGTAAGCAGTTACTGAAACCGTGCAGATGTTTTTGATATGATGATATTTTTACAATACCTATTTTCCAGTCTAAATGTTCTCATCACACTTGCCACTGTATATCGGCTTAGATTTGGCTGTACACGCAGTCCAGCTTCCCTCAGCGTCAAGCCGTGGTTGACAACGTGGTCAACCAGTGTTGCGTGGATCTCATTTGTCAGATTCGGTCCTCTTTGAGCACCTTCTTGTTTTCCTCTTCCTCTTCCTCCCCTTCCTCCTCCTCCTCGTCCTCCTCGTTCTTTTCCTCGTCCTCGTTCTCCTCGTCCTCCTCGTTCTCCTCGTCGTCGTCCTCCTCCTCCTCCTCCTCGTCTTACTCTTTCTCTGACTCTTTCCATTGTGTTTGAAGACCGATGAACTCACCTGCTGCTTTTTATAGTGCAATTAAGCAAACGAGTGTCTACAATTAAGCAAACGAGTGTTTGCACACCTGATGACTGTGTTGAACCAATTGGTTGGACGGTGTGGTAATTTGACAGTCAGTGCTTTGGTATTGCAAGGACGTGACTTCATGATAGATTTTTGTGTGTAATGTATGTTAAGTGTGTTTAGTGTTTTGCAAATCACTGTGTGTAGAGTTTTGCAACAAGTGTGAGGTTGACAATGTGCTTATAGTTGTGCAAATATGGGCTGATGTTTTGCTTCTTGAGTGTAAGGTTTTGCTAATAGTGTACTACTTTTAATTTTAGTGTGTAAGCAATCCAAAAAAACTGTAATGGACAAATGGCTTTTCGTTTGAAAACAATGGCTTTTCGTTTGAAAACAATGGAACAATGGCTTTTCGTTTGAAAACAATGGCTTTTCGTTTGAAAACAATGGCTTTTCGTTTGAAAACAATGGCTTTTCGTTTGAAAACAAGGACACTTCTAAGAGGCCCCAAACTTTTGAACGTTAGTGTATATATACAGTGTTGTAATGATGTGCAAATAGTTGAAGTACAAAAAGGCAATTAAACATAAATATAGGTTGTATTTACAATAGTGTTTGTTTTTCACTGCTTGCTCTTTTCTTGTGTCAACAGGTCACAAATCTTGCTGCTGTGATTGCACACTGGTATTTCACCCCAAAAATATGGGAGTTTATCAAAATCGGGTTTGTTTTCAAATTCTTTGTGGGTCTGTGTAAATCTGAGAGAAATATGTGTCTCTAATATGGTCATACATTTGGCAGGAGGTTAGGAAGTGCGGCTCAGTTTCCACCTCATTTTGTGGGCAGTGTGCACATAGTGTGCACGTAGCCTGTCTTCTCTTGAGAGCCAGTCAGTCACAGTGGTCTATCTCTCTCTCTGTTCGCTCTCTCTGTTCTCTCTCTGTTCTCTCTGCTCTCTCTTTCTCTCTCTCTGTTCTCTCTATTCTCTCTGTCTCTCTCTCTCTGTTCTCTCTGTCTCTCTCTCTCTCTCGCTCTCTCCTCTCTCTCTCTCTCTCGCTGTTCTCTCTATTCTCTCTGTCTCTCTCTCGCTGTTCTCTCTGTCTCTCTCTCTCTGTTCTCTCTGTCTCTCTCTGTTCTCTCTGTCTCTCTCTGTTCTCTATGTCTCTCTCTCTCTGTTCTCTCGTTCTCTCTGTCTCTCTCTCTGTTCTCTCTATTCTCTCTGTCGCTCTCTCGCTGGTCTCTCTGTCTCTCTCTGTTCTCTCTGTCTCTCTCTCTCTCTGTTCTCTCTCTCTCGTTCTCTCTCTGTCTCTCTCTCTCTGTTCTCTCTGTCTCTCTCTATTCTCTCTGTCTCTCTCTCTGTTCTCTCTATCTCTCGCTCTTCTCTCTGTCTCTCTCTATTCTCTGCCTCTCTATTCTCTCTGTTCTCGCTGTCTCTCTCTATTCTCTCTCTCTCTCTCTCGCTGTTCTCTCTGTCTCTCGTTCTCTCTCTCTGTTCTCTCTATTCATTCTGTCTCTCTCTGTTCTCTCTGTCTCTCTCTGTTCTCTCTGTCTCTCGTTCTCTCTGTCTCTCTCTCTGTTCTCTCTGTCTCTCTCTGTTCTCTCTGTCTCTCTCTCTCTCTGTTCTCTCTGTCTCTCGTTCTCTCTCTGTCTCTCTCTCTGTTCTCTCTGTCTCTCTCTATTCTCTCTATTCTTTCTGTCTCTCTCTGTTCTCTCTGTCTCTCTCTGTTCTCTCTGTCTCTCGTTCTCTCTCTCTGTTCTCTCTATTCTTTCTGTCTCTCTCTGTTCTCTCTGTCTCTCTCTGTTCTCTCTGTCTCTCTCTCTGTTCTCTCTGTCTCTCTCTGTTCTCTCTGTCTTTCTCTCTCTCTGTTCTCTCTATCTCTCGCTCTTCTCTCTGTCTCTCTCTATTCTCTGTCTCTCTATTCTCTCTGTTCTCGCTGTCTCTCTCTATTCTCTCTCTCTCTCTCTCGCTGTTCTCTCTGTCTCTCGTTCTCTCTCTCTGTTCTCTCTATTCTTTCTGTCTCTCTCTGTTCTCTCTGTCTCTCTCTGTTCTCTCTGTCTCTCGTTCTCTCTGTCTCTCTCTCTATTCTCTCTGTCTCTCTCTGTTCTCTCTGTCTCTCTCTCTCTCTCTGTTCTCTCTGTCTCTCGTTCTCTCTCTGTCTCTCTCTCTCTGTTCTCTCTGTCTCTCTCTATTCTCTCTGTCTCTCTCTCTCTCTGTTCTCTCTATCTCTCGCTCTTCTCTCTGTCTCTCTCTATTCTCTGTCTCTCTATTCTCTCTGTTCTCGCTGTCTCTCTCTATTCTCTCTCTCTCTCTCTCTCTCTCTCTCTCTCTCTCGCTGTTCTCTCTGTCTCTCGTTCTCTCTCTCTGTTCTCTCTATTCTCTCTGTCTCTCTCTCTGTTCTCTCTGTCTCTTGCTGTTCTCTCTGTCTCTCGTTCTCGCTCTCTGTTCTCTCTCTCTCTCGCTCTCTCGCTCTCTCCCCCCCCCTCTCTCTCTCTTTATTTCTCCCCTCTCTCCTCTTTCCTTCTCTCTCTCTTCCTCTCTCTCTCTGTCTCTCGTTCTCTCTATCTCTCTCTCTCTGTTCTCTCTCTCTCTGTTCTTTCTATTCTCTCTCTCTCTCTCTCTCTCTCTCTCTCTCTCTCTCTCTCTCTCTCTCTCTCTCCCTGTTCTCTCTATTCTCTCTGTCTCTCTCTCTCTGTTCTCTCTATTCTCTCTGTCTCTCTCTCTCTGTTCTCTGTCTTTCGCTGTTCTCTCTGTCTCTCATTCTCTCTCTCTGTTCTCTCTATTCTTTCTGTCTCTCTCTGTTCTCTCTGTCTCTCTCTGTTCTCTCTGTCTCTCTCTCTGTTCTCTCTGTCTCTCTCTGTTCTCTCTGTCTTTCTCTCTCTCTGTTCTCTCTATCTCTCGCTCTTCTCTCTGTCTCTCTCTATTCTCTGTCTCTCTATTCTCTCTGTTCTCGCTGTCTCTCTCTATTCTCTCTCTCTCTCTCTCGCTGTTCTCTCTGTCTCTCGTTCTCTCTCTCTGTTCTCTCTATTCTTTCTGTCTCTCTCTGTTCTCTCTGTCTCTCTCTGTTCTCTCTGTCTCTCGTTCTCTCTGTCTCTCTCTCTATTCTCTCTGTCTCTCTCTGTTCTCTCTGTCTCTCTCTCTCTCTCTCTGTTCTCTCTGTCTCTCGTTCTCTCTCTGTCTCTCTCTCTCTGTTCTCTCTGTCTCTCTCTATTCTCTCTGTCTCTCTCTCTCTCTGTTCTCTCTATCTCTCGCTCTTCTCTCTGTCTCTCTCTATTCTCTGTCTCTCTATTCTCTCTGTTCTCGCTGTCTCTCTCTATTCTCTCTCTCTCTCTCTCTCTCTCTCTCTCTCTCTCGCTGTTCTCTCTGTCTCTCGTTCTCTCTCTCTGTTCTCTCTATTCTCTCTGTCTCTCTCTCTGTTCTCTCTGTCTCTTGCTGTTCTCTCTGTCTCTCGTTCTCGCTCTCTGTTCTCTCTCTCTCTCGCTCTCTCGCTCTCTCCCCCCCCCTCTCTCTCTCTTTATTTCTCCCCTCTCTCCTCTTTCCTTCTCTCTCTCTTCCTCTCTCTCTCTGTCTCTCGTTCTCTCTATCTCTCTCTCTCTGTTCTCTCTCTCTCTGTTCTTTCTATTCTCTCTCTCTCTCTCTCTCTCTCTCTCTCTCTCTCTCTCTCTCTCTCTCTCTCTCCCTGTTCTCTCTATTCTCTCTGTCTCTCTCTCTCTGTTCTCTCTATTCTCTCTGTCTCTCTCTCTCTGTTCTCTGTCTTTCGCTGTTCTCTCTGTCTCTCATTCTCTCTCTCTGTTCTCTCTATTCTTTCTGTCTCTCTCTGTTCTCTCTGTCTCTCTCTGTTCTCTCTGTCTCTCTCTCTGTTCTCTCTGTCTCTCTCTGTTCTCTCTGTCTTTCTCTCTCTCTGTTCTCTCTATCTCTCGCTCTTCTCTCTGTCTCTCTCTATTCTCTGTCTCTCTATTCTCTCTGTTCTCGCTGTCTCTCTCTATTCTCTCTCTCTCTCTCTCGCTGTTCTCTCTGTCTCTCGTT
The DNA here is from genome assembly GCF_057628025.1 of Oncorhynchus mykiss. NCBI lineage: Eukaryota > Metazoa > Chordata > Actinopteri > Salmoniformes > Salmonidae > Oncorhynchus > Oncorhynchus mykiss. Next base: position 86,443,527 of record NC_143026.1, read on the forward strand.
CTCTCTCTCTGTTCTCTCTATTCTTTCTGTCTCTCTCTGTTCTCTCTGTCTCTCTCTGTTCTCTCTGTCTCTCGTTCTCTCTGTCTCTCTCTCTATTCTCTCTGTCTCTCTCTGTTCTCTCTGTCTCTCTCTCTCTCTCTCTGTTCTCTCTGTCTCTCGTTCTCTCTCTGTCTCTCTCTCTCTGTTCTCTCTGTCTCTCTCTATTCTCTCTGTCTCTCTCTCTCTCTGTTCTCTCTATCTCTCGCTCTTCTCTCTGTCTCTCTCTATTCTCTGTCTCTCTATTCTCTCTGTTCTCGCTGTCTCTCTCTATTCTCTCTCTCTCTCTCTCTCTCTCTCTCTCTCGCTGTTCTCTCTGTCTCTCGTTCTCTCTCTCTGTTCTCTCTATTCTCTCTGTCTCTCTCTCTGTTCTCTCTGTCTCTTGCTGTTCTCTCTGTCTCTCGTTCTCGCTCTCTGTTCTCTCTCTCTCTCGCTCTCTCGCTCTCTCCCCCCCTCTCTCTCTCTTTATTTCTCCCCTCTCTCCTCTTTCCTTCTCTCTCTCTTCCTCTCTCTCTCTGTCTCTCGTTCTCTCTATCTCTCTCTCTCTGTTCTCTCTCTCTCTGTTCTTTCTATTCTCTCTCTCTCTCTCTCTCTCTCTCTCTCTCTCTCTCTCTCTCTCCCTGTTCTCTCTATTCTCTCTGTCTCTCTCTCTCTGTTCTCTCTATTCTCTCTGTCTCTCTCTCTCTGTTCTCTGTCTTTCGCTGTTCTCTCTGTCTCTCATTCTCTCTCTCTGTTCTCTCTCTCTTTCGCTCTCTCCCCCCTCTCTCTCTCTTTATTTCTCCCCTCTCTCCTCTTTCCTTCTCTCTCTCTTTCTCTCTCTCTCTCTGTCTATCTCACACACACACACACATACAGGGGAAATATGGAGAAGAGAGCAGGCTGGCAGTCCTTTCGTTTGGAAAGGATCTATTACACAGGAACACCAAGGCCAAAAACTACAATCTCTCTCTCTCTGCAAGGTTCTGCTTTTCTTTTCTTAGTCAACCTTGAGTTCTTTTTCTTTGTGTTCTGGAACGTAGCCCTGTCTTTTGTTCATTGATTTCACCTGTATTTGTTTCTCACCTGGTCTCATCAGCTCCCTATTTAGTTCAGTTCTTTCTGTTTGTATGGTTGTGAGGTATTGTTCGTTTTGACTGCCTACCTGTGTTTGACCATTGTCTGTGACCACAATTCCTGACACCTGTGAAGGCTTAATAAACATATTCTGTGCTCTGCATGTGAATCTACACCTTTTTCTCCCTGAGTATTCATTACAGACCTTCCGGAATCCTCTGTTAACACCACCATCCTTGTCATAGTAGACCGTTTTTCAAAAATGTGTCATCTGGTTCCTCTTCCTCAACTACCTAACACCATGGAATTGGCAGAGTATTTGTTCCAGAAGGTGTTCCGTCTGTATGGGATTCCGGAGGACATTGTCTCTGATCGCGGGCCACAGTTTGTCTCCTGGGTGTGGCGAGCCTTCTGTGAACGACTAGGTGTCGCCCTCAGCCTCTCCTCTGGGTACCACCCCCAGACCAACGGGCAGACGGAACGCCTGAACCAAGAAATAGGGAAGTACCTCCGCCAACAATGTTCTGCCTCTCCACACGACTGGAGTCGGTATATGGCCTGGGCCGAATACACTTAGAACTAATTCATGCACTCCTCCCTCCACCGTACTCCGTTTCAGTGTGTCCTTGGTTACCAACCCACCATGTTTCCCTGAGATGCAGAGCCTGGTACTGTCCCAGCTGTCGATGACTAGTTTCGGCGTAGTGAGCGGGTATGGGAGACCGCTCACCGGCATCTGCAGGAAGCCTCTAATACCCAGAAACACTTTGCAGACAGATGCCGCTGACCTACGCCACTCTTTCACCCAGGACAGCATGTGTGGCTCTCTACCAGGGACATCCGGCTCCGCCTCCCCTGCAAAAAGTTCCGTGCTCCCTTCATTGGTCCCTTCGCATCAACCCTGTCATGTACCACCTCCAGTTACCCTGTCAGTATAACATCTCCTCGTCCTTCCATGTGTCTCTGTTAAAACTGGTCAACTACAGTCCTCTTCATCCTCCAGTCTCAACCCACAGTGCGCCCCCATGTGTCTCTGTTAAAACTGGTCAACTACAGTCCTCTTCATCCTCCAGTCTCAACCCACAGTGTGCCCCCATGTGTCTCTGTTAAACCGGTCACCTACATTCCTCTTCATCCTCCAGTCCTCTTCATCCTCCAGTCCTCTTCATCCTCCAGTCTCTACCAACAGTGCGCCCCCATGTGTCTCTGTTAAACCGGTCACCTACATTCCTCTTCATCCTCCAGTCCTCTTCATCCTCCAGTCCTCTTCATCCTCCAGTCTCAACCCACAGTGTGCCCCCATGTGTCTCTGTTAAACCGGTCACCTACATTCCTCTTCATCCTCCAGTCCTCTTCATCCTCCAGTCCTCTTCATCCTCCAGTCCTCTTCATCCTCCAGTCCTCTTCATCCTCCAGTCCTCTTCATCCTCCAGTCTCTACCCACAGTGCGCCCCCACCGCTGGACGTCGGAGGGGAACCTGCCTACACCATACAGGCCATCCTTGATTCCAAACGCCTGAGAGGTCGCATCCACTACCTAGTGGACTGAGAAGGTTATGGGCCTGAAGACTGGTCCTGGGTCCCCGTCCAAGACATCCTTGACCCAAGAATGATTCAGGCATTTCACCATAACCGTCCGAATCGTCCCACTCCCCGACCTCGGGGTCAACCCCCGAACAGACCCACTGGACATAGGCCTCAACGCAGAACGTCGGGTCAGTCCACGACCTCGTCGAACTAACCTGCTGCCTTTGCTCCCCCACCCACCTGCTCCACCCTCCGATGCCATTGGGGGGGGGGTTCCTAGTCAAACTTGTGTTATTTTTCTTCGTGTTTTTGTACGTAGCCATGTTTCTTTGTGTTCTGGAACGTAGCCCTGTCTTTCATTTTGTTCATTGATTTAACCTGTGTTTGTTTCTCACCTGGTCTCATCAGCTCCCTATTTAGTTCAGTTCTTTCTGTTTGTATGGTTGTGAGGTATTGTTTGTTTTTGACTGCCTACCTGTGTTTGACCGTTGCCTGCCTGTGTTTGACCATTGCCTACCTGTGTTTGACCGTTGCCTGCCTGTGTTTGACCGTTGCCTGCCTGTGTTTGACCGTTGCCTGCCTGTGTTTGACCATTGCCTGCCTGTGTTTGACCATTGCCTGCCTGTGTTTGACCATTGCCTGCCTGTGTTTGACCATTGCCTACCTGTGTTTGACCATTGCCTGCCTGTGTTTGACCATTGCCTGCCTGTGTTTGACCATTGCCTGCCTGTGTTTGACTATTGCCTGCCTGTGACAACAATTCCTGACTTCTGAAAAGGCTTAATAATCATCTTCTGTGCTCTGCACGTGAATCTACACATTTGTCTCCCTGTATTCATTACACTCTCTCTCTATTCTCTGTTCTCTCTGTCTCTCTCTCTGTCTTTCTCTGTTCTCTGCTTCAGTTCCGATCCAGCTGAGAAGGGGCTATACATAGCTGCTGACCATCTGATCCTCAAGTATCCCTCTCTCAAATCACGCTCTTTGTTTTGGAAGAGGATAATTGACAGGCAGAGAGTACTCTATGGGAGTGCTTGAATTATGCATTCAGAATGTAGATGTTGCTGGAGTTGGATCAACGCATTCTTCAATGAAATGTGCAGAATATACAGAACGAGGGGCCCCTTTCACTCTGTTTAGCAGGGACAAATCTGTTCCACAGATTGCCTTGAATCTAGTCCCCTAACATCCTTTTTAGTTTCTCTGGCCTGAATAAGGGACATTCAAAGTGGGATCCGCCTTTCTGAAAAGTAGGTTTAGATCAAGTGCAAACTAGAAACAAACATAACAGCTACAAAACCACAGACTTTTACATGTGGATGTCTGTCTGAATTCAATGAAAAGGAACAGTCTCTTTCTGTGTTCAGTCAGTACACCAGGTTCTTTCCTTTTGGTAATGGAGCCACCAGCTCCCACACTCTCTAGTACTGCTGATGAGGTGCTGCTGCCAACTCGCTCCCCAGCCCAGTCCATGCATTTGGGCCATATTTACAAAGCATCTCAGAATAGGAGCGCTGATTTATGATCAGATCCAGCCTCTCAAAACTGATCCTAGATCAGCACTCCTATCTGAGGCGCTTTATGAATACGGGCCCGGATGAATCCAATGCCAGCCTCCAGCCACGAGCCCCAACAGGCAGCACAGCACATACTGCCTCCAGCCACGAGCCCCAACAGGCAGCACAGCACATACTGCCTCCAGCCACGAGCCCCAACAGGCAGCACAGCACATACTGCCTCCAGCCACGAGCCCCAACAGGCAGCACAGCACATACTGCCTCCAGCCACGAGCCCCAACAGGCAGCACAGCACATACTGCCTCCAGCCACGAGCCCCAACAGGCAGCACAGCACATACTGCCTCCAGCCACGAGCCCCAACAGGCAGCACAGCACATACTGCCTCCAGCCACGAGCCCCAACAGGCAGCACAGCACATACTGCTGTGATAAAGAGTAAAGAGTAAAGAGTGCCACCGCTCTGTTTTTAAATCACCTTAAGTGTTAAGTGACCAGAGCAAACATGGTGGTAGTGTGTGTGTTTGTGTGTGTTTGGGAATGTGTACTCATGCATGTGTGTGCATATATGTTTGTGCATGTGTGTGTTTGAGAGAGAGAAATAGAGCAAAAGAATAGGTGGGGAAAGGGCTGTAGCCTACATTTACCAGGAGATGTATTAATAAACAAAACATGCTTTAACATGAATGTTGACTCTGAACTTAAACAAACAGCCGGCTTTCTCCTCTTTGCCTGTAGGAAGCCCCTGTCCAAGAAAAGGACCTGCCATGACAGGACATGTTATTTCCATCTCAGACGCTTCTGTATCATTGCTGAATATGGAGCAGAGAGAGAAAGAGAGCGAGAGCAAGAGAAGGGGGAAGAGAGTGAAGGAAGGAGGGGAGATAGAAATGTCCCATTTGTACATTGTTAAAACACTGTATATATATAATATGACATTTGTGATGTCTTTATTGTTTTGAAACTTCTGTATGTGTAATGTTTACTGTTCATTTGTATTGTTTATTTCACTTTATATATTCACTTTATATATTATCTACCTCACTTGCTTTGGCAATGTTAACACATGTTTCCCATGCCAATAAAGCCATTGAATTGAATTGAATTGATAGGGTGGGTGCAAAAGAGAGAGAGAGGAAGGGAGAGTAAGGGAAAGAGAGAGGGGGAAGAGGGGGGAGAGGGAAGGAAAGGTAGAGGGAGAGAGAGAGAGACAGTGAAGGAGAGAGAGAGTGCAAAAGAGAAAGGAAGAATGAGAGGTGGAAAGAGAGAGAGAGAACTCTAGATCAAACAACAGATGAAGGAATGTGTGGACTAAACAGAAGAGAAAATCGCCTCAACAATGAAACAAACATGAGCGTTGGTGCTGTGGGTGTCCAGAGGCCCTATTATTTAACTAGCACAGTTTTAATGCTCTCAGTGATGTAGAGTCTACAAAACTCCCCCACCCACAAACACCCAGAGACACACTTATTCATGAATTAGATGAAGTGTTGATGATCACTGACTATAGGGTTGTATTTGCTCACTAGATGTATTTGTCGGTCAGTCAGTGATGTTATGTATTCAGAGGCCATACCCCTCCTTGTCCTCTCCCTAAAACACTGTGCTTCCAGCTATGGACTTTCTCCTCCCTAAGGAAAGAATACTAAATGTATAAAACAAGTATTTCAAGGTCTGTTTTTCTTCACTCTGTCAACCAAACAGACAGCAGTGCCTTCCTTGGGCTTTGAAGAGTTGTTTATGTGTATTAGTGAATGCATGAATGTTCGATATCTGAGAAAGAATAAAGTTGTTTATTGGAAGGCATCTTGGGACAAAATCAAAAAGGTATAAATCTGAAAATCTGAAGCTTTCCTGTCTGATACAAGTATCAAGTACAGCAGGGGTCCCCAATTACATTCAGCCCTGGGCCAATTTTTCCTTGAGTGGATTGTCGGTGGGTCAGAACATGGTTGTACTGTAAATCATTTGTCCACTGCAAACAGACCGCAAAAATGACAAACAGATATAGTATTTTTACAAAACCAGAATTATTTAAAGCCTTACATTAGGATACGATCACATATGCCTCTAGATTTATGCGTGGGAATATTTAGAAAGATATTTCCTGAATTAAAATCACGTTGGGCTGATTTCCTGGTAATTTTACAGTCTTTCGTGTCCAACAACAAAAATGATTGCTCAGAAAACTTGGGTGGCCAAATAAAATAATCCCCGGGCCGAGTTTATACAATGGCATTAGCCTGAGATAACTGAGCCTCAGACACTGTCTGTCTGCAATGAAAGTACTGACAGGCGAAAAATAACACTGGAGATTAAAGTATCCTTACAGTATTCAGCTTGGTGGCAGATGACTGAACGTTTTCATGCCAAGCTCTGGGCCTTAGCCATGGATAAAATAAAGATGTTTAAGAGATTATGCATAGCTAAATTAAACAGAGACTTAGCGAAGTGTGGTTTTGCACCTCTATAAGGAATGTCTCACTTCATGGGCAGGCTCCAGGGAAAATGAGGGCGAAAGGCCTCCTCCACCATGACACTTTCCTCCCTGCTGCTTTTGTGTTCCATGTAGAACCCTCTGTGGAAAGGGTTCTACATGGAACCCAAAATGGTTCTACCTGGAACCTAAAAGGGTTCTTCAAACGGTTCTCCTATGGGGACTGCCAAAGAACCCTTTTAGGTTCTAGATAGCATTTTTTTTAGTACGCAAATAAATTGCCGTATCGTCACACATGTACACATGAGCGTGCACAAGCATCAAATGCTAGCACACACAACCACATCATAATAAGATGATTTTATAGTCAAATGTATGTAGAATTCCTTGTTATAACTGTTCCTAAGCCAGAAGGCTCCTGTTCTCCATGCACTCTGAGAGCTCAGGGGAGAGAGAATCCTCCCCGTCGGAGCTGGGTATATCACATATAGTATCATCTCTGCGGATGCAGCCCTTTCAGATGTTACAGGCGGACACAGTGTCATTACCAGCGTACTGTACAGTCACAGGGTCTCTCTGTGGTCTATGCTTGTTGGGTTGGGTTGATCTGGGCTGGGTCCACTCCTTCCGTGGCAGCCGGTGTTCTGCTGTGAGGAGAGAGAGATTAGTGGGCAAGTTACACGTAGTTGAACTGTAGATCAGGTATAGATCCTTGCCTCTACCTGCTGTTTAACCTCTGTGTGGGGCAGTGGTAGTTCACCAGACAGAAACTGTATTCACCAGACAGAAACTATATGGCTTTTCTCCCATTGATTTAGATAAGTGATGTGGCGCGAGTGACAGCATGGCCTGAACTCGTTCATTCTTGTTACGTAAATGAGGTCTGATAATCAAGCCAAATTAATTCTATGCACATACGTTTGTTGTGGTTTAGTCAAAAGTAATAGAAAACATTTGGGCAAATGACTCAAATGCCTTGTTTCAGTCAACATATGATTTGTGAAATGTAGCTTTACATTGAGATAATGTTGAGATCATGTTGAATACATAGTGGATGTTCAAGAATCCCCAGTGATTTATTTTACTTGACTCCTAAAGTCATACTGCTCTCTAGTGGTCAGATGATGTAAACAGAGGTGAGACATTATTTAATCTGTTCTCTGAAACACTCACCTGGGTGAATAAAGGTTGAGCCAAATAAATGACGGTGAAACTGCCCAGTACCTTACACTGTGTAAAATAGCCTGTTTCCGAGTCTGTAAGTCAGAATATCTTTAAGGATAAGAAGTAGAAACTCAGTATTGAGAAGTCAGAATAAAAACAGAGTTTGACCAGTCTTAATTAGTCAGCTCTTGAAAGTCATACCTTGTCTAATGTATTCATATCACACCCCAGTTCAGCTCTGCAGGCAATCAACTCCAAACATATTTATTAGGCTTATAACCTAGTTCATACATTTTAAAAACGTTTTAATAAGAATGATAGACTATAAAGTTAATGGAGTCTTTATTCATACAATCATCAATTAAGGATCCAATATCAAACTTCAATTCAAACATTAACTTCTGAAGTACATTTCCAATAGCATGACAACTGGGTACTTTTTCCACCACTGCTACCTCCTCACTGTGCCCCACACTCATTCAAACAGTGTATTTCAAACCCAGATTCAACCACAAAGACCAGGGAGGTTTCCTAATATGCCTCTCAAAGAAGGGCAACTATTAGTAGATGGGTATAAAAAAAATAAAAGCAGACAATGAAAATCCCTTCAAGCAAGGTGAAGTTATTAATTACACTTTGGATGGTGTATCAATACACCCTGTCACTACAAATATAAAGGGGTCCTTCTTTACTCAGTTGCTAGAGAGGTAGGAAACCGCTCACGGATTTCACCATAAGGCCAATGGTGACTTTAAAACAGTTACAGAGTTTAATTATATGACATTTACATAATTATTCACACCCTTTACTCAGTACTTTGTTGAAACACCTTTGGCTACAGCCGTGACTCCTCTTGGGTATGAACCTACAAGTTTGGCACACTTGTTTTTGGGGAGTTTCTCCCATTCATCTCTACAGACCCGCTCAAGCTATGTCAGGTTGGATGGGGAGCGTCGCTGCACAGCTATTTTCAGGTCTCTCCAGAGATGTTTGATTGGGTTCTTGTTCTGGCTCTAACTGGGCCACTCAAGGACATTCAGAGACTTGACCCGAAGCCAATCCTGCGCTGTCTTGGCTGTGTGCTTTGGGTCGTTGTCCTGTTGGAAGGTGAACCTTCTCCCCAGTCTGAGGTCCTGAGCGCTCTGGAGCAGGTTTTCATCAAGGGGCTCTCTGTACTTCGCTATGTTCATCTTTCCCTGGATTCTGACTAAAAGAGAGTTCAATCTTGGTTTCATCAGACCAGATAATCTTGTTTCTCATGGTCTGAGAGTCCTATCATGTGCCTTTTACTGAGGAGTGGCTTCCGTCTGACCACTCTATCATACAGCCCTGACTGGTGGAGTGCTGCAGAGATGGTTGTCCTTCTGGAAGGTTCTGCCATCTCCACAGAGGAACTGGAGCTCTGTCAGAGTGACCATCGGGTTCTTGGTCACCTCCCTGACCAAGGCCCTTCTCCCCCGATTGCTCAGTTGGACCGGGCAGCCAGATCTAGGAAGAGTCTTGGTGGTTCCAAACTTCTTCTATTTTAGAATGATAGAGGCCACTGTGTTCTTGGGGACCTTCAATACTGCAGACATTTTTTGGTACCCTTCCCCAGATCTGTGTTCCCCCGATACAATGCTGTCTATGAGCTCTACGGACAATTTCTTTGTCCTCATGGCTTGGTATTTGCATTCTTACCTCTTGCGCTTCGCAGAGCAGTGCAGAGCTGATATCAAGGCAGTGAGTTTGTGTTTACACAGGATGTTCCGCCCCCACCTACCGTCAACCAATCATGTCAATGTGGAGCTATACAGAGCCCTCTGCATTGTTATAAAATGTGTGAAGTGCTTTGCGATGCGGTACAAAGCTCTACTTGGCCTCTACATGCCTCTGCACACCCTCCATATGGAGCCTCTGACCACATTTTCAAATCAAGCCTTAGGTCAGAGTAATAGCATGACTTGTTCAAGACTCTGTTCCTGTAACCTCTCAATAGACCTCTTGTCTTTCTGTAGAGAAATCACAGTTGTCAAAGAGTGCAAAGAACTGGTTGAGCTCATTAGCTGGTGCCTCCACAGTTCCCTCATACCTCCCTGATGTTGTTGCGAGCAAACTGTTCCTCCATCTTGTTCTTGTTGTCCCTCTTACCAGCCCAGCTCATTTGTTTTTATTCCTTCTGTATCCCTTTCACATTGACCATATCACCCCTCAGGAATGCTTATTTTTTTCATATTGAGTGTGCTGTTAATATCTCTTGTAATCCATTTTTTGGGGTGGGGGGGGGGGGGGGGGGGGGCACTTCAAAGCTCTCTGTGGAACAACGTTGTCCACACAGAAGTTGATACAGTCAGTAACACTGTTGAGTAGAAGGTCACATAGCCACGGGAAGTAGTTTGAAGGTGGGGATGCAGCGTTTTTATTTTTCTCCAGGGGGGAGAGAAAATGAAGTTTCACAGCTGTGTTTACATCAAGCTTGTGATTTGATTTGATTTGTTTTTCAAACTTGTTGGATGCATTTGCTGTTTGTTTTGGTATTGTGCCCAACAAGTCTGTAGAGTCATAAGCTTGGTGTAATCATTGCATGCTAGGAATATGGAACCAAATACTCATGTAAGTGACAACTTTAATACACATGTAATTGAATTTGTCCCACTCCTTTTGGTCCCTTAAAATGTGAGGACTTTGTACAAAAAAACAGTTAACCCGATTGGGAGCAAAATACCCTCAAATGAAAGCTGACAGTCTGCATTTTAACCTCATAGTCATTGTGTGATTTAAAATACAATATGCTGGAGTACAGAGCCAATAATTACAGAGGGCACTGTATTTTAGTCATTATTTTTGTTGACTAAATTAACACTGCTCTACAATAAGGTAGGAAGCAGTCCTATTATTTGTCAATAAGCTAGCGTTGTAGCAGCTGTAATATCAGAAGACAAAGTAAAATTCTATAAGTTCAATGTTTACTTTTACAACTTGCACATTGGGGGTAGTTAACTTTGAATATTTTAATCCTGTTTTGCTAATGGTGGTCTTTTCTGTTTAATAGCGGGCAGTAAGGGATCTACACATTAATGCTGGCGAGGAGGACAAATATAAGCCGCATGAAAAGCGAGGACAAATTTGTATTTGTTTATGACAAAATAAATATTTTGGGGCAGAAAAGTCCAACTAAGCAAGCAAGGTAGGCTGTAGTATTCTCAAATATGTTACATGAAATATGGCCCATGATCCAAGATGGCGTAGCAGTGTGTTTGTATTGTCCCATGTAAATAGTAAATAGTCTAAATAGTTTTTTTGGTATATACTTTAATCTCACTTTCCAGCTACAGTACCAACTAAATATACTTTCCTGCAAACCGCCACACCCAATGTGGTACGGATTGGCTATTTTTATACTTTATAACTGGAGCCTCCATTAGACGCTAGCCAGCTAACTACTAGTGATTGTTAGCCACTGCTAGAGGTCTTCACCTTTAGCTCGAACACCAGCCAGCTTTCGCTTGGTCAATACCTGCCAGTCTGCACAGCGCAATATCAACCCAGATCATATCGTACTGCTTTTCTCTACCACATCATTCCTGCCGCAAGCTCTGGACCATTACACCGGATCATCACAGCTAGCTGCAACCGAGTGGCTACTGTTGGCTAACGCCTCTATACCGAAGCAAGGACCAGTTAGCCTTGAGCGGCCCACCTCTCGGCTAGCCGACGAAGAATTACCAGCTAATTCCTGGGCTACAACACCTCTTTTGCCAATTGGCCTGGACCCTTTATTGTCGACACGGAGCCCCGCCGATCCATCCCGACTGGTCTGTCGACATAATCGTCCGATGTGGATTCAACAGGCTTTTCCGTTGCGATGTCGCAGAAGACCCATCTTCTAGCCCCGACCCGCTAGTTTTCTGAATGCCATGTCTCCCGCTCACCTAGTGTAGTAGCGACTACTGAACGGCTCCATGGCTCACATATTGCTGCTCAATGGACCCCATGATCACTCGGCTACACAGCTGATGCCCACTGGATTGTTCACTAACACCATACCTCATTGTGTTTATCTGTCGGCCCCAGCCTCAAATCTCAGGTCCTGTGTGTACCTAACTGACCCACTCTTCCCATTCATCGTCATTTACCCGCTGTTGTCTTAGCTCTCCTGATCAACACCTGTGACTGCTTTATGCCTCTCTCTAATGTCAATATGCCTTGTCTACTGCTGTTTCGGTTAGTTCTCATTGTTTGATTTCACTGTAGCGCCCACAGTCACCTGGCTTAACTGGTGCCTCCAGAGATGCAACCTCTCTCATCGTCACTCAATGCCTAGGTTTACCTCCACTGTACTCATATCCTACCATACCCGTGTCTGTAAATTAAGCCCTGAATCTTTACGCCCAGAAATCAGTTCCTAAAGCACGAGACAACCAGTTCTTATAGCCTTTAGGCATACCCTTATCCTACTCCTCTGTTCCTCTGGTAATGTAGAGGTTAACCCAGGCCCTGTAGCCCCCAGCACCACACCTATTCCCCAGGCGCTCTCATTTGTTGACTTCTGTAACCGTAAAAGCCTCTGTTTCATACATGTTAACATCAGAAGCCTCCTCCCTGAGTTTGTCTTATTCACTGCTTTAGCACACTTCACCGACCCTGATGTCCTATCCGTGTCTGAATCCTGGCTTAGGAAGGCCACCAAAAATGTCCATCCCAAACTACAACATTTTCCGTCAAGATAGAACTGCCAAAGGGGGCAAAGTTGCAATCTACTGCAGAGATGGCCTGCAGGGTTCTGTCATACTATCCAGGTCTGTGCCCAAAAAATTCAAGCTTCTACTTTTAAAAATCCACCTTTCCAGAAACAAGTCTCTCACTGTTGCTGCGTGTTATAGATCCCCCTCAGCCCCCAGCTGTGCCCTGGACACCATATGTGAATTGATTTCCCCCATCTATCTTCAGAGTTCGTACTGTTAGGTGACCTAAACTGGGATATGCTTAACACCCAGGCCGTCCTACAATCTAAGCTAAATGCCCTCAACCTCACACAAATGATCAAGGAACCTACCAGGTACAACCCTAAATCCGTAAACATGGGCACCCTCATAGATACAGTGGGGTAAAAAAGTATTTAGTCAGCCACCAATTGTGCAAGTTCTCCCACTTAAAAAGATGAGAGAGGCCTGTAATTTTCATAATAGGTACACTTCAACTATGACAGACAAAATGAGAAAAAAATAATCCAGAAAATCACATTGTAGGATTTTTTATGAATTTATTTGCAAATTATGGTGGAAAATAAGTATTTGACCAATAACAAAAGTTTATCTCAATACTTTGTTATATACCCTTTGTTGGCAATGACAGAGGTCAAACGTTTTCGGTAAGTCTTCACAAGGTTTTCACACACTGTTGCCAGGCTGGTATTTTGGCCCATTCCTCCATGCAGATGTCCTCTAGAGCAGTGATGTTTTGGGGCTGTTGCTGGGCAACACAGACTTTCAACTCCCTCCAAAGATTTTCTATGGGGTTGAGATCTGGAGACTGGCTAGGCCACTCCAGGACCTTGAAATGCTTCTTACAAAGCCACTCCTTCGTTGCCCGGGCGGTGTGTTTGGGATCATTGTCATGCTGAAAGACCCAGCCACGTTTCATCTTCAATGCCTTGCTGATGGAAGGAGGTTTTCACTCAAAATCTCACGATACATGGCCCCATTAATTATTTCCTTTACATGGATCAGTCATCCTGTTCCTTTGCAGAAAAACAGCCCCAAAGCATGATGTGTCCACCCCCATGCTTCACAGTAGGTATGGTGTTCTTTGAATGCAACCCAGCATTCTTTGTCCTCCAAACACGACGAGTTGAGTTTTTACCAAAAAGTTATATTTTGGTTTCATCTGACCATATGACATTCTCCCAATCTTCTTCTGGATCATCCAAATGCTTGCTCCCCGCACCCACCTACCCGAGCATCACTACTCTGGACGGTTCTGACTTTGAATATATGGACAACTGCAAATACCTAGGTGTCTGGTTAGACTGTACACTCTCCTTCCAGACTCACATTAAGCATCTCCAATCCAAAATTGTATCTAAAATTGGCTTTCTATTTCGCAAACAAAGCCTCTTCCACTCATGCTGCCAAACATACCTTCGTAAAACTGACCATCCTACCGATCCTTGACTTCGGCAATGTCATTTACAAAATAGCCTCCAGCACTACTCAGCAAATTGGATGTAGTCTATCACAGCGCCATCTGTTTTGTCACCAAAGCCCCATATACTACCCACCACTGCGACCTGTATGCTCTCGTTGGCTGGCCCTCGCTACATATTTGTCGCCAAACCCACTGGCTACAGGTCATCTATAAGTCTTTAGTAGGTAAAGCCCCGCCTTATCTCTGCTTACTGGTCACCATAGCAGCACCCACTTGTAGCACGTGCTCCAGCAGGCATATTTCACTGGTCATCCCCAACTACAACCCCTCTTTGGCCTTCCATTCCTTCCAGTTCTCTGCTGCCAATGACTGTAACGAATTGCAAAAATCACTGAAGCTGGAGACTTATATCTCCCTCACTATCTTTAAGCATCAGCTGTCAGAGCAGCTTACCAATCACTGCACCTGTACACAGCCCATATGTAAATAGCCCACCCAAATGCCTCATCCCCATATTGTTTTTCTTTTCTTTCTTTCTCTTTTGCACCCCAGTATCTCTATTTGCACATCATCATCTGCAGATTTATCACTCCAGTGTTAATGCTAAATTGTAATTATTTCGCAACTATGGCCTATTTATTGCCTTACCTCCCTAATCTTACTACATTTGCACATACTGTATATAGATTTTTCTATTGTGCTATTGACTGTACGTTTGTTTATCCCATGTGTAACTCTGTGTTGTTTTTGTCGCACTGCTTTACTTAATCTTGGCCAGGTTGCAGTTGTCAATGATAACTTGTTCTCAACTGGCCTCCCTGTTTAAATAAAGGTGAAATAAATAAAAAATAAGATATTTTTTAAATGAAATAGTGCTGTGAATATCCTGCATGAACTTAATTTAATGTTTTATCTTTGTCATGTCTCAGTAAGAACAGTCTGCACAACACCTGTGTACTGTCTGCTGGTCAGTTAGCTAAGATGAAAGTACAGAGATGGAGAGTGGAACATGGCAGATTTTGAAGCAGAGTAGTCCCACGAAGACATGGACTGACTGTAACATAGTTCTGCAACTTACAATATTCTGAAGGATTTTGATGCATATAACCATTGCTAATGCACCACACTGAATCCTCAGATGCAGCTGAAAATTGATATTGGACTGAAAGAGAGGCATAAGTCGACGGACACCCCAGACAGTGTAAAGGAATGGGACGTAAACAGGCAAAGGCAGCATCACTTGATATACCCACTATATATACAAAAGTATGTGGACACACATTTAAATTAGTGGATTTGTCTATTTCAGCCACACCCATTGCTGACAGGTGTATAAAATTGACCACAGTGCCATGCAATCTCCATAGACAAACATTGGCAGTAGAATGGCCTTACTGAAGAGCTCAGTGACTTTCAATGTCCGAGCAACCGCACACAAACCTAAGATCACTATGCTCAATACCAAGCGTCGGCTGGAGTGGTGTGAAGCTCGCTCCATTGGACTCTGGAGCAGTGGAAACGCATTTTTTGAAGGGATGAATCATGCTTCACCATCTGGCAGTCCGACGGACGAATCTGGGTTTGGCGGATGCCAGGAGAATGCAACCTGCCCAATGTATAGTGCCAACTGTAAAGTTTGGTGGATGAGGAATAATGGTCAGTTTGGGCTAGGCCCCTTTACCATGTTTCAGGTAAGACCCAAGTGCAGACTGTGTTGAAGTAACAACGTTTATTACAGCAACAGGGGCAGGCAAACGACAGGTCAAGGCAGGCAGGGGTTGATAATACAGAGGGGCAAAGGTACAAGACGGCAGACAGGCTCAGGGTCCGGTCAGGCAGAGGTCGGTAATCCAGAGGTGGGGCAAGGGTATAGGTCGGCAGGCAGGCTCAGGGTCAGGGGCAGGCAGAGTGGCCAGGCAGGCGGGCTCAGAGTCAGGACAGGCAAGGGTCAAAACCAGGAGGGCAAGAAAAGGAGACACTGGAAAAAGCAGGAGCTGAGAACAAAACGCTGGTTGACTTGACAAACAAGACGAACTGGCAACAGACAAGCAGAGAACACAGGTATAAATACACAGGGGATAATGGGTAAGATGGGCGACACCTGGAGGGGGGTGGAGACAATCACAAGGACAAGTAAAGCAGGTCAGGGCGTGCCACCCTTATTTCCAGTGAAGGGAAATCTTAACGCTACAGCATGCAATTACATTTTTGATTATTCTGTGCTTCCAACATTGTGGCAACAGTTTGGGGAAGGCCCTTTTATGTTTCACCATGATAATGCCCCTGTGCACAAAGCGAGGTCCATACAGAAATAGTTTGTCGATATTGGTGTGGAAGAACTTGACTGGCCTGCACAGAGCCCTGTCCTCAACCCCATCGAACACCTTTGGGATGAATTGCAACGCCGACTGCGAGCCAGGTCTAATCGCCTGCACTAATGCTCTTGTGGCTAAATGGAAGCAAGTCCCCGCAGCAATGTTGCAACATCTAGTGGAAAACCTTCCCAAAAGATTGGATGCTGTTATAGCAGCAAAATGGGGACCAACTCCATATTAATGCCCAGGATTTCGGTCATGTAGTGTAGGTTAGTTTATCAAACCAATCAATACATTTTAAATGCAGTACAGAGTTTTTGAAAGTTTACACGTTTCACAGGTTTTAGTGTGTGATTTTTGTTGCTTTGAAAATCCAGTGTTCAAGACTGTTCGTTTATTGTGCAGAATAACATAGTCACATTATTTGTTAAAAAAAATGATAAGGTATTAAATACCTTATTTACTTAAGTATTCAGACCCTTTGCTATGTTTCCATTGATCATCCTTGAGATGTTACTACAACTTTCTTGGAGTCCACCTGGGGTAAATTTAATTGATTGGACATGACTTGGAAAGGCACACACTTGTCGAAATAAGGTCCCACAGTTGACTGTGCATGTCAGAGTAAAAACCAAGCCAAGAGGTCAAACTAATTATCCGTAGAGCTCCAAGACAGGATTGTGTCGAGGCACAGATCTAGGAAAGGGTACCAAAAATGTTTTGTAGCATTGAAGGTCCTCAGAACACAGTGGCCTCCATCATTCTTAAAGAAGTTTGGAACCAACAAGACTCTTCCTAGAGCGAGCTGCCCAGCCAAACTGAGCAATCGGGGGAGGAGGGCCTTGGTCAGGGAGGTGAGCAAGAACCCAATGGTCAGTCTGACAGAGCTCCAGAGTTTCTATGTGGAGATGGTTGTCCTTCTGGAAGGTTCTCCTATCTCTTTAGCAGTCCACCAATCAGGCCTTTATGGTAGAGCGGCCAGATGGAAGCCACTCCTCAGTAAAAGGCACGACGGACCCTTGGAGTTTGCCAAAAGGCAGCTAAAGGACTCGTAACCACGAGAAACAAGATTATCTGGTCTGATGAAACCACTATTGAACTTTTTGGCTTGAATACCAAGTGTCACATCTGGAGGAAACCAGGCACCGCTTATCACCTGTCCAATACCATCCCTACGGTGAAGCATGGTGGTAGCAGCATCATGCTGTGGGGATGTTTTTCAGCAGCAGGGACTTGGAAACTAGTAAGGATCGAGGGAAAGATGAACGGAGCAAAGTACAGAGAGATCCTTGATGAAAACCTGCTCCATAGCACTCAGGACCTCAGACAGGGACAAAGGTTCCCCTTCCAACAGGACAATGACCCTAAGCACACAGCCAAGACAATGCAGGAGCGGCTTCGGCACTAGTCTCTGAATGTCCTTGAGTGGCCCAGCCAGAGCCCAGACTTGAACCCGATCAAACATCTCTGGAGAGACCTGAAAATAGCTGAGCAGAGACTCCCCATTCAACCTGACAGAGCTTGAGAGGATCTGAAGAGATCAATGGGAGAAACTCCCCAAATACAGGTTTGCCAAGCTTGTAGTGTCATACCCAAGAAAACTGAAGGCTGTAATCGCTGCCAAAGGTGTGTCAACAAAGTACAGAGTAAAGGGTCTGAATACTTATGTAAATGTGATATTTAATTTTTATTAATTAATTTGCAAACATTCTAAAAACGTTTTTTTGCTTTGTCGTTATGGGGTATTGTGTGTTGATGAGGGGGAAACAATTTCATCAATTTTAGAATAACATCGCACCCACACTGCTCGCTTGCGCAATATAAAGTCCAAAGTAGAAGAGTAAGCCTGAAGGAGGAGTGATTACTAGAAACTAACTCCGTTTACTCTCTTACATGTGGATGAATTGTCGAACCTGTGCATTTCAGGTAAAATAACAACCCAATGTTTATATCCCAGGACAAATTAGCTAGCAACAGCAAGGTAGCTAGCTAAATTTACATAAATGTTCAATGCTTTTCAACCTGTCCCCAAATGAATATAGTTGGTTCAGAGTTTGCTGATATTTCAACCTGTGTGTCCTGATTTGTGTCTGGTGTGGGTGGACAAAATTCATGCGATGAGAATGTTATTCTGTAACGTAACAAAATGTTGAAAAAGTGAAGGGGTCTGAATACACTCCAAATGCACTGTATACCATGGCTGTCTGCCAATCAGCATTCAGGGTTTGAACCACCCAGTTTATAATGAATAATATTATGTGGACAGATCCTAGATCAACACTTCCACTCTGAGACGCTTTGTGGATATGGGTCCAGTTCCCCTCTGTCCATGTAATGTTATTCATTATGATCTGTTATAAGCTTTGGGGTTTTTGCTCGATTTCGTTTTCGAGGTGGGTTCTATTTGGGTGCGGCTTTCCCTAATTGGAATCATACTCATTGGTCAGGATGTGTTGTACCTGTCGCCTCGTTAGTCAGTCATTATTATCACTAATGCTTGCACAGGTGATATTTAAGAGTGGCAGGCCTAGTTCTCCAGGTGGCATGAGAGATGTTGGAAGCGTTAGACCGATGTTTAGTGCGCCCTGTGGTGGCATATTTCTGCTTTACCAAATAAGGAGAGAGTTACACACTTCACACACAAGTCAGAGTTATACTTAAACTACACATTTTTTAATAATAAGCTTTGCAATAGACTTTTTCACTTTCAATCTCTAATGAACCATTGAAAAGTACCAACAGAAAAGTACAAAGATCTTTTATAGCCAAGATACACCCCTCTCAACTTACATGTCGAACAACAGATACTAGGAACTGTTCACAAATAAAGACTTTTTCATGAGAAAGGAGTAGCCAGATAACATTCGCTATAAATTATTGTTCAGTTTGGTCCCTCAGACGAGGTTCTAATCTTGTTCCTGGTACTTCATAGTACAAAAACACCAACTCATCCAATGGCATATATCAATTATCAACTCTAGATACTCCCATCTCAAGTAAACCCCATCTTGACCACACTTCTTGACAAGCTCACTGAGGGGAGTGAGCCTCAATGTCATACACTATCCCAGGATAAGTGTAAGATCAAAGAGGACAAACAATGTTTCCAGACACTGCCATACACCTCCCCCCAATGGGAAAAAGAGGGAGTGCCTGGCGCACAGACATTGTAGAGACAAGTAATTGGTTCCCCATTAATCACGCCATCCCTTCACATGGTTTAAGGATAGGGAAAGACACATTCACATATGAAGACAATGTTCCATTCTGTCCTCTTCCCTTTCTGATATTCTGCATAGCACCAGGGACATGTGGAAGACAAGCCTGACCTCTCCCCTCTCTGGGCCCCAAGTGACTGAGCCCCAGCTGAGGGAAAAGTGCAACTGCCAACACTATAGTCCAAAAGGATACATTCTAATGACAAGTATCTCACATAAGCATATTATGCAAATAAAACATCGTAATGATCTATGTTACCCAACTAATTCTGATTCATCCGCCACAGCCCTCTTTAAGTTGTTAAACAAAACCTTTATCTTTTGTCTCCCCTGTTTGGTTTGCTCCACATTTATTTGCACATCCTTACTGTTTGGTTTGCTCCACATTTATTTGCACATCCTTACTGTTTGGTTTGCTCCACATTTATTTGCACATCCTTACTGTTTGGTTTGCACCACATTTATTTGCACATCCTTACTGTTTGGTTTGCTCCACATTTATTTGCACATCCTTACTGTTTGGTTTGCTCCACATTTATTTGCACATCCTTACTGTTTGGTTTGCTCCACATTTATTTGCACATCCTTACTGTTTGGTTTGCTCCACATTTATTTGCACATCCTTACTGTTTGGTTTGCTCCACATTTATTTGCACATCCTTACTGTTTGGTTTGCTCCACATTTATTTGCACATCCTTACTGTTTGGTTTGCGCCACATTTATTTGCATATCCTTACTGTTTGGTTTGCTCCACATTTATTTGCACATCCTTACTGTTTGGTTTGCTCCACATTTATTTGCACATCCTTACTGTTTGGTTTGCTCCACATTTATTTGCACATCCTTACTGTTTGGTTTGCTCCACATTTATTTGCACATCCTTACTGTTTGGTTTGCTCCACATTTATTTGCACATCCTTACTGTTTGGTTTGCTCCACATTTATTTGCACATCCTTACTGTTTGGTTTGCTCCACATTTATTTGCACATCCTTACCTAAGTTGGTGTAGGTTTTCTTTTCCTTTAGTTTGTCTGATATCAGGCAAATCTAGTGGGTGTCCATGGTGTTTAAGACCCTACTCGAGTTTGATTGGCCAGCATTCAGTAGTCACCCCATGGTTGCCTTTCAAAACCCATTTTAAAACCCCACCTGTTTCATTCTGGTTGTCAGTTTTCTATTGAGAAATGGTTTTTGGTTTCTTATTGGGGAACGTAACAGATCTCAAAGGCAAAACTGATCCTAGATCATCACTCCTACTCTGAAACACTTGAAAATGGGCATGGATGTTTTCATCATCTCACCCATGGAAGTTGATTATATATTACGTTAACTTTCAATATTTAAAGGTTAAATGCTTTATATATGTTTTATCATTTATTTAATGATTCAATGATATATTTCTGGTTATTTTTACTACTTTTTCGTGATATCCAGTTGGTAGTTACAGTCTTGTCCCATCGCTGCAACTCCCGTATGGACTCGGGAGAGGCGAAGGTTGAGAGTCATGCATCCTCCAAAACACAACCCAACCAAGCTGCACTGCTTCTAGACACACTGCTCGCTTAACCCGGAAGCCAGCCACAACAATGTGTTGGAGGAAACAACATATAGCTACAAGGAGTTGCTAGAGCATGATGGGACAAGGACATGCCAGCCGGCAAACCCTCTCCTAACCCGGACGACACTGGGCCAATTGTGCACTGCCTCATGGGTCTCCCGGTCACGGCCCGGGATCGAACCCAGATCTGTAGTGGCGTTTCTAGCACTGCGATGCAGTGACTTAAACCACTGCGCAACTCAGGAGGCCCTATTTATGGTTTTAATGATAGATACTGTTAATAATATAGTTTATTGATGCTTATTTGTGAAGTTTTTTTAATGAAATGTTTGACCTTACTCAGTCTGACCTGAGACAAAGGACCTTAACTATTATTGTTCTTGGTGAAAAAATGTCAAAGCTCCTCCTCACTGCAAAATCACCTCATACTCATTACGTAATGTAAAGTTGTACATTTTTCAAATGTACCACAAACATTATTGTATAGTTACTGAACAAAAGTGACATCTCAAAGGACTGCACCACGGACCACGTGACTGGGTTATACACCAAAGACTGTGTATTCATTCCTGAGAAGAACCAGGCAACTCCTGCATCCATCATGTATAATCAAGGACTTGATTCTGTGAGTGTAATCTCTTCAAAGCCTTCCTCCTACCCCAGCTCACTGAAGACATGTTTTGTTGCGAAAAATACCTAATTATTGTAACTGTTATTAAAATGACTTTTGTTATGCCAGAAACAAGTAACTGTGTTGTGTACCCCACAGGTAAACAAGTTCTGTACGAAGGACACTCACAACCAGCTTGCTCCAAACATGCAGAACAGAATGTGTGATAACAGAGGTGTAGAGGTTATACTCCATGATTCTGAGGATCACAATGTCTCAGTCCCGTCTCTAAAACCACCCGTTACACCACCCAAAGTGGAGCAGCGACAGCAAAGAGTGGTGTGTCTTGTCCTTGATGTTTCTGGGAGTATGGGGGTAAGTTCAAAATCAAAACCAAAACTATAGTGTATTTAGTTTCCCATTTTAGATGTGGACAGTTAATTGATATTTTCTTTTCCCCTCTTGATAATAGATAGCCATACTTGATTAGACATGTGGTCATTACCGGTCTACTTAAATGGAAAATGAAAGCAACTTGAGTTTTCTATTTATATAACCTGTATGAGAAATTGCCAAAATATAGTTGCTGTCTTGAAAGTGAAATGATGTTATTTCAGCTGTACGTTCTTCTCAATAACCAGGTTTTATTTATACTGACAATAATACCCTGTAGAGGGAGAAAATGTCTTGAAGATTTATGGGAGAAAGCAAGACTTAGTGGAGACAGGAGCTGTCTACACTATTCCAGCACCATTTCAACTTCAATATTTCAACATCATCAAATCACTTATGCTTAGTCTAACACAGTGACAACTAAGATACCAAAAACAATATAGTCCAAACAACATAAGATAAATATGATATGGATATCCATGGTACTGATTTATGCGTGTGTGTGTGTGTGTGTGTGTGTGTGTGTGTGTGTGTGTGTGTGTGTGTGTGTGTGTGTGTGTGTGTGTGTGTGTGCAAGTAGGAAAAACATGTTGACTGACCCAGAAAACGCTTATGTCATCCTCCTCTCTTTCATCACTCCATTATACAGTTTTCATTGTCCTAGGCTAAAATGCTCGCTCGCTAGCATAACTTCCTTTCATGGTCAAAGATACGCCAGTCTCGAAGAAAAAGAAACGCACACCTATTTAGGCGAGCTGCTGGCTAGTGGAGTAGAAAGCTGGTAAATGAAGGAGAGCCGCACACTCAGATGCAATAATGTAACATCCAACGTTTCGACAGCCAAGCTGTCTTCATCAGGGTATAATCACAAACACTGCGGGATGACTCGTTTATATAGTGTCAAAAGACACACAGGTGTCTGTAATCATGGCCAAGTGTGGCCTAATATCATTGGTTAATTCTCAAATATTAAAATGGCATACAAAGAACAGCATACAAAAAAACTAATGGGTAGCATACGATCATAGATTCATTTTAGACTACACAAGCTTACAAACAATTACAATGGCAAAGTCACAATAATCACAAGAATGGCTTCAGATCAAAGTCTACGTTGAGACCAAAGGGAGCAAGGGTCTTTAAGTTAAAGACAAAGGTATTCTCAGGGAGAAGATCAAGAGATTCAATGATAGAGATCATACTCCTGGTGTCCTTTACATACAAATGAGGGGAGCTGTTCTGCAAGTGGTCTAATAAAAAAGTCAACAAAAGTAGATAGAGGGTCCATTGCTGCATCAATGCCCGCTACAATAGGCCGCCCTGGAGGTTTTGTAACATTCTTGTGTAATTTGTCATGTATTGTCATGTTGTGTCCTGTTCCTGTTCTTTCTCTTCACCCTGTCTCCCTCTGCTGGTCGTATTAGGTTACCTTTTCTTCCCCTCTTTTCCCCCAGCTGTTCCTTGTCTTCTCTAACTACCTCGTTCACCCCTTTTCCCACCTGTTCCCTTTTTCCCTCTGATTAGGTCTCTATATCTCTCTCTGTTTCTGCTTCTGTCTTTGTCGGATTCTCGTTTGTGTTACTCATGCCTGAACCAGACTATCGTCGTGTTTGCTGCAACCTTGTCCTGTCCTGTCGGAATCTGCCTGTTCAGCTAACCTTGTCCTGTCGGAATCTGCCTGTCCATCTGAGCCTACGTGTGTAGCGTCATTAAAGAAACTCTGTTTTGTTAATTCGCTTTTGGGTCCTCATTCACGCACCTGACATAATTTCGGCAAAGTATAGAAAGTGGCAATTTTAGGGTGTTGAATAGCCAAAAAGTAATGTTTTTTCTTGGTGATCTGACCAGAACTTAAATACCCATCTAGGACAGTAAAGATAGTATCCTGAAATTGGGAAGTAGGGTCACTTCTGAGTTTGTTGTTAAAGGTGTTGTCAAGCAGTTGTCTATGACACTCATTTACATAAATAGTCCTATCCATGAGTACAACCGACCCACCCTTATCAGCAGGACGAATAAGGACTGACGTATCGGATTGTACAACCGACCCACCCTTATCAGCAGGACGAATAAGGACTGACGTATCGGATTGTACAACCGACCCACCCTTATCAGCAGGACGAATAAGCACTGACGTATCGGATTGTACAACCGACCCACCCTTATCAGCAGGACGAATAAGGACTGACGTATCGGATTGTAAATCAAGCAAAGCTTGTTTTTCATCCTTGGGTAAATTATGTAAAGATTTAGACTCCTGTTTGTTCTTAAGGAGATGAGCAACATCTTTTTCAACGAGTCTGCAATATGTCTCGATCGAGTGATTGTGATTGGCTGGAGGTATAAAATAACTCTTGCTTCTAAAAGGAGTCGGAGTATGTGCAGGTGAGTAACCCACTGGTTCAGCAGAAATATAACGATTAGGGGAGCTAAAGTATTCCCGGTGTTCGGGTGTTACTAAAAAACTTAAACTTGTCTACCTTTAAATCAAAATCGTTGCAATGGGTTGTAGGCACAAAATAACCCTTTATTAAGTAAAGCGACATGGGCATGGCTCAATATCTTGCTTGATAAATTAAAGTCACTCAGTCCCGTGGGTTCTGGGACCGTGTGAACGGTCTCCTCTGCCTCTGATAGTCGTTTCTTCTTACCCCGTCGGGTGCGGCATCTCGTCGATGCGCGTGCCTGCGGCCACCCCCGCCCTTCCGTCCGCCCAGTCTCTCGTTGAATAAAAAACTACCGCTGGAAGACGATGAGGCGCTGGTTGTAGAGCGTTGGTCAGACAGGGGTGCATAGAAGTAAGCGGCAGCCCTCCTGCGTCTGCCATGGAGAGGAGGAGCAGGACCTCTTGTCAGGGTTTCTCCAGAAGTAGACTTTATCCTCGGCCTTGTCTTTTATGTCTTGGTTGAATTTCTTGATATTAAGCCCCTTTATTTCTGTAGACACCTTGTCCTGGAGCGCTTGGTTAGTTTTCATCAGTTCATTGAATATGCCATCATCATTAACAGCTATTTGTAGAGCTGTGCGTTTGTCTTTAATCGTGTTATCCATTTCAATAAAATCATTTTTCAACTGGTCAACAATTATTGTCATTAAATCAATAGAGCATTTGTTCAGGATGGCACACCAGCGCTCACAGAAATCACCTGTATGCTGTCCCAATGATATTCAACACCAGTTGAATATGGCCGGTGTCAGTAAACATCGGCAAAAAAAGCGTAATTAAATTGTTGTCAGCAGCACAGTTACAGTCACTATATAACATGAAAACAGCCTAACCAGCTCTGCTATAGGGGGGAGTAAAATGCTCAAAGTGAGATGTTCTTTCATTTGTGTCTGGAAGTAGCTTGCAAGCTATCCAACGTTAGTTTGGCCAGAGCGTCCAGTGTGTGCTCTGAACGCACTGAAAGCAAAACGCTCTGAATATAGCAATGCTCTGATTACATGAGCGCATTCTGAGCGCACTCTGGCACTCCAGATTGAATTTACGAACACACCCTTACCTGGACTAAGAAAAATACACATTATGACACTGTAAATAAGCATTATGACCATCATAATCATATAAGCCAAATAGGCCTATGACGTACATGGCGTTATCAGTCAAACAGAGGGTGTCTTGTTCTTTTCCTGAAAATCTGATCCTGCATTCATCCCAGTCATCAGCAACAATCTCAGTCTCATCTAGAATGACATAATGATCATTACGGTGGAAGGGAAATTCCTTGCTGATGGACCATGTCAGAATAATAAAAGATAAGTACATTTACTGGAACAATATAACATGTAACAATGTAACAATTTTGACTAGTGAACTTCCTGGTAGAGTTCAAGCTGAAAGTTGTGGGTACCATTACACAGAAAACAGCAGGTTTTAAAGGGGCAGCCCTAGATTGGTACATACATTTTTTTACTTTTCAATTAATGACCTATATCCATGAATTCATAAATAATATAACTTATCAGTTATGAGCTTAGTTCAACTTCATTGTTTGTTAAAAATGTAAAACACTTGAGCTTCAAAAAATGGTTATTCAGAACTTTGTCTATTAATTTGAGATTTGATCAAATTTCTCTAGTCCCATCGCTCAGCTGTTTACCAAAACAAGCAGCTGGTTGACCGCTTGTTGTTTTTCGAATCCCAGATGTTCCCTTTAAAACTGCCTCATCAACTTGATGTGATATGCAGCATCCCTACTTCTGTGCTCAGAGAGAGACACATTTTCATAGTTCCATCATGATTCTATGATTCTAAACAGAGGTCAGATACCAATACAGAGCAGTGTTGTGAATGCATAACAGAATGCAATTTCATACTTCTTTGTGACTTACAAGAATCATGGTTTTATATGGACTACTGTCACTATCACTATGACTGTCTCAGGTTTCCCAGACAAGTATAGTATATTCTATGACTATAAAGAAACTTGGATTCTGTAATGATGGGGCGGTGAGCAGGTGCAGGTGAAAGGTTTTAATAAAACAACAAAACTAAGAACACGATACTAACAGGCTGATACACAAGAACAGTACCAACTGGTGAGAGAACATGGGAGAGTGACATATAAAGGGGAGGAAATCATGAAGGTAACGGAGTTCAGGTGTGAATCATAATGATTACCAGGTGTGCGTAATGATGAGTGCCAGGTGTACGCCGTCCACAGGGTACGGGGTGGGGTTGCAAAATTGAGTGATTAGCCTTCCTTCTTCAATATCTCTTTTACCCTCTACAAATCTTCCACTTTACCACCACCAAAGCACCCCCAGACAATCCCTTTGCCTCCACCATGCTTGACAGATGGCGTCAAGCACTCCTCCAGCATCTTTTCATTTTTTCTGCGTCTCACGAATGTTCTTCTTTGTGATCCGAACACCTACAACTTAAATTTGTCCATGACACATTTTTCCAATCTTCCTCTGTCCAGTGTCTGTGTTATTTTGCCCATCTTAATCTTTTATTTTTATTGGCCAGTCTAGGATATGGCTTTTTCTTTGCAACTCGGCCTAGAAGGCCAGGATCCCGGAGTTGCCTCTTCATTGTTGATGTTGAGACTGGTGTTTTGCGGGTACTATTTAATGAAGCTGCCAGTTGAGGACTTGTGAGGAGTCTGTTTCTCAAACTAGACACTCTAATGTACTTGTCCTCTTGCTCAGTTGTGCACCGGAGCCTCCCACTCCTCTTTCTATTCTGCTTAGAGCCAGTTTGCGCTGTTCTGTGAAGGGAGTAGTACACAGCTTTGTACGAGATCTTCAGTTTATTGGCAATTTTTCGCATAAAATAGCCTTCATTTCTCAGAACAAAAATAGACTGACGAGTTTCAGAAGAAAGGTCTTTGTTTCTGGCCATTTTAAGCCTGTAATCGAATCCACAAAGGCTGATGCTGCAGATACTCAACTAGTCTAAAGAAGGACAGTTTTATTGCTTCTTTAAACAGAACAACAGTTGTCAGCTGTGCTAACATAATTACAAAAGGGTTTTCTAATGATCAATTAGCCTTTTAAAATGCTAAACTTAGTTTAGCTAACACAACGTGCCATTGAATACAGGAGTGATGGTTGCTGATAATGGGCCACTGTACGCTTTTGTAGATATTCCATAAAATATCAGCTGTTTCCAGCTACAATAGTCATTACAACATTGACAATGTCTACACTGTATTTCTGATCAATTTGATGTTATTTTAATGGACAAAAACATTTATTTTCTTTCAAAAACAAGGACATTTCTAAGTGACCCCAAACCTTTTAACGGTAGTGTGTATATATATATATACATACACTGCTCAAAAAAATAAAGGGAACACTAAAATAACACATCCTAGATCTGAATGAATGAAATATTCTTATTAAATACTTTTTTCTTTACATAGTTGAATGTGCTGACAACAAAATCACACAAAAATTATCAATGGAAATCAAATTTATCAACCCATGGAGGTCTGGATTTGGAGTCACACTCAAAATTAAAGTGGAAAACCACACTACAGGCTGATCCAACTTTGATGTAATGTCCTTAAAACAAGTCAAAATGAGGCTCAGTAGTGTGTGTGGCCTCCACGTGCCTGTATGACCTCCCTACAACGCCTGGGCATGCTCCTGATGAGGTGGCGGATGGTCTCCTGAGGGATCTCCTCCCAGACCTGAACTAAAGCATCCGCCAACTCCTGGACAGTCTGTGGTGGAGCGTGGTGTTGGTGGATGGAGCGAGACATGATGTCCCAGATGTGCTTAATTGGATTCAGGTCTGGGGAACGGGCGGGCCAGTCCATAGCATCAATGCCTTCCTCTTGCAGGAACTGCTGACACACTCCTGCCACATGAGGTCTAGCATTGTCTTGCATTAGGAGGAACCCAGGGCCAACCGCACCAGCATATGGTCTCACAAGGGGTCTGAGGATCTCATCTCGGTACTTAATGGCAGTCAGGCTACCTCTGGCGAGCACATGGAGGGCTGTGCGGCCCCCCAATGAAATGCCACCCCACCCCATACCATGACTGACCCACCGCCAAACCGGTCATGCTGGAGGATGTTGCAGGCAGCAGAACGTTCTCCACGGCGTCTCCAGACTCTGTCACGTCTGTCACGTGCTCAGTGTGAACCTGCTTTCATCTTTGAAGAGCACAGGGCGCCAGTGGCGAATTTTCCAATCTTGGTGTTCTCTGGCAAATGCCAAACGTCCTGCACGGTGTTGGGCTGTAAGCACAACCCCGAACTGTGGACGTCGGGCCCTCATACCACCATGGAGTCTGTTTCTGAACGTTTGAGCAGACACATGCACATTTGTGGCCTGCTGGAGGTCATTTTGCAGGGCTTTGGCAGTGCTCCTCCTGCTCCTCCTTGCACAAAGGCGGAGGTAGCGGTCCTGCTGCTGGGTTGTTGCCCTCCTACGGCCTCCTCCACGTCTCTTGATGTACTGGCCTGTCTCCTGGTAGCGCCTCCATGCTCTGGACACTACGCTGACAGACACAGCAAACCTTCTTGCCACAGCTCGCATTGATGTTCCATCCTGGATGAGCTGCACCACCTGAGCCACTTGTGTGGGTTGTAGACTCCGTCTCATGCTACCACTAGAGTGAAAGCACCGCCAGCATTCAAAAGTGACCAAAACATCAGCCAGGAAGTATAGGAACTGAGAAGTGGTCTGTGGTTACCACCTGCAGAACCACTCCTTTATTGGGGGTGTCTTGCTAATTGCCTATAATTTCCACCTGTTGTCTATTCCATTTGCACAACGGCATGTGAAATTTATTGTCAGTCAGTGTTGCTTCCTAAGTGGACAGATTGATTTCACAGAAGTGTGATTGACTTGGAGTTACATTGTGTTGTTTAAGTGTTCCCTTTATTTTTTTGAGCAGTGTATATACATATATATATATATATAATTATTTTTTCTTCCCTAACACTACCACCCTTCCCTGAAATACAGTTCTAGGTGAATCAACACTTGTGGCTTCTCGAAAACACTGGGCATGTGATAATGTCATCTGACTCAATGACATCTGATTTACATAATTATGGGGCAATTCTCTGTTTATTTCCACCCTCTGCTATCTCTGCTAATATAACTGGCAGATCACAGATCCTTCCCACACATCACTGAGTCCACCACCATGGCCTCTAAAGCAGCAGCTGTGTTGCTGCTGGTTTACCTGTCAGGATCTACATTTGGGATCAAGCTGGCTGGAAATGGATACACTGACATTCTGATTGCTATTAACCCTGAGGTGCCTGAGGACCCAGTGCTCATCACACAAATCAAGGTAGTAAATTAATGACAAAAGCATTCTTTCCCCACTCAACAGGTAATATATATTTTAGGATATTGTGAATGTTATTGAATGTAATGTTGAATGTAGGATATTGCTGTTTTTGATGTTGAAATTCAAATGCTGTATCTAACCATAGGACAGGCATGCTGTGATTGTTTTACTAATAATGACAGTACACCAAAACATTCAATTGGATACCACAGCTTTTGTTTCATTTTATTTAATTTGTTACTTCAGGAAATGTTTAAAGAAGCCTCCAGACATCTACTCAATGCAACAAAGAAACATTTATATTTCAAGGAAGTCGCAATATTAGTGCCACCTAATTGGAATAAAGGAAATTACCCCAAAGCAAAGACGGAGGTCTACGATAAGGTACTGAGAGAATGTAAAACATGCAAATGATGTTGAAGTCATCATTACCACCAATGACAGAGAACGATCCTGACTGACATTCTATTAGCTTTTGATTCCTCATCATTACAATTATTTAAATCATTCATTGATAGGAAGACACACCACACACTACAAAAGTATGTGGACACCCCTTCAAATTAGTGGATTCAGGTCTTTCAGCCACACCCGTTGCTGACAGGTCTATAAAATCGAGCACACAGAAATGCAATCTCCATAGACAAACATTGGCAGTAGAATGGCCCAACCAAAGAGCTCAGCGACTTTCAGTGTGGCACCGTCATAGGATGCCATCTTTTCAATAAGTCGGTTCGTCCACATACTTTTAACCATGTAGTGTAGATTTCCAGTTATAATCTGGGTGGTTCGAGCCCTGAATGCTGATTGGCTGACAGCTGTGGTATATTAGACCCTATACCATGGGTATGACAAAACATGTATTTTTACTGCTCTAATTACGTTTGTAACTAGCATATAATAGGAATAAGGCACTTCGGGGGTTTGTGGTATATGGCCAATTTACCACGGCTAAAGGCTATGTCCAGGCAACTATAATAGTAACCTTAACTGTAATTGTTAAAATAAAACAAGGAAGATATACATTAAACTGTTATAGTTAAGGGGAAAATGTGACAAAATTGTACATCAATATATAACTCATAAGACCGGGTAGTCGGAATGTAAATAGGCATGGTATCATCTTTGCAAAATTCTAAAGTATAAGCTTTTTCCTAGTAATTACAAACACTTTGAAGTATTATGGTAAATCTAGTTATTTTGTTACTACTTTGCATTGTCTCTGTTATAGGCCAATATAATAATTGATGAGCCAAATAAATTACATGGAGATCAGCCTTACACTCTGCAGTATGGTGAATGTGGATCTGAGGGCCGGTACATTCATTTGACTCCTGACTTCATGCTGAATGATGATGTCTCTAAATACTATGGACCCAGAGGTTAGAGTCACCTGCCATAAACTCTATCTCCTGTTACTGTGTAAGACCCAATACAGAAATCCTATTTGTTGAATTTTCCTTCTAAAACTCACTTCCAGGTAAGGTTTTTGTCCATGAATGGGCACATCTAAGATGGGGAGTTTTTGATGAATATAATGAAGAAAAACCATTCTACCTGTCAGGTTCCATAATTGAGGCAACAAGGTAATCTTTATAATTTTTACATTTATTTGATTTTACCTTTGTTTAACCAGGTAGACAAGCTCAGAACTCAAGTTCTCATTTACAACTGTGACCTGGCCAAGATAAAGCAAAGCAGTTCGACACATACAACAACACAGAGTTACACATTTTTATTTATTTTATTTTATTTAACCTTTATTTAACCAGGTAGGCTACTTGAGAACAAGTTCTCATTTGCAACTGCGACCTGGCCAAGATAAAGCGTAGCAATTCTACACATGCAACAACACAGAGTTACACATGGAATAAACAAAACATACAGTCAATAATACAGTAGAACAAAAGAAAACAAAAAGTCTATATACAGTGAGAGAAAATGAGGTAAGATAAGGAAATAAATAGGCCATGGTGGCAAAGTAATTACAATATAGCAATTAAACACTGGAATGGTAGATCGGCAGAAGATGAATGTGCAGGTAGAGAAACTGGGGTGCAAAGGAGCTAAATAAATAAATACCAGTATGGGGATGAGGTAGGTAGATAGATAGGCTGTTTACAGATGGGCTATGTACAGGTGTGGTGATCTGTAAGCTGCTCTGACAGCTGGTGCTTAAAGCTAGTGAGGGAGATGTGAGTCTCCAGCTTCAGAGATTTTTGCAATTCGTTCCAGTCATGGGCAGCAGAGAACTGGAAGGAAAGATGACCAAAGGAGGAATTGGCTTTGGGGTTGACCAGTGAGATACAGTATATCTGCTGGAGCGTGTGCTACGAGTGGGTGCTGCTATGTTGACCAGTGAGCTGAGATAAGGTGGGGCTTTACCTAGCAGAGACTTGGAGATAACCTGTAGCCAGTGGATTTGGCGACGAGTATGAAGCGAGGGCCAACCAACGAGAGCGTACAGGTCGCAATGGTGGGTAGTGTATGGGGCTTTGGTGACAAAACAGATGGCACTGTGATAGACTGCATCCAGTTTGTTGAGTAGAGTGTTGGAGGCTATTTTATAGATGACATCACCGAAGTCGAGGATCGGTAGGATGGTCAGTTTTATGAGGGTATGTTTGGCAGCATGAGTGAAGGGTGCTTTGTTGCGATATAGGAAGCCGATTCTAGATTTAATTTTGGATTGGAGATGCTTAATGTGAGTCTGGAAGGAGAGTTTACAGTCTAACCAGACACCCAGGTATTTGTAGTTGTCCGCATATTCTAAATCAGAGCCGTCCAGAGTAGTGATGCTGGGCGGGCAGGTGCAGGCAGTGATCAATTGAATAGCATGCATTTAGTTTTATTTGTGTTTAAGAGCAGTTGGAGGCCATGGAAGGAGAGTTGTATGGCATTGAAGCTCGTCTGGAGGTTAGTTAACACAGTGTCCAAGGAGGGGCCAGATGTATACAGAATGGTGTCGTCTGCGTAGAGGTGGATCAGAGAATCACCAGCAGCAAGAGCATCATCATTGATGTATACAGAAAAGAGAGTCGGCCCGAGAATTGAACCCTGTGGCACAGCCATAGAGACTGCCAGAGGACCGGACAACAGTCCCTCCGATTTGACACACTGAACTCTATCAGAGAAGTAGTTGGTAAACCAGGCGAGGCAATCATTTGAGAAACCAAGGCTGTCGAGTCTGCCAATAAGAATGTTGTGATTGACAGAGTCGAAAGCCTTGGCCAGGTTTGGTAATGTCTCTTATCGATGGCGGTTATGATGTCGTTTAGAGCCTTGAGCGTGGCTGTGGTGCACCCATGACCAGCTCTGGGTGCTGGGCAGTTGACCGGGGTAGGGATAGCCAAGTGGAAAGCATGGCCAGCCGTAGAGAAATGCTTAATGAAATTCTCAATTATAGTGGATTTATCGGTGGTGACTGTGTTTCCTAGCCTCAGAGCAGTGGGCAGCTGGGATGAGGTGCTCTTATTCTCCATGGACTTTACAGTGTCCCAGAACTTTTTTGAGTTAGTACTACAGGATGCAAATTTCTGTTTGAAAAAGTTTGCCGCAGCTTTTCTAACTGCCTGTGTATATTTGTTCCTAACTTCCCTGAAAAGTTGCATATCACGGGGGCTATTCGATGCTAATGCAGAACACCACAGGATGTTTTTGTGCTAGTCAAGGGCAGACAGCTCTGGAGTGAACCAATGATTATATCTATTCCTAGTTCAACATTTTTTGAGAGGGGCATGCTTATTTAAGATGGTGAGGAAGGCACTTTTAAAGAATAGCCAGGCATCCTCTACTGACGGGATGAGGTCAATGTCATTCCAGGATACCCCGGCCAGGTTGATTAGAAAGTCCTGCTAGCAGAAGTGTTTTAGGGAGCATTTGACAGTGATGAGGGGTGGTCGTTTGGTCACAGACCCATTACGGATACAGGCAATGAGGCAGTGATCGCTGAGATCTTGATTGAAAACAGCAGAGGTGTATTTGGAAGGCGAGTTAGTTAGGATGACATCTATGAGGGTGCCCGTGTTTACTGATTTGAGGTTGAACCTGGTAGGTTCATTGATCATTTGTGTGAGACTGAGGGCATCAAGCTTAGTTTGTAGGATGGCTGGGGTGTTAAGCATGTCCCAGTTTAGGTCACCTAGTAGCACGAGCTCAGAAGATAGATGGGGGGCAATCAATTCACATATGGTATCGAGGACACAGCTGGGGGCAGAGGGAGGTCTATAGCAAGCGGCAACAGTGAGAAACTTGTTTCTGGAAAGGTGCATTTTTAGAAGTAGAAGCTCAAATTGTTTGGGTACAGACTTAGATAGCCTGCAGAGTTCTGTATTACTATCTCTGCAGTAGATTGCAACACCGCCCCTTTGGCAGTTCTATCTTGGCGGAAAACGTTATAGTTAGGAATGGAAATTTCAAGTTTTTTTAATATTTTTTTTACATGGAGTAAAACAAACATACAGTCAGTAATACAGTACATAAACAAGTCTATATACAATGTGA
Source organism: Oncorhynchus mykiss (assembly GCF_057628025.1). NCBI lineage: Eukaryota > Metazoa > Chordata > Actinopteri > Salmoniformes > Salmonidae > Oncorhynchus > Oncorhynchus mykiss. The sequence goes on from NC_143026.1 coordinate 86,477,745, forward strand.
GGAAATGAGGTGAGATAAGGGAGGTAAAGGCAATAAAAAGGCCATGGTGCAAAGTAAATACAATATAGCAATTAAAAACACTGGAATTGTAGATTTGCAGTAGGTGAATGTGCAAAGTAGAAATACTGCAAGGGAGCAAAATAAATAAATACAGTAGGGGATGAGGTAATTGTTTGGGCTATTTATAGATGTGCTATGTACAGGTGTAGTGATCTGTGAGCTGTTCTGCTCTGATTTATACAATTCCATATTCATATTGTATCCATTAAAGGGGAATTCCAACATGGAGCATTTCTACATTCTGTAGTGAAAAAAATATTTAATTTCAAAGACTATGAGATACACTGTGATGCGGGGAGTAGTAAAATAACTGGTTTTACTTTTGATAGCATCATCAAATTGCACTTTTTTAGGACCTTATCTTTTTCAGCACAAACATAGAAATGTTCTATTTATATGTAGAAACTTGTATGGTGCTGGAGATAATGAATACGGGTTGAAAAGGGGTGGAATTCACCTTTAAGTGTCATCATTTGTCCCTAAAACAAGGAGTTTAAAAAGTTGCCTTTGAAAAAAACATTTAAATCAAACACATTTTCAATAGATTCCGAATTGTTTGCGGAACATGGCAAAGGTCCCAGTTAAACTGTACCTGCCCATTTTCATTGTCTGTTATGTCCAGTGAAAAGCATGAGCTGGCGCACACCAAAACAAGTTAGTAGATGTGCTGATCTAACAGCAAGTAAACTGTTGGCCTGAAGAAGGTACAGTGATGCCGAAACGTTGGTGTTTTACGCAGTAAATAAAAAATGTGGTAAAGAAATTAACTTTATGTCCTGAATACAAAGTGTTATGATTAGGGCAAATCATACACAACAAATCACCGAGTACCACTATTCATATTTTCAAGCATGGTGGTGGCTGCATCATGCTATGGGTTTGCTTGTCATCGGCAATGGAGTTTTTTTTAGGATACAATGAAAAGGAATAGAGCTAAGCACAGGCAAAATCCTAGTAGAAAACCTGCTTCAGTCGGCTTTCCAACAGACACTGGGAGATAAATTCACTGGGAGATAATAACCTCAAACAAAAGGACAAATATACACTGGAGTTGCTTACCAAGACAACATTGAATGTTCCTGAGTGCCCAAGTTACAGTTTTGACTTAAATAGGTTTGAAATTCTATGGCAAGACATGAAAATGACTGTCTAGCAATGATCAACAAGCAATTTGACAGAGCTTGAAGAATTAAAAAAATAATAAAGTGTAAATATTGTACAATCCAGGTGTGCAAAACTCTTCGAGACTCACATCTGTAATCCTTGTCAAAGATGATTCTAACATGTATTGACTCAGGGGTGTGAATACTTATGTAAATGAGATATTTCTGTATGTCATTTTCAATAAATGTGCAAACATTTCTAAAAATGTGTTCACTTCATCAAATCAACGTAATCCATGTTGAATTCAGGCTGTAACACAACAAAATGTGCATTAAATCAAGGGGAATGAGTACTTGCTGAAGGCACATTGATTAGTCACTGTCTTTATTTTTATAGCCCACTATTTATGAGCATTTAATTCAGATTCCGCTATGACTTGCATCTACCAACAAATAAATAGTGATTTTTCTTAAATTATTGAGACTTGGAGTCAACCCTAACTGTACAATCAATTTACTGTTAATGTTCATTTCACATTTTTCAGATGTACCATAAATATTACAGGAAAGTACATCCACAAACATGACCAAAGGGACTGCACCACTGACCCTGTTACTGGGTTATACACCGAAGACTGTGTATTCTATCCTGACAAGCAACAGACAACGTCTGCATCTATCATGTACAATCAAGGCCTTAGTGCTGTGAGTACAAGTCTACACAGCCTTTCAACTACCTTGATATCTACCCAATGTGTTATGCAGTTGTAATGCTCAACGTTCCATTTTTAACTGTAATGAAGATATGTTTCAACTAATGACAGAAACGTTTGTGTTGTGTGCACAGGTAAAAGAGTTCTGTACAAAAGAAACTCACAACACTGAGGCTCCAAACATCCAGAACAGACTGTGTGGTAACAGAGGTGTAGAGGAAGTTATCACTTCACTTTCTGTAGATGCCGGTGTGGCAGTTGTGCCAACACCACCAAGTATACTACCCACATTCACTGTGGTGCAGTGCCGGCAAAGGGTTGTCTGTCTTGTCCTTGATGTTTCAGGAAGCATGGCTGCAGTAAGTTTTGATGGACTGATTTTTCAAATCAAACCATATTTTATAAAAACAATTCAAGATCTGACAACGGTAACACAAATTCCTGGTATTATTGGTGTTTGTGCCCGGGCACGTGTGTGTGTGTTTTGTCTAACTGTACTGATGGTTGCTAATGTATTTTTCCTATAAAGGGTTCTAGAATGTTGAACCTGAGACAAGCGGCAACGCTCTTCATACAGAAGATTGTTGAAGACCAAGCTTATATTGGCATTGTACAATTTACAGCTACGGCTACAATTCGTGAACCATTGACTTTAATTGATGGTGAAGCGTCGAGAGATAAGCTTGTAGGCAGTCTGCCACTATCAGCTGGTGGAGGCACAGACATTTGTGCAGGTGTTAAGAAAGGTCTGGAGGTAAATACAATACCAATCTATATTTATTTGACACCGTTCATATAATACATTGCAAATGGCTTTAAATGATCACTTAAAATAATACTGGTACATAGTGCTGCAACAATCTGGACAAAACCGTTTGACACATGAATACACATATATAGTACATTTAGAAAGAAACCCATTAAAATGACATTTATATATAATTTCAATAACTCAATGATGCTTCTATTAGGTACTTGGGGGAGATGGAGATGGTGCAATGGGAGATGCAATCATATTACTAACTGATGGGGAATCAAGTATCAACTGTCAAAAAAGTGTTAATGAAAGTGGTGCAACTGTGCACACAATAACTCTTGGGCCAAATGCAAACATAGATGTAAAAGAATTGTCAGACATATCAGGTAACACAGAGAGCAGTATCTTTCCTAAGTATGCATTCTAAATTATATCTGAATTTTTTTTTTACTTGTTCAAATGTTTTACCTAAATATCATCCTTCCTGCTGTAGGTGGTAAATATCACAATGCTGCTGATGGTGTGGATTCCAATGACCTTGTGGATATTTTTACTTCACACACAACATCTGATGGAAATCTGACCAAGCAGACAATCCAGGTGTGATGAAGTTGCAGGGAATTATGAGAAACATAATATACTATAAGTGTTTACAGATATTTGAACATTTTGTCTCTTTTTCCAACAGCTTGAGAGCACTGGATTGAATATGATTGGTTGGTTTAATGGATCTGTATCCATTGACAGGACAATTGGAAACAAGACAAGCTTTTTAGTTATCTATGAAAGAAGTCCACCTGACATCCTTGTTTTAAGCCCCTATACACGGACCTATGACACATCACATTTCAAACATGATGCTCCTGCTAAGACTTTAACGCTCGATATTGAAGGAACTGCTGAGGTCTGTCTGGTTGTGTATATTTTATGTGTTCAGCTAGATTCAAAAGTTATATTTATATTTATTATAGTTGTGTGTATTATTTTTCCAATTACTACAAGTTACTAATTTAGACATTTCAGTTGTTCAATGTGGACCATATAATGCATTACTACAATTTCACTAGATTGAATGGTGATGATATTATTTTAAATTGTAGACTGGAAAGTGGAAATACAGCCTACTAAATAAAGAGTCAACTGCCCAATCTATGTCAATGACTGTGACAAGTCGTGCTGTCAGTGACGCTATACCACCGGTCATGGTCAAAACCCACATGAGCCAACAGTTCAGCAACGGCAGCAAACCCATGTTGGTGTATGCAGAGGTCAACCAGAAAGGTGTTCCAGTGATTCTGGCAGATGTGATGGCCACACTGAAGTCTGATTCTGGGGACCAATATCAGCTACAACTGCTGGATAATGGAGCAGGTGATGTAGAGCCACAATACATGGTGATTTAGAACCAAAATGGAGTAGGGTGTTACAAAAACAATTATTTATTTAAGTTTTAAGATGAAATCCAATTTTTTTCAGGTGCTGATGCTTTCAGAAATGATGGCATCTATTCCAGTTACTTCACTGAACTAACAACAGGAAAATACAGCTTGAAAGTGAAAGTACATAACAATGATGGCATGGCCAGATTCTCCCTCAGGAGACACAGTGGAGCACTTTACATACCTGGATATGTGGTTAATGGTACAGTACATTCCATCTGAAACTATGTGTTCTTCATTCATGAACTGGCGGCAGGTCGCCTTGTGGTTGGAGTGTTGGGCCAGTAACTGAAAGGTTGCTAGATTGAATCCCTGAGCTATCAAGGTAAAACTCTGTCGTTCTGCTCCTGAACAAGGCAGTTAACCCACTGTTCCTAGGCTGTCTTTGTAAATAAGAATGTGTTCTTAACTGACTTGCCTAGTTAAATAAAGATAAAATAAAATACAAATTGTGATACCATATTATGTAAATACCAAAACATATTTAATTTGATGGATCAGTACCCATACCTATTCTCAACAACTAGCCTTATAATGATCAAGGGTATGATTTGGTAGTTGGGATTGTATGAATATGTATGCATTCATATGTTTGATGACTGTCTTCCCAGGACAAGTAGTGATGAATCCCCCAAAGCCCCCAATCAGTGAGGATGACCTGCAGGCTGATGTGGGCAGCTTCACCAGGACAGTCATAGGAGAGAGCTTCTCAGTCAGTCTCCCACCTGGTGTCCCCCCTCCAAATTTCCCCCCTAACAAAATCACAGACCTGAATGCAGAGATAGAGGAGGACAAAGTGCTGCTCACCTGGACTGCACCTGGGGAAGACATGGACCAAGGCACAGGTACAAAAATGTATAAATAATGAGCATCTCAACAACAAGTTGTGGATATATTTCCAGACTTTTTTGCTTAGAAGTAATCCTAATATTCACAAAATATGAAAAAAAAAATAACACTGCAACACTGACATGTACAGTATTTCACCAGCACACTGTGCTGTCTTGGTGTACATTTACATTTATTTACTTGCCATTTCAATTTTTCAGCAACGTCCTATGAGATCCGTTTTAGTGAAGATTCGGACCTACTCAGATCCAACTTCAGTACCGCTCATCTTGTCACATACGACCTCTCACCAAAGAAGGCAGGCTCCCCAGAAAAGCTCTCTTTCACTCTCTTCTCAATCATCAAAAATGGCACCACTCTGTTCTTTGCAGCAAAAGCAGAAGACAAATCTTTCCTGAAATCTGAAACATCCAACATTATTCAAGTGACCAAGATTGTTCCCAAAGCTCCTGTTCCTTCTCCAACTGATGCGCCTGATACATCAGGCAGTGGTGTGAACATTACTGCTATAGTCATATCAGTCACCACAGTAACAATGGTGGCTTGTCTGATTGCTAGTGTGACAATGTGTTCAATTAAATCAAGGAGAGTTAATCATGCTTAAAACAAATTATGACGATGAACAAATGTAGCTCCAGCTCATTGCACTGAATCATAGCAAAGCTTCCTGTGTTTTTGATTAACACTAAAAAACATATGAAGTAGAGGGAATAAATGAGCTTATCTACCATTCTTTGTTTTTTAAATAGCTGAAAGGTTAGAATGAGATCATAGCTAACCAAATTAAATTGATCGTGCTATGATAGATTGATTAGACCGGTTCTCTTAAGATCTCATTTGAAGCTTTGTGTTTGTGCATTAACCATCATGTGTTTACAATGAAGAACATGTTCTGTTATTAAGGTACAATATGTAAGATTTATCATGAAATTGATTGACATTAATGTGTATTATGTCATGACTGGCCTCCTCGGGTCAGGTTACCGTGGACCACAGTCCTACAGAGAGATCTCACACCCACCAGCGGGGAAAAGATCGAGAGGTATAGAGATGTTTTTTTTTTGTTGACACCTCACGACCATTGTAAATCTAATGCAGCAGACAAAATTCATTTGTCCTCACTATGGAGAACCGGCCTCTGAATATTAACATGCAATAAATGGACTTTGGGACAATAGGTTTCGTCAGCCACAATGGTGGTAATGACGATAGATGGAATATGAAAATTAATGTTGTTTTTGTTATGTTATTAAAAGGTAAAGGACGACGTTATAACAAAAACATTGTAACTTTAAGAGTTTTCCTAGTATATGCTGGATGTTTGCATATTGTACATTGTGTGGAAAATGTCCAGATCAAAGAGAATGTTTTTGTAAAGATGTGAAGTTAGTTGTCTAAATTGGATCTGAGATAGTTGTATAAATTGAATCCGGGCACCACTCTCCATCGAATCGTGTGTCTACACTGCTTTCATTCCTACACTGTGAGCCCTGAGCTACAGGGCTGGCTGTTCTCAAAATACCCCTTTCAGAACAAGGGCGAGGAAACAGACCACTAAGACAAAGGACACTGACATGATGAGGACAACCAGAGAGTTACATACCCTGTAACCAGAGAAGTGCGTCATCAGAGATGCCGAAACTGTCCACGCAGAGACCCCCATCGGAGACCTTTAACATGTAATTACATCATTATATTCTGACCTATGAGAGCGGCAGTTCGGGGCAAAGTTAGGGCTAAAATAATCATAGCTGACAAATGCACCCAAGTGTATTTTTATCTCGTGTACTCTCTCTCTCTTTCTCTCTCTTTTGAAATCCTCATTTTGTGTAACGTGTCATATTGTGTTGGCCCGCTAGGGACTGGTTCATCGTACTAAGTTCTAATCAATAGCCTAGACGGTAGGTTTGTGTATGTGTATCTAATATCATTTTAGCTTGTTAGTAAATAAATAATCAACTCATGGGTGAGACTCGGGTTTGTGCAGATTCACGGATTATGCAACGTTCAGAATGAGACTGTAGAGGAAATTGATTAAGTAGCGACTGTTGTAAAATCGATATTCTGATATTTTTTGAGTTAATTTGGAAAATAGAAACTCAATAAAACCAAACTTTCCCATGGTGCCCCAGCTTAATAAGTTAATAATTACCTGTTTCATTTCATTTTTTTTATTTATTTCACCTTTATTTAACCAGGTAGGCTAGTTGAGAACAAGTTCTCATTTGCAACTGCGACCTGGCCAAGATAAGGCATAGCAGTGTGAACAGACAACACAGAGTTACACATGGAGTAAACAATTAACAAGTCAATAACACAGTAGAAAAAAAGGGGAGTCTATATATACATTGTGTGCAAAAGGCATGAGGTAGGCAAATAATTACAATTATGCAGATTAACACTGGAGTGATAAATGATCAGATGGTTATGTACAGGTAGAGATATTGGTGTGCAAAAGAGCAGAAAAATAAAAATAAATAAATAAAAACAGTATGGGGATGAGGTAGGTGAAAATGGGTGGGCTATTTACCAATAGACTATGTACAGCTGCAGCGATCGGTTAGCTGCTCAGATAGCAGATGTTTGAAGTTGGTGAGGGAGATAAAAGTCTCCAACTTCAGCGATTTTTGCAATTCGTTCCAGTCACAGGCAGCAGAGAACTGGAACGAAAGGCGGCCAAATGAGGTGTTGGCTTTAGGGATGATCAGTGAGATACACCTGCTGGAGCGCGTGCTACGGATGGGTGTTGCCATCGTAACCAGTGAACTGAGATAAGGCGGAGCTTTACCTAGCATGGACTTGTAGATGACCTGGAGCCAGTGGGTCTGGCGACGAATATGTAGCGAGGGCCAGCCGACTAGAGCATACAAGTCGCAGTGGTGGGTGGTATAAGGTGCTTTAGTGACAAAACGGATGGCACTGTGATAAACTGCATCCAGTTTGCTGAGTAGAGTGTTGGAAGCAATTTTGTAGATGACGTCGCCGAAGTCGAGGATCGGTAGGATAGTCAGTTTTACTAGGGTAAGTTTGGCGGCGTGAGTGAAGGAGGCTTTGTTGCGGAATAGAAAGCCGACTCTTGATTTGATTTTCGATTGGAGATGTTTGATATGGGTCTGGAAGGAGAGTTTAGAGTCTAGCCAGACACCTAGGTACTTATAGATGTCCACATATTCAAGGTCGGAACCATCCAGGGTGGTGATGCTGGTCAGGCGTGCGGGTGCAGGCAGCGAACGGTTGAAAAGCATGCATTTGGTTTTACTAGCGTTTAAGAGCAGTTGGAGGCCATGGAAGGAGTGCTGTATGGCATTGAAGCTTGTTTGGAGGTTAGATAGCACAGTGTCCAAGGACGGGCCGGAAGTATATAGAATGGTGTCGTCTGCGTAGAGGTGGATCAGGGAATCGCCCGCAGCATGAGAAACATCATTGATATATACAGAGAAAAGAGTCGGCCCGAGAATTGAACCCTGTGGCACCCCCATAGAGACTGCCAGAGGACCGGACAGCATGCCCTCCGATTTGACACACTGAACTCTGTCTGCAAAGTAATTGGTGAACCAGGCAAGGCAGTCATCCGAAAAACCGAGGCTACTGAGTCTGCCGATAAGAATACGGTGATTGACAGAGTCGAAAGCCTTGGCAAGGTCTATGAAGACGGCTGCACAGTACTGTCTTTTATCGATGGCGGTTATGATATCGTTTAGTACCTTGAGCGTGGCTGAGGTACACCCGTGACCGGCTCGGAAACCAGATTGCACAGCGGAGAAGGTACGGTGGGATTCAAGATGGTCAGTGACCTGTTTGTTGACTTGGCTTTCGAAGACCTTAGATAGGCAGGGCAGGATGGATATAGGTCTGTAACAGTTTGGGTCCAGGGTGTCGCCCCCTTTGAAGAGGGGGATGACTGCGGCAGCTTTCCAATCCTTGGGGATCTCAGACGATATGAAAGAGAGGTTGAACAGGCTGGTAATAGGGGTTGCGACAATGGCGGCGGATAGTTTCAGGAATAGAGGGTCCAGATTATCCAGCCCAGCTGATTTGTACGGGTCCAGGTTTTGCAGCTCTTTCAGGACATCTGCTATCTGGATTTGGGTAAAGGAGAACCTGGAGAGGCTTGGGCGAGTAGCTGCGGGGGGGGGGGAGCTGTTGTCCGAGGTTGGAGTAGCCAGGCGGAAGGCATGGCCAGCCGTTGAGAAATGCTTGTTGAAGTTTTCGATAATCATGGATTTATCGGTGGTGACCATGTTACCTAGTCTCAGTGCAGTGGGCAGCTGGGAGGAGGTGCTCTTGTTCTCCATGGACTTCACAGTGTCCCAGAACTTTTTGGAGTTGGAGCTACAGGATGCAAACTTCTGCCTGAAGAAGTTGGCTTTAGCTTTCCTGACTGACTGTGTGTATTGGTTCCTGACTTCCCTGAACAGTTGCATATCGCGGGGACTATTCGATGTTAGCGCAGTCCGCCACAGGATGTTTTTGTGCTGGTCGAGGGCAGTCAGGTCTGGAGTGAACCAGGGGCTATATCTGTTCTTAGTTCTGCATTTTTTGAACGGAGCATGCTTATCTAAAATGGTGAGGAAGTTACTTTTAAAGAAAGACCAGGCATCCTCAACTGACGGGATGAGGTCAATGTCCTTCCAGGATACCCGGGCCAGGTCGATTAGAAAGGCCTGCTCACAGAAGTGTTTTAGGGAGCGTTTGACAGTGATGAGGGGTGGTCGTTTGACTGCGGCTCCGTAGCGGATACAGGCAATGAGGCAGTGATCGCTGAGATCCTGGTTGTAGACAGCGGAGGTGTATTTGGAGGGCCAGTTGGTCAGGATGACGTCAATGAGGGTGCCCTTGTTTACAGAGTTAGGGTTGTACCTGGTGGGTTCCTTGATGATTTGAGTGAGATTGAGGGCATCTAGCTTAGATTGTAGGACTGCCGGGGTGTTAAGCATATCCCAGTTTAGGTCACCTAACAGAACAAACTCTGAAGCTAGATGGGGGGCGATCAATTCACAAATGGTGTCCAGGGCACAGCTGGGAGCTGAGGGGGGTCGGTAGCAGGCGGCAACAGTGAGAGACTTATTTCTGGAGAGAGTAATTTTCAAAATTAGTAGTTCGAACTGTTTGGGTATGGACCTGGAGAGTATGACATTACTTTGCAGGCTATCTCTGCAGTAGACTGCAACTCCTCCCCCTTTGGCAGTTCTATCTTGACGGAAGATGTTATAGTTGGGTATGGAAATCTCAGAATTTTTGGTGGCCTTCCTGAGCCAGGATTCAGACACGGCAAGGACATCAGGGTTAGCAGAGTGTGCTAGAGCAGTGAGTAAGACACACTTAGGGAGGAGGCTTCTGATGTTGACATGCATGAAACCAAGGCTTTTTCGATCACAGAAGTCAACAAATGAGGGTGCCTGGGGACATGCAGGGCCTGGGTTTACCTCCACATCACCCGCGGAACAGAGAAGGAGTAGTATGAGGGTGCGGCTGAAGGCTATCAAAACTGGTCGCCTAGGGCGTTGGGGACAGAGAATAAGAGGAGCAGGTTTCTGGGCATGGTAGAATATATTCAGGGCATAATGCGCAGACAGGGGTATGGTGGGGTGCGGGTACAGCGGAGGTAAGCCCAGGCACTGGGTGATGATGAGAGAGGTTGTATCTCTGGACATGCTGGTTGTAATGGGTGAGGTCACCGCATGTGTGGGGGGTGGGACAAAGGAGGTATCAGGGGTATAAAGAGTGGAACTAGGGGCTCCATTGTAAACTAAAACAATGATAACTAACCTGCACAACAGTATACAAGGCATATTGACATTTGAGAGAGACATACAGCAAGGCATACAGTAATCACAGGTGTTGAATTGGGAGAGCTAGCTAAAACAGTAGGTGAGACAACAACAGCTAATCAGCTAGCACAACAACAGCAGGTAGAATGGCGATTGATTAGGCAGAGAGGGTCGGATTAACTACACACAGAGCCTAAATGCGGCTGGGGCCGACAGATAAAACATAAACAAGCAGAATGGATTACCGTGAATTAATGGACAGTCCAGCATGCATCAGCTATGTAGCCAAGTGATCAGTGTCCAAGGGGCAGCGGTGGATGGGGCAGGGAAGCTGGACTGGCGAGTGTTATCCAGGTTAGAAAACTAACAATGACTAAATAGCTTGTAGCCAGTTAGCTGGTTAGCTTCTGAAGGTTCTTGAGTGTGTTCTAAAAGTGTAAAGATAATAGCGGTTCCGTATCACATTGGGTGAGGCAGGTTACCGGAAGGTATAAACAAATAAAAAATCGAAAAGGGATAGAAAGTAAATATGGGTTCAGTGAGTGTTTGGGACGCGGCGATTCAGATGGTTAGCAGGCCTGTGCTAACAAGCTAACAGTTAGTAGACGGTGCTAAACACGGTAGCAGTTAGCGGACCGGGCTAAACAAGCTAGCAGTTAGCAGGCCGAATTTGCAAGCAAGGAGATAGCAAGGGCTAGCGAGTTAGCCTTTGGGGACGTCGCGATGGAGGGAGTCTGTTTATTCCTCTTCATGCGGTGACATCAATGGACCGGTCGTGGGTCTGGATATTGTAGCCCAGGAGCTCAAAATGTTCCGTTTGCGATGGGAATCCGGGGGTGAAAAATAAAAATAAAATAATAGATAGGTCCGTTATGCTCATCACATAATTATACGTGCCTGGCTTTGCCACATCGTAGAGGTGGCCCTGGTTTAATTTGCATTAACTATACTTAATCTAACTCAATATTTTTTTCAATATGGAACTGAACATTTTTTGTTGGACAAAAACGATTATTATTTTGAGTTAGATCTACTAGCTAAGACAATTGTTTTATGTCCTTAAAAAGCACAAGATAAATCAATGCAGAAGTTCCTTTCAGACTGTTGCCTTTGTTGTTTTCTTTTAAGAAAATTGAACACAATTTTTTGCCAACTAAATGGTTCCCTGCATTTGGTCCGTTCACAAAATACTGTAAAGCCAAGTCTATGTTTGTATAAATAAAATTTAGCTCATCGGGCAATGTATCACTTGGTCATTATGGACAAACAGTACAGTTCACAAACAGTACATTCAAACTGCTGTATGGAATCTCCAACTTTCCTCTTTAACATTGAGATACTTGCTGAATTAGGTCTACAAGAAATTAACAATCTGAATTTACAGCTAGGAACATGCTGGTTTTCCTGTCAGGATATACTTTTGGGATCACGCTGGAAGGAAATGGTACACAGACATTATGATTGCTATCAACCCTGCAGTTCCTGAGGAATCAATACTCATCCCACAAATCAAGGTTAAAAAAGTACTGAATTGAGGATGGATTAGTAGTTAGTAAATCAAAAGTTAGTCATGTATATATTTATGATATTAATTATATAAATGTATAAACTGTGTGATGCATCATTGATGAAGTTAAGCCCTTTTGGGCAATAAAATGTTTTGGAAAGCACCATGTGAGAAATCAAAAGTACTAGTAATCTGCTTATTCTTAATATCATAGAACTGATCTTCTCCATGAACTCAGTAAAAAAATAAATGTCCTCTCACTGTCAACTGCGTTTATTTTCAGCAAACTTAACATGTGTAAATATGTGTATGAACATAACAAGATTCAACAACTGAGACATAAACTGAACAAGTTCCACAGACATGTGACTAACAAAAATTGAATAATGTGTCCCTGAACAAAGAAGGGGTCAAAATCAAAAGTAACAGTCAGTATCTGGTGTGGCCAACAGCAGCATTATGTACTGCAGTGCATCTCCTCCTCATGAACTGCACCAGATTTGCCAGTTCTTGCTGTGAGATGTTACCCCACTCTTCCACCAAGGCACCTGCAAGTTCCCAGACATTTCTGGGGGGAATGGCCCTAGCCCTCACCCTCCGATCCAACAGGTCCCAGACATGCTCAATGGGATTGAGATCCGGGCACTGCCATTCCAGAACACTGATATTCCTGTCTTGCAGGAAATCAAGCACAGAACGAGCATTATGGCTGGTGGCATTGTCATGCTGGAGGGTCATGTCAGGAAGAGTCTGCAGGAAGGGTACCACATGAGGGAGGAGGATGTCTTCCCTGTAACACACAGCGTTGAGATTGCCTGCAATGACAACAACTCAGTCTGATGATGTTGTGACACACCGCCCCAGACCATGATGGAACCTCCACTTCCAAATCGATCCCCCTCCAGAGTACAGGCCTCGGTATAACGCTCATTCCTTCGACGACAATCGCAAATCTGACCATCACCCCTGGTGAGACAAAACCGCGACTCGTCAGTGAAGAGCACTTTTTGCCAGTCCTGTCTGGTCCAGCAATGGTAGGTTTGTGCCCATAGGCGACATTGTTGCCAGTGATGTCTGGTGAGGACCTGCCTTACAACAGGTCTACAAGCTCTCAGTCCAGCCTCTTTCAGCCTATTGCGGACAGTCTGAGCATTCCTGGTGTAACTCAGGCAGATGTTGCCATCCTGTACCTGTCCCGCAGATGTGATGTTCGGATGTACCAATCCTGTGCAGGTGTTGTTACATGTGGACTACCACTGCGAGGACGATCGTCTCTCCGTCCTGTCTCCCTGTAGCGCTGTCTTAGGCGTCTCACAGTACCAACATTGCAATTTATTGCCCTGGCCACATCTGCAGTCCTCATGCCTCCTTGCAGCATGCCTAAGGCACGTTTACGCAGATGAGCAGGGACCCTGGGCATCTTTCTTTTGGTGTTTTTCAGAGTAAGTAGAAAGGCCTCTTTAGTGTCCTAAGTTTTCATAACTTAATTGCCTACTGTCTGTAAGCTGTTAGTGTCTTAATGACCGTTCCACGGGTGCATGTTCAGTAATTGTTTATGGTTCATTTAACAAGCATGGGAAACAGTGTTTACCCTTCACAATGAAGATCTGTGAAGTTCTTCCATTCAGCTACAAGAGCATTAGTGAGGTCGGGCTTGCTGTAGCGTTAAGATTTCCCTTCACTGGAAATAAGGGGCCTGAACCATGAAAATCAGCCCCAGACTAATATTCCTCCTCCACCAAACGTGACATTTGACACTATGCAATGGGGCAGGTAGCATTCTCCTGGTATCTTCCAAACCCAGATTTGGCCATCGGAATGCCAGATGGTGAAGCGTGATTCATCACTCCAGAGAACGCATTTCCACCTCTCCAGAGTCCAATGGTGGCGAGCGTTACACCACTCCAGCCGACGCTTGGCATAGCACTTGGTGATCATAGGCTTGTGTGCGGCTGCTCGGCCATGGAAACCCATTTAATTTCAAACCCATTTCAGTTATTGTGCTGACGTTGCTTCCAGAGGAAGTTTGGAACTCGGGCCTGAGTGTTGCAACCGAGGATTGACGATTTGTACGCTATATGGGCTTCATTACTCAGCAGTCTTTTTCTATGAGCTTGGGTGGCATACCACTTCGTTACTGCTCCTAGTTGTTTCCACTTCACAATAACAGCACTTACAGTTCACCGGGGCAGCTCTAGCAGGGCAGAAATGTGATAAACCGACTTGTTGGAAAAGTGGCATCCTATGACAGTGCACGTTGACAGTCACTGAGCTCTTCAGTAAGGCCATTCTACTGACAATGTTTGTCTATGGAGACTGCATGGCTGTGTGCTCGATTTTATACACCTGTCAGCAAAGGATGTAGCTGAAAAAGCTGAATCCACTCAATTGAACGGGTGTGTATAACATAATATAATATAGTGTAAGTATTCACCATGGATTTTATTGTGTTACAAAGTGGGATTAAAATGTATTTAATTGTGTATTTTTTGTCAACGATCTACACCAACTACTCTAATGTCAAAGTTATTTTTTCCCCCTAACATTTGTAACAAAATGTAAGAATAATGAAACACGAATATTGATCAATACAAGAAACACCTTTGGCAGCAATTACAGATTTAAGTGTAATGGCTTTGAACACCTGGATTGTGCAATATTTACTGTTTTTAAAATGAACATAGGCCTTATGTTGAAATCCCTGAGAGGTTTCCTTACTTTCTGTCCACTCAGTTAGGAAGCACTTCTGTATCTTTGTTGTGACTGTGTGTATTGAGACACCATCCAAAAGCTAATTAATACATTTACCATGGTCAAAGGGATATTAAAGTGTCAGTTGTTGATTTTTCTACCCATTTACCATTGATGCCCTTCTTTGCAAGGCATTGTTAAAGCTCTGTGGTCTCTATGTGGTTGAATCTGTGCTTGAAATTCACAACTGTTTGTGGGGGGTACAGAGATGGGGTAGTAAACAAAATGAATGTTAACCCTTATTAATGCACACAGAGTGAAACCATGCAACTTATGTGATTTTTTAAAGAAAATGTTTAATATACAGTGCCTGTCAAAAGTTTTAGAACACCTACTCATTCAAGGGTTTTTCTTTATTTTGACTATTTTCTACATTGTAGAATAATTATGAAATAACACATATGGAGTCAAGTAGTAACCAAAAAAGTGCTCAATAAATCTACTTCTTCAAAGTAGCCACCCTTTGCTTTGATGACAGCTTTGCACACTCTTGGCATTCTCTCAACCAGCTTAACCTGGAATACTTATCCAAGAGTCTTGAAGGAGTTTCCACATATGCTGAGCACTTGTTGGCTGCTTTTCCTCCACTCTGCAGTCCAACTCATCCCAAACCATCTCAATTGGGTTGAGGTTGGGTGATTGTGGAGGCCAGGTCATCTGATGCAGCACTTCAGCACTATCCTTCTTTTTCAAATAGCCCTTACACAGCCTGGAGGTGTGTTGGGTCATTGTCCTGTTGAAAAACAATTGATAGTAGTCCCACTAAGCGCAAAACAGATGGGATGGTGTTTCGCTGCAGAATACTGTGGTAGCCATGCTGGTTAAGTGTGCCTTGAATTCTCAATAAATCACCAACAGTGTCACCAGCAAAGCACCCCCACACCGACACACCTCTTCCTCCATACTTCATGGCGGGAACCACACACGCACCTACTTTGCGTCTCACAAAGACATGGCGTTTGGAACAACAATCTAAAATTTCTCAAAATCTCAGATTCCCACCGGTCTAATGTCCATAGCTCATGATTCTTGGCCCAAGTCTCTTCTTCTTATTGATATCCTTTAGTATTGGTTTCTTTGCAGCAAAATCGACCATGATGGCCTGATTCACGTAGTCTCCTCTGAACAGTTGATGTTGAGATGTGTCTGTTACTTGTACTCTGTGAGGTGCGTTAGATACAAATAGAGCCGTTTGGTGTGTGTGTGGCACATAGAAGTTGTCCTGGTGTTGCGTATCTGATAACCTCAGGATGTCTTGGGAGATGGTAAAGTTAGTGATTACATTTCTAGTGCTAGGACACGATCCAGCTACTTATAGAAAGTTTGCAAATAGACACGTTGGGCCAAACATGCTATTTCTGTCTCTCGTGTTTCAGAACCGGGTAGACTCGGTCATTATTAATTCCTCGAGCGAGGACATAGGGCCAGGCGATTGACATTTGAGGATATATTAGCTTGACCAAGCGATAATCCTCTGTCCCTCGTGTTTTCAGTAGCGTCAGTAGACCACTGTGTATTTCGTTTTCCGGTTTCACCGTTCTGGTTAGAACATTGTAAAAATAACGCTGAAAAGGGTTGTAACGTAAGACGTTATTAGTTAAATCATTCCCTTGCTTAAGGGAACCTATTTGGTGCTTGAAAGTGATATTTCTGTACAAATAGGATTAGCAGGGCATGAGATGCTAATCTAACAAAGAGAAAGCAATCATTTTTTTCCATTGTTCACAGGGTGACACCCTGTGCCTGGGAAAACGGCTTCTTTGGACTCCCGTTTGAGTTCAGCTTTCTGCGATCAGTGACCCCTGGTGGTGAAGAATTGGCAGTAATATCTTTAAATAAAAAAATGTGTTCTATGTGACATTGACCATATGCTCAAGTCTATTGAAACGGGGTTCATTGTCTCTTATGCAACCAATTTAAAATGATTGTATATTGGTCTCATTTAATTTCAACTAGTTAAACTTAAAGTTAAACTTGCCAGACTAACCTTTTCAGGTGGATCTTTTAAGTAATCCAAATTGATTGGTTTTCTACAAATTAGACTATTTCAACTTTTCCACATTAAGTTAGATAAACAATGTTGTCAGGTTAATTAAAGTTAAATTCCCAAATAGCCTATACAAGTTTGATTTATCATTGACATTGATTTATCAGTAAAACTTGCTTTTGCAAAGCTCATTCAGAACAAAACCCCAGTACTGACAGAAGTCCCACCTTCGCGGAAATCCAATGTGGCTTCGGCCTTAGGGATAAGTGAACCTGGTGGTGAATGTACCCTTACATTTGAACTACTGGTTACACTATTGATAATCCAGCCAATCTCAATTAATTGGAAATCATTGTCTCAGTCAATTTAATAAGTTAAATTGTCAAATATACCTTTTCAGGTTCTTCTGTATATATATATATATATATATATATATATATATATATATATATATATATATACAATTGAAGTCAGAAGTTTACATACACCTCAGCCAAATACATTTAAACTTAGTTTTTCACAATTCTTGACATTTAATCCTAGTAAAAATTCCTTGTTTTAGGTCAGTTAGGATCACCACTTTATTTAACATTTTTGAAATGTCAGAATAATAGTAGAGAGAACGATTTATTTCAGCTTTTATTGCTTTCATCACATTCCCAGAAGTTTGCACACATTCAATTGGTGTATGGTAACATTGCCTTTAAATTGTTTCATTTTGGTAAAACATTTCGGGTAGCCTTCCATAGGCTTTCCACAATAAGTTGGGTGAATTTTGGCCCATTCCTCCTGACAGAGCTGGTGTAAGTGAGTCAGGTTTGTAGGCCTCCTTGCTCACACATGCTCTTTCAGTTTTGCCCAGAAATGTTCTATAGGATTGAGGTCAGGGCACGGTGATGACCACACCAATACCTTGACTTTGTTGTCCTTAAGCCATTTTGCCACAACTTTGGAAGTATGCTTGGGGTCATTGTCCATTTGGAAGACCCATTTGAGACCAAGCTTTAACCTGACTGATGTCTTGAGATGTTGCTTCAATATATCCACATAATTTTCTGTCCTCATGATGCCATCTATTTTGTGAAGTCCACAAGTCCCTCCTGCAGCAAAGCAACCCCACAACATGATGCTGCCACCCCCGTGGTTCACGGTTGGGATGTGTTCTTCGGCTTGCAAACCTCCCCCTTTTTCCTCCAAAAATAATTATAGTCATTACGGCCAAACAGTTCTATTTTTGTTTCATCAGACCAGAGGACATTTCTCCAAAAAGTATGATCTTTGTCCCCATGTGCAGTTGCAAACCTTTGTCTGGCTTTTTAATAGTCACACCATAGTCTGGCCTTTCAGGTTATGTCAATATAGGACTCGTTTTTACTGTAGATATAGATACTTTGAAACTGTTTCCTCCAGCATCTTCACAAGGTCCTTTGCTGTTGTTCTGGGATTGACTTGCACTTTTCGCACCAAAGTACATTCCTCTCTAGGAGACAGAACGTGTCTCCTTCCTGAGCGGTATGGCGGCTGCGTGGTCCCATGGTGTTTATACTTGCGTACTATTGTTTGTACAGATGAATGTGGTACCTTCAGGCATTTAGAAATTGCTCCCAAGGCTAAACCAGACTTTTGGAGGTCTTTTTTTCCCCGAGGTCTTGACTGATTTATTTAGATTTTCCCATGATGTCAAGCTAAGAGGCACTGAGTTTGAAGGTAGGCCTTGAAATACATCCACAGGT
Organism: Oncorhynchus mykiss; assembly: GCF_057628025.1. Taxonomy (NCBI): domain Eukaryota; kingdom Metazoa; phylum Chordata; class Actinopteri; order Salmoniformes; family Salmonidae; genus Oncorhynchus; species Oncorhynchus mykiss. The sequence goes on from NC_143026.1 coordinate 86,496,415, forward strand.
ACACCTCCAATTGACTCAAATGATGTCATTTTGCCGATCAGAAGCTTCTAAAGCTATGACATAATTTTCTGGAACTTTCCAAGCTGTTTAAAGGCACAGTCAACTTAGTGTGTGTAAACTTCTGACCCACTGGAATTGTGATACAGTGAATTATAAGTGAAATAATCTGAACAAGTTTTAATGACTCCAACTTGAGTGTATGTAAACTTCCAACTTCAACTGTATGTAAGAATGCTGTTTATTGACTATAGCTCAGCCTTCAACACCATGGGGCCCTCCATGCTCATCATTAAGCTTGGGGCACTGGGTCTGAACCCTGCCCTGTGCAACTGGGTCCTGGACTTCCTGACAGGCTGCCTCAAGTTGGTGAAGGTAGGAAAAAACACCTCCACTTCTCTGATCCTCAACACTGGGGCCCCACAAGGGTGTGTGCTCAGCCCCGTCCTGTACTCCTTGTTCACCCATGACTGCATGACCATGCACGTCTCCAACTCAATCAAGTTTGCAGACAACACAACAGTAGTAGGCCTGATTACCAACAATGACGAGACAGCTTACAAGGAGGAGGGGAGGGCCCTGACTGAGTGGTGCCAGGAAAATAACCTCTCACTCAATGTCAACAAAATGAAGGAACTGATCGTGGACTTCAGGAAACAGCAGAGGGAGCACGCCCCTATCCACATCGATGGGGCCGCATTGGAGAAAGTGAAAAGCTTCCAGTTCCTTTGCGTACACATGACTGACAAACTGAAAGGGTCCACCCACACAGACAGTGTGGTGAAGAAGGTGCAACAGTGCCTCTTCAAGCTCAGGAGGCTGAAGAAATTTGGCTTGGCCCCTAAGACCCTCACAAACTTCATCAGCACAGTTGAGAGCATCTTGTTGTGCTGTATTACCGCCTGGTATTGGCAACTGCACTGCCCGCATCCGCAGGGCTCTCCAGGGGATGGTGCGGTCTGCCCAATGCATCATCGGAGGCACACTGCCTACACTCCAGGACACCTACTGCACTCGATGTCACAGGAAGGACAAAAAGATCATAAAGGACATCAACCACCCGAGCCACGGCCTGTTCACCCTGCTACCATCAAGAAGGCAAGGTTAGTACAGGTGCATCAAAACTGGGCCCGAGAGTCTGAAAAACATCTTCTATCTCAAGGCCATCAGACTGTTAAAAATTACCGGTTACTCACCCTGCACCTTAGACATGGAATCACTGGTCACTTGTCACTTTAATAATGTTTACATACTGCTTTACTCATCTCATATGTATTTACTGTATTCTATACTACTGTATTTTAGTCAATGCCACTCCTACATTGCTCACTAATATTTATCTGTTTCTGAATTCCATTCTTTTACTTTTAGATTTGTTTGTACTGTTGTGAATTGTTAGATATTACTGCACTGTTGGAGCTACGGACACAAGCAATACTCTACACCCACAATAACATCTCCTAAATATGTGTATGCGACCAATAACATGTGATTTGATATGAATTGTTAATGATATAAGAACAAACATGAATTTACTGAACATAAATGTAGTAATGTTTGTGTATGGTTCAAAAGTCACAACTCATGTTGGCATTCGTTATTATTGAAGGAGAATGCAGTTCTTATCAAAAGTTACACAAATCCACAAGGAGTGAGTAGAAACCATATTTATTTAAGCAAGTCAGATGTATCATCTATGTTTTTTAAAAAGGCAGTAAATGAGGCTGAATTAACTGTTTTGCTGCTCCGCCAGGCTCCGCCAGGTGTAGCGGTGGTAAGGATTCACTCCATGGTGCTGAACAGAAAGCTCACTTTCGGGACAGCTTAATGTAGGCCCCAACAGTTTGTAGGCAGTGTTTGTCACCGTTATAGCGCAATTAATATATTGTTTAGTGTTGTGTTGTATAGTGGGTTTACTGGCATGCATCTAAAAAAAAAATTGAGTTTGCCCCACCAAGATTTACATGCTAAAGTCTCCAATGACTGTCATTAACTAAACAGATATCAGAATGTCATAATGTTTGCTAACTAGCTACAACCAATGCCTACAGCAGGAAAACATTAAAACTTACCATGTCTATGGAGGATTATCCAGAGCCCTAACGTTAGCTAGCTAGCTAAAATTTGCCATCGCATTAGCTAGCTAGCAAATCTTTCCTTGATTTTCTTCTCCTGAACAAACCGCCGCTTTACTTTCAAAAGTAAAACAAGAATTCAAGAGAACAGAGCATTATTTCTTAGCATTAATTTGTTTCGATGAGAAACTGCCATTGTTTTCCAGCTGTGTTGCTGTGTAGCGTACTTGGTGCTCTGTCTCAACTGATGAATGGAATGTTGACCAATGCCCTAGAGCAGGATGCCTGCATGCAGAGATCTGTTGCTGTGTGAGACGCACATATTACAATATAAGTTTTGGCATGAACAGATATACATACCGCCTTATTTAGCTACTGAAATCCAAATACAATTACTGCACACTTTATGTTAATTGCTTAAACACTTTAACTAAACATTTAATAGTCCTATTTTCAGGGTCAAATTCAGGTGCAATAATTTGACTAATTATTGATGGAAATAAACGCTATAAAAATAAGGTTTAGTAGATCCTGGTGGATTTTAGTAGGGTACTGAAATAAAACACATAGGCCTACATGTTATTTGTTAAATTCTGAAGACATATTTAGTGTAGTCATAGTACAACATCAAAACAGGATTCAGTGGAACAGAAGAAATGTGCAGGACAATAAAACAATTAGCTAATACTGACAAAATATTACCAATACAAGCCAGCACACACAGCAAGCTACCAAAAATAATTTATTAAACAACCATTATTTCACTGTACTGCAGTTTTACTGTATTTTGACGGCAATGTCATTTTGTAAGAGTATCTTGCACTTGTAACAGTATAACTTTAATCCGTCCCCTCGCCCCTACCCGGGACCCTCTGCACACATCAACAACAGTCACCCATGAAGCATCGTTACCCATCGCTCCACAAAAGCCGCGGCCCTTGCAGAGCAAGGGGAACCACTACTTCAAGGTCTCAGAGTAAGTGAAGTCACTGATTGAAACGCTGTTAGCGCGCACCACCACTAACTAGCTAGCCATGTTACATCGGTTACACTCACCCCCCTTTTGACCTCCTCCTTTTCCACAGCAACCAGTGATCCGGGTCAACAGCATCAATGTAACAGTATAACTTTAGTCCGTCCCCTCGCCCCTACCTGGGCTCGAACCAGGGACCCTCTGCACACAGACAACAGTCACCCACAAAGGATCGTTACTTATCGCTGCACAAAAGCTGCGGCCCTTGCAGAGCTAGGGGAACCACTACTTCAAGGTCTCAGAGTGAGTGACGTCACCGATTGAAACGTTATTAGCGCGCACCACCGCTAACTAGCTAGCCATGTCACATCGTTTACACACTCTTAGAACAAAAGGTGCTATCTGGAACCTATTGGGTTCCATGTAGAACCCTTTCCCCATAGGGTTCTACATGGAACCCAAGAGAGTTCTACCTGGAACCAAAAAGGGTTATCCTTTGGGGACAGCTGAAGAATCCTTCTGAAACCTTTTGTTCTAAGAATGTGTATTTATGTGCAGTTTAGCTTACATGCCTGAAGCCTAGAACAAAAGTTATGGAAGTGAATGTGCACTTTTCAGTTGGGTGGACTGCAACTAGGAAAAAAACTGCCATAACCTGCAGTAAAGCAAAAGCATTTATATCTTCAGAGATTCTCAAAATTAGGGGCCATCTCTGAAGCTATAGGACTGCAGACTGTCACAAATGTTTACCTAGCAAATTCGATGACTTGGAGGTGAAATACAGTCTATCACATTCCTTTCTTCTATTTTTTTTATCGGTATTTCATCACCTGCCTAATAAAAACCTCAAATGGCCCTGCTCCTGCAAAAGTTATTCGAGCTGGATAAGCTGAAGTGGACTGGCCCATGTACCATTAGCCGGAGCTCATAGTAACATGATTCTGCCGGACTAGGGAAGAGCTCGACCCTCATGAAGCGTACATATTGGCAAAAATAGAATGTCATCATGGAGAAATAGCACATGACTCGCAGCTGTTTTTACGAAAATAGCCTGGAATCACTTTGGTTTGGTTTATTGCTTTAATAGTCACTGAGATTTGTTATCAATGCAAAATAGCCTACTTTGTTGCATAACCTATACAGATGAGATCAAGGAACCAAGCGAGTTGGTGGTAAAATACAGTTTCATTGTCTCTTCCAAGGATCCGCCCTTTTGTGAAGAAAAACTGCCATTGTGCTACGCTCCAAGTGTTGCGTCTCAGTAGGGTCAAACCCTTTCACTTATGAACGCTTCCCGGTTATATCAGCAGATCTATCACCATGGCTTCTGAAGCAGTGGCTGTGTTGCTGCTGGTCTTCTTACCAGGATCTACCTTTGGGATAAAGCTGGAAGGAAATGGATACACAGACGTTCTGATTGCTATTAACCCAGTGGTACCTGAGAACCCACTGCTCATCGAGAGAATCAAGGTAAAGATTTTAACCCAACAGTTAGAGACAATTTGCTTCCATGTTACTTATTTTAGGTATACATATACAGCAGGGATCCCCAACTGGTGGTTTTATTTGGCCTCACAAAGTTTTCTGATCAAAAAATACAATCAAGTAATTATAAAATAAATAAATCATTGTTTCACATAAGACTGAGAAGAAAAAAAATGAAAATGAAATCAGCTCCAAGTGATTTTAATTGAAGAAATCTGTTCCCAAGTATTCCCACACATAATAGAGAGAAACATGACTGTATACAAATGTCAGCAAGTTTTGAAATGATTATGTTTTAGCCAAACATTATATATGTTTACGCTTCTTGCGGTCAATTTGCAGTCTACAATTTTTTTGTAATTATGTTGTGGCCCCCCCAATCATCCGCTCAAGAAACAATTGTCCCACGGCTGAATCTAGTTGATGATTCCTGGTATACAGCATTCACCTTTTACTCGCAAGTGCTTCAGTATGTTTGGATAAGTGATTCGGCTATAGATAAACCAAGAAGAAACACATTTGTTGTCAAATATTGTTCAATATACGTAAATAATTTGTCTTTCAGGAAATGATGAGCAATGCGTCATCCGTACTCTTTACAGCCACTGAAGACAAATTCTACTTTGAAGAGATAACAATACTAGTGCCACCAAACTGGTCTCAAGGAGACTATGGAAGAACAAAGACTGAAACCTATGAAAAAGTATGAATGTTATTGTTATAACCAACTGCAACAGATGAAGCTTACTGGCAATATTATTCAGACAGCATAGCATTTAAATGCTAAAAGGCTTTGTTCTCTATTTTGGGCCAAAATAATCATTAATGAGGAAAATCGTGCATATGGAGATCAATCAACCTTACACCCTGCAGTATGGTCAATGTGGATCTGAGAGCCGGTACATTCATTTGACCACTAAATTCATCTTAGATGATGAACTCATTAAACTGTATGGACCCAGAGGTAAGAGGTTCCAGCGTAAACAGAAGTCTAAGTAATTTAAACACATAACAATTATGATTCTTTAAAATCATAAATAAATCATGAATAAATAAACAAGACTGAGTTTACAGTAGGCTCACAAGCTTATGAAATTGTTAAGAAAATGAATGACTTGTCTCTTAGGTAAAGTCCTTGTGCATGAATGGGCTCACCTGAGATGGGGAGTTTATGATGAATTTGATGACGGTCAGCCATTCTACAAGGGTGCACACAGTGATATTCAGGCAACTAGGTAACCTTGTCTCTTAAACTCTTTCCCCCTGTCCAGTCCTACACAGTAACAGTATAACTAATATCAGATCATGTACGACATTTGAAGAAACTGTACAGTTTTATTTTTACTTTTGTAAGAACCAGTTTCACATTCTTTGTGTATTCTCAACATTCTCTTACTATTTTCTAATTTCACAGATGTTCCCTAGAGCTTGATGGTAAAATTGTCAACAGAATTAACCACACAAATTGCACACACATTGACCCGAACAACAAGATATATACAAAAGACTGTGTGTTCTTAGCAGACAGCGAACAATTGGAGAATACTGCATCTTTAATGTCCTATCCAAGTTTACATAAGGTAAGTTATGATTGTAAAGACAGTCTTAGAAACAAAGGTGCTATATAAGAACATAAAAGCGTTATTTCGACTGTACTACATGGAATCCATGTAGAATCCTCTGGGGAAGGAATTCTCCAGAGGATTCTACATGGAACCCAAAATAGTTATACCTGGAACCAAAAAGGGTTCTCCTATGGGGACAGCCGAAGAACCTTTTTGGAACCCGTTTTCTAAGAGTGTATGCTGTCTTTCTCAGCTGCATCATTCTCAGTTTTGACTAACTTTGTTTATGTGCACACTCAAGGTTACAAGATTCTGCTCCAAAAAAACACACAACAGTGAGGCCCCTAATGCACAGAACAGGATGTGTGACAACAGAGATGTGATGGACGTTATTTTCACAAGCTCAGTGGATGCCAAAGCCAATGTCCAGCCTCTGAAAGGACCACATCCAGCACCTAGGTTCACTGTGATGCAGAGGGGACAGAGAGTTGTCTGTCTGGTCCTTGATGTTTCAGGAAGCATGCGTGTAAGTTACTGCTATATCAGTATAATTGTCTAGGGTAGCACAACTTAAAGCATTTATAATGGATTAGTAAATTGTTAATTCATCATTTATGAATCATTACTCAGTTCTTGAGGTATTTAATATAGGTCCTTATAAACCATTTACTAATCGTTAAGTTAGTCTTTTTACGTGGCCTCATCTAAAATGTGGGCTATTTATACTTTATAAATATTTTAAATGATTTGAGTGACCAGCGTAATTTATCACAAAAAAATGGACATGTCATTGGTAGACATTTGTCGGGTTCACCTAGGGGTCATGATAAGGGCTGTACCAAAATGTTTGATGAATTAGAAGAATTGATTATGCTTATGTTTTATTAATAGAAGGGGAGGGGTTATAAGACCCCTTCCTCCTTACATTTAAAGGGTTCTAGACTACAGATTAACAACATATATATATATATATATATATATATATATATTCATTACATAGTTTTAGAATTGTTCCACAGTTGTTTTCTCTCTCTCTCTCTCTTATAAAGAAGACCCCTCTTAGAAATGTGTGACAAACAGAACTCTGCAGGGGAGTGGGGGAGATAAGACATTCCACAATAAATCAACTTTGAGAAGTGGACATTTATTACCTAGCTTTTAGATAACACTGAAACTCTATGTTTCTATAGCTATGGATGCATGGCCTTGGTCTCCGGAGTAGAAGGTAATGACTTAGTCAGTGACATCACTATGGCTGGACTTTGGTTTAATAAAACAACTTGAGACCATTTGTTTGATGCAGAACTTACTCGGAAATATGTGTGCTATGATGATGAATAATATATGTAATTATCCATTATAAAATATTATTTATTATGTGGAGTTATTATAAATTGTTACCGTGTCTAGTTTTCATTTCAATATTACAAATATTCTTTCTAGTAGTTACTGTTATTACGGGTATGTACCCAGCCCTTCAGCATATGTCAGTGTTATCAATACATTAAAGTTTGTCTAACATCGACTGTTCTAATGTTTACTTTTATAGGGCTCAAGAATATTGCAACAGCAACAAGCAGCATCTCTGTTCCTGACAACTATAGTAGAAGATCATTCATATGTTGGGATTGTAACATTCACAAATGATGCCACAACTTTGAAACCTTTAACTGTAATCCATGGTGAAGAATCAAGAACGCAACTTGTGAGATATTTACCAAGTGAAGCTAATGGAGGCACTGACATTTGTAAAGGACTTAAAAAAGGTTTTGAGGTAAATATACTACCACATATTTTTTTAAACCCCCATGCAGTCTTTGTAATTGTATTTTTAAATCATCACTGTGTTTTAATTTAATGAAAATAACTCCAAAATACATCTGTAATTATTTACTTTTCTTTGGCCTCTGATCAAGTGAGTGCTAGAAAACAAATGTGAACATATTTACATACACAGCACTGATTGGCTGATAGGGTGGTCCAGACCCCACCTTACCCAGTTGAACATTCATTGGTCTATTATAATCAGATCACAATGTGACGTCCTGACGGGGGGCAAAAGTTCCATCTCGCCTTAACTGGCTGAAATTTCAGCAAAAAAAAATTCAAACAGCATTTACAACAAAAAGGGCATTATTATAATTTTATTCTGACCTCATAGTTTGGAAATAATATTTAAAAAATACAGGAAATCACCTTTTTAACTGCACTGCCCCTTGAAGATGTAATGCAAGTGTAGCCTACATGGGTCAGGTTGTTATGTTTGTTTACATATTTTTACGTTTTCAAAAAAAAATCTATGTTGATTTTCAGGAGTTACGCAAAGACAATGGCAATACAATGGGAGATGAAATCATCCTTTTAACTGATGGGGAATCAGAATTAGATTGTGCATCTGAGGTTAAAGAAAGTGGTGCCATTGTAAATACAATTGCTCTTGGACCAAGTGCAAACAAAGAGTTGAAAATGTTGTCAGAAATATCAGGTAAGGTTTAATCAAAGGACCATCATTTTAAGAATATTTAACTCACGGATGTTACATTGTCTTAGCTTTTTAAGGGACGACCCACTCAAGAAATTATATTTAGGATTTTTCATTAGTCCACTGTTAATACTGTACAGTACTTAAATATTTTGCATGTCAGCGGTCAAGTTTTCAAGATATTGGACTTTCAAGAAGCAAAGTGTCACAGGCAACATCATCAAGATGAAGCAAAAAGCTTATTTTGGGACTGTATCAGCAGTAAATCTCCCCTTTAAGGCAGATGAGACAGTCACATTTTTCCTGCATACTCTTTTTAAGTCTTTGTCAATTACCTTCATTCTGCTTGTTCTTATTTATGTTTCAGGTGGGAAATATTTCTATGCATCTGATAATCTGGATCAAACTGAACTTGTGAATGTCTTTGCTTCACTTACCACAACCAACGGCGATTTGACACATCAGACAATCTTGGTGAGATAGAAGTCATTATAAATGCTTATGAATGCTTTATAAATGATTGTATTTGTTACAAATTCTAAACAATTGTAATGCTTATAAAAACTTATAGATTATAAATGCTTACAAATAATTAAAAACGTTATTATTAGCTTATAGATTTGAAGTAATACCAAACATTCTAACAATATTTTTTTTTATGAGATGTTTTTATTTTCCCTCTGTTCGTTTTCCTTAACAGCTTGATAGTTCTGGAATTAAAGGAAATGGAATTCTCAATGGGACTCTATCTGTTGATCACACAGTTGGGAATAAAACCACCTTTTTGGTGTTACATGAAAGTCAGTCCCCGGAGGATATTGAAATAAAAAGCCCATCTGGACAAATCTACGATTTTATTGATTTTCAACATTCTTCTATTTCCAAAACGCACTCCTTAGTTATTCAAGGAACAGCTGAGGTATTGTTTTCCATGTCCTGTTGGTGAATATGTAAAGTGTTTTTGTTACTTTAATTGTATCATACTATCAATAATGATAAAGCGCCATATGCAGAGCCTTGTAAAAATATGAGTGTTGTTTTAACCCTATGCATTACTCTTGTGAATGTGATTAAGAACTAATGAACTACCCAACCCTTTCTGACTCATCTTAACAATTTCCTTATTGTTTTTTTCTAGACTGGAGATTGGACATATACCATAAAAAATACACTGTCAGATCAGTATGTAACAATAACAATAACAAGTTGTGCTGTCAGTGATGCCATACCTCCAGTCACGGTCAAGGCTCACATGAGCCAACAGTCCATTGATGGCAGCAAACCCATGTTGGTGTATGCAGAGGTCAACCAGAAAGGTGTTCCAGTGATTCTGGCAGATGTGATGGCCACACTGAAGTCTGATTCTGGGGACCAATATCAGCTACAACTGCTGGATAATGGAGCAGGTCAGTTAGAACCATAATGGCGCAGATCAGTTAGAGTAATAATGGAGCAGGTCAGGTAGATCCATGATGGAGCAGGTCAGCTAGAGCCATAATGGAGCAGGTCAGGTAGATCCATGATGGAGCAGGTCAGCTAGAGACATAATGGAGCAGGTCAGCTAGAGTAATAATGGAGCAGGTCAGTTAGAGCCATGATGGAGCAGGTCAGCTAGAGCCATAATGGCGCAGGACAGCTAGAGTAATAATGAAGCAGGTCAGTTAGAGCAACAATGTAGGAGGTCAGTTAAAGCAATAATGGAGCAGGTCAGTTAAAGCAATAATGGAGCAGGTCAGTTAGAGCAATAATGGAGCAGGTCAGTTCGAGCAATAATGGAGCAGGTCAGCTAGAACAATAATGGTGCAGGTCAGTTAGAGCAATAATGGTGCAGGTCAGTCACAGCAATAATGGCGCAGGTCAGTCAGAGCAATAATGGCGCAGGTCAGTCAGAGAAATAATGGCGCAGGTCAGTTAGAGCAATAGTGGCGCAGGTCAGTCAGAGCAATAATGGCGCAGGTCAGTCAGAGCAATAATGGCGCAGGTCAGTTCGAGCAATAATGGAGCAGGTCAGTTAGAGCAATAATGGAGCAGGTCAGTTAGAGCAATAATGGCGCAGGTCAGTCAGTCACAGCAATAATGGCGCAGGTCAGTCAGAGCAATAATGGCGCAGGTCAGTCAGATAAATAATGGCGCAAGTCAGTCAGAGCAATAATGGCGCAGGTCAGTCAGAGCAATAATGGCGCAGGTCAGTCAGAGCAATAATGGCGCAGGTCAGTTTGAGACATAATGGAGCAGGTCAGTCAGAGCAATAATGGCGCAGGTCAGTTTGAGACATAATGGAGCAGGTAAGTTAGAGACATAATGGAGAAGTAGCAGAATGGTAAAATACATGCATAACATGACTTTTTGGATTGTTATCCATTCCATCACTGTCTGAGATAATTTTTTAGATAGTCTGATTATACACATCTTTATTCTTTCCAGGTGCTGATGCTTTTAGAAATGATGGGATCTATTCCAGATATTTTACCACTTCTAAAAATGGAAGATACAACTTGAAAGTGAAAGTGCAGAGAAAAGACAAAGGCAAAAATAATGGACAAGTTAGATTGAAGAGACACAGTGTTGCCCCATATGTACCTGGTTATGTCATCAAAGGTAAATCTGTTGCTGTTGTTTATCGGTGACAAGTTGAATGTTTTCACATTTTGAGTCTGTTGCAACGTGATTTCTAATGTTTTCATATTTCAAGTCTGTGAGTGCCGATGTAACATGAATGCGTGTAACTTATTGCCTGATTCCCTCTCCTCCAGGAAAAGTAGTGATGAACCCCCCAAAGCCCCCAGTCAGTGAGGATGACCTGCAGGCTGATGTGGGCAGCTTCACCAGGACAGCCATAGGAGAGAGCTTCTCAGTCAGTCTCCCACCTGGTGTCCCCCCTCCAAATTTCCCCCCTAACAAAATCACAGACCTGAATGCAGAGATAGAGGAGGACAAAGTGATGCTCACATGGACTGCACCTGGGGAAGACATGGATCAAGGCACGGGTACAGTACCTAATCTATTTTTAAGTCTATTTGCATAACGTCTAGGGCTGGGCAGGTTTAATCGAATATCCGGACGGACGTTAGTATTCGATTACTTGAGTGAGAGTTCTTTAAAAAAAAATTATGTGTAAGCCTGTCTTAACAATGAAAAAGTTTGTCTAAATTAAATTAAATTATCCTTGTGACATTTTTACCTACAAGGATATACCATAACACATGCCGGGGATAAAGCTCTGGCCCCATAACGCCCACATCAGGACAAATTGGACACATTGCCCTAGGATTAGCTACTTCTGTACTCATTACTCATAGCACTTTGTCCTCCAACAGTCTTTACCATTCGGCCATCAGATTTGCCACCAATGCTCCATATAGGACATATCACTACACTCTATACTCCTCCGTAAACTAGTCATCTCTTTATAACCATCGCAAGACCCACTGGTTGATGCTTATTTATTAAACCCTCTTATGCCTCACTCCCCCCTATCTGAGATATCTACCGCAGCCCTCATCCTCCACATACAACACCCGTTCTGCCAGTCATATTCTGTTAAAGGTCCCCAAAGCACACACATCCCTGTGTTGCTGGACTTTTCAGTTCACTGCAGCTAGCGACTGGAACGAGCTGCAACAAACACTCAAACTGGACAGTGTTATCTCAATCTCGTCATTCAAAGACTCAATCATGGACGCTCTTACTGACAGTTGTGGATGCTTTGCGTGATGTATTGTTGTCTCTGCCTTCTTCCCCTTTGCACTGTCGCCTGTGCTCAATAATGTTTGTACCATGTTTTGTGCTGCTACCATGTTGTGTTGCTGCCATGTTGTTGCTCTGTTGCTGCCTTGATATGTTGTTGTCTTAGGTCTCTCTTTATGTAGTGTTGTCTCTCTTGTCGTGGTGTGTTTTTTGTCCTATATATATATCCATATACACAGTGGGGAGAACGAGTATTTGATACACTGCCAATTTTGCAGGTTTTCCTACTTACAAAGCATGTAGAGGTCTGTATTTTTTTTCATAGGTACACTTCAACTGTGAGAGACAGAAAAAACTAAAATCCAGAAAATCACATTGTATGATTTTTAAGTAATTAATCGGCAGTGTATCAAATACTTGTTCTCCCCACTGTATATGGATATATATATCCATATATATATATAATATATTTTATCCCAGCCCCTGTCCTCGAAGGAGGCCTGTTGCCTTTTGGTAGTGTGTCATTGTAAATAAGAATGTTTTCTTAACTGATTTTTCCTAGTTAAATAAAGGTTAAATAAAATAAATAAATACCATGCTTGCCAAATATCAGAACTCAATATCAAACATATCATGCAATATGCTTTGATGTATTTTAGACCATTTTCAATAATGTTGACTACTTTAAATGTCTTCTCCAGAACCGCTGGACCGATTGGCACCAAATTTGGTATATTACATTCAAACGCAATATTTCCCAGGACTCGAGCTCAAACAATATGGCTGCTATGAGCCAATGAGCTTGCATTTCAGACCCCTTGAAGTATAAAAAAACAGATTCACTACATGGAAATGAGAGAATTGTTTTCATAAGTAAACTATGCTCTCTCAGTGGCCACGCCAAAGTGAACAAACATTGGTTGGAGAGGGATGAAACACACCCTTCTCTTCTCCAGTGTAAAAGCTCCCGTGACCCAATTAATGTCAGACTAAGCAAACCCCAGCGTGAGCTGTGGTTGCGATTGGTTGAATATCCACTCTACATTACAAGATTTAAATGAGACCAGATCACGTGGAGGTGACGATCACCACACTGGAAGGATGAATTTCTACTAGACCAGCCAGAATACAGCGCGAGCTGAGTGTGGCAAAATGCTATGAACTTTGAACTCTTATTCACTAAAGAACATTCTAGAAGTCAAGTTATTATCTGCAGCTGTAAACAAACGTGGCTTAGGAAAGGACAGACAATCTCCTGAGAAGACAGGGTACAACATATCTGCCATACAACACTACGACCAGACAGATTCTACAAAGAACAAGGGCGATCTCTGCTGGGCAAACCAGTCTTCCATCTTCGACCCATTTATCGAAGCGCAGCTCAGTGTAAATATATATCTTGCATTTTCCTTTTCCGAATGGGCAGTTATTAGAATGCATAGGATTCTGTATTTACGTTCCGATAGAGACCCAATCCCCTTTGTACCTCAGTCTCCAGGATATGCATATATAATTGGTACCATTGGAAAGAAAACCCATTGAAGTTAGTAAAATTGTTTAAATAATGTAGGAGAATAATAAATATAACACAGAATAAATATAACACAATAGATACAGTAGGAGAAAATCCAAAGAAAAAAACAACCTGAAATGGTTTTTTTGATTTCTAGCTCCCGGGTTGCAATTTCTATGGCTTCCACAGGGTGTCAGCAGTCTATGTTCAAGGTTTCAGACTTGTAACTTCCAAAATGAATAAGAAATATCAGTTTTAGTACAGGGGCACAGTCTTGGAAATTCTTGTTTGGGTGCGCCATGAAGGCAAGATGCACCTGCCAAAAATTTCCTATTGAACATACTTTTTTCCATAAGAAATATTATAGTTTGATTACATTTTAGGGTATCTGAGGAGTAAATAGAAACATATTTTGACTTGTTGAAACAAAGTTCAGAGGTAGATTTACTCAAAATCGATGGATATAAAGAAGGATTTTATCTAACAAAACAACACTACATGTTATAGCTGGGACCCTTTGGATGACAAATCAGAGGAAGAATTTCAAAAAGTAAGTGAATATTTAAATCGCTATTTGTGATTTTATGAAACCGATATAAGACACTTGTATGTACCTCAATGTTTAATATCCATAATATGTATGATTATTTATTTGAATTGCTCTCCCTGCTGCTAGTCCTGCTGCTACCACTCCAGTGTTGCTTTAGCAGTATGCTTAGGGTCATTGTCCTGCTGGAAGGTGACCCTCCGTCCCAGTCTCAAATCTCTGGAAGACTGAAACAGGTTTCCCTCAAGAATTTCCCTGTATCTAGCCCCATCCATCATTCCTTCAATTCTGACCAGTTTCCCAGTCAATGTCGATGAAAAACATCCCCACAAAATGTTGCTGCCACCACCATGCGTCACTGTGGGGATGGTATTCTCGGGGTGATGAGAGGTGTTGGGTTTGCGCCAGACATAGCGTTTTCCTTGATGGCCATAATGCTTCATTTTAGTCTCATCTGACCAGAGTACCTTCTTCCATATGTTTGGTGTCTCCAAAATGCCTTTTGGTGTTTGCTTATTTTTTTCTTTAAGTAATGGCTTTTTTTCTGGCCACTCTTCCGTAAAGCCCAGCTCTGTGGAGTGTACGACTTAAAGTAATCCTATGGACAGATACTTCGATCTCAGGGTTATCTTTGGTCTCTTTGTTGCCTCTCTAATTAATGCTCTCCTTGCCTGATCCGTTTTTGTGGGCGGCCCTCTCTTGGTAGGTTTGTTGTGGTGCCATAATCTTTCTATTTATAAATAATGGATTTAATATTTTTTATTACCCAACCCTGATCTGTATTTCTCCACAACTTTCTGCCTGACCTGTTTGGAGCGCTCCTTGGTCTTCATGGTGCTGCTTGCTTGGTGGTGCCCCTTGCTTAGTGGTGTTAAAGACTCTGGGGCCTTTCCGAACAGGTGTATATATACTGAGATCATGTGACAGATCATGTGACACTTAGATTGCACACATGTGGACTTTATTTGACTAATTATGTGACTACTGGAGGTAATTGTTGTACCAGATCTTATTTAGGGGCTTCATAGCAAAGGGGTTGAATACATATGCACGCACCACTTATCCGTTTGAATTTGTTTTGAATTTCACTTCACCAATTTGGACTATTTTGTGTATGTCCAATACATGCAATCCAAATGTTAAAAATGACATGTTGTAACGCAACAGAATCGTAAAATCGCCAAGGGGGATGAATACTTTTGCAAGCCACAGTATAGTTTCCAGCTACAATAGTAATTTACAACATTAACAATGTCTACACTGTATTTCTGATCAATTTGATGTTATTTTAAATGGACACAAAAATGTGCTTTTCTTTCAAAAACAAGGATATTTCTATGCGACCCCAAACTTTTGAACGGTAGTGTATATTTTTTTGTGTACATGTATTTAATCCCTTATTTTTGGCACTGAACAGTCTCCATATATACTGTACTTCCATTCATTTTTTTTCAACTGATACCAGGGGACCTTTAGACGAGTCCCGTGAGGCCTGTGGGCATCCTAGAGCAAAACAACCGACATGTACGTGTTCATGAGAGTGTGTAGCCTTCAGTGTGTAGCCCAAACTGTTTGGACGCTACAGACAAAAGTCAGCTGTACCTACTTCAGACGTGTCACAAGACGCTTGTGGAGGTCATAGAGCAAAACAGAGATCTCCATCGTGTTTGTGAGAGTAGGCCAAACCGTTCGGACACTACCGGCAATTTTGTGAGAAGACCAATTTTCTCATGGCCTGACAAACATAGCTCTAACTCTATCACCTTTTACCGCAGATGCAGAAGTACGACATCGACACAGTGGTGGCTTGAGACACGTCTAATGCAAAAAATATATATCTAGCTTAAACGGACATATTTTTATGGGGATGTTTTTATTATGCTAATTAGATTGCAGCGGGGGCGCCGACATCTAATATTTGGGGTTAATAGTTTTTCTGAACCATAAATAACGGGTTAGCTTGACTCATATCCTCGAGAATGTGTGCCAAATGTCATCACTCTAAGTCAAACAGATCAAGAGATATAAATATGCGCCTGTTGTTGTGACACCATGTGTTCAAACTGAATGGGCTTGCTTCATGTTAAGGCTTGACAGTGTTTGGAACATGTGACAATATGAATAACCATGTCTGATTTATATGCATTCATGTGCTAAGTCACACCCACCTGAATATTTATTGGTGATCCATCATGGCGGACCTTATGGGGTATATTTGCTCTTATTTATGACTCCAGATCACACGGGATAAGAGGTGTGACCTTTACATTTTTGCATTTGAAATCAATTGTTGTAGCGCCACCATATGGCGAATATGCATGGAATTGCATGACAGGGTGTGGCCCTTTACCATCATGCAATGTTGCAACCTTCTAAGCCTTATCTTCTCACGAGATTTAGCATTTTAATTTGGCATTACAGGAAAGGCAGCCCTGATATCGGTATGCTATTTTCCATACATTAAATAGTAATTCCAGGCGCTCACCTTACAGAGTTTCCACAATACCTGACACAGATCAATGCAAAACACTTTTTGTAACATAATCAGTTCCTTCATGGCAAAAAATCTAACTTCTCTTTCACTGTTGATGTTAGCCAAACTACCTCAGAAAAGCATGTCTGCTGCTAACTTTTACTATGTGCATTTGTGCCATTCTGATTGGTCGATAGTGAATAGGATTTTTTTATAAAAACATTTATTTATGTTTTTAAATTTCAACTATACGGATATCTGAAAAAATGTCATGATATTAGTCAAATCATTTCAAATGTCTATCCCTACTAATTATCATCATCATGAACATACTGATCCTGAAATCATTATTTACCATAACACTTTCTAGATGAGATCAGACATTTGCATTGAATAACCATGTGTGAATCTCATGAATATGTGTTATAACCTACATTTTCCCTTTCCACTTTGTCCTGCTTCATTTCTTTCAGCTGATTCCTATGAGATCAGAGTCAGCATGGACTTGGAAGCCCTGAGAGGAAGCTTCAGTGGAGCACATCTAATGAACACCTCCGACATCCGACCACTAGAGGCAGGCTCTACAGAGGAATACTCCTTCCTTTCCAGTTACATCATCAATGCTGAACCCGAGACGGTCATGTTCTTTGCTGTACGTTCTTGTGACAAGGATTCTCTAATGTCTGACATGTCTAATGTTGCTAAAGCCACAAAAATTGTACCATTTGTTCCAACTACAACTACGCCTACGATATCACAATATCCAAGTCCAAACCTAAAGCGGTCCTCTGGATCAAATGTAGTAGCAGTGGTTGTATCAGTCATTGGTACTGCTGCAGTCATTATTGCTGTGCTAGTTGTAACCAGGATGCGACTCAACAGACTCCAAACTTCACAGACACAGGTCTCTACAAGCTTTCTGTAACGATTAACAGCACGAATACATCCATGGGCTTATCAACACTAAAGATAATTGTATAATTAATCTAACATTCCTTTCTGAAAAACAATGGCAAAGCGAGCTATTCTCTCTCTGAATTTGAAAGCTATTACCCTTTCCAAAGGCAAGACAGAATTGTATTTACTGAGAAGACAGAGCAAAATGTGCCATCCATCGAGTAAGACTCAACCATTACTTCCATCAGGTAATCGCCCCAGTCATTTACTGGCTAACAAACTACGCAGTAATGACCAATTAGTTGATATAGCAACTTCTGAATCTGAAACAGAGGAATTACTATCAGAACCCAAATTAATCAAAGATTCTCCTTCTTCTCCTTCTACTCCCCCTGAGGTCTATTTCAAATATTGAAATCAATTAGGTTCACTTTTGCTCGAAATAACTAACATTTGGGAAAGGTGAATGAAGCACAAATGTCGGCTTATAATTGTAAAGTAAGGATACCACTCAGTGTCCTGACTCTCGCCCCCATCTTTGATAAACATCGATATTTAACTGTTTTCCAAAATGTTGTCATCCCGTCTCGAGACTTTCTTTCCCAAATTGGTTTGTTAAAGCGGGTTTGTTAAAAAACTTTAATCCACGGACAATCGCCAACGCCTGTTACATGTCAACAATGCTTCAACAGAAACAACAGCTCCTTGGGCTGTTTTATCTCTTGATGCAGAAAAAGCTTTGATAGACTTGACTGTTAATGCCTCTGGTCGACCTTGGAACATATGGGAATTGGCTCTAATTTCATTAACATGATTTGAATACTATATGCCAATCTCTCAGCCATAGTTATAACAGGTAATATCTGCTCTGCTCTGTTCAAAATCACTTGAAGCAGCAGACAATGCTGTCTGAGTTCTTTATGGAACCCCTGGCCCAGGAAAATCATCAATCGAAGGAAATAACACAAACTTCTCTAAAAGCTACTGATCACTTAATCTCATTATACACGGATGCCATTTTACTATACTGCTGTGGAAACAATTAAGAGACCATGGGAAAATTATCAGTTTCTCTGTTTTTACTATTTATAGGTTAGTGTTTGGGTAAAATTAAAATTTTCGTTTTTATTCTATAAACTACTGACAACGTTTCTCCCAAATTCCAAATAAAAATATTGTCATTTAGAGCATTTATTTAAAGAAAGGAGGAAGATGGATGGTCACAAGCCATCAAACAAAGCAGAGCTGCTTGAATTTCTGCGCCAGGAGTGGAATAAAGTCACCCAACATCAATGTGAAAGACTGGTGGAGAGCATGCCAAGGCACATGAAAGCTGTGATTAAAATCAGGGTTATTCCACCAAATATTGATTTCTGAACTCTTTAAAACATTAGTATTGTGTTGTTAAAAAATGAACCTTAACTTATTTTCTTTGCATTATTCCAGGTCTGACAACATTGCCCCTTTTTTGTTTTTTGACCAGTTGTCATTTTCTGCAAAAAAATGCTCGAAATGACAATATTTTTATTTGGAATTTGGGAGAAACGTTGTCAGTAGTTTATAGAATGAAACAAAATGTTTGTTTTACCCAAACACATACCTACCTATAAGTATTAAAACCAGAGAAGCTGATAATTTTGCCATGGTCTCATAATCTTAACCAGAGCTGTATATAGATTAACATTGTACCGCAATCATTCCTAAATGCATTGAAGAATATAGAATAATTTAGCTTCATCCCAAATTATTAAATGTATCTAACCAAATCATCCCTACTGCCTCTCAAGACCCCGACGGAGAACTCAGTCTTTAGTTATTGAATCCCAATCATTGCCCATTTTAAATATGTGAGTAGATATATTTCCTCCTAAGATAAAACCATTGCAAGAAGCTTTAACGGAACGCTCAAATCAATTAAAATCCAGCCTCAGTAGATGGACTAACATCCCAGTTGCTTTAACTGGCAGAATATCTATTGTCAAAATGAATATATTGCCAAGCGTGAATTTCTGTAGTTCAATTCTTCCCGTCTCTCCCTTCTGGCTATTGGGATACAATTCATAGTGCTGTTTCAAAATGCAAATGGCAAAGCAAGTGATCCTGGATTTTGTTTTAATTACGAAGAGCGAGTCTTTCCTACGTCTTGTAGGAGGACTATCCATACCAAACTTTCCGGGCACGAGCATTTCGCCCCATCCTAAATTGGTGTAACTGAGAATCAAAATGTCATGCCTATAATACAATATTTCACAATAATGCCTTGCGATCTGGAACAGAATATAGAAAAATATGACCTTGGCATCCCGTAATCTGAACCATCAATTTATACATGTAAAGGTTGTTCAAAGACTGCATTAAACATCGAGGAAACGTTTCACGATGAAATTGGTCCCAACTGTTCACTGTGTTCCCTACAAGCAACAGTGACAAGCAACCATAGTTGCTGGGAGGCTGTATGGGCAGTGGCTTGTTTGATGGGAAGTAGCATACTTATTTGTGTTTATTTTCCTTTACATACTAAATGTCATAATGATCAATACTTTGTATTTATGTGCCTTTATTTTTGAGTGTCAGGCTACAGGTAAAGACGATATGAACTGAACCGCCCCACTCTACTTCTCTCTTTTCATTATAGTCATAATGTTTGTAACTTGTTGTCATCATATTCATGCCATTTTTTAAATGTTATATTCTTTCAGGACAAACACATTAACATCTTGCATGCTTTGATTTTTGATTTTTTAGATGTACTTGCTTAGTTAAACCACAGGATGGCAGTCAAGTACCAGCATTAGCTTTTCTTCACTGTCTTTTGTCTGTCTGGTCTGGTGCTTTAGTATTGGGATCATGTCATGATGTGGGCATATTTAAAACTTTTACGAATGAAACTGGCTACTCTTCTACCATTATATTGTTTTACTGTGATTGAAAGGGGTCGGTTCAAGGTCTTAATAAAAGGCCTATTTTACACTCACACATTCATTCGTTTATAATCATATATTCTACTCTCATGACTTCACATTTAACACTCAGTCCACATAATTTTGTGATAAGTCGAATTGATAAATAAAAATCGTATAATTTGATAAAGGAAGTGACTTTGTAATCTTTTGTTGTCTTGACCAGTTGATGTCAGGATTTCATTCCCAGAATTTCAAACAGAAGCCATCAAAAGTATGTGTATGTACATGATACAATTCATGATTTTAACACCAACTAATCTAGCATCATCCAACACAATGCAAAGATTCTCCTTTCTGTGGTCTTTGACTTAAGGTGATTTTCCTATAAGACCAGGGTTTACTGAGACTGTTCTATTCCTTTGCCTTGTGAATCATCTCAGGTATTTCCCTCAAACATGTCTTTGAAACTAATGATGTCATCTAGCGTTTAGGAGCGTCAGTAACCTACATAAAACCATTAGTTACAATAAAGACATTCCTAGGGACAAGCATGGATACCAACGCAGAAAAAACACCCAATAAAGCAATCATCAAATTGGAGGTTTGGAGTTTACAGAGAAACCCACATATTATCATCACTTGTTGTTATACTCAGTCTGGAAAACATAGTCACACTTTCCATGATCACTCATTAGAGTTGAAAAGATGGTTCCTCTTGAAAGAGTGGTACACCAATACAATAGAAGTACTGGATGAACCCCTGCATCATGTAGAGGGACACTGGGTTATTACTGGCCCAATTTTCAATCTCACCACAGACATGTCTTCAATATCATAAATCCAAGGTAAAACATGTTGTGCCAAAGTCAGGAAGCCTTCCGTCAGAAATTTGGTAAACAAATACTAAAAGTTGGTTCATCATGACAAAAAAATAAGTATCAGTGTCACATTCTGACCTTAGTTCTTTTGTTATGTATGGTCAGGGCGTGAGTTGGGTGGGTTGTCTAAGTTCGTCTTTCTATGTTGTGTTTTGTGTTTGGCCTGGTATGGTTCTCAATCAGAGGCAGGTGTCATTAGTTGTCTCCGATTGAGAATCATATTTAGGTAGCCTTTTCCCACCTGTGTTTCGTGGGTGATTGTTTTTTGTTTTGTGAGTATTCCTTACAGAACTGTTTCATTTTCGTTCTCGCTCTTATTTTATTTTTGTCATTCCAGTGTTCAGTTTATTTTGCTCATTAAAATGAACACTTACCACGCTGCACCTTGGTCCTCTTCTCCTTCACCAGACGAAGACCGTTACAGAATCACCCACCACCAAAGGACCAAGCAGCGTGGTATCGGGCAGCAGTAGACATCTCGGGACTCATGGACATGAAAGGAGATTCTGGACGGAGAAGGACCCTGGGCACAGGCTCGGGAATATCGCCGCCCCATGGCAGAGCTGGAGGCAGCGAAAGCTGAGCGCCGGCGGTATGAGGAGGCAGCACGGCAGCGCGGCTGGGACGAGAGGCAGCCCCAAAAAATTATTGGGGGGACGCATACGGGGAGTGTGGCGAAGTCAGGTAGGAGACCTGCGCCAACTCCCAGTGCTTACCGTGGAGAGAGGTGGACCGGGCAGACACCGTGTTATGCTGTGAGGCGCACGGTGTACCCGGTGTGCAGGCATAGCCCGGTGCGTTACATAGCAGCGCCTCGTATCGGCCGGGCGAGAGTGGGCATCGAGCCAGGTGCCATGAAGCCGGCTCAGCGCATCTGGTCTCCAGTGCGTCTCCTTGGGCCGGGGTACATGCCCTACGCACGGTGTCCCCGGTTCCCCAGCACAGCCCAGTGCGTTCTGTTCCACCTCGCCGCACTGGCCTGGCGACGGGGAGTATCCAGCCAGGTAGGGTTGTGCAGGCTCGGTGCTCGAGACCTCCAGTGCGCATCCACAGTCCGGTTTTTCCGGTGCCTCCTCCATGCACCAGGCCTCCGGTGGCAGCCCCACGCACCAGGCTGTCTCTCCGTCTCCTTCCTCCAGGTGCTCCCGCCTGTTCAGCGCTGCAAGAGTCTCCCGTATGTCCTGAGCTGCCAGAGTCTCCCGTCTGTCCTGAGCTGCCAGAGTCTCCCGTCTGTCCTGAGCTGCCGGAGTCTCCCGTCTGTCCTGAGCTGCCGGAGTCTCCCGTCTGTCCTGAGCTGCCGGAGTCACCCGTCTGTTCTGAGCTGCCGGAGTCTCCCGTCTGTCCTGAGCTGCCGGAGTCTCCAGTCTGTCCTGAGCTGCCGGAGTCTCCCATCTGTCCTGTGCTGCCGGAGTCTCCCGTCTGTCCTGAGCTGCCGGAGTCTCCCGTCTGTCCTGAGCAGCCGGAGTCTCCCGTCTGTCCTGAGCTGCCGGAGTCTCCCGTCTGTCCTGAGCTGCCGGAGTCTCCCGTCTGTCCTGAGCTGCCGGAGTCTCCTGTCTTTCCTGAGCTGCCGGAGTCTCCCGTCTGTCCTGAGCTGCCGGAGCCGCCCGTCTGTCCTGAGCTGCCGGAGCCGCCCGTCTGTCCTGAGCTGCCGGAGCCGCCCGTTGGTCCGGCGCTGCCGGAGCCGCCCGTTGGTCCGGCGCTGTCGGAGTCGCCCTTCACTCCGGCGCTGCCAGAGTCTCCCGCCTGTCTGGTGCTGCCAGAATCTCGCATCCATTCGGGACCCGTTGCTAGGGTCCCCAGTCCGAGGTCGGCGGCGAGGGTCGCCGCTCGAAAGGCGCCACGGAGGCGGGTTAAGAAGCGGGTAAAGACTATGATGGAGTGGGGTCCACGTGCCAGAGCCGCCACCGCGGACAGACACCCACCTTGACCCTCCCCTATAGGTTCAGGTTTTGTGGCCGGAGTCCGCACCTTCGGGGGGGGGAGAGGGTACTGTCACGTTCTGACCTTATCTTTTGTTATGTCTTTGTTTTCGTATGGTTGGTCCTCTTCTCCTTCACCAGACGAAAACTGTTACAATCAGTAACAAACCACCATAGAAAGACTAAATGAAACGTGATTCTTGATAATACTCATTTAATTAAACCCCAAGACAATTTGTATTTCTGTCCTGCTACTACAGTATACAGAATGTAAAATATTTTGTTTATTTTATGTAGTTTACAAAAGTTGAATCAGGAAGGCTCGTCTGAATGCTCATTTAACTTCATCCAGGAAGCATAACATAATTCACTCTGTTTCCTATTCTAGGAGCATTGTGGTAATGAATACACACGTATCATCATCACCATAACCTTTTGTTTCTCCTCTTTCCTATTAGCCAGTTGTGGAATGGTATTCACCTATTTTACCTTATAAGCACGGTGCAATAATGCACATACCTCAAGCTTGCCGTTTAACCTATGGGCTCACTCTTAAAATGATCACCTTCCTCTTGCTCAACCATCTTGTGATGTACAATATTTATATGTCAACTCACCCTTGTTCTCTCAATTGCTACTTTTCACATCATCTGGCCCCCGAGGATATTCCCTCGGAGACAAGGTCATTCCCCAAACTATTTAATAAAATGTCCTATTGCAATCCGTCTTTGTTGTTCATTCAGTTAAGTCTGTACTTGATTTAACTCTTTTTGAGGTAGTGTTAAGTGGTCTCTGTGCATTCTGCTTTGCTAGAATATCAGAGAGTGACTTCTCCATAATAACCCCCCTGTCCCCGTGCTTCCCCTCTGCTGTCTCCCACCATCTTCACCCCAGACTCCCCAGAGGGAGAGTCAATATGCAGAGTGATTCATGGGAAACTCAGCCTAAGCTTTGGCAAGGAGCAAAGAGAGAGGATCTCCATCTTGGTGAATTGTTTCCCTCTCTCTACATGTCTGTCACTCAACTAAGTCTTTCTCTCTGTCTCCCTCTTCCTCCGTGTCTATATTTGTACCTCTTTTTAGTCATGTTGGCGTCATCCTCCACTCTGCAGTTGGCCATCCCTGTTTCACCAGTGCTGATCCATGTCCTTCTAAGGCAGGCAAGAGAGGCCAAACATGGAGGGCCGAAAGAGTGTTCATATTAACATTAAACAACACGGCCTCCGGGGTGGCGCAGTGGTTAAGGGCGCTGTACTGCAGTCCCTGGGTTCGCGCCCAGGCTCTGTCGTAACCGGCCGCGACCGGGAGGTCCGTGGGGCGACGCACAATTGGCCTAACGTCGTCCGGGTTAGGGAGGGCTTGGTCGGTAGGGATGTCCTTGTCTCATCGCGCACCAGCGACTCCTTTGGTGGGCCGGGCGCAGTGCGCGCAGGTGCACGGTGTAGCCTCCGACACATTGGTGCAGCTGACTTCCGGGTTGGATGTGCGCTTGGTTGGGTTGTGTATCGGAGGACTTTCAACCTTCGTCTCTCCCGAGCCCGTACGGGAGTTGTAGCGATGAGACAAGATAGTAGCTACTACAACAATTGGATACCATGAAATTGGGGAGAAAAAGGGGTAAAAAAAAAACACAAAAAAACAAACATTAAACAACACTATATAATAAGGTTGTGTTGGTATGATGGTAATTGTACATTGTCTATGGTGATTGACATCACTTACTTTCTGAATAAAACTGTGCCATGCTTTAAAAAGGCATTCTTCAAGATAATCTCTCCTGGACTTACTATGTTTCAAATGACTATCCCCTTAAGAGGCAGTATTACATTCATTTGCCACAGCTTGCCAAAGCAAATTAAATATTTTCCATTCTATTATTATTCCATCATTCATCTCAAAAGCACTGACAAACTATCAAATTCAACAATAATGTTATTGCACACTGATACCAAATGCAGGCAAGCTTTAGTTAAACCACGGCTTTCAGTGCAAATGATTGTTTAAACAGAACCACGTTGTGTTTCTAAACACTAGCTGGTGATGAACATCAGCTCACCATTCAGCCTCATCCGTTCTGTCTCTGTTACTCGGTGGATGGCCTGGCCAGCACTATCAGAGGGAGCATTGAATACAGAGAAAGCTTGCAGTACCATCACGACTTGTATGGCCTGATTCAATGCATTGCTCCAGTTCTTTCAAATCTATAAGAGGACCTTTACATCAGAAAACCCTCAACGTTATAACCCTTCTATAATAGCCCTATTATGGTGAACTAAACTTTACTGTGCATGTAGTGTGTTTGAATGCCCTGTCTGTACCTGACCCATTGTTATGAGCTGAGGTACAAGATTCTAACAAAAGGTAATGACATAACACAGGCATGCAGAAACATTCTGCGGCACGAATGAGAGCCCCGCAGATACAGAGCTTTCATCTGTAATGAATTAGTAGCTATTGATGTCAATATTCAGATTGATCTTCCTAAATCTATAAAGCTATTTGGAGACTGTCATTCGTACCCCCAAAGGTACAGTATGCTGACAAATTCCACCTAATTAGACAGGATTATATTTGAGCCCAGACTTCAAATCTGCCTTTAAATACTTTCTTCTTTTTCATTCTTGATTCATCTGGAATGAGAAAAAAGGGGAATTTCTTTAGCCAATTACAAGTTTAAAAACCTTATCCTGACTTACCACTGGGCACAGACGTCAATTCAACATGTGTTCCATTTCATAAATTTAATTGAAATGATGTGGAAACAATGTTCATTTAAATCAGTGTGTGCCCGGTGGTTTATTTGTCTACTCGAAAATGTAAACAAATTAAGTAATCTTAGTGAAGTTTGATTATCCTGACCTCGGGACCAGGAAATACAAGCTCAAGGATCATGTTTACAAACTGGAGATCCATTCAAACAAATCACTAGTAGGGACTTTTTTGTTGCTGTAGTTTTTTGGGGGCCCATCCACAACCCCTCTTCGGACAACAAAAATAAAATTTGCTTTCACAGTTTTTTCTTTAGTCGTACATTCTACACACATTTTACATACATGGCATTTTTTTTTACAGTAGTTACATAGCAAGAATAAAGTAATTTGTATATACATTACATCTAGATAGATAGTACTTGAACATTATAAATCGCGATTTCAGTCATAATTAACATAGAACATGAGATTCGAAACATACCCCTCAGCTACTACCACCCCCCATATCTGGAAAATGGCCCTCATGGATTCTCACTGCAGCCTGTAGAAACACAAGGCCTCTGTCACCAAGGACCTCCCAGGAAATAGCTCTTAGGTATCGTAATAATCATAAAAATAAATGTTCAGGGTATTCAATGTGATTTATCTATGAGGCGAATGCCTTCCGCAGTCATCTGGAAGTGCAGGGGAGCCACTTCTTAAATCTACTGATAGCAGATCAAACATTAAACTTCTACTTGTTCAGTTCTGTTGAGTCAGAGCGCACCAGAAGTTCAGCCACAGAAAATTTGCCAGCTGTTAATAGTTTGAGCATCCACATCTGCTCAATATTTGACCTCACTGTGCCACCTGTCAGTCTAGTGTTTTTTATAATTTTTATAAGTCCCCTTTAGATGCCTACCCACTGGGCAAAAACTGGTTTAATCCACCTTGTTTCCATGTCATTTCAACAACCAAAAATGTGTGTGATGATGTTGAGTCAACGTGGAGAACTGATTGGATTTGCAAAAAGTAATCAACATAAAGGTATTTTGACTATTAACCTAAAGCTAATCAAATCAAATGTTATTGGTCACATACACATGGTTAGCAGATGTTAATGCGAAATGCTTGTGCTTTAGTTCCGACCATGCGGTAATATCTAAAAAGTAATCTAACGATTTCACAACAACTACCTTATACACACAAGTGTAAAGGAATGAATAAGAATATGTACATATAAATATATGGATGAGCGATGGCCGAACGGCATAGGCAAGATGCAGTAGATGGTATAGAGTACAGTATATACATATAAGATGAGTAATGTAGGGTATGCGAACATTATATAAAGTGGCATTGTTTAAAGGGACTAGTGATACATTTATTACATCAAAATTGTAATTATTAAAGTGGCGTAGAGTAGAGATTTGAGTCAGTATGTTGGCAGCAGCCACTGTCACGACTTCTGCCGAAGTCGGTTCCTCTCCTTGTTCGGGCAGTCTTCGGCGGTCGACGTCACCGGTCTTCTAGACATCGCCAATCCATTTTTCATGTTCCATTTGTTTTGTCTTGTTTTCACACTCACCTGGTTTCAATTCCCTAATTACCTGTTGTATGTGTTCCCTCTATTTCCCCCATGTCCTTGTCGGGAATTGTTTATTGTAAGTAGGAGATGCGGCGTTGGATGACTTCACAGAGTTCTTCGACCACCCGCCCGAGGGTAGAGCGGCGGGTGAGCGCCTCTTCCAGCTGAGGCAGGAGACGCGAAGCGCCCAGGAGTTTGCCCTAGAGTTTAGGACCCTGGCTCCCGGCGCGGTATGGAGCGACAGGGCCCTGATCGAGCACTACCGTTGCAGTCAACGCAAGGACGTCTGACGGGAGTTGGCCTGTAGAGACACCACCCTCACGTTGGATCAGCTGGTGGACCTGTCCATCCAGCTGGACAACCTGCTGGCTACCCGCGGACGTTCAGATCTGGGTCTAATGGTTCCATCCCCTCCTATCTCCTCTCCTGAACCTATGGAGCTGGGAGGGGCAGTGCGTAGGAAGACCGGAGGAGGTTCCAGTTCGTGCACCATCTGTGGCCGCAGAGGACACACTGCCGGTCGGTGCCGGGTTGGACCCTCTGGGAGTCGAAGCAGCAGCACTCTGGCATCACTCCAGGTGAGTCTGCACCACTCTCATCCAGAGTCCTCTGTTGTCCAACTGTTTGTACCTGTTTGTTTTCCTGATTTTTCCCTGCATTCCCAGGATAAGGTGCTAGTCGATTCAGGCGCAGCTGGGAATTTTATTGACAGAGCGCTCGCTGTTAGTCTAGCGATCCCCATTATCCCTGTGGCTAGACATTTCCCAGTTCGCGCTCTGGATAGTCGACCATTGAGGTCAGTGCTAATCAGGGAAGCCACTATCTCCCTGACCATGGTGACACAGGGGAGTCACGAGGAGAGAATCAGTCTCTTTCTCATTGACTCCTGTGTTTCCCGTGGTACTGGGACTTCCCTGGTTAGCTCATCATAACCTCACTATTTCATGGCAACAGAGAGCTCTCACAGGGTGGTCGCGAGAGTGCTAGGGGAGGTGTGTAGGTGTTTCTGTTGGTGCTACTACGGTGCAAAGTCCAGACCAGGTCTCCCCTGTGCGCATCCCCACGAATATGCGGATTTGGCTCTCGCCTTCTGTAAAAAGAAGGCGACTCAATTACCACCCCATCGACAGGGGGATTGTGCGATAAATCTCCTGGTAGACGCTGCACTTCCCAGGAGTCACGTGTATCCCCTGTCGCAAGCGGAGATGGTGGTTATAAAGACATATGTCTCCAAATCCCTGTGTCAGGGGTACATTTGGTCATCCACTTCACCCAACTCCTTGAGTTTCCTTTTTGTGAAGAAGAAGGATGGAGGTTTGCACCCGTGAGGTACAGTTACCTGCCCGTGAGGTACAGTTACCCGCTACCTCTTATCGCCACGGCGATTGAGTCAATGCACGGGGCGTGCTTCTTCACAAAACTGGATCGCACACCACCTGGTACGTATCCGGGAGGGAGACGAGTGTAAAATGGCGTTTAGTACCACCTCAGAGCATTAAGAGTACCTCATCATGCCGTACGGGTTGATGAATGCTCCATCAGTCTTCCAATCCTTTGTAGACAAGATTTTCAGGTGCCTGCACGGGCAGGGTGTAGTGATGTATATCGATGACATTCTGGTATACTCCGCTACACGCGCCAGCATGTGTCTTTGGTGGGCATGGTACTTGGACGAATGTTGGAGCATGACCTGTACGTCAAGGCTGAGAAATTCCTGTTCTTTCAGCAGGCCGTCTCCTTCCGAGGGTATCGCATTTCCACATCAGCGGTGGAGATGGAGAGTGAGCGCATTTCAGCCGTGCGTAATTGGCCGACTCCCATCACGGTAAAGGAGGTGCAGCGATTTTTAGGATTTGCCAATTACTACCGGAGATTTATCCAGGATTTTGGTCAGGTGGCTGCTCCCATTACCTCACTGCTGAAGGGGGGTCCTGCACGTCTGCAGTGGTCTGTTGAGGCGGACAGGGCTTTTGTGCAACTAATGGCTCTGTTTACCTCGGCACCCGTGCTGGCCCATCCGGATACCTCTTTGGCTTTCATAGTGGAGGTGGATAGGAGCGGTGCTCTCTCAGCACTCGGGTACGCCACCGAAGCTCCGCCCCTGTGCCGCCTTCTCGACGAAGCTCAGCCCAGCGGAGCAAAACTATGATGTGGGGGACCGGGAGCTGTTGGCTGTAGTCAAGGCCTTGAAGGCGTGGAGACAGTGGCTTGAGGGGGCTAAACACCTTTTTCTCATCTGGACTGACCACCGCAACCTGGAGTACATCCAGGCAGCGAGGAGACTGAACCCTCGCCAGTCAAGGTGGGCCATGTTTTTCACCCGTTTTGTTTTCACCCTTTGTACAGACCAGGTTCCGAGAACTTTAAGGCAGACGCACTGTCCCGGCAGTATGACACAGAGGAGCTGTCCAGGGATCCCACTCCCATACTCTTGCTTGGTGGCGCCGGTATGTGGGAGCTGGACGCGGACATTGAGCTGGCGTTACGTGCAGAGCCCGCTCCCCCTCAGTGTCCAGCTGGGTGTCTGCACATTCTGTCTGCTGTCCGCGACTGGCTGATCTATTGGGCCCACACGTCACCACCCTCTGGTCATCCTGGGATCTTTCGGATGGTGCGCTTGGTGGGAAGTACTGGTGGCCAACTTTGGCTAAGGACGTGAGGGTTTATGTTTCCTCCTGCTTGGTGTGCGCCCTGTGTAAGGCTCCTAGGCACCTGCCCAGAGGTAAGTTACAACCCTTACCCGTTCAACAACGGCCGTGGTCGCACCTGTCGGTGGATTTCATAACCAATCTTCCACCTTCACAGGGAAACACCACGATCCTGGTCGTTGTGGATCGTTTTTCTAAGTCCTGTCGTCTCCTCCCATTGCCTGGTCTCCCTAGCCGCCCTACAGACTGCGGAGGCCCTGTTTACTCACGTCTTCCGGCACTATGGGGTGCCTGAGGATATAGTGTCTGATCGGGGTCCCCAGTGCACGTCGAGGGTCTGGAGGGTGTTCATGGAACATCTGGGGATCTCGGTGGGCCTTACCTCAGGTTTTCACCCCGAGAGTAATGGGCAGGTGGAGAGAGTTAACCAGGATGTAGGTAGGGTTCTGAGGTCTTATTGCCAGGACCGGCCGGGGGAGAGGGCAGCATTCGTGCCCTGGGCAGAGATGGCCCTGAAGTCGCTCTGCCACTCCTCCACTAACCTCTCTCCCTTCCAGTGTGTGTGGGTTATCAGGCTCCTTGGAATCAGTCAGACCAAAGATCCTGCGGTGGATGACTCGTTCCGGTGCACGGAAGAGACATGGGTCGCCGCCCATGTCCATCTTCAGCGCGCCGTGCTGCGCCAGAAAATTGGTGCAGACCGTCACAGCAGTGAGGCCCCGTTGTTCGCACCGGGGGACCGGGTCTGGCTCTCGACCCGGAACCTGCCCCTCCACCTGCCCTGTCGGAAGCTGGGTCTGCGTTTTGTGGCGCCATTTAAAGTGCTGAGGAGAGTGAACGAGGTATGTTATTGTTACAGCTTCCCCTCGATTACCGCATTAACTCCTCGTTCCATGTGTTTCTCCTCAGGCCGGTGGTGGCTGGCCCGCTCCAGGAAGCTGAGGTGCGGGAGGTTCCTCCGCCCCCTCTGGACATCGAGGGGGCCCCGGCGTACTCCGTTCCATCCATCCTGGATTCGAGACATCGGGCGAGGGGTACCTTGTGGACTGGGAGGGATACGTTCCGGAGGAGAGATACTGGATTCTGGAGGAGGATGTGTTGGACCCTTCTATGCTGCGGCATTTCCACTGTCTCCTGGGGTCATCCCCGAGGCCGGTGTCGGCGCACTGCTGGAGCTGCGTGTAAGGGGGGGTACTGTCACGACTTCCGCCAAATTTGGTTTCCTCTGTTTTCCCCGTGTCCTTGTCGGGAATTGTTTATTGTAAGTACGTGTGCTATGTGTGACTGGTGCGCTACGGGTTTTGTGCCCATGTGTTGGTTGTTTTTTGTATTCCGGTAGTTATGTATATTAAACGGCTCCGGCTATTTACCATGTTCTGCTGTCCTGCGTTTGACTTCCCTGCCACCAGTTACGCACCCCTTACAGCCACTATCGTCGCTATCCAGAGCATATTTCAGTCCACATGATCAAAGCAATCTTATAGCATGGAGTCAGATTGGTCGGACCAGCGTTGAACAGACCTGAGCACGGGCGTTTCCTGTTTTAGTTTTTCTCTTTCGGCTGGGAGCAACAAAATGGAGTTGTGGTCAGATTTGCTGAAAGGAGGGCGTTGGAGGGCTTCGTATGCGTCGAGGAAGTTAGAGTAACGGGTCGTGCATTTGATATGCTGATAAAATTTAGGGAGCCTTGTTTTCAGATTAGCCTTGTTAAAATCACCAGCTACAATAAATGCAGGATATGTGGTGTCCAGTTTACATAGAGTCGAATTAAGTTCTTTCAGGGCCATCGAGGTGTCTTCTTCAAATTCTCTTGGTAGATAATGCAGTCTGCATTTGATTGTAAGGAATTCTAGGTCAGGTGAACAAAAGGACATGAGTTCCTGTATGTTGTTATGATCACACCACGACTCATTAATCATAAGGCATACACCCCCGCCCTTCTTCTTACCAGAGAGATGCTTGTTTCTGTCGGCTCGATGCGTGAAGAAACCAGGTGGCTGTATCCCGAGTGAGCCTTGTTTCCGTGAAACAGAGAATGTTACAATATCTGCTGTCTCTCTGGAAGGCAACCCTTGCTCGGATTTAGTCTACCTTGTTGTCAAGAGACTGGACATTGGCTAGTAGGATACTCGAGAGCGGTGGGCGATGTGCCCATCTACAGAGCCTGACCAGAAGACCACTCCGTCTGCCCCTTCTGCGGCGCCGTTGTTTTGGGTTGCCTGCTGGGATCCGATCCATTGTCCTGGGTGGTAGACCAAACAGAGGACCCACTTCGGGAAAGTCGTATTCCTGGTTGTAATGTTGACGTTGCTCTTAAATCCAATAGATCCTCCCGGCTGTATGTGATAAGACTTAAGATTTTCTGGGATAACAGTGTAAGAAATAATACATGAAAAAAAATACTGCATAGTTTCCTAAGAACGCGAAGCGAGGCGGCCATCTCTGTTGGCACCGGAAAGGGACCAACACACATGCATATTGATACCACACACACATGCATTCACATTCCTTCACCCTTTTACATACGCTGCTGCTACTCTGTTGATTAGTTTATTATCTACTGTATGCATAGTCACTTTCCACTACATACATGTACGTACATATTACCTCGATTACCTCTGTCGGCACCGGATGTGTGTGGCATTGTTTGTTGATTTCACGATGAATTTACATTAGTTGACAACTCAACCAAATGTAAATCAAAACTAGATGTTGAACTGACGTCTGTGCCCAGTGGTTGGTCTCGTGTTATGAGACAGGTCATCATTGATATGAGAGAGGATGGAAAGGATATTAAAAGGTCTTCTGTGTGTACAGAGGCTGCTGACATTACCCTGGTATTGAAAATCAGGGGTAAGACTTAGCCGCTTGACATTGACTTTGTCGTCACCAAGATGGCATAGCAGTCAGACGTCCTTTCTCCTCGTCTTGTCGTGTCCCATATATATATATATATATATATATATATATTTACAACTTTCTTCGCATACATTTTATATATATTTTTTATTTTCCATAAACTCAACTTCAAAACACTCTCCTGAAACCCGCCTCACCAGTTTATATTTTTTTTAAAGAAAGTATTATTTACCTCAAATCTGTAATCCTCCGTAGAAGCTAGCCATAAGCTAGCCAGAAGCTAGCCAGGAGCTAGCCTGAAGCTAACCAGAAGCTAATCAGAATCTAGCCAGAAGCTAGTTAGCTTCTTTACTGGCTAATTGTTAGTATTCAGCTAACCACGGTTTGTGGTCATCAGCTATCCTTTAGCTCGAAAATCTATTGCCAGTTTTGTACGGCGCGGCTCGGACCGGAACATACCGGACCTATTTTTCTCTCCATGTCCCCGGATTTCAACCGCAAGCTCTGGACATTTATACCTGGATCTCGCAGCTAGCTAGCTGCTATCTGTGTGACTATCGGCTTACGTCGATCCCGGAGCAAACATCAATTATTCTGGAGCTAGCCAGCTGAAGAGTTCCAGCCACTCCTGGGCTACAATCACCTATCCTGACCCATTTTACTGCCAACGCGGAGCCCCACCGGGCCTTCACAACTGGACTACCGACGTTATCTGCCCGAGGGAGTTATCCAGCTGGCCCCTCTGTCGCGACGTTACCTGAACGCCAATCTGCGGCCCACTAATCGTTAGCTGTCTTATCGGCTGCTATCTGAATAGATCTATCGGACAATTTTTTTCTTCTTTTTTTTCTCTTTTTCTTGGGCCTCTATAACTATAACTATATATATATTTTTTTGCGAATTGGATTGATCCCCTCTACCACACGGTACCCCACTAATCCTACCGACGGAAACGCACAAGGTGGCTAAAAACAGACCTCCATCCTATGCTAGCTTGCTACCGATGGCCCGGCTAGCTGTCTGAATCGCCGTGACCCCAACCAACCTCACTACTCACTGGACCCTTTTGATCACTCGACTAAGCATGCCTCTCCTTAATGTCAATATGCCTTGTCCATTGCTGTTCTGGTTAGTGTCTATTGGCTTATTTCACTGTAGAGCCTCTAGTCCTGCTCACTATACTTTATCCAACCTATTAGTTCCACCACCCACACATGCGATGACATCTCCTGGTTTCAATGATGTTTCTAGAGACAATATCTCTCTCATCATCACTCAATCAGCCCAACATCACATAAACACGCTGAGAGCCCAACACCACATAAATACACTGAGAGCTCAACACCATATAAAAACACTGAGAGCTCAGTATCACATAAACACGCCGAGTGCTCAACACCACATAAATACACTGAGAGCCCAACACTACATAAATACACGGAGAGCCCAACACCACATAAATACACTGAGAGTCCAACACCACATAAATACACTGAGAGCTCAACACCACATAAAAACACTGAGAGCTCAGTACCACATAAACACGCAGTGCTCAACACCACATAAATACACTGAGAGCCCAACACTACATAAATACACGGAGAGCCCAACACCACATAAATACACGGAGAGCTCAACACCACATAAATACACTGAGAGTCCAACACCACATAAATACACAGAGCTGAACACTACATAAACATGCTGAGAGCTCAACACCACATAAATACACTGAGAGCCCAACACCACATAAATACACTGAGAGCCCAACACCACATGAATACACTGAGAGCCCAACACCACATAAATACACTGAGAGCCCAACACCACATAACTACACTGAGAGTCCAACTCCACATAAATACACTGAGAGCCCAACACCACATAACTACGCTGAGAGCCCAACACCACATAAATACACTGAGAGCCCAACACCACATAAATACACAGAGCTCAACACTACATAAACATGCTGAGAGCTCAACACCACAGAAACACACTGAGAGCTCAACACCACATAAATACACTGAGAGCCCAACACCACATAAATACACTGAGCTCAACACTACATAAACATGCTGAGAGCTCAACACCACATAAACACACTGAGAGCCCAACACCACATAAATACACTGAGAGCCCAATGCTCCCCCTCAAAAGAACAACATTAGTCCATTAGTCCATAGTCCCTGTTTGTAGGTCGCGAATGTGAGATGCACATGCTAAGAACAGAGATTCTTTAAAAATGATCAGATGATAAAGATAGCATATTTGTGGGGGGGGGGGCAGTGTCAGAGTTGTTAGTGTGTGTCACAAAGCATGCTTGTCTGTGGCTAATTGAATGAAAGAGGTGCGGAAGAGGGTCCATTCAGTCCAGCCACTCAATTTGGTCATTAGGGGACTAGATCACAGATTCACTTTGACATGTTCTTACATTTCTCATTTACCAGCTTAAACACTCTACGAAAGCATTTCTCTGAATCCCAATGACTGTGTGTGTGTGTGTGTGTGTGTGTGTGTGTGTGTGTGTGTGTTTTGTTTGCGCGTGTGTGTGTCTCCTTTGTCAATGGCTCACAGGACTGTCTCTTTATGAGGTGTCTCACCTGTTTAATAAATTACTGGCAGGACTTAAAATTACTCAAGAGCACTGGAGGCCCACGAACACAGCAGAACAATCCTCACATGTATACTGTATGTATAATATAACCTACAGCCTTATTCTAAAACGGATTGTGTCGAGGCACAGATCTGGGGAAGGGTACCAAAACATTTCTTCCTCATTGAAGGTCCCCAAGAACACAATGGCCTCCCTCATTCTTAAATGGAAGAAGTTTGAAACGACTAAGACTCTTCCTAGAGCTGGCCGCCCGGCCAAACTGAGCAAACTGAGGAGAAGGGCTTTGGTCACTGATGTGACCAAGAACCTGATGGTCACTCTGAGATCTAGAGCTCGTCTGTGGAGATGGGATTTCCTTCAAGAAGAACAACCATCTCTGCAGCACTCCACCAATCAGGCTTTTATGATAGAATGGCCAGACAGAAGCCACTCCTCAGTAAAAGGCACATGACAGCCCACTTGGAGTTTGCCAAAGGGCACCTAAAGACTCTCATACCATGAGAAGCAATATTCTCTGGTCTGATGATACCAAGATTGAACTCTTTGACCTGAATGCCAAGCGTCACGTCTGGAGGAAACCTGGCACCATCCCTACGGTGAAGCATGGTGGTGGCAGCATCATGCTGTGGGGATGTTTTTCAGCTGCAGACTGGGAGACTAGTCAGGATCGAGGAAAAGATGAACAGAGCAATGTACAGAGAGATCCTTGATGAAAACCTGCTCAACAGGACAACGACCCTAAG
The DNA here is from genome assembly GCF_057628025.1 of Oncorhynchus mykiss. Taxonomy (NCBI): domain Eukaryota; kingdom Metazoa; phylum Chordata; class Actinopteri; order Salmoniformes; family Salmonidae; genus Oncorhynchus; species Oncorhynchus mykiss. Next base: position 86,532,953 of record NC_143026.1, read on the forward strand.
CACACAGCTAAGACAATGCAAGAGTGGCGTCGGGCCAAGTCTCTGAATGTCCTTGAGTGGCCCAGCCAGAGCCCAGACTTGAACACGATTGAAACATCTCTGGAGAGACCTGAAAATAGCTGTGCAGCGGCACTCCCCATCTACCTGACAGAGCTTGAGAGGATCTGCAGAGAAGAATGGGAGAAACTCACCAAATACAGGTGTACCAAGCTTGTGGTGTCATACTGAAGCGACTCCAGGTTGTAATTGCTGCCAAAGGTGCTTCAACAAAGTACTGAGTAAAAGGTCTGAATACTTATGTAAATGTGATGTTTCAGTTTTACATTTTTTTATACATTTGCTAAACATTCTAAAATCCTGTTTCTGGGTTGTCATTATGGGGTATTTTGTGTAGATTGATGAGGGGGAAAAAACTATTTAATCAAATTTAAAATAAGGCTGTAACGTAACAAAATGTGGAAAAAGTCAAGGGGTCTGAATACTGTCCGAATGCACTTTTATCAATGTATTGTACCTGTATGACACTATAAAGTCAAGATGCTGAAGGTACATTTAAATATTCAATGTTAATGATCAATGATGAATGAAATCAAAACTGATTCAGATTATGAACCAAGAACTTCAATGCAACTGATATGAGACCTTTGAGCCAAATTGAACGCAGAATTGCAGGTGTTACCCTAGCTGAGAGAACTCCACTCCACGATATATACATCTCAATGGAGTTGAGTGTTGGTGGAGTGTACCTCCAACTACATCGAGTCACTATCAGTCTGTACATGAAAAATGTCCATTCTTTAATATGTACCGTGTACCTATATTTGTCCTGTGTAACTGCAAGCCTTTCTTTTGGAGCTGAAATCTGTAGTTTTTAATAAAAGTAGCATTTTACGCCACCTCTGCCAAGGGAGCCGTTGTTTGTTAACAGAGCAGCTTGTCATTGCACGGCAGTGTCACGCCCTGACCATAGAGAGCCTTTGTTTCTCTATGGTGTAGTAGGTCAGGGAGTGACTGGGGGGTATTCTAGTTTATTATTTCTATGTGAGGTTCTAGTTTATTATTTCTATGTTGGTGATTTTTTTTATTCCCAATTAGAGGCAGCAGGTAATCATTGTCTCTAAGGGTTAGAGCGTTGGGCTTATAACCGAAAGGTTGCAAGTTCAAATCCCCGAGCTGACAAAGTACAAATCTGTTGTTCTGCCCCTGAACAAGGCAGTTAATCCACTGTTCCTAGGCCGTCACTGAAAATAAGAATTTGTTCTTTGTACTTGCCTAAAATAAAGGTAAAAAATTAGGTAGTATTTTTGCGACCTGAGTTTGCGGGATATTATTTTGTGTTTTGTGCATGTGCACCATGTAGTCACGTTTTGTTGTTAGTTTATTGATTTATTGTTTTTGCTAAGTTTCACTTTATTAATAAATTACGTGGAACTCAACATCCGCTGCGCCTCCACACGTACGTGACAGAATATCCCACCAACAAAGGACCAAGCAGCTTGAAAAGGAGGGTAAGGAAGTTTTGGACTTGGGAGGACATTCCTTTGCGGGAGTCGCCAATGAGCATGGAAGGACAGCGACGACGCCAGGGACCAAGACCACAGAAACCCCAATACATTTTTGGGGGGGAGCACATGGAGCTGTATGCGGAGCAGAGGAGTGAACCAGAGCATGTCTGGCAGAAGAGGGAGAAACTGGAGGAAAGTGAACGGAGAGAGTCAGAGACCGTCAGTGAATGGATGGAGATATTGGAGGAGAAAGAACCGAGAGAGTTGTTGATTTGGTGGAGGATGCAGGACATTTTCTCTAAGGAGCATGTTATCAGTTTAATGCCACCTGAGTCAGCTCTCCGTACTAGTCCTGAGGAGAGTGCTATCAGTCTGGTAAAATCTGTGCCGGCTCCACGCACCAGGTCTCCAGTGCGCCTTCCCAGCCCTGTACGTCCTGTGCCAGCTCCTTGCACTCACCGTGCGAAGTGTGTCATCAAACCGGTACAATTGATGCCGGCTATACGCACCAGGTCTCCAGTGCGCCTCCACAGCCCAGTACGTCCTGTGCCAGCTCTCCAAACTCGCCTTGAGGAGCTTGTCATTGGTCCGGTATCATTTGTGCCGGCTCTAGGCACCAGGTCTCCAGTGCGCCTCCACAGACCAGTACGTCCTGTGCCAGCTCCTTGCACTCACTGTGCGAAGTGTGTCATCAAACCGGTACAATTGATGCCGGCTATACGCACCAGGTCTCCAGTGCGCCTCCACAGCCCAGTACGTCCTGTGCCAGCTCCTCGCACTTGCCGTGCGAAGTGTGTCATCGAACCGGTACAATTGATGCTGGCTATACACACCAGGTCACCAAAACACCTCCACAGTCCAGAACGTCCTGTTCCAGCTCCCCGCACCCGCCCTGAAGTGTGTGCCACCTGTGCCGGCTCCACGCACTAGGCCTCCAGTGCGTATTCACAGTTCAGAGCCGCCAGCGAGGGTTCCCAGTCCAGAGCTTCCGGCGACGGTTCACAGTCCAGAGTCTCCGGTGACGGTTCACAGTCCAGAGTTTCCGGTGACGGTTCACAGTCCAGAGTCTCCGGTGACGGTTCACAGTCCAGAGCTTCCGGCAACAGTTCACAGTCCAGAACCTCCTGCTACGGTCCACAGTCCGGAACCTCCTGCGAAGGTCCACAGTCCGGAACCTCCTGCGACGGTCCACAGTCCGGAACCTTCTGCACCGGTGCCCAGTCCGGGACCTCCTACGACGGTCCACAGTCCCGAACCTTCTGCACCGGTGCCCAGTCCAGGCACGGCGTCCAGTCCCGCTCCATGGCAGGAGTCTTCCTCTGCAAAGATGCCAAGTCCAGACACAGCGTCTAGTCCCGCTCCTAGGCCGGAGCGTTCCTCAGCGCCGGTGACCAGTCCAGGCACGGCGACCAGCCCAGCTCCAAGGCCGGAGCCTCCCACTGACAGCTCCAAGGCCAGTGCCCAATCCGGGCTCAGCGTTCAACCCAGTTCCAGGGCCGGAGCCCTTCTCTGCGCTGATGTCCAGTATGGGCACGTCGTTCAGCCCAGCTCCATGGTCAGATCCGGGGTCTGGGGGGGAGGGGGGGTTACGACCCGCACCGGAGCCACCACCGACACTAATCATCCTCCCCATTTGGTCTCAGGTCTTGCGGCCGGAGTCCGCACCTTTGGGGGGGTACTGTCACGCCCTGACCATAGAGAGCCTTTGTTTCTCTATGGTATAGTAGGTCAGGGTGTGACTGGGGGGTATTCTAGTTTATTATTTCTATGTGGGGTTCTAGTTTATTATTTCTATGTTGGTGATTTGTATGATTCCCAATTAGAGGCAGCTGGTAATCGTTGTCTCTAATTGGGGATCATATTTAGGTAGCATTTTTCCCACCTGACTTTGTGGGATATTATTTTGTGTTTTGTGCATGTGCACCACGTAGTCACGTTTCGTTGTTAATTTATTGATTTATTGTTTTTGCTAAGTTTCACTTAAGTTATGTGGAACTCAACATCCTCTGCGCCTTGGTCCGTCTCTCCACACGTACGTGACAGGCAGATTTGTTTTGTTTTGTGAGTGGAATTATACTTTTTAAAACTTTGGATTCCTAATCCAACTGACAACTCTATAACAAACAGGACATGGACAGGTACACACTAAGCATTAAATAATGGATATTTATGAAAGTATCGAGTGGTAGTGGATGCTTGAAGTCATAACTTCCTACCCAGTGGATGACAGTGAACAGTGGATTTTGGGGGTCAGTTTGACAGACTTCACATGAAATGAAATTCCACAAATACAGAATGATGCTGAGACTCAGATTGTTCACTTTAAAATGTACACTACTCGTCAAAAGTTTTAGAACACCTACTGAAATAACACATGGAATCATGTAGAAACCAAAAAAGTGTTAAACAAATCAAAATATATTTTATATTTGAGATTCTTCAAATAGTCACCCTTTGCCTTGATGACAGCTTTGCACACATTACTCACCCACATGGGATGAGTCATGTGTATAACCTTGGAGGCCCGTTGTCACTCTCATATGTGATACTATGGGAGAGACGGAATGAATCCCCACAGACACATGCGTGCGTGCACGGTACACTATAACATAAAACCGATGAGCTTGTTTGGAAGCCATATTATGGGGTTGGGTAGCGGTAGAGATTGAACAACAACTCCCCCTTGGGTTCTGCCTCTAACCTCTACCCACGTCTGATTGCATCACTTTGTGGGAACACTGTGGCCTATTTTGGCCCCTTTGTTTACTTCACGAATCCCATAGAGAGGCTTCCCCCAGAGTAGCACACACACACATACACACCACACTGCTAACCCAATAATATGATAACTATAGCTGCATTCCAGGATGTGGAGAGAGAGTACTCACTGCGGACAAACCAGGAGAATTATACTGTAAATATGAAAATACTACAAGAATGTGGCTCTTAGTGTGATACTGCTTAATTTAAAGGCAGAGCAAAACAACACGTATGCCAGACTCCAGATAGAGATGAGTTTTATTTTCTGTCACTGTGGTTTGAGAGCAGAATATGAATGTGAGAGACTGGGAGGCAGGCCACACGGGTTTAGGGTTTGGTCTCAGAGAGGGGATACAGTAGGGTTTCCACACACAGTACGTCCAAAACAAAGCTCTGTCTGTAACCATCAAGTTATTCTCCACTACCCTGGTTTATGGTCCTGTCTCCCCAAGGCAGTGCTGTAAGAGGTGGCTTGTGGTGTTACTATTCAATTCAATTCAATTCAAGGGGCTTTATTGGCATGGGAAACATGTTAACATTGCCAAAGCAAGTGAGGTAAATATACAAAAGTGAAATAAACAATAAAATTTACAGTAAACATTACACATACAGAAGTTTCAAAACAATAAATGTTACTATCCTCAGATTCAAGGTAATATGAAACAGTTTGGGGCTGGTATTCTCCTGACATGGACAGAGATTCCAGGAGATTTGTGGTCCAGTGGGGATTGTGGTCTGCCCTGTGTGGACCATTATAACCATAAACCAAACCAAACGAGCCACACACATCCAAGAGAACCATCTCCTCAGGATCTGGTGAAACAAAACATTGGGGTGTGTCAGTGAATACAGAGCATGTTGTGTCTCACAAAATGCTATTATTAAGCTGTGTTTTTGTCCATTGTACAAACTATGGCAGAAGAGCACCATGGACAAACTGAGGGTTTCGGCTGTTCCATTGTCTTGCTCTACATATAGAATGACGACAAGCTTTTATTTTACAGAGACCAGAAGGCTCATCTGTTGTTGATCTGTGTTAAACAACATTTTTATATGATTGTTGGATCTCCACCTACCTCCTGCTGTGCAGCCTCTGTGGTGGAACTCCACCCTGTCCTGATGTTGTCCAGCCCTGTGCTGTCCTCTGTGGTGGAACTCCACCCTGTCCTGATGTTGTCCAGCCCTGTGCTGTCCTCTGTGGTGGAACTCCACCCTGTCCTGATGATGTCCAGCCCTGTGCTGTCCTCTGTGGTGGAACTCCACCCTGTCCTGATGTTGTCCAGCCCTGTGCTGTCCTCTGTGGTGGAACTCCACCCTGTCCTGATGTTGTCCAGCCCTGTGCTGTTCTCTGTGGTGGAACTCCACCCTGTCCTGATGTTGTCCAGCCCTGTGCAGCCTCTGTGGTGGAACTCCACCCTGTCCTGATGATGTCCAGCCCTGTGCTGTCCTCTGTGGTGGAACTCCACCCTGTCCTGATGTTGTCCAGCCCTGTGCTGTCCTCTGTGGTGGAACTCCACCCTGTCCTGATGTTGTCCAGCCCTGTGCTGTCCTCTGTGGTGGAACTCCACCATGTCCTGATGTTGTCCAGCCCTGTGCTGTCCTCTGTGGTGGAACTCCACCCTGTCCTGATGTTGTCCAGCCCTGTGCTGTAGTAAGCTCTCCTCCCCACTGTTCCTTTGTTCTTTTACAGCCTCACAAGCATCTGTGTCCACTACCCACCACTGTGGTTAGAGTCTGCTAACACGCAGACGTCAACACAATCCATACGTGTTTAGTCTGTGCATTTGTTATACCACACATTATCAGATTCAGACATAACCGATCTGTCTCCAAATAATAAAAATCAATGGCCCTGAAACTGACACCAGAACCAGGTAGCATCAGGCAGCCAAATGGCCAGTCAGTCATATGCTTTGTTTTTCTACAATGTGGTTACATTTCTCTCTTTAACCTCTAAAAGTCTAGCGGGGGAGGGATTGTTTTAAGATGGTCATACTATGGATCACAAAAGTATCTAATTGCATGATTATAACTAGAGTAGAGCCAATGGACCTGAAGGCTATGGCACAGAGCATTTTCAGCAGTTTCAACCCTCTGGAAAGAGAGTTGATAAATGGTTGTCATATAATGTGAAGTGCTAATAGGTTTGCTGGGAAGTAGCAAGGAGGGAGGACCGGGCTGGTTGGAGGGTATTGATTAGAACATGTACACCAGGCTCTCTGAAAGAGAACCCAATTGGAATAGTGGTTATAGAGAAACACAGCTAGGCCTATACAATAACAGTACATCAAGGATAACGGGCAGTTAGCACTAAACCCAATGCCACAATAAATGAAATAAGGACACATCTCAAGGTGGAACGATGGCTCCTTGTGGGTTACAAGAGAATAACACAACTGCTAATGAAGACAGGCTGGGGAGGATCTCTATCTCTCCTGAGTACATTGTTTGCTTTCTTTGTAGAGAAATATTTGAAATACGGCCAAAGACAGCCCTTTAGGGAACAGGGAGGTGAAACTGCTGATACTTTTGGGTTTCATTTGCTTTCATACATAACATTCTGTGACTTTTATTTCAGCTAAATGTTGTGTTAGAGATAACAAAGACGTTAGTGTAACATTGAAAATATATTTAATAAATCACTTCCGTAAGCTACACATTTGCATACTGCATATAATTCTCAACATCAATGCACATGTCAATCATTAGATGTACATCTCAATAATATACACACAAAATAAATAGCTTCTTCCTGTAAAACTTTGCATCACAATTAAAAACCTGTACCACACAAAGCAAAATGTGTCAATTTGCAAGATCCAGTGCTTTTAGTCAGTCTCAATGACTTGACTCCCTCCCCGCAACACACATAGCGGACTGGCAACAAAGCAAGAAAGAGAAAGAGAAAAACCTGTTCTTAACGGATGCTTTCTTTGAGGACCCTGTCATGTGCTTAGAAACCCATGTCAATGCTGAGGGTAATGCATTCTGGGAACAGAACAGCATGAAATATTGGAAGCGGAAGCTTCTTTCAACTCCCTGCCTCCACACCGCTCTGTACTCCCCCTCTCCCCCCCAATTCCGGCCCTCAAATCCATGGAAACATAATAAGCCAACTTTCCTCAAGCCACTCCAACAGGGGCCCCAGCATTAGCCACCATTTGGCTATCAATGAGCTGCCAAAAGCCTCTTTAGTGTGTCTCAGCTTGCTATAGAGTGTGTGCCTGGCTTTCTAATCCAGAATGGGGAAAATATGCAGAATGGGGAAAATATGCAGCCTGATGTTGCAAGGCTACTGTTTGAAAGATTCCCGTATGACATACATTAGGTCTGGTAATTCCATAACTAACTGTACATTACTGTTCTACTCTTTCCCTAGGTGGGATAGGGAATACTTCTGTAATATATTGTGCATTTGGGAATGACAGCATTGCCTTGGTTAGTAGTACAAAGTCAATATGCAAAGTCTTTACAGCCACTGACATTCTAATGTCAATATGTAAAACCTGGTTTGGATCATTGCCATGGTTACTGAGTGGATATCCATTACTCTGTAAAATCATGCTCTGTTTGTCTGCGGTTTAAATCAGATGGTGAGTGTTTGGCACCTTTCTTCAAAACAAACATCACACTGGACATCTGATGAGCAAACATCATATACTGGGCATCTGATAATGAAATACAAACACGCTTCAGTTATAGTTTACCATCAGTGACCAAGTTCATATCATGACAGTGACCAAGTTCATATTATGACAGTGACCAAGCTCATATTATGACAGTGACCAAATTCATATTATGACAGTGACCAAGTTCATATTATGACAGTGACCAAGCTCATATTATGAAAGTGACCAAGTTCATATTATGAAAGTGACCAAGCTTATATTATGACAGTGACCAAGTTCATATTATGACAGTGACCAAGTTCATATTATGACAGTGACCAAGTTCATATTATGACAGTGACCAAGTTCATATTATGACAGTGACCAAGTTCATATTATGACAGTGACCAAGCTCATATTATGACAGTGACCAAGTTCATATTATGACAGTGACCAAGTTCATATTATGACAGTGACCAAGTTCATATTATGCCAAACCAATATTTGTGTGTTCTACTGATACTTCTTGAGAACTATTTTTCTCATTCCAGATTCTTACAGGCCTACATATAGATTATTACAGTGGATTTTGTCTTCACTAAAAAACATCACGAAATGTATAGCTCAGTCTGTGATGCGAGTTAAACCATTAGTAAAATATAAAGTATGTATATATGATCGGACATGTTTGATAATCATGGTCTCCTGCATTAAGAATGTGTCTCCTCTGTTTGTGCTGGCTAAGGGAAACACTGGCATGCCATGACTTACTACTAGCCAACCCATCTGTTAAATGAAAGCATTAGGAGTCTTAACAGAAGAGCTTTAGAATACTAAAGGCTACATCACGGAACACCCATCATCTAACTACGGACGGTCTTCTACTTTACCTACTGGCATGCACATTCTATTTTTACCACAGAGAGAGAGAGACAGAGAGAGAGGGAGAGACATGTTGGTCCTGGGACTCTGTTCACAAACACAAACAGAGCCCCAGGACAGCAACACAATTAGACTCAACCAAATCATGAGAAAACAAAAAGATAATTACTTGACACAGTGGAAAGAATTTATTAAAAAACAGAGCAATCTAGAATGCTATTTGGCTATAAACAGCGTGTACACAGTGGCAGAATCCCTGACCACTATGACTGACACAAACTTAAGGAAAGCTTTGACTATGTACACACTCAGTGAGCATAGCCTTGCTATTGAGAAAGGCCGTAGAAGGCAGGCTCAAGAGAAGACAGGCTATGTGCACACTGCCCACAAAATTAGGTGGAAACTGAGCTGCACTTCCTAACATCCTGCCAAATGTATGACCATATTAGAGAAACATATTTCCCTAAGATTACACAGATGGGTGAAATACCACAGCGTGCCATCACAGCAGCAGGATTTGTGACCTGTTGCCACAAGGGCAACTAGTGAAGAACAAATACCATTGTAAATACAACCCGTATGCATGTTTATTTATTTTCCCTTTGGTTCTTGAACTATTTATAATATGACATTTGTAATGTCATTATTCTTGTATTATTTTTTATATTTAAAAAAAACTTTTAGCCCTTTTTCTCCCCAATTACGTGGTATCCAATTGGTAGTTACAGTCTTGTCTCATCGCTGCAACTCCCGAGAGAGACAAAGGTCGAGAGCCGTGCATCCTCCGAAACACAACCCAACCAAGCCACACTGCTTCTTGACACAATGCCTGCTTAACCCGGAAGCCAGCCACACCAATGTGTCGGAGGAAACAACGTACATCTGGCGACCGTGTCAGCGTGCATGTACCCAGCCCGCCACAGGAGTCGCTAGAGCGCGATGGGACAAGGACATCCCTGCCGGCCAAACCCTCCGCTAACCCGGACGACGCTAGGCCAATTGTGAGCAACCCCATGGGCCTCCCAGTCGCGGCCGGCTGAGACAGAGTCTGGACTCAAACCAGGATTTCTAGTGTCACGGCTAGCAACTGTGGTGCAGTGTCTTAGACCACTGCGCTACTCGGGATGCCATGTATTTATTATTTTGAAACTTTTGTGAGTGTAATGTTTACTGTACATGTTTATTGTTTATTTAAATTTAGTTGATTATCTACTTCACTTGCTTTGGCAATGTTAACATATGTTTCCCTTGCCAATAAATCCCTTAAATTGAATTGAAATGAGAGAGTGAGAGTGAAAGAGAGAGAGAAAGAGAGAGAAAAGGGGAGAGGGACATATTTAAGTGATGCAGTGTGGATGGGACTGTAAGTGGGCAAGCATCCAGCTGGACACCAGTTCTGGCACAGATCCCCCTCTCCATCCCCAGGAACTGGGTTACGGTCATTGTTTCCCCATTGCCATCCTTATTGTACCATGGCCCGTGAGTAGACGTGCACTAAACGTACACGTTGGCACTGAATGTATGTTTCCAGCAAGTCATTGTGCTGGTGGAAAACAGGATGACAAGAGGCGGTGGAGAAGAAAGAAAAAAAGCCACAGTGCAGTTTGAAAGAGGAGGAGGAGAGGGTGTGCGGAGACAGGGAGGGTTGGGTGGAGGGTTGTAATGTAGCTTCGGTCTGGAAGTGAGAACTCATCTGAAACAGATTAAAAATGCTGCTCTGATAGGAGTGCTGAGTGGTACAGAACTGAAGACATGCAGGCAAAGACATCACACAGAGACAGACACCCTAAAACAACAGAACTAAGACAGTCAGCTTGTAACAAGGTCGTAAGGCGTGAGTATACATAATCCAAAACATCACTAAGGGAAATCCTAACGTAATTCAACTGAAAACAGTCCATCATCATCTGATGTGCTACACTAACGTGGTTGAATGCGGCGGCAGGTATCCTAGTGGTTAAGGGCCAACTAGGTGAAAAATCTGTTAATGTGCCCTTAAGCAAGGCACTCAACCCTAATTGCTCCTGTAAGTTGCTCTGGGTAATATAATGAACGCTATGCATATCACATCTGATAACATTCGCAATACATATGTCTTATATAATGACATGCAGTACATTGTTCTCCCAGAGTTAATATGACAATTGGTGGAGGTTATAGTGAAGAATAGCCCCTTGGGACTTAGTATCTGACAAAGTACCTGTGCACAGCAAGCCACTCACACACATGTACTTACACACGTGCTCTCTCTCCCTCTCTCTCACCCTCTCTGTCATCCTGGCAACCCCTGCCTTGGAATGTCCAGGCATTATTAGTTTTCAGTGGTGACAATTCTGTGTGAGAGTGGGTTGTTTATAACTGAATACAAAGGCTCAGAGGGAATATTGCTTTTCTTCTCCCATGATTGTATCAAGTTTTTCACACATTTTTCATGATAATTTTCACCAATAAAGCATTCAGCACATGACATGCAATTTTCACCCACCCAAATAACTAACAAGTTCACACCACTCAACACTGAGTGAAAGATCAGAGATGGTTGGACTCATTAAGACACGGACAGCAGAGGACAGTCATTTAAACGATCAGGATTATCAGAACAACAGTGCAGTCATCTTGGGACTGGAGATACAGGCATAATAGTTTAGGATGACACCAATCACATCAACTTCTGTCCAAATGAAACAAAAATAGTGTACAGTTAAAAAAGAGACAACAATAACACTCAGCCAGAGACATTTTTCTATGACAACCACCCACAGAAGTACCCGATGCACAGATTAATTGCATTGCGATTCACTGATTATACAAATTGCATTGAGTGGTTAAGTACTGTAGGTAGTAGGACATCGACAATAGCACACGTGTGCAAACAGTAGGAACATTCTATATGCTCTTAGCATACTATGATGGTACACACACCTACAGTATGTATGAGAACGATTACGCTATCTATAGTGTGTTACAATCATTTGGGGTTGTGAGGGCAAACTAAGTTCTACAGATGCGAGTGATTGTAACAAATATATTTTTTTCTGTTGGAAAATGTTTCATTTTCTCTGGTACTGTATGTTACAATGCATAGAGGAAAGGAGGATAAACATGTCAAAAACAAACTTGATTCAGAAAAATATCAACACTGTGCTTCATCCCCAATATAATACTGACATCAATGTTTTAGAAAGTTAGTGCAGTCACATTTAGAGTGAATAAAACATAATGTCATGATGCTGTTCACACCTGATATCTTGCACCATGGAAATGGTAGACGTTTGTATAATATGTGCAATCAATCTCTCTCTTAATATTTTAAAATGCTGGGTTGTTGGGATGACCCAACTGCTAGGTTGCAGGCATTGGTTCACTTAGTTGGGTTGTTTTCTTTAAAAAGAGCGAGGTTGAGTTGTTGTTGTTGCTGGGTTATTGATGCTGGGTTATTGAGACCCAGCGGTCAGGTCAGAAGACTGGAAGTGTGACTACAGTAGGTAGGGCCGTGGTTTCATATAGTTATTTTTGGCCACCCGTGAGAGTAAACATCATTCCGGTTTATCTGTTCTCATATCAGAAGGTTACGGTTGTACACTGACACTTTAGTAGATTTAATGAAGCTTACAAAAGTCTAAGAGTTCCTTAAAAGCCTATGCAAAACCCAATGTTGGTATACTTACCACTATGTAACAATACGTACAAAATTATGTTATTAATAATACATTAGAATATGAAATGTGTATTTTCTTTAATGAAAATTGAAATTAGCTCTGTATTTAAGATTATGAACAATAATTACATTTATTTTCACTGGTGGCGAAAAATAACTATCTGAAACCCACACACCTAATAAGCCACGCCTCCTGAAAGTAACCTATGGATTACATATTAAAAGAGCTGTTCAACCCAGCATGAAAATGAATATAACCTAATTGATGGTTAAATGAACCCATGTTTGGGTAATCACAACAACGCAACATGCTAGGTTATTCACACAACCTAACTGGCTGGGTCAAAATAACCCAGCGTGTGTCCTGTCCAACATTTACCCAGCACTTCGTAACCAAATAACCCAAATTGGGTTGATTTTAACCCAGCATTTTTTAGAGGGAAGTGGTGTAATATATCCACCTCATAGAAATGTCACATCGTCCTGCGACTGCACCCATCGCCAGTGGGCATCATACCCCAGGTGCATCTTGCCGTTCATCTTGCAGGCATCTACGTCTATCTTGCCATTCTTATAGGGTTTGAGTTTGGGGCTCTGGCTTTTCCCCAGCTTTTCAGCCAGGCAGAACCGGGCTGAATCAGTAGGTCCTCGTGCTTGCCTGACTGCTTTATCCAGGGCGCCGTTGCTCTTACTGGGCTGCTGGGTTTGGCCGGGGTCCTTGGTATCCTTGGTGATGGTGGTTCCTTTCACTGCCTCTGTGGCCTTAGTCCAAATGGAAGACTCCTTATTTGGGACATCTGGCTTGACTTGGGGAGAGCCAGGATCAACAACTACCTTGCCCCCTGTGCCTTGTCCTACCCCAGCTCCAGACCCAACCCCTGCCATAGCCACTGACCCTTCTCCAGCTCCAGCAACTCTCCCAGCCCCTGCCCCAGCCCCTCTCCCAGCCCCTGCCCCAGGCACTGCCTCAGCCCCTGTCCCGGTCCGAGTGGGCGTCACAGTCCCCAGTGGAGTAGAACACAGCACAGACTCAGAACTAGAAGGGCCGTACTCGTCCATGTCATCAGCAAGGGTGTCCAGATAACTGCCTATAGAGATGTTATCCAGCTTGTCGTTGAGGGGGTCCTGCAGGCTGCTCCAGCTGCCCCTCCAGGTGTCTCCTCCAGGGCCCTCTCCCAGGCTGTACTGGCTGCTGGTCAGACTGCTGCAGCGGCTGGTCAGGGTGCCGCGCTCCTCCAGGAGCCACTTACATGCCTCGATCCCCTCGTGCACCGCCAGCAGCTGCTGCAGGATCTTCACATCCATCGAGCGCAGGTGGGCCTATGGAGAAGAATAATACTTTATTGATACAGGAGAGGGGAGAGAAGAGATGGTGGGAGGAAAGCATCTGAGTCAGGAGAGAAGAGATGGTGGGAGGAAAGCATCTGAGTCAGGAGAGAAGAGATGGTGGGAGGAAAGCATCTGAGTCAGGAGAGAGGAGAGAAGAGATGGTGGGAGGAAAGTAACTGACTCAGGAGAGAGGATAGCAACAGACTCAGGAGAGAGGAGAGAAGAGATGGTGGGAAGAAAGCAACTGACTCAGGAGAGAGGAGAGAAGAGATGGTGGGAGGAAAGCAACGGACTCAGAAGAGAAGAGATGGCGGGAGGAAAGCAACAGACACAGGAGCAAGGAGAGTTTGTGGGAGGAAAGCAACGGATTCAGGAGAGAGGAGAGAATAGATGGTGGGAGGTAAGCAACTGACTCGGAAGAGAGGAGAGATGATGGGAGGAAAGCAACTGATTCGGGAGAGAATAGATGGTGGGAGGTAAGCAACTGATTCGGGAGAGAGGAGAGAATAGATGGTGGGAGGTAAGCAACTGACTCAGGAGAGATGTAAGCAACTGACTCGGAAGAGAGAATAGATGGTGGGAGGTAAGCAACTGATTCGGGAGAGAGGAGAAAATAGACGGTGGGAGGAAAGCAACGCTCAGGAGAGAGAACATAGTGGGAGAAAAGCAACGGACTCAGGAGAGAGGAGATAGTGGGAGGAAAGCAACGGACTCAGGAGAGAGAAGATGGTGGGAGGAAAGCAACGGACTCAGGAGAGAGGAGATGGTGGGAGGAAAGCAACAGACTCAGGAGAGAGGAGATAGTGGGAGGAAAGCAACGGACTCAGGAGAGAGGAGATAGTGGGAGGAAAGCAACGGACTCAGGAAAGAGGAGATGGTGGGAGGAGAGCAACTGATTCAGGAGAGAGAAGATAGTGGGAGGAAAGCAACGGACTCAGGAGAGAGGAGATGGTGGGAGGAAAGCAATGGACTCAGGAGAGAGAAGATAGTGGGAGGAAAGCAATGGTTTTGGGAGAGAAGAGATGGTGGGAGGAAAGCAACTGACTCAGGAGAGAAGAGATGGTGGGAGGAAAGCAATGGATTTGTGAGAGAAGAGATGGTGGGAGGAAAGCAACTGACTCAGGAGAGAAGAGATGGTGGGAGGAAAGCAACTGACTCAGGAGAGAAGAGATGGTGGGAGGAAAGAAACTGACTCAGGAGAGAAGAGATGGTGGGAGGAAAGCATCTGAGTCAGGAGAGAAGAGATGGTGGGAGGAAAGCATCTGAGTCAGGAGAGAAGAGATGGTGGGAGGAAAGCATCTGAGTCAGGAGAGAAGAGATGGTGGGAGGAAAGCATCTGAGTCAGGAGAGAAGAGATGGTGGGAGGAAAGCATCTGAGTCAGGAGAGAAGAGATGGTGGGAGGAAAGCAACTGACTCAGGAGAGAAGAGATGGTGGGAGGAAAGCAACTGACTCAGGAGAGAAGAGATGGTGGGAGGAAAGAAACTGACTCAGGAGAGAAGAGATGGTGGGAGGAAAGCATCTGAGTCAGGAGAGAGGAGATGTTGGGAGGAAAGCATCTGAGTCAGGAGAGAAAAGATGGTGGGAGGAAAGCATCTGAGTCAGGAGAGAAGAGATGGTGGGAGGAAAGCATCTGAGTCAGGAGAGAAGAGATGGTGGGAGGAAAGCATCTGAGTCAGGAGAGAAGAGATGGTGGGAGGAAAGCATCTGAGTCAGGAGAGAAGAGATGGTGGGAGGAAAGCAATGGATTTGGGAGAGAAGAGATGGTGGGAGGAAAGCAACTGACTCAGGAGAGAAGAGATGGTGGGAGGAAAGCAACTGACTCAGGAGAGAAGAGATGGTGGGAGGAAAGAAACTGACTCAGGAGAGAAGAGATGGTGGGAGGAAAGCATCTGAGTCAGGAGAGAAGAGATGGTGGGAGGAAAGAAACTGACTCAGAGAGAGAAGACGGTGGGAGGAAAGCATCTGAGTCAGGAGAGAAGAGATGGTGGGAGGAAAGCATCTGAGTCAGGAGAGAAGAGATGGTGGGAGGAAAGCAATGGATTTGTGAGAGAAGAGATGGTGGGAGGAAAGCAACTGACTCAGGAGAGAAGAGATGGTGGGAGGAAAGCAACTGACTCAGGAGAGAAGAGATGGTGGGAGGAAAGAAACTGACTCAGGAGAGAAGAGATGGTGGGAGGAAAGCATCTGAGTCAGGAGAGAAGAGATGGTGGGAGGAAAGCATCTGAGTCAGGAGAGAAGAGATGGTGGGAGGAAAGCATCTGAGTCAGGAGAGAAGAGATGGTGGGAGGAAAGCATCTGAGTCAGGAGAGAAGAGATGGTGGGAGGAAAGCAACTGACTCAGGAGAGAAGAGAGGGTGGGAGGAAAGCAACTGACTCAGGAGAGAAGAGATGGTGGGAGGAAAGCAACTGACTCAGGAGAGAAGAGATGGTGGGAGGAAAGAAACTGACTCAGGAGAGAAGAGATGGTGGGAGGAAAGCATCTGAGTCAGGAGAGAGGAGATGGTGGGAGGAAAGCATCTGAGTCAGGAGAGAAGAGATGGTGGGAGGAAAGCATCTGAGTCAGGAGAGAAGAGATGGTGGGAGGAAAGCAATGGATTTGGGAGAGAAGAGATGGTGGGAGGAAAGCAACTGACTCAGGAGAGAAGAGAGGGTGGGAGGAAAGCAACTGACTCAGGAGAGAAGAGATGGTGGGAGGAAAGCAACTGACTCAGGAGAGAAGAGATGGTGGGAGGAAAGAAACTGACTCAGGAGAGAAGAGATGGTGGGAGGAAAGCATCTGAGTCAGGAGAGAGGAGATGGTGGGAGGAAAGCATCTGAGTCAGGAGAGAAGAGATGGTGGGAGGAAAGCATCTGAGTCAGGAGAGAAGAGATGGTGGGAGGAAAGCAATGGATTTGGGAGAGAAGAGATGGTGGGAGGAAAGCAACTGACTCAGGAGAGAAGAGATGGTGGGAGGAAAGAAACTGACTCAGGAGAGAAGAGATTGTGAGAGGAAAGAAACTGACTCAGGAGAGAAGAGATGGTGGGAGGAAAGCATCTGAGTCAGGAGAGAGGAGATGGTGGGAGGAAAGCATCTGAGTCAGGAGAGAGGAGATGGTGGGAGGAAAGCATCTGAGTCAGGAGAGAAGAGATGGTGGGAGGAAAGCATCTGAGTCAGGAGAGAGGAGATGGTGGGAGGAAAGCATCTGAGTCAGGAGAGAAGATATGGTGGGAGGAAAGCATCTGAGTCAGGAGAGAAGAGATGGTGGGAGGAAAGCATCTGAGTCAGGAGAGAAGAGATGGTGGGAGGAAAGCATCTGAGTCAGGAGAGAAGAGATGGTGGGAGGAAAGCAATGGATTTGGGAGAGAAGAGATGGTGGGAGGAAAGCAACTGACTCAGGAGAGAAGAGATGGTGGGAGGAAAGCAACTGACTCAGGAGAGAAGAGATGGTGGGAGGAAAGAAACTGACTCAGGAGAGAAGAGATGGTGGGAGGAAAGCAACTGACTCAGGAGAGAATAGATGGTGGGAGTAAAGCAACTGACTCAGGAGAGAAGAGATGGTGGGAGTAAAGCAACTGACTCAGGAGAGAAGAGATGGTGGGAGGAAAGCAACTGACTCAGGAGAGAAGAGATGGTGAGAGGAAAGAAACTGACTCAGGAGAGAAGAGATAGTGGGAGGAAAGCATCTGAGTCAGGAGAGAGGAGATGGTGGGAGGAAAGCATCTGAGTCAGGAGAGAGGAGATGGTGGGAGGAAAGCATCTGAGTCAGGAGAGAAGAGATGGTGGGAGGAAAGCATCTGAGTCAGGAGAGAAGAGATGGTGGGAGGAAAGCATCTGAGTCAGGAGAGAAGAGATGGTGGGAGGAAAGAAACTGACTCAGGAGAGAAGAGATGGTGGGAGGAAAGAAACTGAGTCAGGAGAGAATAGATGGTGGGATGAAAGAAACTGACTCATGAGAGAAGAGATGGTGGGAGGAAAGCATCTGAGTCAGGAGAGAAGAGATGGTGGGAGGAAAGCATCTGACTCAGGAGAGAAGAGATGGTGGGAGGAAAGCATCTGAGTCAGGAGAGAAGAGATGGTGGGAGGAAAGCATCTGAGTCAGGAGAGAAGAGATGGTGGGAGGAAAGCAACTGACTCAGGAGAGAAGAGATGGTGGGAGGAAAGCAACTGACTCAGGAGAGAAGAGATGGTGGGAGGAAAGCAACTGACTCAGGAGAGAAGAGATGGTGGGAGGAAAGAAACTGACTCAGGAGAGAAGAGATGGTGGGAGGAAAGCATCTGAGTCAGGAGAGAGGAGATGGTGGGAGGAAAGCATCTGAGTCAGGAGAGAAGAGATGGTGGGAGGAAAGCATCTGAGTCAGGAGAGAAGAGATGGTGGGAGGAAAGGATCTGAGTCAGGAGAGAAGAGATGGTGGGAGGAAAGCATCTGAGTCAGGAGAGAAGAGATGGTGGGAGGAAAGCAATGGATTTGGGAGAGAAGAGATGGTGGGAGGAAAGCAACTGACTCAGGAGAGAAGAGATGGTGGGAGGAAAGCAACTGACTCAGGAGAGAAGAGATGGTGGGAGGAAAGCATCTGAGTCAGGAGAGAAGAGATGGTGGGAGGAAAGCATCTGAGTCAGGAGAGAAGAGATAGTGGGAGGAAAGCATCTGAGTCAGGAGAGAAGAGATGGTGGGAGGAAAGCATCTGAGTCAGGAGAGAAGAGATGGTGGGAGGAAAGCATCTGAGTCAGGAGAGAGGAGATGGTGGGAGGAAAGCATCTGAGTCAGGAGAGAGGAGATGGTGGGAGGAAAGCATCTGAGTCAGGAGAGAAGAGATGGTGGGAGGAAAGCATCTGAGTCAGGAGAGAAGAGATGGTGGGAGGAAAGCATCTGAGTCAGGAGAGAAGAGATGGTGGGAGGAAAGAAACTGACTCAGGAGAGAAGAGATGGTGGGAGGAAAGAAACTGAGTCAGGAGAGAATAGATGGTGGGATGAAAGAAACTGACTCAGGAGAGAAGAGATGGTGGGAGGAAAGCATCTGAGTCAGGAGAGAAGAGATGGTGGGAGGAAAGCATCTGAGTCAGGAGAGAAGAGATGGTGGGAGGAAAGCATCTGAGTCAGGAGAGAAGAGATGGTGGGAGAAAAGCATCTGAGTCAGGAGAGAAGAGATGGTGGGAGGAAAGCATCTGAGTCAGGAGAGAAGAGATGGTGGGAGGAAAGCATCTGAGTCAGGAGAGAAGAGATGGTGGGAGGAAAGCATCTGAGTCAGGAGAGAAGAGATGGTGGGAGGAAAGCATCTGAGTCAGGAGAGAAGAGATGGTGGGAGGAAAGAAACTGACTCAGGAGAGAAGAGATGGTGGGAGGAAAGAAACTGAGTCAGGAGAGAATAGATGGTGGGATGAAAGAAACTGACTCAGGAGAGAAGAGATGGTGGGAGGAAAGCATCTGAGTCAGGAGAGAAGAGATGGTGGGAGGAAAGCATCTGAGTCAGGAGAGAAGAGATGGTGGGAGGAAAGCATCTGAGTCAGGAGAGAAGAGATGGTGGGAGAAAAGCATCTGAGTCAGGAGAGAAGAGATGGTGGGAGGAAAGCATCTGAGTCAGGAGAGAAGAGATGGTGGGAGGAAAGCATCTGAGTCAGGAGAGAAGAGATGGTGGGAGGAAAGCATCTGAGTCAGGAGAGAAGAGATGGTGGGAGGAAAGCATCTGAGTCAGGAGAGAAGAGATGGTGGGAGGAAAGCAATGGATTTGGGAGAGAAGAGATGGTGGGAGGAAAGCAACTGACTCAGGAGAGAAGAGATGGTGGGAGGAAAGCAACTGACTCAGGAGAGAAGAGATGGTGGGAGGAAAGAAACTGACTCAGGAGAGAAGAGATGGTGGGAGGAAAGCATCTGAGTCAGGAGAGAAGAGATGGTGGGAGGAAAGCATCTGAGTCAGGAGAGAAGAGATGGTGGGAGGAAAGAAACTGACTCAGGAGAGAGAAGACGGTGGGAGGAAAGCATCTGAGTCAGGAGAGAAGAGATGGTGGGAGGAAAGCATCTGAGTCAGGAGAGAAGAGATGGTGGGAGGAAAGCAATGGATTTGTGAGAGAAGAGATGGTGGGAGGAAAGCAACTGACTCAGGAGAGAAGAGATGGTGGGAGGAAAGCAACTGACTCAGGAGAGAAGAGATGGTGGGAGGAAAGAAACTGACTCAGGAGAGAAGAGATGGTGGGAGGAAAGCATCTGAGTCAGGAGAGAAGAGATGGTGGGAGGAAAGCATCTGAGTCAGGAGAGAAGAGATGGTGGGAGGAAAGCATCTGAGTCAGGAGAGAAGAGATAGTGGGAGGAAAGCATCTGAGTCAGGAGAGAAGAGATGGTGGGAGGAAAGCATCTGAGTCAGGAGAGAAGAGATGGTGGGAGGAAAGCATCTGAGTCAGGAGAGAAGAGATGGTGGGAGGAAAGCATCTGAGTCAGGAGAGAAGAGATGGTGGGAGGAAAGCATCTGAGTCAGGAGAGAAGAGATGGTGGGAGGAAAGAAACTGACTCAGGAGAGAAGAGATGGTGGGAGGAAAGAAACTGAGTCAGGAGAGAATAGATGGTGGGATGAAAGAAACTGACTCAGGAGAGAAGAGATGGTGGGAGGAAAGCATCTGAGTCAGGAGAGAAGAGATGGTGGGAGGAAAGCATCTGAGTCAGGAGAGAAGAGATGGTGGGAGGAAAGCATCTGAGTCAGGAGAGAAGAGATGGTGGGAGAAAAGCATCTGAGTCAGGAGAGAAGAGATGGTGGGAGGAAAGCATCTGAGTCAGGAGAGAAGAGATGGTGGGAGGAAAGCATCTGAGTCAGGAGAGAAGAGATGGTGGGAGGAAAGCATCTGAGTCAGGAGAGAAGAGATGGTGGGAGGAAAGCATCTGAGTCAGGAGAGAAGAGATGGTGGGAGGAAAGCAATGGATTTGGGAGAGAAGAGATGGTGGGAGGAAAGCAACTGACTCAGGAGAGAAGAGATGGTGGGAGGAAAGCAACTGACTCAGGAGAGAAGAGATGGTGGGAGGAAAGAAACTGACTCAGGAGAGAAGAGATGGTGGGAGGAAAGCATCTGAGTCAGGAGAGAAGAGATGGTGGGAGGAAAGCATCTGAGTCAGGAGAGAAGAGATGGTGGGAGGAAAGAAACTGACTCAGGAGAGAGAAGACGGTGGGAGGAAAGCATCTGAGTCAGGAGAGAAGAGATGGTGGGAGGAAAGCATCTGAGTCAGGAGAGAAGAGATGGTGGGAGGAAAGCAATGGATTTGTGAGAGAAGAGATGGTGGGAGGAAAGCAACTGACTCAGGAGAGAAGAGATGGTGGGAGGAAAGCAACTGACTCAGGAGAGAAGAGATGGTGGGAGGAAAGAAACTGACTCAGGAGAGAAGAGATGGTGGGAGGAAAGCATCTGAGTCAGGAGAGAAGAGATGGTGGGAGGAAAGCATCTGAGTCAGGAGAGAAGAGATGGTGGGAGGAAAGCATCTGAGTCAGGAGAGAAGAGATAGTGGGAGGAAAGCATCTGAGTCAGGAGAGAAGAGATGGTGGGAGGAAAGCATCTGAGTCAGGAGAGAAGAGATGGTGGGAGGAAAGCACCTGACTCAGGAGAGAATAGATGGTGGGAGTAAAGCAACTGACTCAGGAGAGAAGAGATGGTGGGAGTAAAGCAACTGACTCAGGAGAGAAGAGATGGTGGGAGGAAAGCAACTGACTCAGGAGAGAAGAGATGGTGAGAGGAAAGAAACTGACTCAGGAGAGAAGAGATGGTGGGAGGAAAGCATCTGAGTCAGGAGAGAGGAGATGGTGGGAGGAAAGCATCTGAGTCAGGAGAGAGGAGATGGTGGGAGGAAAGCATCTGAGTCAGGAGAGAAGAGATGGTGGGAGGAAAGCATCTGAGTCAGGAGAGAAGAGATGGTGGGAGGAAAGAAACTGACTCAGGAGAGAAGAGATGGTGGGAGGAAAGAAACTGAGTCAGGAGAGAATAGATGGTGGGATGAAAGAAACTGACTCAGGAGAGAAGAGATGGTGGGAGGAAAGCATCTGAGTCAGGAGAGAAGAGATGGTGGGAGGAAAGCATCTGAGTCAGGAGAGAAGAGATGGTGGGAGGAAAGCATCTGAGTCAGGAGAGAAGAGATGGTGGGAGAAAAGCATCTGAGTCAGGAGAGAAGAGATGGTGGGAGGAAAGCATCTGAGTCAGGAGAGAAGAGATGGTGGGAGGAAAGCATCTGAGTCAGGAGAGAAGAGATGGTGGGAGGAAAGCATCTGAGTCAGGAGAGAAGAGATGGTGGGAGGAAAGCATCTGAGTCAGGAGAGAAGAGATGGTGGGAGGAAAGAAACTGACTCAGGAGAGAAGAGATGGTGGGAGGAAAGAAACTGAGTCAGGAGAGAATAGATGGTGGGATGAAAGAAACTGACTCAGGAGAGAAGAGATGGTGGGAGGAAAGCATCTGAGTCAGGAGAGAAGAGATGGTGGGAGGAAAGCATCTGAGTCAGGAGAGAAGAGATGGTGGGAGGAAAGCATCTGAGTCAGGAGAGAAGAGATGGTGGGAGAAAAGCATCTGAGTCAGGAGAGAAGAGATGGTGGGAGGAAAGCATCTGAGTCAGGAGAGAAGAGATGGTGGGAGGAAAGCATCTGAGTCAGGAGAGAAGAGATGGTGGGAGGAAAGCATCTGAGTCAGGAGAGAAGAGATGGTGGGAGGAAAGCATCTGAGTCAGGAGAGAAGAGATGGTGGGAGGAAAGCAATGGATTTGGGAGAGAAGAGATGGTGGGAGGAAAGCAACTGACTCAGGAGAGAAGAGATGGTGGGAGGAAAGCATCTGAGTCAGGAGAGAAGAGATGGTGAGAGGAAAGCATCTGAGTCAGGAGAGAAGAGATGGTGGGAGGAAAGAAACTGACTCAGGAGAGAGAAGACGGTGGGAGGAAAGCATCTGAGTCAGGAGAGAAGAGATGGTGGGAGGAAAGCATCTGAGTCAGGAGAGAAGAGATGGTGGGAGGAAAGCAATGGATTTGTGAGAGAAGAGATGGTGGGAGGAAAGCAACTGACTCAGGAGAGAAGAGATGGTGGGAGGAAAGCAACTGACTCAGGAGAGAAGAGATGGTGGGAGGAAAGCAACTGACTCAGGAGAGAAGAGATGGTGGGAGGAAAGCATCTGAGTCAGGAGAGAAGAGATGGTGGGAGGAAAGCATCTGAGTCAGGAGAGAAGAGATGGTGGGAGGAAAGCATCTGAGTCAGGAGAGAAGAGATGGTGGGAGGAAAGCAACTGACTCAGGAGAGAAGAGAGGGTGGGAGGAAAGCAACTGACTCAGGAGAGAAGAGATGGTGGGAGGAAAGCAACTGACTCAGGAGAGAAGAGATGGTGGGAGGAAAGAAACTGACTCAGGAGAGAAGAGATGGTGGGAGGAAAGCAATGGATTTGGGAGAGAAGAGATGGTGGGAGGAAAGCAACTGACTCAGGAGAGAAGAGATGATGGGAGGAAAGAAACTGACTCAGGAGAGAAGAGATGGCGAGAGGAAAGAAACTGACTCAGGAGAGAAGAGATGGTGGGAGGAAAGCATCTGAGTCAGGAGAGAGGAGATGGTGGGAGGAAAGCATCTGAGTCAGGAGAGAGGAGATGGTGGGAGGAAAGCATCTGAGTCAGGAGAGAAGAGATGGTGGGAGGAAAGCATCTGAGTCAGGAGAGAAGAGATGGTGGGAGGAAAGCATCTGAGTCAGGAGAGAAGAGATGGTGGGAGGAAAGCATCTGAGTCAGGAGAGAAGAGATGGTGGGAGGAAAGCAATGGATTTGGGAGAGAAGAGATGGTGGGAGGAAAGCAACTGACTCAGGAGAGAAGAGATGGTGGGAGGAAAGCAACTGACTCAGGAGAGAAGAGATGGTGGGAGGAAAGAAACTGACTCAGGAGAGAAGAGATGGTGGGAGGAAAGCATCTGAGTCAGGAGAGAAGAGATGGTGGGAGGAAAGCATCTGAGTCAGGAGAGAAGAGATGGTGGGAGGAAAGCATCTGAGTCAGGAGAGAAGAGATGGTGGGAGGAAAGCATCTGAGTCAGGAGAGAAGAGATGGTGGGAGGAAAGCAACTGACTCAGGAGAGAATAGATGGTGGGAGTAAAGCAACTGACTCAGGAGATAAGAGATGGTGGGAGTAAAGCAACTGACTCAGGAGAGAAGAGATGGTGGGAGGAAAGCAACTGACTCAGGAGAGAAGAGATGGTGAGAGGAAAGAAACTGACTCAGGAGAGAAGAGATGGTGGGAGGAAAGCATCTGAGTCAGGAGAGAGGAGATGGTGGTTAGGAAAGCATCTGAGTCAGGAGAGAGGGGATGGTGGGAGGAAAGCATCTGAGTCAGGAGAGAAGAGATGGTGGGAGGAAAGCATCTGAGTCAGGAGAGAAGAGATGGTGGGAGGAAAGCATCTGAGTCAGGAGAGAAGGGATGGTGGGAGGAAAGCATCTGAGTCAGGAGAGAAGAGATGGTGGGAGGAAAGAAACTGACTCAGGAGAGAAGAGATGGTGGGAGGAAAGCATCTGACTCAGGAGAGAAGAGATGGTGGGAGGAAAGCATCTGAGTCAGGAGAGAAGAGATGGTGGGAGGAAAGCATCTGAGTCAGGAGAGAAGAGATGGTGGGAGGAAAGCAACTGACTCAGGAGAGAAGAGATGGTGGGAGGAAAGCAACTGACTCAGGAGAGAAGAGATGGTGGGAGGAAAGCAACTGACTCAGGAGAGAAGAGATGGTGGGAGGAAAGAAACTGACTCAGGAGAGAAGAGATGGTGGGAGGAAAGCATCTGAGTCAGGAGAGAGGAGATGGTGGGAGGAAAGCATCTGAGTCAGGAGAGAAGAGATGGTGGGAGGAAAGCATCTGAGTCAGGAGAGAAGAGATGGTGGGAGGAAAGGATCTGAGTCAGGAGAGAAGAGATGGTGGGAGGAAAGCATCTGAGTCAGGAGAGAAGAGATGGTGGGAGGAAAGCAATGGATTTGGGAGAGAAGAGATGGTGGGAGGAAAGCAACTGACTCAGGAGAGAAGAGATGGTGGGAGGAAAGCAACTGACTCAGGAGAGAAGAGATGGTGGGAGGAAAGCATCTGAGTCAGGAGAGAAGAGATGGTGGGAGGAAAGCATCTGAGTCAGGAGAGAAGAGATAGTGGGAGGAAAGCATCTGAGTCAGGAGAGAAGAGATGGTGGGAGGAAAGCATCTGAGTCAGGAGAGAAGAGATGGTGGGAGGAAAGCATCTGAGTCAGGAGAGAAGAGATGGTGGGAGGAAAGCAACTGACTCAGGAGAGAATAGATGGTGGGAGTAAAGCAACTGACTCAGGAGAGAAGAGATGGTGGGAGGAAAGCAACTGACTCAGGAGAGAATAGATGGTGGGAGTAAAGCAACTGACTCAGGAGAGAAGAGATGGTGGGAGTAAAGCAACTGACTCAGGAGAGAAGAGATGGTGGGAGGAAAGCAACTGACTCAGGAGAGAAGAGATGGTGAGAGGAAAGAAACTGACTCAGGAGAGAAGAGATGGTGGGAGGAAAGCATCTGAGTCAGGAGAGAGGAGATGGTGGGAGGAAAGCATCTGAGTCAGGAGAGAGGAGATGGTGGGAGGAAAGCATCTGAGTCAGGAGAGAAGAGATGGTGGGAGGAAAGCATCTGAGTCAGGAGAGAGGAGATGGTGGGAGGAAAGCATCTGAGTCAGGAGAGAAGAGATGGTGGGAGGAAAGCATCTGAGTCAGGAGAGAAGAGATGGTGGGAGGAAAGCATCTGAGTCAGGAGAGAAGAGATGGTGGGAGGAAAGCAATGGATTTGGGAGAGAAGAGATGGTGGGAGGAAAGCAACTGACTCAGGAGAGAAGAGATGGTGGGAGGAAAGAAACTGACTCAGGAGAGAAGAGATGGCGAGAGGAAAGAAACTGACTCAGGAGAGAAGAGATGGTGGGAGGAAAGCATCTGAGTCAGGAGAGAGGAGATGGTGGGAGGAAAGCATCTGAGTCAGGAGAGAGGAGATGGTGGGAGGAAAGCATCTGAGTCAGGAGAGAAGAGATGGTGGGAGGAAAGCATCTGAGTCAGGAGAGAAGAGATGGTGGGAGGAAAGCATCTGAGTCAGGAGAGAAGAGATGGTGGGAGGAAAGCATCTGAGTCAGGAGAGAAGAGATGGTGGGAGGAAAGCAATGGATTTGGGAGAGAAGAGATGGTGGGAGGAAAGCAACTGACTCAGGAGAGAAGAGATGGTGGGAGGAAAGCAACTGACTCAGGAGAGAAGAGATGGTGGGAGGAAAGAAACTGACTCAGGAGAGAAGAGATGGTGGGAGGAAAGCATCTGAGTCAGGAGAGAAGAGATGGTGGGAGGAAAGCATCTGAGTCAGGAGAGAAGAGATGGTGGGAGGAAAGCATCTGAGTCAGGAGAGAAGAGATGGTGGGAGGAAAGCATCTGAGTCAGGAGAGAAGAGATGGTGGGAGGAAAGCAACTGACTCAGGAGAGAATAGATGGTGGGAGTAAAGCAACTGACTCAGGAGATAAGAGATGGTGGGAGTAAAGCAACTGACTCAGGAGAGAAGAGATGGTGGGAGGAAAGCAACTGACTCAGGAGAGAAGAGATGGTGAGAGGAAAGAAACTGACTCAGGAGAGAAGAGATGGTGGGAGGAAAGCATCTGAGTCAGGAGAGAGGAGATGGTGGGAGGAAAGCATCTGAGTCAGGAGAGAGGGGATGGTGGGAGGAAAGCATCTGAGTCAGGAGAGAAGAGATGGTGGGAGGAAAGCATCTGAGTCAGGAGAGAAGAGATGGTGGGAGGAAAGCATCTGAGTCAGGAGAGAAGAGATGGTGGGAGGAAAGCATCTGAGTCAGGAGAGAAGAGATGGTGGGAGGAAAGAAACTGAGTCAGGAGAGAAGAGATGGTGGGAGGAAAGCATCTGACTCAGGAGAGAAGAGATGGTGGGAGGAAAGCATCTGAGTCAGGAGAGAAGAGATGGTGGGAGGAAAGCATCTGAGTCAGGAGAGAAGAGATGGTGGGAGGAAAGCAACTGACTCAGGAGAGAAGAGATGGTGGGAGGAAAGCAACTGACTCAGGAGAGAAGAGATGGTGGGAGGAAAGC
The DNA here is from genome assembly GCF_057628025.1 of Oncorhynchus mykiss. Lineage (NCBI taxonomy): Eukaryota > Metazoa > Chordata > Actinopteri > Salmoniformes > Salmonidae > Oncorhynchus > Oncorhynchus mykiss. The sequence continues at coordinate 86,559,721 of NC_143026.1, forward strand.
AACTGACTCAGGAGAGAAGAGATGGTGGGAGGAAAGAAACTGACTCAGGAGAGAAGAGATGGTGGGAGGAAAGCATCTGAGTCAGGAGAGAGGAGATGGTGGGAGGAAAGCATCTGAGTCAGGAGAGAAGAGATGGTGGGAGGAAAGCATCTGAGTCAGGAGAGAAGAGATGGTGGGAGGAAAGGATCTGAGTCAGGAGAGAAGAGATGGTGGGAGGAAAGCATCTGAGTCAGGAGAGAAGAGATGGTGGGAGGAAAGCAATGGATTTGGGAGAGAAGAGATGGTGGGAGGAAAGCAACTGACTCAGGAGAGAAGAGATGGTGGGAGGAAAGCAACTGACTCAGGAGAGAAGAGATGGTGGGAGGAAAGCATCTGAGTCAGGAGAGAAGAGATGGTGGGAGGAAAGCATCTGAGTCAGGAGAGAAGAGATAGTGGGAGGAAAGCATCTGAGTCAGGAGAGAAGAGATGGTGGGAGGAAAGCATCTGAGTCAGGAGAGAAGAGATGGTGGGAGGAAAGCATCTGAGTCAGGAGAGAAGAGATGGTGGGAGGAAAGCAACTGACTCAGGAGAGAATAGATGGTGGGAGTAAAGCAACTGACTCAGGAGAGAAGAGATGGTGGGAGGAAAGCAACTGACTCAGGAGAGAATAGATGGTGGGAGTAAAGCAACTGACTCAGGAGAGAAGAGATGGTGGGAGTAAAGCAACTGACTCAGGAGAGAAGAGATGGTGGGAGGAAAGCAACTGACTCAGGAGAGAAGAGATGGTGAGAGGAAAGAAACTGACTCAGGAGAGAAGAGATGGTGGGAGGAAAGCATCTGAGTCAGGAGAGAGGAGATGGTGGGAGGAAAGCATCTGAGTCAGGAGAGAGGAGATGGTGGGAGGAAAGCATCTGAGTCAGGAGAGAAGAGATGGTGGGAGGAAAGCATCTGACTCAGGAGAGAAGAGATGGTGGGAGGAAAGAAACTGACTCAGGAGAGAAGAGATGGTGGAAGGAAAGCATCTGAGTCAGGAGAGAGGAGATGGTGGGAGGAAAGCATCTGAGTCAGGAGAGAAGAGATGGTGGGAGGAAAGCATCTGAGTCAGGAGAGAAGAGATGATGGGAGGAAAGCAATGGATTTGGGAGAGAAGAGATGGTGGGAGGAAAGCAACTGACTCAGGAGAGAAGAGATGGTGGGAGGAAAGAAACTGACTCAGGAGAGAAGAGATGGTGAGAGGAAAGAAACTGACTCAGGAGAGAAGAGATGGTGGGAGGAAAGCATCTGAGTCAGGAGAGAGGAGATGGTGGGAGGAAAGCATCTGAGTCAGGAGAGAGGAGATGGTGGGAGGAAAGCATCTGAGTCAGGAGAGAAGAGATGGTGGGAGGAAAGCATCTGAGTCAGGAGAGAAGAGATGGTGGGAGGAAAGCATCTGAGTCAGGAGAGAAGAGATGGTGGGAGGAAAGCAATGGATTTGGGAGAGAAGAGATGGTGGGAGGAAAGCAACTGACTCAGGAGAGAAGAGATGGTGGGAGGAAAGAAACTGACTCAGGAGAGAAGAGATGGCGAGAGGAAAGAAACTGACTCAGGAGAGAAGAGATGGTGGGAGGAAAGCATCTGAGTCAGGAGAGAGGAGATGGTGGGAGGAAAGCATCTGAGTCAGGAGAGAGGAGATGGTGGGAGGAAAGCATCTGAGTCAGGAGAGAAGAGATGGTGGGAGGAAAGCATCTGAGTCAGGAGAGAAGAGATGGTGGGAGGAAAGCATCTGAGTCAGGAGAGAAGAGATGGTGGGAGGAAAGCATCTGAGTCAGGAGAGAAGAGATGGTGGGAGGAAAGCAATGGATTTGGGAGAGAAGAGATGGTGGGAGGAAAGCAACTGACTCAGGAGAGAAGAGATGGTGGGAGGAAAGAAACTGACTCAGGAGAGAAGAGATGGCGAGAGGAAAGAAACTGACTCAGGAGAGAAGAGATGGTGGGAGGAAAGCATCTGAGTCAGGAGAGAGGAGATGGTGGGAGGAAAGCATCTGAGTCAGGAGAGAGGAGATGGTGGGAGGAAAGCATCTGAGTCAGGAGAGAAGAGATGGTGGGAGGAAAGCATCTGAGTCAGGAGAGAAGAGATGGTGGGAGGAAAGCATCTGAGTCAGGAGAGAAGAGATGGTGGGAGGAAAGCATCTGAGTCAGGAGAGAAGAGATGGTGGGAGGAAAGCAATGGATTTGGGAGAGAAGAGATGGTGGGAGGAAAGCAACTGACTCAGGAGAGAAGAGATGGTGGGAGGAAAGCAACTGACTCAGGAGAGAAGAGATGGTGGGAGGAAAGAAACTGACTCAGGAGAGAAGAGATGGTGGGAGGAAAGCATCTGAGTCAGGAGAGAAGAGATGGTGGGAGGAAAGCATCTGAGTCAGGAGAGAAGAGATGGTGGGAGGAAAGCATCTGAGTCAGGAGAGAAGAGATGGTGGGAGGAAAGCATCTGAGTCAGGAGAGAAGAGATGGTGGGAGGAAAGCAACTGACTCAGGAGAGAATAGATGGTGGGAGTAAAGCAACTGACTCAGGAGATAAGAGATGGTGGGAGTAAAGCAACTGACTCAGGAGAGAAGAGATGGTGGGAGGAAAGCAACTGACTCAGGAGAGAAGAGATGGTGAGAGGAAAGAAACTGACTCAGGAGAGAGGAGATGGTGGGAGGAAAGCATCTGAGTCAGGAGAGAAGAGATGGTGGGAGGAAAGCATCTGAGTCAGGAGAGAAGAGATGGTGGGAGGAAAGCATCTGAGTCAGGAGAGAAGAGATGGTGGGAGGAAAGCAATGGATTTGGGAGAGAAGAGATGGTGGGAGGAAAGCAACTGACTCAGGAGAGAAGAGATGGTGGGAGGAAAGAAACTGACTCAGGAGAGAAGAGATGGCGAGAGGAAAGAAACTGACTCAGGAGAGAAGAGATGGTGGGAGGAAAGCATCTGAGTCAGGAGAGAGGAGATGGTGGGAGGAAAGCATCTGAGTCAGGAGAGAGGAGATGGTGGGAGGAAAGCATCTGAGTCAGGAGAGAAGAGATGGTGGGAGGAAAGCATCTGAGTCAGGAGAGAAGAGATGGTGGGAGGAAAGCATCTGAGTCAGGAGAGAAGAGATGGTGGGAGGAAAGCATCTGAGTCAGGAGAGAAGAGATGGTGGGAGGAAAGCAATGGATTTGGGAGAGAAGAGATGGTGGGAGGAAAGCAACTGACTCAGGAGAGAAGAGATGGTGGGAGGAAAGCAACTGACTCAGGAGAGAAGAGATGGTGGGAGGAAAGAAACTGACTCAGGAGAGAAGAGATGGTGGGAGGAAAGCATCTGAGTCAGGAGAGAAGAGATGGTGGGAGGAAAGCATCTGAGTCAGGAGAGAAGAGATGGTGGGAGGAAAGCATCTGAGTCAGGAGAGAAGAGATGGTGGGAGGAAAGCATCTGAGTCAGGAGAGAAGAGATGGTGGGAGGAAAGCAACTGACTCAGGAGAGAATAGATGGTGGGAGTAAAGCAACTGACTCAGGAGATAAGAGATGGTGGGAGTAAAGCAACTGACTCAGGAGAGAAGAGATGGTGGGAGGAAAGCAACTGACTCAGGAGAGAAGAGATGGTGAGAGGAAAGAAACTGACTCAGGAGAGAAGAGATGGTGGGAGGAAAGCATCTGAGTCAGGAGAGAGGAGATGGTGGGAGGAAAGCATCTGAGTCAGGAGAGAGGGGATGGTGGGAGGAAAGCATCTGAGTCAGGAGAGAAGAGATGGTGGGAGGAAAGCATCTGAGTCAGGAGAGAAGAGATGGTGGGAGGAAAGCATCTGAGTCAGGAGAGAAGAGATGGTGGGAGGAAAGCATCTGAGTCAGGAGAGAAGAGATGGTGGGAGGAAAGAAACTGAGTCAGGAGAGAAGAGATGGTGGGAGGAAAGCATCTGACTCAGGAGAGAAGAGATGGTGGGAGGAAAGCATCTGAGTCAGGAGAGAAGAGATGGTGGGAGGAAAGCATCTGAGTCAGGAGAGAAGAGATGGTGGGAGGAAAGCAACTGACTCAGGAGAGAAGAGATGGTGGGAGGAAAGCAACTGACTCAGGAGAGAAGAGATGGTGGGAGGAAAGCAACTGACTCAGGAGAGAAGAGATGGTGGGAGGAAAGAAACTGACTCAGGAGAGAAGAGATGGTGGGAGGAAAGCATCTGAGTCAGGAGAGAGGAGATGGTGGGAGGAAAGCATCTGAGTCAGGAGAGAAGAGATGGTGGGAGGAAAGCATCTGAGTCAGGAGAGAAGAGATGGTGGGAGGAAAGGATCTGAGTCAGGAGAGAAGAGATGGTGGGAGGAAAGCATCTGAGTCAGGAGAGAAGAGATGGTGGGAGGAAAGCAATGGATTTGGGAGAGAAGAGATGGTGGGAGGAAAGCAACTGACTCAGGAGAGAAGAGATGGTGGGAGGAAAGCAACTGACTCAGGAGAGAAGAGATGGTGGGAGGAAAGCATCTGAGTCAGGAGAGAAGAGATGGTGGGAGGAAAGCATCTGAGTCAGGAGAGAAGAGATAGTGGGAGGAAAGCATCTGAGTCAGGAGAGAAGAGATGGTGGGAGGAAAGCATCTGAGTCAGGAGAGAAGAGATGGTGGGAGGAAAGCATCTGAGTCAGGAGAGAAGAGATGGTGGGAGGAAAGCAACTGACTCAGGAGAGAATAGATGGTGGGAGTAAAGCAACTGACTCAGGAGAGAAGAGATGGTGGGAGGAAAGCAACTGACTCAGGAGAGAATAGATGGTGGGAGTAAAGCAACTGACTCAGGAGAGAAGAGATGGTGGGAGTAAAGCAACTGACTCAGGAGAGAAGAGATGGTGGGAGGAAAGCAACTGACTCAGGAGAGAAGAGATGGTGAGAGGAAAGAAACTGACTCAGGAGAGAAGAGATGGTGGGAGGAAAGCATCTGAGTCAGGAGAGAGGAGATGGTGGGAGGAAAGCATCTGAGTCAGGAGAGAGGAGATGGTGGGAGGAAAGCATCTGAGTCAGGAGAGAAGAGATGGTGGGAGGAAAGCATCTGACTCAGGAGAGAAGAGATGGTGGGAGGAAAGAAACTGACTCAGGAGAGAAGAGATGGTGGAAGGAAAGCATCTGAGTCAGGAGAGAGGAGATGGTGGGAGGAAAGCATCTGAGTCAGGAGAGAAGAGATGGTGGGAGGAAAGCATCTGAGTCAGGAGAGAAGAGATGATGGGAGGAAAGCAATGGATTTGGGAGAGAAGAGATGGTGGGAGGAAAGCAACTGACTCAGGAGAGAAGAGATGGTGGGAGGAAAGAAACTGACTCAGGAGAGAAGAGATGGTGAGAGGAAAGAAACTGACTCAGGAGAGAAGAGATGGTGGGAGGAAAGCATCTGAGTCAGGAGAGAGGAGATGGTGGGAGGAAAGCATCTGAGTCAGGAGAGAGGAGATGGTGGGAGGAAAGCATCTGAGTCAGGAGAGAAGAGATGGTGGGAGGAAAGCATCTGAGTCAGGAGAGAAGAGATGGTGGGAGGAAAGCATCTGAGTCAGGAGAGAAGAGATGGTGGGAGGAAAGCAACTGACTCAGGAGAGAAGAGATGGTGGGAGGAAAGCAACTGACTCAGGAGAGAAGAGATGGTGGGAGGAAAGCAACTGACTCAGGAGAGAAGAGATGGTGGGAGGAAAGAAACTGACTCGGGAGAGAAGAGATGGTGGGAGGAAAGCATCTGAGTCAGGAGAGAGGAGATGGTGGGAGGAAAGCATCTGAGTCAGGAGAGAAGAGATGGTGGGAGGAAAGCATCTGAGTCAGGAGACAAGAGATGGTGGGAGGAAAGCATCTGAGTCAGGAGAGAAGAGATGGTGGGAGGAAAGCATCTGAGTCAGGAGAGAAGAGATGGTGGGAGGAAAGCAATGGATTTGGGAGAGAAGAGATGGTGGGAGGAAAGCAACTGACTCAGGAGAGAAGAGATGGTGGGAGGAAAGCAACTGACTCAGGAGAGAAGAGATGGTGGGAGGAAAGAAACTGACTCAGGAGAGAAGAGATGGTGGGAGGAAAGCATCTGAGTCAGGAGAGAAGAGATGGTGGGAGGAAAGCATCTGAGTCAGGAGAGAAGAGATGGTGGGAGGAAAGCATCTGAGTCAGGAGAGAAGAGATGGTGGGAGGAAAGCATCTGAGTCAGGAGAGAAGAGATGGTGGGAGGAAAGCAACTGACTCAGGAGAGAATAGATGGTGGGAGTAAAGCAACTGACTCAGGAGAGAAGAGATGGTGGGAGTAAAGCAACTGACTCAGGAGAGAAGAGATGGTGGGAGGAAAGCAACTGACTCAGGAGAGAAGAGATGGTGAGAGGAAAGAAACTGACTCAGGAGAGAAGAGATGGTGGGAGGAAAGCATCTGAGTCAGGAGAGAGGAGATGGTGGGAGGAAAGCATCTGAGTCAGGAGAGAGGGGATGGTGGGAGGAAAGCATCTGAGTCAGGAGAGAAGAGATGGTGGGAGGAAAGCATCTGAGTCAGGAGAGAAGAGATGGTGGGAGGAAAGCAACTGACTCAGGAGAGAAGAGATGGTGGGAGGAAAGCAACTGACTCAGGAGAGAAGAGATGGTGGGAGGAAAGCAACTGACTCAGGAGAGAAGAGATGGTGGGAGGAAAGAAACTGACTCAGGAGAGAAGAGATGGTGGGAGGAAAGCATCTGAGTCAGGAGAGAAGAGATGGTGGGAGGAAAGCATCTGAGTCAGGAGAGAAGAGATGGTGGGAGGAAAGCATCTGAGTCAGGAGAGAAGAGATGGTGGGAGGAAAGCATCTGAGTCAGGAGAGAAGAGATGGTGGGAGGAAAGCATCTGAGTCAGGAGAGAAGAGATGGTGGGAGGAAAGCAATGGATTTGGGAGAGAAGAGATGGTGGGAGGAAAGCAACTGACTCAGGAGAGAAGAGATGGTGGGAGGAAAGCAACTGACTCAGGAGAGAAGAGATGGTGGGAGGAAAGAAACTGACTCAGGAGAGAAGAGATGGTGGGAGGAAAGCATCTGAGTCAGGAGAGAAGAGATGGTGGGAGGAAAGCATCTGAGTCAGGAGAGAAGAGATGGTGGGAGGAAAGCATCTGAGTCAGGAGAGAAGAGATGGTGGGAGGAAAGCATCTGAGTCAGGAGAGAAGAGATGGTGGGAGGAAAGCAACTGACTCAGGAGAGAATAGATGGTGGGAGTAAAGCAACTGACTCAGGAGAGAAGAGATGGTGGGAGTAAAGCAACTGACTCAGGAGAGAAGAGATGGTGGGAGGAAAGCAACTGACTCAGGAGAGAAGAGATGGTGAGAGGAAAGAAACTGACTCAGGAGAGAAGAGATGGTGGGAGGAAAGCATCTGAGTCAGGAGAGAGGAGATGGTGGGAGGAAAGCATCTGAGTCAGGAGAGAGGGGATGGTGGGAGGAAAGAAACTGACTCAGGAGAGAAGAGATGATGGGAGGAAAGAAACTGAGTCAGGAGAGAATAGATGGTGGGATGAAAGAAACTGACTCAGGAGAGAAGAGATGGTGGGAGGAAAGCAACTGACTCAGGAGAGAAGAGATGGTGGGAGGAAAGCATCTGAGTCAGGAGAGAAGAGATGGTGGGAGGAAAGCAACTGACTCAGGAGAGAAGAGATGGTGGGAGGAAAGCAACTGACTCAGGAGAGAAGAGATGGTGGGAGGAAAGCAACTGACTCAGGAGAGAAGAGATGGTGGGAGGAAAGAAACTGACTCAGGAGAGAAGAGATGGTGGGAGGAAAGCATCTGAGTCAGGAGAGAGGAGATGGTGGGAGGAAAGCATCTGAGTCAGGAGAGAAGAGATGGTGGGAGGAAAGCATCTGAGTCAGGAGAGAAGAGATGGTGGGAGGAAAGCAATGGATTTGGGAGAGAAGAGATGGTGGGAGGAAAGCAACTGACTCAGGAGAGAAGAGATGGTGGGAGGAAAGCATCTGAGTCAGGAGAGAAGAGATGGTGGGAGGAAAGCATCTGAGTCAGGAGAGAAGAGGGAGCTGTGAGAGCGATGGGAAAGAGAAAGAAGATAGGGAGATGGAGGATGGAGGGGTAAGAGGAAGATAGGAGAGGAGCAAGGTGAGAGAATGAGGTGAGAGAATAGAGGAGGAATAAGAGGAAGGAGAAGTAAGGTAATGGTAAGGGAAGATATGTGGGAACAGATGATTTTTTCAAAGGTGAGGGAAGATGGGAGGTGGAACAGATGAAGCCAGGAGAGTAGATATACGTTTTAAAATAATAATGAATGTGCAACACAGTACGTGGGAAAAAATAAGAAAATATAGGCTGGGAGATTAATTTAGTAGCAGGGTGGTGGGAGATGAATGTTGTAGCAGGGTGGTGGGAGATGAATGTTGTAGCAGGGTGGTGGGAGATGAATGTTGTAGCAGGGTGGTGGGAGATGAATGTAGTAGCAGGGTGGAGGGAGATGAATGTTGTAGCAGGGTGGTGGGAGATGAATGTTGTAGCAGGGTGGTGGGAGATGAATGTTGTAGCAGGGTGGTGGGAGATGAATGTTGTAGCAGGGTGGTGGGAGATTAATGTTGTAGCAGGGTGGTGGGAGATTAATGTTGTAGCAGGGTGGTGGGAGATGAATGTAGTAGCAGGGTGGTGGGAGATGAATGTTGTAGCAGGGTGGTGGGAGATGAATGTTGTAGCAGGGTGGAGGGAGATGAATGTTGTAGCAGGGTGGTGGGAGATGAATGTTGTAGCAGGGTGGTGGGAGATGAATGTTGTAGCAGGGTGGTGGGAGATGAATGTTGTAGCAGGGTGGAGGGAGATGAATGTTGTAGCAGGGTGGTGGGAGATGAATGTTGTAGCAGGGTAGAGGGAGATGAATGTTGTAGCAGGGTGGTGTGAGATGAATGTTGTAGCAGGGTGGTGGGAGATGAATGTTGTAACTGGGTGGTGGGAGATGAATGTTGTAGCAGGGTGGTGTGAGATGAATGTTGTAGCAGGGTGGTGGGAGATGAATATTGTAGCAGGGTGGTGGGAGATGAATGTTGTAGCAGGGTGGTGGGAGATGAATGTTGTAGCAGGGTGGTGGGAGATTAATGTTGTAGCAGGGTGGTGGGACATGAATGTAGTAGCAGGGTGGTGTGAGATGAATGTTGTAGCAGGGTGGTGGGAGATGAATGTTGTAGCAGGGTGGTGGAAGATGAATGTTGTAGCAGGGTGGAGGGAGGTGAATGTTGTAGCAGGGTGGTGGGAGATGAATGTTGTAGCAGGGTGGTGGAAGATTAATGTTGTAGCAGGGTGGAGGGAGGTGAATGTTGTAGCAGGGTGGTGGGAGATTAATGTTGTAGCAGGGTGGTGGGAGATGAATGTAGTAGCAGGGTGGTGGGAGATGAATGTTGTAGCAGGGTGGTGGGAGATGAATGTTGTAGCAGGGTGGAGTGAGATGAATGTTGTAGCAGGGTGGTGGGAGATGAATGTTGTAGCAGGGTGGTGGGAGATGAATGTTGTAGCAGGGTGGTGGGAGATGAATGTTGTAGCAGGGTGGAGGGAGATGAATGTTGTAGCAGGGTGGTGGGAGATGAATGTTGTAGCAGGGTAGAGGGAGATGAATGTTGTAGCAGGGTGGTGTGAGATGAATGTTGTAGCAGGGTGGTGGGAGATGAATGTTGTAACTGGGTGGTGGGAGATGAATGTTGTAGCAGGGTGGTGTGAGATGAATGTTGTAGCAGGGTGGTGGGAGATGAATGTTGTAGCAGGGTGGTGGGAGATGAATGTTGTAGCAGGGTGGTGGGAGATGAATGTTGTAGCAGGGTGGTGGGAGATTAATGTTGTAGCAGGGTGGTGGGACATGAATGTAGTAGCAGGGTGGTGTGAGATGAATGTTGTAGCAGGGTGGTGGGAGATGAATGTTGTAGCAGGGTGGTGGAAGATGAATGTTGTAGCAGGGTGGAGGGAGGTGAATGTTGTAGCAGGGTGGTGGGAGATTAATGTTGTAGCAGGGTGGTGGGAGATGAATGTTGTAGCAGGGTGGTGGGAGATGAATGTTGTAGCAGGGTGGTGGGAGATGAATGTTGTAGCAGGGTGGAGGGAGATTAATGTTGTAGCAGGGTGGTGGGAGATTAATGTTGTAGCAGGGTGGTGGGAGATGAATGTAGTAGCAGGGTGGTGGGACATGAATGTTGTAGCAGGGTGGTGGGAGATGAATGTTGTAGCAGGGTGGAGGGAGATGAATGTTGTAGCAGGGTGGAGGGAGATGAATGTTGTAGCAGGGTGGTGGGAGATGAATGTTGTAGCAGGGTGGTGGGAGATGAATGTTGTAGCAGGGTGGTGGGAGATGAATGTTGTAGCAGGGTGGAGGGAGATGAATGTTGTAGCAGGGTGGTGGGAGATGAATGTTGTAGCAGGGTAGAGGGAGATGAATGTTGTAGCAGGGTGGTGTGAGATGAATGTTGTAGCAGGGTGGTGGGAGATGAATGTTGTAACTGGGTGGTGGGAGATGAATGTTGTAGCAGGGTGGTGTGAGATGAATGTTGTAGCAGGGTGGTGGGAGATGAATATTGTAGCAGGGTGGTGGGAGATGAATGTTGTAGCAGGGTGGTGGGAGATGAATGTTGTAGCAGGGTGGTGGGAGATTAATGTTGTAGCAGGGTGGTGGGACATGAATGTAGTAGCAGGGTGGTGTGAGATGAATGTTGTAGCAGGGTGGTGGGAGATGAATGTTGTAGCAGGGTGGTGGAAGATGAATGTTGTAGCAGGGTGGAGGGAGGTGAATGTTGTAGCAGGGTGGTGGGAGATGAATGTTGTAGCAGGGTGGTGGAAGATTAATGTTGTAGCAGGGTGGAGGGAGGTGAATGTTGTAGCAGGGTGGTGGGAGATTAATGTTGTAGCAGGGTGGTGGGAGATGAATGTAGTAGCAGGGTGGTGGGAGATGAATGTTGTAGCAGGGTGGTGGGAGATGAATGTTGTAGCAGGGTGGAGTGAGATGAATGTTGTAGCAGGGTGGTGGGAGATGAATGTTGTAGCAGGGTGGTGGGAGATGAATGTTGTAGCAGGGTGGTGGGAGATGAATGTTGTAGCAGGGTGGAGGGAGATGAATGTTGTAGCAGGGTGGTGGGAGATGAATGTTGTAGCAGGGTAGAGGGAGATGAATGTTGTAGCAGGGTGGTGTGAGATGAATGTTGTAGCAGGGTGGTGGGAGATGAATGTTGTAACTGGGTGGTGGGAGATGAATGTTGTAGCAGGGTGGTGTGAGATGAATGTTGTAGCAGGGTGGTGTGAGATGAATGTTGTAGCAGGGTGGTGGGAGATGAATGTTGTAGCAGGGTGGTGGGAGATGAATGTTGTAGCAGGGTGGTGGGAGATTAATGTTGTAGCAGGGTGGTGGGACATGAATGTAGTAGCAGGGTGGTGTGAGATGAATGTTGTAGTAGGGTGGTGGGAGATGAATGTTGTAGCAGGGTGGTGGAAGATGAATGTTGTAGCAGGGTGGAGGGAGGTGAATGTTGTAGCAGGGTGGTGGGAGATTAATGTTGTAGCAGGGTGGTGGGAGATGAATGTTGTAGCAGGGTGGTGGGAGATGAATGTTGTAGCAGGGTGGTGGGAGATGAATGTTGTAGCAGGGTGGAGGGAGATTAATGTTGTAGCAGGGTGGTGGGAGATTAATGTTGTAGCAGGGTGGTGGGAGATGAATGTAGTAGCAGGGTGGTGGGAGATGAATGTTGTAGCAGGGTGGTGGGAGATGAATGTTGTAGCAGGGTGGAGGGAGATTAATGTTGTAGCAGGGTGGTGGGAGATTAATGTTGTAGCAGGGTGGTGGGAGATGAATGTAGTAGCAGGGTGGTGGGAGATGAATGTTGTAGCAGGGTGGTGGGAGATGAATGTTGTAGCAGGGTGGAGGGAGATGAATGTTGTAGCAGGGTGGTGGGAGATGAATGTTGTAGCAGGGTAGTGGGAGATGAAAGTTGTAATTAATCAGAAATAATTTGGCACCACTGCTTTTAATGCGTGTAGGAGGGATGTTGAATAAACCAGGGATAAATAAGAGGAAAAAAACAGTGCTGCGGTGATGGAAAATCCAACAGAATACATTAGCAGAGATGTGCTACAGTCCAGTCAGGGACTAGGGCCAAGAGGTAATATATGGTAATGAGATTTATGGCTTGGCCCAACTGACTGACTGACTGACTCACTCACTCTCTCTCGCTCTCAGTCCCAGGGTTAGCAGAGATAACTGCCAACTGGATACACCACACTCCTAGAATGCAACTCAGTCACTGTGATATGCCTATCGCACTTCCAATTGCCTAGAGTTCCAGGACAGTGGATAAAGCAGAGTCACCTAAATCTTACAGATCTTTGACCTCTGACCTTTTTCAGTCTTTGTGTACCTCTCTCGTTGCCCCCACTGCACCACCCCTCATGACCCTGCAGGTCAAGTCATTAAAAAAGCATCCAAGTGGAACCTATTGATTGATTTCTCTGGCCTACAACCACTTTTCTTTAAAATGTGGTTACTGCACAATGTACATGCCTGGACCTTTCTGTCTCTGTATCTCCCAGCTGGAGCAATACATAAATCATATGTATATAGATTAGTCATATATCTCTGTCAGGCTGCATCATTATAGCTCATAACTATAATCGCAAAAAGCTCATTTGGTAATACACTGCAGAAGGGGCCCACATGATACATGTGATGGATAGGTATAATATAGGAAACATAGACATACTAGAGATGATCTTCCAATAATACAAATCACACTGGATATTGTTTCATCAATCTGAATGCCCTTTCAGTGAACTACTGTCAATCCAGCGAAACAAAGGAAATGGTGATGGGATAACACTGCGTTAGAGTACCCTTCTTTGGCCCTATACTATCCAGTCCAAAGTGTTTGTGTCCTTGCCAACTCAGCTCCACTCCTCCCAGCCTGGGGCAGAGACCAGGAGACACAGGCCATCCGGAACAGAACAAGAGATGAGGCAGAAAGTAACAGCTTTCTCAGTCAGCAGAGCTTGTGTATAGGAGGGGGAGGAGGAAAAAGAGAAAGCGGAGGAGGAGGGAGACGGCACCCATCTCTCTCGTTCTTCCTATCTCTCCCTCTCTCAGTAAATGAGCTGAATGAGCTATAGTTGTTCTGCTGATGCCAAAGCCACGCTGACTGACTGGCTGTATGCTCTGCTGTAGTAATGAGTTAGTCTGACGCTGTGAGCACAAATCACCAGACAAAAGACCAAAACACAGGAAGCGAGAGAGGGAATGCAAAGCTAAAGCCAGGCTGCAAGATGGGAAATAACAACATATACTACATGCCTCTCTCTCTTTTAAGATCTGCATCTATGAATGTATAAGATTAATTATATTGCAAATATTGCACACACCAAAATAACAAAGGGGAGAGGGATAGACAGCAACAGAGATTGGGAAGAGGCAGAAAAATCAATGAGAAAGATCTACAATATAACCACTGTTTGCATGTATTATGCTGAGGTAAAGTATATGTCTAGCATCCTGGGAATTAGACATCAGGGCTGGGGTTTGGGCTGGGTTGGGGTTGTTGAGATTAGGGGGTATAGCTGGCAGAGTCTGAGTGAGAGACTAATGAGCGTAGCTGTAAATATTATTCCCATAGGTCACCACCCTGCTGATCAGGGCTGGCTGTGTACTAAACCTACCTGGGTGTCTGTGTACTGCTCTGCATACTGCATGTCTCTGTACAGTATGTATGTACATGCCTATTGGTGTACCGGGCATCTCATAAAATGCCATGTCTACAGGTATGTGTAACAAACGGTGTATTTATAGTATGCATTGGTCGAAGCTCAATGTTAAATCAAATATCGATGAAAATGCATAAATCAACTTGACTGGAGGTACACAAAACACTCCCTGCCTCTTGTCATGAGCCGTCCGACCGTTACCAAGAACCGCATACTGGATTTTTCAGCAAGGTCTTTAGCAATTTAGTTTTCAGAGTATTTTCTATGTCTACCTAGCTCAAATTCTAGACATCACATTAAAACGAGACTATAGCGTCCATAAAGTGAGTGAGTGAGAAAAATGGTTGCAAATACCAGAGCCCATGTGTGTCTGCGAGTAGGAGTGACATAGTGATAGTCTTTAATTTTGCGCAGATGTAGGATATACACTTAAAATGAAAATATCTAGGTATTTTTTCCAATCATGGAACGGTGCTAACCCTATATCAAACACAACGATCTGAGATCGATCTATGTGTGGAAGGGTAGAGAGGGGCAGAGGTGTTTGTTTGGAAGGGGTAGGGTGAGTGAGAGTACGTATCTGTTGACAAAAATGTAGAATTCCTACTACCGCCCGTTGTTGTGGGTCACAATCCTTCGTAGAAGTCTTTATATTATTCTGCGTATGAATAGTCAATTGTGGTAACACACACACACCAAACCTTTGACAGGTACTATTTTTTACATTGTAGAATAATAGTGAAGACATCAAAACTATGAAATAACACATATGAATCATGTAGTAACTAAAAATGTTAAACAAATCAAAACATAATTAAATTTTTGAGATTCTATAAATTAGCCACCCTTTGCCTTGATGACATCTTTGCACACTTTTGGCATTCTATCAACCAGCTTCATGAGGCAGTCACCTGGAATGCATTTCATTTAACAGGTTAGCCTTGTTGAAAGTACATTTGATGAATTTCTTTCCTTCATAATGTATTTGAGCCAATCAATTGTGATGTGACAAGGTAGGGTTGGTATACAAGATGGCGTAGCAGTCGGACATCTTTGTCCTTCATCTTGTCGTATATATCTTTTTATATATTTTTCTTTGCATATCTTTTTTTAGATTTTTCTAAACCTCAACTTCAAAATACTCTCCTGCAACCCACCTCATCCAATGTGGTGTGGATCTGTTTTTTCTAAAGTATTTTTATTTACCTCGGAACCGGAATCCCCCAACAGAAGCTAGCCAGCTCACTAGCTAGTAGTCAGCTAACCACTGATAGCGGTCATCAGCTAACCTTTAGCTCGGGAAGCTCTCGCCAGTTTGTACAACGCGACTCAAACCAGAGCATACCGGACCTATTTTCTCTACATATCCCCGGATTCTGGACCTTTTCACCTGGATCACCGCAGCTAGCTAGCTGCTATCCGAGTGACTACTCCTGGCTAACGTCTGTCCCAAAGCAATCACCAATTAGCCTGGAGCTAGCCAATGCTAGGCCCATTCTCCCGGCTAGCTGAGGAGGCCCATCAGCCACTCCTGGGCTACAATACCCGGACCCCTTCTACTGCCGGTACGGGGCACAGAACCCTGCCGATCCTTCACGACTGGACTACGATGTAATCTGCTCGAGGGGGTACTCAACTGGCCCCTACATCGCGCCGTCCCCTGAATGCCCTTATGCTAGCCTCGGCCCGCTAGCCACGGCCCGCTGGCTGTCTAGAGCATATTGGCCTGTTAGCCGAATAGATCCATCGGCCAATTTCTTGGGCAACTATACCTATTTTGCCAATTGAACTTGGACCCCTCTGCTACTCGGAGCCCTACTAATCCATCACAACTGGTCTGTCAACGTCACCCCACGCGGAGGCTAAAATAGACTTTCCTCCGTCGAGACGTCCTTCTAAGGCCCTTCTGCTAGCCCCGGCCTGCTAGATGTCTGAATCGCCGTGTCTCTAGCCAGCCCAACCACTCACTGGACCCCTATGATCACCCGGCTACGCATGCCTCTCCCAAATATCAATATGCCTTGTCCATTACTCATTACTGTCCTGGCTTGTGATTATTGTCTTATTTCACTGTAGAGCCTCTAGCCCTGCTCAATATGCCTTAACCAACCATTTAGTTCCACCTCCCACATACGAGGTGACATCACCTGGTTTAAACATCGCTAGAGACAATATCTCTCTCATCATCACTCAATGCCTAGGTTTACTTCCAATGTACTCACATCCTACCATAACTTTGTCTGAACATTATGCCTTGAACCTATCCTATCGCGCCTAGAAACCTGCTCCTTTTACTCTCTGTTCCGAACGTACTAGACAACCATTTCTAATAGGCTTTAGCCGTACCCTTATCCTACTCCTCCTCTGTTCCTCTGGTGATGTAGAGGTTAATCCTGGCCCTGCAGTGCCTAGCTCCACTCCTACTCCCCAGGTGCTCTCATTTGTTGACTTCTGTAACTGTAAAAGCCTTGGTTTCATGCATGTTAACATTAGAAGCCTCCTCCCTAAGTTTGTTTTATTCACTGCTTTAGCACACTCTGCCAACCTGGATGTCCTAGCTGTGTCTGAATCCTGGCTGATGAAGGCCACCAAAAACCCTGAAATTTCCATCCCTAACTATAACATTTTCCAATAAGATAGAACTGCCAAAGGGGGCGGTGTTGCAATCTACTGCAGAGATAGCCTGCAAAGTTCTGTCTTACTATCCAGGTCGGTACCCAAACAATTCGAGCTACTTCTTTTAAAAATCCACCTTTTCTCAGAAACAAGTCTCTCACCGTTGCCGCGTGCTATAGACCACCCTCTGCCCCCAGCTGTGCCCTGGACACCATATGAGAATTGATTGCCCTCCATCTATCTTCAGAGCTCGTGCTGCTAGGTGACCTAAACTGGGAAATGCTTAACACCCCGGCCATCCTACAATCTAAGCTTGATGCCCTCAATCTCACTCAAATGATCAATGAACCCACCAGGTACAACCCCAAATCCGTAAACACGGGCACCCTCATAGATAGCATCCTAACCAACTTGCCCTCCAAATACACCTCTGCTGTTTTCAACCAAGATCTCAGCGATCAATGCCTCATTGCCTGGATCCGTAATGGGTCTGCGGTCAAACGACCAGCCCTCATCACTGTCAAACACTCCCTAAAACACTTCAGCGAGCAGGCCTTTCTAATCGACCTGGCCCGGGTATCCTGGAAGGATATTGACCTCATCCAGTCAGTAGAGGATGCCTGGTTATTCTTCAAAAGTAATTTCCTCACCATCTTCAATGAGCATGCCCCATTCAAAAAATGTAGAACCAGGAACAGATATAGATTATATTGATTCTCTCCAGACCTGATTGCCCTTGACCAGAACAAAAACATCCTGTGGCGTTCTGCATTAGCATCGAATAGCCCCCGTGATATGCAACTTTTCAGGGAAGTCAGGAACCAATGCACATAGGCAATTAGGAAAGCTAAGGCAAACTTTTTCAAGCAGAAATTTCCATCCTGTAGCACAAATTCAAAAAAGTTCTGGGACACTGTAAAGTCCATGGAGAATAAGAGCACCTCCACCCAGGTGCCCACTGCATTGAGGCTAGGAAACACTGTCACCACCAATAAATCCACTATAATTGAGAAATTCAATAAGTATTTTTCTACGGCTGGCCATGCTTTCCACCTGGCTACCCCTACCCCGATCAACAACCCTCCAACCCCCACAGCAACTTGCCCAAGCCTCCCAATTTCTCCTTCACCCAAATCCAGATTGCCGATGTTCTGAAAGTGTTGCAAAATCTGGACCCCTACAAATCAGCCGGGCTTTACAATCTGGACCCTCTCTTTCTAAAATTATCTGCCGAAATTGTTGCAACCCTGTTAAGGGAATTTTTATCAATGATGACTAATTATGTATACATTTCAATCAGGACTGACTAATCAGAATACTATTATGTTACTGTATATGTACTAATCCGAATACTATTATGTTACTGTATATGTACTAATCCGAATACTATTATGTTACTGTATATGTACTAATCAGAATACTATTATGTTACTGTATATGTATGAATTTTCTTTCTTAATCTTAGTACTGAATATAATGTGTGTGAATGAATCAAGGATTAGAACAATGACGGTCTGTTCCTTGGTAGGAATGAATGAACTAAATCTTCAGACTGGCTAGAATGCTTATCTACACCGGAAAACCTTGGCTCAGCCGTAAATTATATTAAATTGGTAGGGAGACGGATGTGGGAAGGCTTGAGATACAGCCTTTGTACTGGAACGGAGATGGCACGGGTTGGTGCTGAAACTAATGACGTCATTTTCAGTTTATAACCTGTGGTAAACTGTATAGTATTCAGTACTCTCGTGAATAAAGGCTGCTATTTGACTTTAAGACCGGGCTCTGTCGATCTCTATAAAATAAGGGTCATACAAATTCTTATGAATTGACAGAGTGTTTAATTTTAATTGGGAATTAAAACAGAGGAATTAAATTCCTGTAACAAACCCCTATTACTAGCCTGTTCAACCTCTCGTTTGTATCGTCTGAGATTCCCAAAGATTGGAAAGCTGCTGCGGTCATCCCCCTCTTCAAAGGGGGAGACACTCTAGACCCAAACTGCTACAGACCTACAGTGGGGGAAAAAAAGTAATTAGTAAGCCACCAATTGTGCAAGTTCTCCGACTTAAAAAGATGAGACAGGCCTATAATTTTCATCATAGGTACACTTCACCTATGACAGACAAAATGGGAAAAAAAATCCAGAAAATCACATTTTAGGATTTTTAATGAATTTATTTGCAAATTATGGTGGAAAATAAGTGTGGTGGAAAATAAGTATGCTTGTGTTTCTTGGCCCATGCTTTGCTGGTGACACTGTCTGTGATTTATTTAGAATTCAAGGCACACTTAATCAGCATGGCTACCACAGCATTCTGCAGCGATATGCCATCCCATTTTGTCCAACAAGACAATGAAGCAACACACCTCCAGGCTGTGTAAGAGCTATTTGACCAAGAAGGAGAGTGATGGGATGAGTTGGACCGCAGAGTTAAGGAAAAGCAGCCAACAAGCACTCAGCATATGTGGGAACTCCTTCAAGACTGTTGGAAAAACATTAGAGGTGAAGCTGATTGAGAGAATGCAAACCTGTTATCAAGGTGTCTACTTTGAAGAATCTAGAATATAAAATATAAACTTTATTGGTTACTACATGATTCCATATATGTTATTTCATAGTTTTGATGTCTTCACTATTATTCTACAATGTATCAAATAAAAAAATTAAGAAAAACCCTCGAATGAGTAGGTGTGTCTAAACGTTTGACTGGTACTGTTTATATTTACAAATAATATATATATGGGGGGATTGGAAATGATGCAGACAATTGCATTGATAGAAGCAAATCTATCTCCAATACTAAAGCTGATCTAGTTTGTAGGTGCAACAGTTTCTATTGAATTTATAATTTAATCGCTCCCACATTATCATTTCTGGGGGCAAAGGACAGTGTCTGTCTACCAGTGTAAGGCTAGCTAGCTACCATTGTAGTCGCCCCCCCCCCCCCCCCCTTCATCTAAACCATCACCAGTTGGCATCCAACGTTATTGTGCATTAAAGCCACCTACTGTAATGGAGCGCCCCTGCTTCTCCTAAATTATAAAGAGGCGTTCCTGCAGGTGTAGGAATACCCACATACAGGAACGCCCAGAATTGCGGACTGCAATTGCACCCTTCTCAATGCACATGTAAGTAGCACATCGGCTGTGCATTGCAGTGAGCGTACACCACATGCTAGCTAGCCAATTAGCTAGATCAACATATGAGACAGACACATCACTGTTCGAGCATCCAGAACAAATTCCAGCCCTAACCTTATGAATAATTAATTAATTACACCCTCCTCTGTCAATGCGATTTCCTTCATACAATTTTAATCCAAATTTGCACTGACTGTGTCAAGTTACTTTTCAGTTTGTTCCCAGAAACCCAGTATGCAAAATTACATTTAAAATATGTATTTTCCAGACTTTGAAGTTAGGTTAATTTTAGGTTCTGAATTAAAGTTTTCAGGAGGTTTAAAATATATATTTTACGGACGTTGAAATTAAAACCATTCGTAACGTTGAAAATACGCATTTTCCGGTTCTGAATGAATGTAGGAAAGACTTGCTTCACTTTTTTTTACTGCAATGTACTGCACTTTGCTGTGCTGTACTGCAGTAGTTCTCAAACATCTCCCCGGGGACCCCCAGACATTTCACAATTTTGCTGTAGCTCTGAACTAGCTATTCAAGAGCTTGAGGATTAGTTGACAAGTTGAATCAGGTGTGCTAGCTCTGGAATAGATAAATTACATGGAATGGCCTGGGGTCCCCATGGAGAGGTTTGAGAACCATTCCTCTATTGCACAAAACGTTGCTGTCCAAACTTGTGAAGCATAGATGTCGGGACAGGACCAAAAGTCTACCTCCATGGACGAGATCCCCTAAATAAAAACACTTCAATAAAGCTACAACTTTTGTAACAGATTAGGAGAATTAGGTTAAGGATAGGAAAATGATGAAATGCGGACCAGACCGGATACGTCGCGTGTGCGAGTGTCGCAAAATCAATTTTGAAATCCATGTTATTCAATTATTGCACCCACACTGCTCGTGTCTGCGAGGCCATTCCACAAGGGCTAAAATAGAATTTCTGACGCAGATTTCTGACGCAGATCGCGCTGAAAGTCATCTCGTCATTGGTTTATAGAAGCAGGTACCCATGTGCCATCTCCTCATTGGTTATACCCACGTGGGTGATTGAAAGACAAACTTTGTTGCCGGTTGTCGTGGTAATACAATGAAAGTTTAGATGCGATCACCATATAAGTTCAAAGATGAAAAAGCCTGGAAGGAGGAGAGATGAAGAGAATCGATTAATTGTCGAAGTAGAGGTCCTTGTGCATTTCAGGTAAAATAACAACTCAATGTTTATATCCCAGGACAAATTAGCTAGTAACAGCAAGCTAGTAAATAGGATAAATTAACTTTAGCTAGCAAGTGCAAGCTAGCTTGCTAAATTGCCATACATGTTTAATGCTTTTCAACCTGTCCCCAAATTAATGTCATTGGTTCAGAGTTTGTTTTGATATTTTAACATGCGTGCCGTGATCGCGTTTGGTGTGGAGGGGCAAAATACATTTATGCACGATAGCGCTCGATGGCGCACGCACGCAGCCGGTTTGGGTTCCGTGTAAGGGTTTGAAAAAATGCTCTCCTAACCTCCCACGAAAAGTAACTTGTATCAAAGTGGTGTGTTTTTTGTTTTTTCAAAGTGGAGTGCCATCCGTGGAAAGTTGAAATCAAGTCTGGACCCGGCGCCAGGATAAAGTGACTTAGGGGCTAGTAACATTTTTGGGGTTTTGCATTGGAATTATATTGAATTCTGCTTACAGTATATAATCACCCTATACTACAATAAAGATAAAGTTAAAAGAGACTCCAAAATCACTGAGTGCTTTTGAAGTCTGTAGCCCATGGGGCGGCAGGGTAGCCTAGTGGTTAGAGCGTTGGACTAGCAACCGAAAGGTTGCAAGTTCAAATCCCCGAGCTGACGAGGTACAAATCTGTCGTTCTGCCCCTGAACAGGCAGTTCACCCACTATTCCTAGGCCGTCATTGAAAATAAGAAGAGTTCTTAACTGACTTGCCTAGTAAAATAAAGGTAAAATAAAAATCTCTGCTGCGCTGTATCAGCACAATAGAGGGCGCACTACAGCTAGTCCATTTTGGTAATGAATATAGGCTACAAACAACCATTATAGCCATACACACAGCTGTCATAACAAAATAATACAAACTAAATAGCCTAGTTATTCATGCATGCAAAAAAAATACTGAATAGCAGTTTTGCTTAGAATACTGGGAATGCGAACGAACGCAAACAGAAGAAAACAGCAGTACCAAGAGGTAGGCCTAGTAAACAAAATATCAGATCGATTAAGGCATGACACAATCTATATTTAGGATAGTTACATTAACAGTAAACAAACACAGCAAGCAAAAGGCGAATGGAGATCCAAATAACCAAAACATAAGCTACAGCCTACTACAGTGAGATGCAGCCATGTACAGCTGTCTTGCCAAATAAATAGGCCTATAAAGGCATGCTTCTAACATGGAAAATCATGCCGCTGGCTCATGAGTTAAGCAACATGTTGTGATATGGCACAATACAATTATGCGTGTCAAATTCGACCCACGTAATCAATTAAGCAATGCCAACATGTTTCCAATACATACAGTTCCATTTACAGCAACAAAAACCTATAGGCTACCAAGAAAACCATTCTAATATGTAGCCTATCTATTTCTATGATGAAACATCCCGATATGTACTTACAGTGCATTATGAAAGTATTCAGACTCATTGACTTTTTCCACATTTTGTTACGTTACAGACTTATTTTAAAATTGATTTTATCAATCTACACACAATACCCCGAAATGACAAAGTGAAAACAGGTTTTTAGAAATGTTTGCAAATGTATTACAAATAAAAAACAGAAATACCTTATTTACATAGGTATTCAGACCCTTTGCTATGAGACTCAAAATTGAGCTCAGGTGCATCCCGTTTCCATTGATCATCTTTGAGATGTTTCTACAACTTCATTGCGGTCCACCTGTGGTAAATTCAATTGATTGGACATGATTTGGAAAGGCACACACCTGAAGATATAATGTCCCACAGTTGACAGTGCATGTCAGAGAAAAAACCAAGCCATGAGGTCTTTGGAATTGTCCGTAGAGCTCCGAGGCAGGATTGTGTCCAGGCACAGATCTGGGGATGGACACCAAAACCTTTCTGCAGCATTGAAAGTCCCCAAGAACACAGTGGGCTCCATCATTTTTAAATGGAAGAAGTTTGGTACCACAAAGAGTCTTAATAGAGCTGGCCAAACTGAGCAATCGGGGGGTAAGAGCCTTGGTCAGGGAGGTGACGCAGCTCCAGAGTTCCTCTGTGCAGGTTGGAGAAACTTCCAGAAGAACAACCATCTCTGCAGCACTCCACCAATCAGGCCTTTATGGTAGAGTGGCCAGAAGGAAGCCACTCCTCAGTAGAAGGCACATGATAGCCTACTTTGAGTTTGCCAAAAGGCACCTAAAGGACTCTTAGATCATGAGAAACAAGATTCTCTGGTCTGATGAAACCAAGATTGGACTCTTTGGCCTGAATGTCAAACGTCACGTCTGTTGGAAACCTGGCACCATCCCTATGGTGAAGCAAGGTGGTGGCAGCATCATGCTGTGGGGATGTTTTCAGCGGCAGGGACTGAGAGACTAGTCAGGATCAAGGGAAAGATGAGCAGAGCAAAGTACAGAGAAATCCTTGATGAAAACCTGCTCCAGAGCGCTCAGGACCTTAGACTAAGCACTTAACCAAGACAATGCAGGAGTGGCTTCAGGACAAGTCTGTGAATGTCCTTAAGTGGCCCAGCCAGAGCCCGGACTTAAACCTGATCGAACATCTGTGCAGCCTACCACAGAGATGAGAAGCGTTTTTCCCGCCTTCTTATGGAAACCCAAAAGGAGTCATTCCTAACAGCCCCAGAGGCTTTCCATAGTCCCCTACATACACCGTGGAGTACCTTGCCCATTGTGCTAACACAGAGCAGCGGAGATATCATTTGTTTTGCCGCCAACCTGTCACTCAATCATTTTAACTTTTTTGCTATTTTAAATAGGGATATAAAACTAATACTGAGGGGGCTAAACATTTTTTACTTTAGCCCCCTCATGGAGCTGGGGCTGTCTGGACCGCACAAAAAAAAGACAGCCGGTCTGGACTTAGTGGGAAGTAGCCATCAAGTTTCTTTTCTTTTTTCAAATGCTCACTCAGCCAATTTATTCAGTACTTTGAGAGTCACAGGAACCGGTATGTGCTTAATGTAAAGCAGATGTTGATATCCCCCCTCCCCTCTTTAAAGGGAGAATTCATATGGTTTGCATAAATACAAATAGCCATGTCTATGAAGTAATAGCTTGGGCCCGGTTTCTTGCGATGGAACATAAGCTTACAAGTGTTTTATTTTACCCAGTAAGTTGACTGAGAACACACTCTCATTTACAGAAACAACATGGGGAATTTACAGGGGAGAGGAGATGAAAGAGACAATTTGAAGCTGGGGATGATTAGACGGCCATGATGGTATGAGGGCCAGATTGGGAATTTAACCAGAATAGCGGGGTTAACACTCCTACTCTTACTATAAGTGCCATGGGATCTTTAGTGACCACAGTGAGTCAGGACTCCCGTTTAATGTCCCATCCGAAAGACAGCACCCTACACAGGGTAATGTCCCCAATCACTGCCCTGGGGCATTGGAAGATTTTTTTTTGACCACAGGAAAGATTTCCTCCTTCTGGCCTTCCAACAGGGGCGGCAGGGTAGCCTAGTGGTTAGAGTGTTCGACTAGTAACCAGAAGGTTGCAAACCCCCAAGCTGACAAGGTACAAATCTGTCGTTCTGCCCCTGAACAGGCAGTTAACCCACTGTTCTTAGGCCGTCATTGAAAATAAGAATTTGTTCTTAACTGACTTGCCTAGTTAAATAAAGGTTAAAAAAATAAATAATAATAAAAAACACCACTTCCAGCAGCATCTGGTTTCCCATTCAGGGACTGACCAGGACAAACCCAGCTTAGCTTCAGAGGCAAGCCAGCAAGCAGTGTGATGAAGGGTGGTATATTGCTGGCACAAAATTATGCAATGTTTCTATAATGGCCAAAGAACTCACATGCATTTACAAAAAACACCACATAGGGAGAATGTTCAATAGGTGCGATCGAAAGAAAGGCAGCGCTGCTCTCAGATCAGCATTCTCCATTCAAATCTTACAACAGATCATTTATTTTTAGGAGCTGATCACCTATGGCTGCAAATAATGAGGCAGCACATCATTGCGCACATGTTAGGCCTACACAGACAGTAGTCTACAATTAGCTAAATGGAACTCAATTGATTGAACATTAAATTGCTTTAAATACATATATAGGCCTTTGTAGCCTACAATATTTATATTTTAATGCTGCCATCCCCCATCTTTTTACATTTTGATTGTTTATAACAATTGCAAAGACATTGGCAACTTTGTATTAGAGTAAACCTTGTTCTGAAGTTATTGGTGGTCACAGAGAGACCGATAAATATCTTCATTCTATGTTTAGCGGAGATCTTTTGTGTATAAAGTGGAAGGGCAAAAAAGCATCTAACGACCCAGTTAGCGGGTCTATGAGGCAGTCGGTAAATAACAAGTGTTTTCTAGTGCAACTTTAGTAATAATAGTTTTGGGAAACAGCTCTGAGATTTAATGATGCACCTGCAAAGTTTGTATCGATGAACTTAGCCTTAAGCTGCTTTTGGGAAACCTGGCCCTGGACAATAAATTACGTGAGACAAAACACTTTTATTTTTTTATTTTTTATACATAATTTGAAGTGCAAATTACATTTTCGAAAGACACCCTTTGCATGTGGAAATGTATAATTTAGTCAAATCACTTTTTGGTGTAAAAACCATAGAAACAAAACAAAAATGTTTTAAGTGAAAAGAAGGCATTGGTCGGAACCAAAAAATAAAGAAAATTCACGAGAACCACATTGCCTACTCCACCCATGCTGTACCAAGGTTTTCCGGCACACAGCTTTGACCTACTACAGTTGGTCTATTGTACTTCAAACAATGTGTATGCAGGTTGCGAAGGATTCAGACAACCTAATTCATACTTTTGAGGAAAAATTGTCTTTACAGTGTCCTGCTATTCAAATGATGTATACTGAACACAAATATAAATGCAACATGTGCAGTTTTGTCACACAACAGATATCACAGATATCTCAAGTTGAAGGAGCGTGCAATTGGCATGCTGACTGCAGGAATGTTGAGGAAATACTGTATTTAAGGAAATACAGGCAGCACCATATTACTACAAGAAAAAAACAGCTCACTCAATCAAGCATTATGGTCTTGTAAGTATAAAAGCAAAGCATGCTCTCATACAATTAAAAAAAGCTTTAAAAAGGTAATGGAATGGAATTAGTGTGTGAAGAATACAATACTTTAACTTGTATGTGGTACAAATCACAATATTGTGAGAGCACCTGCTCTATGAGTATGAATTAGGCTGTTTGAGAAAGTTTGAATCCTAAGCAACCTGCATACACATCGTTTGAAGTACAACAGACCAGCGTAGCTACTATAGTAGGTCCAAGCTGTGTGCTGGAAGATCTTGGTAGAGCATGGGGCTTTGTGGTGCCCATTTGAATTTCCTTTATTTTTTGGCTTCAGACCAATGCCTACTTCTCACTTAAAACAGTTTTTTTGTTGTTTTTAATTACATATTGGTACAGACCGTACAGTCGAGAGAAAAAAAGATACACGCCCATCTTTCTGCAAATCTTTGGCTGGTGGCTAGGCTACATTTCTGCTTGTGTGTCGATCTTTAAAAAAACATTTTTTTTACCTTTATTTAACTAGGCAAGTCAGTTAAGAACAAATTCTTATTTTCAATGATGGCCTAGGAACAGTGGGTTACCTGCCTGTTCAGGGGCAGATCAACAGATTTGTACCATGTCAGCTCAGGGATTTGAACTTGCAACCTTCCGGTTACTAGTCCAACGCTCTAACGACTAGGCTACCCTGCCGCTACATGTTGTCTGCATGCCATTTATTTTATGTGCGAGTCCCAATGCCAGTCTGCCTGTAGGCATTCCCTAAAGTGTGTGTGTGTGTGGGGGGGGGGGGGGGGGGGAGCCTTGAAGGTGGTAGAGCCATTTTCACAGTCAAAAAAGATTCCAGTTTCCCGGGCCAGACAGCTCCCGGCTAATCCACAGGATTCTGGAGAGCTAAATTTCCTTTCTCCGTGTGTGTGTGTGTGTGTGTGTATGCGTGCGCGTGCGTGTGTAGCATCTTAAGCACTAGTCTCCTCAGCCTTCATCACAAAATGAACAGGCTAGCACTTGATACTACTCATGGGGAAAATATGATTTTCAGGCTTGATGTGCCATTTCACCATGCAGAAACCTTTACGCATGCACAGATCCACGCATACACGTGCACACACACAAAGTGTTATGATTAGTGTGAATGTACACATAGCTGATCCTACACACCAGTGAACAAAAGACAGATTCCCACGCTGAGACCAGTCCGACAATATCACACTGGAAACAGGGACGAAACAGACCCCCCCCACACACACACACAGTTGTCTCTCTTGTCTGTTATCTTTCACCTTCCCCATCTATTCTCTGCCTTCTGCAAACAGAGTTAAGTGAACACATCCCTGAGCATCCTCCATCTCCCCATCTCTCTCCCCATCTCTTTCTCCCCATCTAATAAGATCACTTTCAGAGACAGCAGAAGGGTGACCTCTCGCCACAGCCCTCCCACTGTTCCATCTGTTTGCATACTCCCTTCCACTCTTTCTATCTCTTTCTCTCCCTCTCTCTTTGTACCAAAGATTCATGGAAAAGTACTAGTCAGTCTCCACAGACTTGCACCCACTCAATATACAGTATACTGACTCTCTTACTTATGACATCTAAACACTCCATACTCTGGCTTCTTCTGTTTGTCTGTCTTCCTGCCATCTCTCTATCTCATTCTTTTCATTCTCATTCATTCTTTCACACAACCCTCCTGTCCTGTTCTATCTGCCTGCACATGTCTCTCCCCTGTGAGTTCCATCTGTACAGCACAGCAGCATTCAGGGAGAGGTAGGGGGTGAGTCATAAACTGGGCTCCAACAACACAGTGCGGCATTCACATTCTTAGGACTTTTCCTTTTTATAGGACACACACATAGATACAGGTGGCAGACTGTAGCCTATATGTGGACATAACAGTCTAAAGAAGTGGTTTTATTTTATTACAGTTGAGCTCCAGACTGATAATAGAA
Source organism: Oncorhynchus mykiss (assembly GCF_057628025.1). Classification (NCBI taxonomy): domain Eukaryota; kingdom Metazoa; phylum Chordata; class Actinopteri; order Salmoniformes; family Salmonidae; genus Oncorhynchus; species Oncorhynchus mykiss. The sequence goes on from NC_143026.1 coordinate 86,587,285, forward strand.
GCCAAACAGGCAGCTACAGTGAGGGGGGAAAAGTATTTCATCCCCTGCTGATTTTGTACGTTTGCCCACTGACAAAGAAATGATCAGTCTACAATTTTAATGGCAGGTTTATTTGAAGAGTGAGAGACAGAATACCAACAACAAAATCCAGAAAAAAACGCATGTCAAAAATGTTATACATTTATTTGCATTTTAATGAGGGAAATAAGTATTTGACCCCTCTGCAAAACATGACTTAGTACTTGGTGGCAAAACCCTTGTTGGCAATCACAGAGGTCAGACGTTTCTTGTAGTTGGCCACCAGGTTTGCACACATCTCTGGAGGGATTTTGTCCCACTGCTCTTTGCAGATTTTCTCCAAGTCATTAAGATTTCGAGGCTGACGTTTGGCAACTCGAACCTTCAGTTCCCTCTACAGATTTTCTTTGGGATTAAAGTCTGGAGACTGGCTAGGCCACTCCATGACCTTAATGTGCTTCTTGAGCCACTCCTTTGTTGCCTTGGCCGTGTGTTTTGGGTCATTGTCATGCTGGAATACCCATCCACGAACCATTTCCAATGCCCTGGCTGAGAGAAGGAGGTTCTCACCCAAGATTTGACGGTACATGGCCCCGTCCATCGTCCCTTTGATGCAATGAAGTTGTCCTGTCCCCTTAGCAGAAAAACACCCCCAAAGCATAATGTTTCCACCTCCATGTTTGACGGTGGGGATGGGGTTCTTGGTGTCATAGGCAGCATTCCTCCTCCTACAAACACGGCGAGTTGAGTTGATGCCAAAGAGCTCCATTTTGGTCTCATCTGACCACAACACTTTCACCCAGTTGTCCTCTGAATCATTCAGATGTTCATTAGCAAACTTCAGACGAGCATGTACTTCTTGAGCAGGGGGACCTTGCGGGCGCTGCAGGATTTCAGTCCTTCACGGCGTAGTGTGTTACAAATTGTTTCCTTGGTGACTATGGTCCCAGCTGCCTTGAGATCATTGACAAGATCCTCCTGTGTAGTTCTGGGCTGATTCCTCACCATTCTCATGATCATTGCAACTCCACGAGGTGAGATCTTGCATGGAGCCCCAGGCCGAGGGAGATTGACAGTTATTTTATTTTTCTTCCATTTGCGAATAATCGCACCAACTGTTGTCGCCTTCTCACCAAGCTGCTTGGCGATGGTCTTGTAGCCCATTCCAGCCTTGTGTAGATCTACAATCTTGTCCCTGACATCCTTGGAGAGCTCTTTGGTCTTAACATTATTGACATGTGTTTTTATGAATGTTTTTGTTGTTATTCTGTCTCACTGTTCAAATGAACCTACCATTAAAATGATAGACTGATCATTTCTTTGTCAAACGTACAAAATCAGCAGGGGATCAAATACTTTTTTCCCTCACTGTATGTAGATGTCTGAGAAAACAACGAGGCTCGTCTGTTTGTCTTACTCCATGACAGGAAGGTGACAGCCTGTCTTTGCGTCCTTCATTTTTTTTGACACCTTTATTTAACTAGGCAAGTCAGTTAAGAACAAATTCTTATTTTCAATGACGGTCTAGGAACGGTGGGTTAACTGCCTGTTCAGGGGCAGAACAACAGATTTTTACCTTGTCAGCTTGGGGATTCGATCTTGCAACCTTAACGTTACTAGTCCAACGCGCTAACCACTAGGTTACCTGCAGCCCCATTAACTCAGTAAAGCTGTTTAGAACAGCAGCTGGGGACTTCTGGAGGGAAAGAGGTCAGACAGTATTCAGCCAGCATGACACTGAGCCGACTAAGACCAGACTGAGTATGATCTTTGTCTCTGCCTGTCTACACCTTGCAGTGTGTCAAAGTCTGTCCCAACAAAACCATGTGTGTCTGGATCAATGATACACAGGCCAGATGCATGAAACTTGAAACAGTCAAGATACATGAAATTTGAAACAGGCCAGATGCATGAAGCTTGAAACAGGCCAGATGCATGAAGCTTGAAACAGGCCAGATGCATGAAGCTTGAAACAGGCCAGATGCATGAAGCTTGAAACAGGCCAGAAGCATTAAGCTTGAAACAGGCCAGATGAGAAAAAGCAACAAAGGAGCCCTATGAGTGAGTGAGTGAGTGAGTGAGTGAGTGAGTGATTGAGTGAGTGAGTGAGTGAGTGAGTGAGTGAGTGAAAAGACAATCAGAGGGCAGGAGCAAAGGTGAGAAGTGGCGACAAAGGACACCTCTGCTAGTTAGAAGGTGCCTCAATGCGGTGGGGGCTGTAGAGCTCTGGGGGCCCATGCGCCTGTCATTGATTTTTACATTGACACCCCTCCCCCTTTTGTTTTTTCACAGCTGCTACTTGCTGTTTATTATGTATGCATAGTCACTTTACCCCTACCTACATGTACAAATTACCTTGACTAACTTGTACCCCCGCACATTGACTCGGTACCGGTACACCCTGTATATAGCCTCATTATTGTTATTTTATTGTGTTACTTTTTATTTTATTTAGTAAATATTTTCTTAACTCTATTTCTTGAACTGCATTGTTGGTTAAGGGCTTGTCATCAAGCATTTCACGGTAATACAACACCGGTTGTATTTGGCGCATGTGACAGGAATGTGACTGAAAATGCGTCTCTGGCCATAAAAAAATAAAAGAAAACTGATTTAAAGAAAGGGTGAACAAATTCCGTGGTCAAGGCTATGACGGAGCCAGTGCAATGAGTGGAATTTACTCAGGTGTTGAAAAGCACATAGCAGACCGAGAGCCTAAAGCTTCTATTCTTCTTTATGAGACATACTTTGGAAACCATCTCTCCCCATAAGCGACAGCTACAGGGATGGTCAAAACAGCCAGACAGCTAGGTCCGGCCAGGGAAAGTGAGGAGAAGGGAGTGTAGCTTCAAATACAGCAGTTCTGTAACTTTAATTAAGCCTCTCATTCTCCTTAGTTGCCGGCCTCAACCCATTACGGAAAGAGATTAACTGTATAGGAAGCTCAGGGGACAGCCAATATATTGGCAGATGAAAACAGATGCATGTTTGTACCACCACAGTCAGAGACTGGCACTAAGACAGCATTGAACAAACAAGAAACAAACAAGAAAACACTCACCCAGAGGTGGCGCTCCTAGTAGCCGGGGACTTTAATGCAGGGAAACTTAAATCTGTACTACCAAATTTCTATCAGCATGTTAAAAGTGCAACCAGAGGGGTGAAAAAAAACTCTGAACCACCTTTACTCCACAAACAGAGACTCATCCAAAGCTCTCCCTCGCCCTCCATTTGGCAAATCTGACCATAATTCTATCCTCCTAATTCCTGCTTACAAGCAAAAATTAAAGCTGGAAGCACCAGTGACTAGATCTGTAAAAACAAAGTGGTCAGATGAAGCAGATGCTAAGCTACAGGACTGTTTTGCTAGCACAGACTGGAATATGTTCCGGGATTCCTCCCATGGCATTGAGGAGTACACCACATCAGTCATTGGCTTCATCAATGAGTGCATCGATGACGTCATCCCCGCAGTAACCATACGTACATACCCCAACCAGAAGCCATGGATTACAGGCAACATCCGCATTGAGCTAAAGGCTAGAGCTGCACCTTTCAAGGAACGGGACTCTAACCCAGAAGCTTATAAGAAATCTCGCTATGCCCTCTGAACAATCAAACAGGCAAAGCATCAATATAGGACTACCGCCGCTACACCGGCTCTGACGCTCATCGGATGTGGCAGGGCTTGCAAACCATTACAAACTACAAAGGGAAGCACAGCCGAGAGCTGCCCAGTGATACGAGCCTACCAGACGAACTAAACTACTGCTATGCTCGCTTCGATGCAAATAACACTGAAACATAACAACGAGGACGTGTACTGCGAGCATTCGCTGACCAACTGGCAAGTGTCTTCACTGACATTTTCAACCTCTCCCTGTCCATGTCTGTAATACCAACATGTTTCAAGCAGACCACCATAGTGCCTGTGCCCAAGAACACTAAGGTAACCTGCCTAAACGACTACCGTCTGTAGCCATGAAGTGCTTCGAAAGGCTGGTCATGGCTCACATCAACGCCATTATCCCAGAAACCCTAGACCCACTCCAATTTGCATACCGCCCCAACAGATCCACAGATGATGCAATCTCTATTGCACTCCACACTGCCCTTTCCCACCTGGACAAAAGAAACACCTATGTGAGAATGCTATTAATTGACTACAGCTCAGCGTTCAACACCATAGTGTCCTCAAAGCTCATCGATAAGCTGAGGACCCTGGGACTAAACACCTCCCTCTGCAAATGGATCCTGGACTTCCTGACGGGCCGCCCCCAGGTGGTAAGGGTAGGTAACAACACATCCGCCACTCTGATCCTCAACACGGGCCCCTCAGGGGTGCGTGCTCAGTCCCCTCCTGTACTTCCTATTCAATTATGACTGCACGGCCAGGCACAACTCCAACACCATCATTAAGTTTGCAGACGACACAACAGTGGTAGGCCTGATCACCAACAACGACGAGACAGCCTATAGGGAGGAGGTCAGAGACATGGCCGTGTGGATCCAGGACAAAAACCTCTCCCTCAACGTGATCAAGACAAAGGAGATGATTGAGGACTACAGGAAAAAGAGGACAGAGCACGCCCCATTCTCATCGATGGGGCTACAGTGGAGCAAGTTGAAAGCTTCAAGTTCCTTGGTGTCCACATCACCAACAAACGAACATGGTCCAAGCACACCATGACAGTTGTGAAGAGGCCACGACAAAACCTATTCCCCCTCAGGAGACTGAAAAGATTTGGCATGTATCCTCAGATCCTCAAAAGGTTCTACAGCTGCAACATCGAGAGCATCCTGACTTTCCTCACTGCCTGGTATGGCAACTGCTCTGCCTCCGACCGCAAGGCACTACAGAGGATAGTGCGAACGGCCCAGTACATCACTGGGGCCAAGTTTCCTGCCATCCAGGACCTCTATACCAGGCGGTGTCAGAGGAAGGCCCTAAAAATTGTCAAAGACTCCAGCCACCCTAGTCATAGACTGTTCTCTCCACTACTGCATGACAAGCGGTACCGGAGCGCCAAGTCTAGGTTCAAGAGGCTTCAAAACAGCTTCTACGCCCAAGCCATAGGACTTCTGAACACCTAATCAAATGGCTACCCAGACTTTTTCATTGGACCCCCCTCTTCTTTTACACCGCTGCTACTCTCTGTTGTTATCATCTATGCAGTCACTTTAATAACTTTACCTACATGTACATATTACCTCAACTAACCGGTGCCCCCGCACATTGATTCTGTACCAGTACTCCCCTGTATATAGTCTCGCTATTGTTATTTTACTGCTGCTCTTTAATTACTTGTTACTTTTGTATATTATTCTTATCCATATTTTTTTAAACAAAATTGTTGGTTTGGGGCTCAAAAGTAAGCATTTCACTGTAAGGTCTACACCTACATGCATGTGACTAAAACAATTTGATTTGATCTTTAGTGGACAACAGTTCTTGGAGGGTCTTTCCATGACATAGACTGACCAGATGAATCCAAGTGAAAGCGATGATCCCTTATTGATGTAGAATACAATCAGTGTAGATGAATGGGAAGAGACAGGTTACAGAATGATTTTTAAGCCATGAGACAATTGAGACATGAATTGTGTATGTGTGTGCCATTCAGAGGGTGAATGGGCAAGACAAACAATTTAAGTGCCCATCGAACGGGGTATGGGGCCAGGCGCATCGGTTTGTGTCAAGATGTACTATGCTGCTGAGTTCACGCTCAACAGTTTCCCATGTGAATCAAGAATGGTCCATCACCCACAATTGTGAGACGCATTGGTCAACATGGGCCAGCATCCCTGTGGATAGCTTTCAACACCGTGTAAAGTCCATGGCCTGACGAATTTAGTCCGTTCTGATGGTAAAGGAGAGGGGGGATATACTCAGTGCAGATTGCGAGGATTGCTCATGTCATGCAGGTTCAGGTAGGTTATACAGGACAGTTGTATAGTCTAAAAAAATCTATTAGTAGCTGATTAGTATGCGGTTGCATCTACATTTTTTTTTAAACTATCTGCAATGTTTGAATATCCAACTTTAATTACTGAACAAGTAATTACATTATTGCCGCCAGCCAGGCGACACTGTGTATAGGTTAGTGAAATGTTAGGCTTAACATGACAAATGGATGACCAAAGAGGCCTACCAATAAAAATGTATCCATTAGCTAAAGCAAAGCTATAGACTACATGCCCTGGCATCATTGATTTGATAGGCAGCAGCATTGACAAGTTGCAATTTCAACACCATGGACTGCGACCAGTCTATACTTTGTGAGTGGCTGTCTGGCTGACGCATTAGATGTTTGTTGGGGGGGGGGTCGACCTTGCGGGGGCCCAGAGAAACTGAATTACGCCAGTGGTGTGTGTACACGCATGTTTCCTTGTGAGAATGAGTGTGCGTGCACATGCATATGTGCATGTGTGTAGCCTATTTTGTGAAAGCAGAATTGTGATGAGAGCGCAAAGTTCAGTACCCCTCTGTTCTCCTGCTACCCAGCACCACTCAGAGAGATGAGATATTGGCCCAAAACACAGCAGCACTATGTATGCTGTCTGGCAGTGGGAAGATCACTCTGACTAAGAGGTAGCTCTTAATCACTGAAGCCTCTGTATGCGTCCCAAATGGTACCCTACTCCCTACATAGTGCACTACTTTTGACCAGGGAGAGAGCCCTGCATCCTCTGGCTCAGCAGGGCTGATGAATGGGGATGGCTGCAAGCAAATCATGAGGTCCTTATGTGACGCTGGCCACACAAAGATTTATGACCCTCTTGATGTCCCCTAACCTTAAAACATTTGCTGTTTAGTTTGTTCAAACCACTAACTAGTGGTCCACAATATCAGCACTGTAAAACATGGCACTGTAAAACACATCACCCAAATGGCTGGTAGTGGTATTCCCTCTGGGTATAGGCTATCGACTAAATTCTACTGGCAAAGCAAGAAAGTTTGGATTAACATAATATATTGAGTTGTTATGGGCAACATGGACTACATACTGTATCCTACAACACTATATGTAATTTTATGCAGGTTTCTTTGCCAGAGTCTTTGGGGTAGTCTGTGGTTATTGTCTGGCGAGTCAGAGTGCAGATGACAGAACGACACAGCAGGGAAGTGCAGCAGTGGTAGGCCTACAAACAAAACCTGTGGATCGCTATTTTCAAACCAAACCAATGCGACAAATGAGACTTGTTTCCGTTTCTAGAAGAACACAGGCATCCACCATGTGCTGTTTGTGTACAATCATTCCAATACGACATACATTGCGCCGTCACCAACACAGCCGCCGCGAGCCTGTCTTTGCCATAGGAATGCAAGACATCTGTGCACAAGGGAAAAACAACACACCCGGAGCTTCTCTGCTGAAGTCCTGTTTTTGCACCAAGGGGAGAGAAGTATGATGACGTCTGTTATGATAAACTCGGAATGTCGCCTATCAATGAAAGATGGCTGGCCTGCAATAAACTTGGTTTAATAGGATAAATGAACAGTTAGATTGTACATGAAATAGCCTATCAGTTCTTTCAAATTATATAATACAATACTAATCCATCCCTAGGCCAATTATTAGTCTCTGAAAACACCAATTATGACCTGTTGACAATAATGAATCTATAGCAACCTCAGCCACCTGCCGCTGTTATCATGGTGAAGATCAGCAGAATTATTGATTGGGTGGATGCCTTATATTCAGGGAGAGGATGTAGGACTAGGATCAATATTAAATACATATCTTGTTCACTGTAGGGCTACTGACCACCAACAACATCATTCTGAGTTGTTAGGGAATCTTTATAACATTAAATGTCAAAAGCAGAGCAAATGTTGTACGACTGCACATAATCTTTCTAACAACAAAATAAAATAAAATGTGGATAACTAATGGCAAGGCCAACAAAAGTCACTGCCCCAAATAAGAGCTTACCATATCAACTTTTAATTTTCGAATCTTCTCATCCAGACTCCTGCCCGTGATGTCTCGGTCTTTGGTCTCCAGTGAATTCAACTTGACATCTCCGCGGTGGCTGGACGCCTCTTCCCGCATGCACTTGAGCAAACCCTCAGGTGTCTTCCATCCGATTTTCACCTCTAAATCTTTTAAATCTGGAATAGACTCGTTGGCAGCTGTGCCCTCATCCATACTGTTCCGTTCTTTGTCAAATCAAAAGCACACTATGTCCTCTGTGATTCTTGGATATCCTTGTCTGTCAAACTGCAATAACAGCAACCTCTAATTGCAACGTCTGGCATCCTACGCAACTCCTTTCCAATCGATGCGCCAGAGATAATAGGCTAAATAATGCACTAGGTCCTTTTAGTTTTATCAACAGACAGAACATTGAGAAACACTATTATACTATGGTCCTGTTGAGGTCATGGATGTAGAAAATAGCCCAATACCATTGCAAACACCGCCGATGCTGTGAAGTTAGTGCGCTGTTACAATCTATTGAGATGATGCGCTCATCAGCTGAAATAAATACACATTCACTGGTCTGTATTGTGTTAAATTCGCACTGAAAGGTTATCGCGATTAAGTCCAATGGCTGTGAAGGTGCATTCATATAATGTGAATCTTCCTCAGAAAAATACAGTCGCAGAAGCCTATGAAAGAATAGTCTACATTTCCCTCGAGTCCAAACGAGTGGTTTTGCTTCTCAATGCGGAATAGTCCTTTCTAGATTAGGCTAATGCATGAAATACACAACAGGGACCTGGATGTAAACCCTACAAGCCACGCGTCGAAACGCAAATTCCACCTGCACGATGACAGCCGCAGAGGGGAAAACTGAACCGTAGCGCACAACTTGCCTTCCGTAAGTACTGTAATATCCCTATACGCCTACCGTAATAGTGCTGATGTGAAACGCACCACCCCATTCCAACTGGACACGAATAATAGAACACTTGAACACCGACGTAATAGCCCATTTCGAAGCCTTCTGCTTACTTGGCTGATGTTGATTCATGCTTTCTCATAGAGGAGTCATGTTCCGTAACAGCACCATCAGTGAAAAGCTCTCGATCGGGGGTCTAATCACAGTAATCTAGTGGGACAGATGTCTATGTCATTTAATACTGGATGAGACAGTCATTCATTTGATTGATCTTTTTCTGCACACCATCTGATATACTATACTGCTGTATCAGACCATCAAAGCACACCTACAACATAATAATAGCAGAAGGCCTGTAATTTTCATCATAGGTACACTTCAACTATGCCAGACAAAATGAGAAAAAAATCCAGAAAATCACATTGTAGGATTTTTAATGAATTTATTTGCAAATTATGGTGGAAAATAAGTATTTGGTCACCTACAAACAAGCAAGATTTCTGGCTCTCACAGACCTGTAACTTCTTCTGTAAGAGGCTCCTCTGTCCTCCACTCGTTACCTGTATTAATGGCACCTGTTTGAACTTGTTATCAGTATAGAAGACACCTGTCCACAACCTCAAACAGTCACACTCCAAACTCCACTATGGCCAAGACCAAAGAGCTGTCAAAGGACACCAGAAACAAAATTGTAGACCTGCACCAGGCTGGGAAGACTGAATCTGCAATAGGTAAGCAGCTTGGTTTGAAGAAATCAACTGTGGGAGCAATTATTAGGAAATGGAAGACATACAAGACCACTGATAATCTCCCTCGATCTGGGGCTCCACGCAAGATCTCACTCCGTGGGGTCAAAATGATCACAAGAACGGTGAGCAAAAATCCCAGAACCACACGGGGGGGACCTAGTGAATGACCTGCAGAGAGCTGGGACCAAAGTAACAAAGCCTACCATCAGTAACACACTACGTCGCCAGGGACTCAAATCCTTCAGTGCCAGACGTGTCCCCCTGCTTAAGCCAGTACATGTCCAGGCCCATCTGAAGTTTGCTAGAGAGCATTTGGATGATCCAGAAGAAGATTGGGAGAATGTCATATGGTCAGATGAAACCAAAATATAACTTTTTGGTAAAAACTCAACTCGTCGTGTTTGGAGGACAAAGAATGCTGAGTTGCATCCAAAGAACACCATACCTACTGTGAAGCATGGGGGTGGAAACATCATGCTTTGGGGCTGTTTTTCTGCTAAGGGACCAGGGTGACTGATCCGTGTAAAGGAAAGAATGAATGGGGCCATGTATCATGAGATTTTGAGTGAAAACCTCCTTCCATCAGCAAGGGCATTGAAGATGAAACGTGGCTGGGTCTTTCAGCATGACATTGATCCCAAACACACCGCCCGGGCAACGGAGTGGCTTCATAAGAAGCATTTCAAGGTCCTGGAGTGGCCTAGCCAGTCTCCAGATCTCAACCCCATAGAAAATATTTGGAGGGAGTTGAAAGTCCGTGTTGCCCAGCAACAGCCCCAAAACATCACTGCTCTAGAGGAGATCTGCATGGAGGAATGGGCCAAAATACCAGCAACAGTGTGTGAAAACCTTGTGAAGACTTACAGAAAACGTTTAACCTCTGTCATTGCCAACAAAGGGTATATAACAAAGTATTGAGATAAACTTTTGTTATTGACCAAATACTTATTTTCCACCATAAATTTGCAAATAAATTCATTAAAAATCCTACAATGTGATTTTCTGGATTTTTTTCTTCTCATTTGTCTGTCATAGTTAAAGCGTACCTATGATGAAAATTACAGGCCTCTCACATCTTTGGGAGAACTTGCACAATTGGTGGCTGACTAAATACATTTTTGCCCCACTGTACATTTAATTCTGTATCTCCACACGATTTAAACAAATAATTACCTTTCACCTCTTTCCTATAAGCCACATTTAGACTGTATACAAGAACACTGTCCATATCAGATTTGCATTTTGTTTATGAGTTGGACCAAGTGGCGACCCATCATTTAGTGTAGGTAGAGCAAATGTTAAAAGAAATATGTGTCACATATCAGTTTGCAAACAATATAAAAAAAAATATGTATATCATTGAGTTAATAAAGCCACGTCTCTTTTTTGTTTTCTTGAGTAAAGCAGCTCCAAAATGCAGGTGTTTCAGCCTAGCTCAGTGCTTTCTGTGGTGGTGAGGCAAGCCAGCAGAAAATACAGAAGCTTTGCGCCATGATTGGCTCAGTGTTCTGTCACTCATGGTGACACTACGTCACCACCAAGTCTAATAAGGGTAGAGCTAGAAAATTCTAGCCCATTGGGTGCTGCAATAGAGTTACATTAGAAGTGCCCATCCAAGAAGGCTCAAGGTCATTGGCCACAGATAAAATGACGTCAAATCACGTTATATGTACAGTAGCTTTGATTGGACTGATCATGTCAACATCATACTTTCAAAATCTTACCAAGCAGGAATCGTCATGAATTAAGTCGACAATCTACTGGCAAATCTTTTTTAATCCTTGTCACATGAAGAGAAGTAATGAAGAGAAATTATAGATAAAATGTATTGGTGCTCATCGACCATTGGACAAACATTACACAACAAGTTGGAAATCGCAAAAATTCAACAATGAGAGGTTTGGAAGTAATCAGTGACAGTGGCTAACTGCAAACATTGCAAAGCAATCACTTGCCTGCTATTCAGTGTAGTGGCTGTGTGGTCCCAAATCTGGGATTAAGGGGCTCTTTTCCAAGTTTAAAATGAAAAACATTCAACATTGGTCTTTCTGTCAATGAAGCATGATTTGTGCCGTGCCTAAAACAACTGTTAACTCGGAACTGTGAAAACTTGGCTTCAGTGAGTTCAAGACAACTGGGAAGTTGGAAATAAACAAGCTTCGACTGGGAAAATATGTTTTGAACGGTCATCCAACTCAGAAGTGTAAATCCTGCATCTTTCTAGAGCTATGGCCTGAAAATCAATGAGGTCATCATGACTCAACCTTGTTTTTTTCCTAGTTCCCAGTCATTTTGAAGCACCATAAATGCAGAGAATGCCAGACATTGATGACCAAATTTGCCCACGAAGGGCCGCCGCGCCACCTTTCTGTTCAAGTGAGCACAGCACAACGAGGTGAGGCCAAAAATGTATTGTATGCTGCTGAATAAATTATGTAATATGCCAGGGAGATATGTATACTGTAGCTAAGAAAGTAATATTAAGTGTATGTTGTGTAGTAAGATGTGAGTAGCCCATGTGCCTCACCCTAATAATTGGGCCTATTTACCCCTTTTAATATTGCCTACTGTTCTGACTTGGTGGTGCACATGTAGCCTATAAGCTGTTTTAGAGAAATGTTTGAATATCATTGAATATTGTAAGAGCTTTCATTGTCTGCTTATATGCCCCCTTTATTTATCCTACGGTTCTGACTTGGTGTACAGGGAGAACACTAAGAACGGCCAATGTTCTGAATTCTGTCGCTGTACAAAAGTGCTAAACAAATAGTTATATTTATATTAACTACGTCCGTCTTAGCTTGCTCATTAATGTCTTAATCTAAATTACAGATTGCCTCTTATCCGCTTGTGGCACAGTGGCATGGAGTGTAGTAACATTTTGTGGAATCACGCTGACTCAGCACTTGATTTTGTGATTCTGTGAACTTTGTGTTGCTTTGTCGAGGCACATTAAAAAAGTATATTTTTTTCGCTGTACAAAAGTGCTAAACAAATAGTTATATTTATATTAACTACGTCCGTCTTAGCTTGCTCATTAATGTCTTAATCTAAATTACAGATTGCCTCTTATCCGCTTGTGGCACAGTGGCATGGAGTGTAGTAACATTTTGTGGAATCACGCTGACTCAGCACTTGATTTTGTGATTCTGTGAACTTTGTGTTGCTTTGTCGAGGCACATTAAAAAAGTATATATTTTTTTTATACCATAGTTTTTACATCTCAATTGTCATTAGAAACCACATTTGTTTAAGCAAGTCAGCCATGTCAGCTGTTTTTTTAAAAGGCAGTAAATTAGTCTGAATGAACTGTTTTGCTGCCAGACAAGGCTCCGCTTGAACCCAATGGTCACTCTGACAGAGCTCTAGAGTTCCTCTGTGGAGATGGGAGAAACTTCCAGAAGGACAACCATCTCTGCAGCACTCCAACAATCAGGCCTTTATAGTAGAGTGGCCAAACGGAAGCCACTCCTCAGTAAAAGGCCCGCTTGGAGCTGTCAAGGCACCTAAAGACTCTCAAACCATGAGAAAGAGGATTCTCTGGTCTGATGAAACAAAGATTGAACTCTTTTTACATTTTTATTTTGTATCTTATTTCACCTTTATTTAACTAGGTAGGCTAGTTGAGAACAAGTTCTCATTTGCAACTGCGACCTGGCCAAGATAAAGCAAAGCAGTGTGACACAGACAACAACACAGTTACACATGGAGTCAACAATAAACAAGCCAATAACACAATAAACAAGTCAATGACACAGTAGAAAAAAAGAAAGTCTATATGCAGTGTGTGCAAAAGGAGAGGCAGGCAATAAATAGGACATAGGAGCGAATAATTACAATTTAGCAGTTTAACACTAAAGTGATAAATGAGCAGATGATGATGTGCAAGTAGAGATACTGGTGTGCAAAAGAGCAGAAAAGTAAATAAAATAAAAACAGTATGGGGATGAGGTAGGTTGATTGGTTAGGCTATTTACAGATTAACTATGCACAGCTGCAGCGATCGGTTAGCTGCTCAGATAGTTGATGTTTAAAGTTGGTGAGGAAAATAAAAGTCTCCAACTTCAGCGATTTTTGCAATTCGTTCCAGTCACTGGCAGCAGAGAACTGGAAGGAAAGGCAGCCAAATGAGGTGTTGGCTTTGGGGATGATCAGTGAGATATACCTGATGGAACGTGTGCTACGGGTGGGTGTTGTTATCGTGACCAGTGAACTGAGATAAGGCGGAGCTTTACCTAGCATAGACTTATAGATGACCTGGAGCCAGTGGGTCTGGCGATGAATATGTAGCGAGGGCCAGCCGACTAGAGCATTCAGGTCGCAGTGGTGGGTGGTATAAGGTGATTTGGTAACAAAATGGATGGCACTGTGATAAGACTGCATCCAGTTTGCTGAGTGGAGTATTGGAAGCTATTTTGTAAGTGGCATCGCAGAAGTCGAGGATCAGTAGAATAGTCAGTTTTACGTATGTTTGGCGGCGTGAGTTAAGGAGGCTTTATTAGCGAAATAGAAAGCCGATTCTAGATTTGATTTTCGATTAGAGATGTTTAATATGAGTTTGGAAGGAGAGCTTACAGTCTAGCCAGACACCTAGGTATTTATAGTTGTCCTCATATTCTAGGTCGGAACCGTCCAGGGTGGTGATGCTAGTCGGGCGGGCGGGTGCGGGCAGCGAACGGTTGAAAAGCCTGCATTTGGTTTTACTAGCATTTAAGAGCAGTTGGAGGCAACGGAAGGAGTGTTGTATGGCATTGAAGCTCGTTTGGAGGTTAGTTAGCACAGTGTCCAAGGAAGGGCCAGAAGTATACAGAATGGTGTAGTCTGCGTAGAGGTGGATCAGGGAATCACCCACAGCAAGAGCGACATCATTGATATATACAGAGAAAAGAGTCGGCCGAGAATTTAACCCTGTGGTACCTCCATAGAGACTGACAGAGGTCCGGACAACATGCGCTCCGATTTGACACACTGAACTCTGTCTGCAAAGTAGTTGGTGAACCAGCAGAGGCAGTCATTAGAAAAACCAATTGAGTCTGTCGATAAGAATGCAGTGATTGACAGAGTCGAAAAGCCTTGGCCAGGTGGATGAAGACGGCTGCACAGTACTGTCATTTATAGATGGCGGTTATGATATCGTTTAGTATCTTGAGCGTGGCTAAGGTGCACCAGTGACCGGCTCGGAAACCGGATTGCACAGCGGAGAAGGTACGGTGGGATTCGAAATGGTCGGTGATCTGTTTATTAACTTGGCTTTCAAAGAATTTAAGATGGAAATAGGTCTGTAACAGTTTAGGCCTAGTGTGTCACCCCCTTTGAAGAGGGGGATGACCGCAGCAGCTTACCAATCTTTAGGGATCTCGGACGATACGAAAGAGAGGTTGAACAGGCTGGTAATAGGGGTTGCAACAATGGCGGTGGATAGTTTTAGAAAGAGAGGGTCCAGATTCTCTAGCCCGGCTGATATGTACGGGTCCGAGTTTTGCAGCTCTTTCAGAACATCTGCTGTCTGGATTTGGGTGAAGGAGAAGCTGGGGAGGCTTGGGCGAGTAGCTGCGGGGGGGAGGGGGAGCTGTTGGCAGGGATTGGAGTAGCCAGGAGGAAGGCATGGCCAGCCGTTGAGAAATGCTTATTGACATTTTTGATTATCATGGATTTATGAATCCATGAAACATAATGTTAACTTTCACTGCTATGCGGATGACACACAGCTGTACATTTCAATGAAACATGGTGAAGCCCCAAAATTGCCCTTGCTAGAAGCATGTGTTTCAGACATAAGGAAGTGGATGGCTGCAAACGTTCTACTTTTAAACTCGGACAAAACAGATTGCAAAAATCAGAAACTTTCTGTCCAAAAATGATGCAGAAAAATTCATCCATGCTTTTGTCACTTCTAGGTTAGACTACTGCAATGCTCTACTTTCCGGCTACCCGGATAAAGCACTAAATAAACTTCAGTTAGTGCTAAATACGGCTGCTAGAATCCTGACTAGAACCCAAAAAATTGATCATATTACTCCAGTGCTAGCCTCTCTACACTGGCTTCCTGTCAAAGCAAGGGCTGATTTCAAGGTTTTACTGCTAACCTACAAAGCATTACATGGGCTTACTCCTACCTATCTCTCTGATTTGGTCCTGCCGTACATACCTACACGTACGCTACGGTCACAAGACGCAGGCCTCCTAATTGTCCCTAGAATTTCTAAGCAAACAGCTGGAGGCAGGGCTTTCTCCTATAGAGCTCCATTTTTATGGAACGGTCTGCCTACCCATGTCAGAGACGCAAACTCGGTCTCAACCTTTAAGTCTTTACTGAAGACTCATCTCTTCAGTGGGTCATACGATTGAGTGTAGTCTGGCCCAGGAGTGGGAAGGTGAACGGAAAGGCTCTGGAGCAACGAACCGCCCTTGCTGTCTCTGCCTGGCCGGTTCCCCTCTTTCCACTGGGATTCTCTGCCTCTAGCCCTATTACAGGGGCTGAGTCACTGGCTTACTGGGGCTCTCTCATGTCGTCCCTGGAAGGGGTGCGTCACCTGAGTGGGTTGATTCACTGATGTGGTCGTCCTGTCTGGGTTGGTGCCCCCTCTTGGGTTGTGCCATGGTGGAGATCTTTGTGGGCTATACTCAGCCTTGTCTCAGGATGGTAAATTGGTGGTTGAAGATATCCCTCTAGTGGTGTGGGGGCTGTGCTTTGGCAAAGTGGGTGGGGTTATATCCTTCCTGTTTGGCCCTGTCCGGGGGTGTCCTCGGATGGGGCCACAGTGTCTCCTGACCCCTCCTGTCTCAGCCTCCAGTATTTATGCTGCAGTAGTTTATGTGTCGGGGGGCTAGGGTCAGTTTGTTATATCTGGAGTACTTCTCCTGTCCTATTCGG
Organism: Oncorhynchus mykiss; assembly: GCF_057628025.1. Taxonomy (NCBI): domain Eukaryota; kingdom Metazoa; phylum Chordata; class Actinopteri; order Salmoniformes; family Salmonidae; genus Oncorhynchus; species Oncorhynchus mykiss. Next base: position 86,603,776 of record NC_143026.1, read on the forward strand.
TGTCCTGTGTGAATCTAAGTGTGCGTTCTCTAATTCTCTCCTTCTTTCTCTCTCTCGGAGGACCTGAGCCCTAGGACCATGCCCCAGGACTACCTGACATGATGACTCCTTGCTGTCCCCAGTCCACCTGACCGTGCTGCTGCTCCAGTTTCAACTGTTCTGCCTTATTATTATTCGACCATGCTGGTCATTTATGAACATTTGAACATCTTGGCCATGTTCTGTTGTAATCTCCACCCGGCACAGCCAGAAGAGGACTGGCCACCCCACATAGCCTGGTTCCTCTCTAGGTTTCTTCCTAGGTTTTGGCCTTTCGAGGGAGTTTTTCCTAGCCACCGTGCTTCTACACCTGCATTGCTTGCTGTTTGGGGTTTTAGGCTGAGTTTCTGTACAGCACTTTGAGATATCAGCTGATGTACGAAGGGCTATATAAATACATTTGATTTGATTTATCAGCGGTGACCGTATTACCTAGCCTCAGTGCAGTGGGCAGCTGGGAGGAGGTACTCTTGTTCTCCATGGACTTTACAGTGTTCAAAACTTTTTGGAGTTAGTGCTACAGGATGCAAATTTCTGCTTGAAAAGCTAGCCTGCTTGAGAAGCTAGCCTTTGCTTTCCTGACTGACTGCCTGTATTGGTTCCTGACTTCCCTGAACAGTTGCATATCGCGGGGACTATTCGATGCTATTGCAGTCCGCCACAGGATGTTTTTTGCTGGTCAAGGGCAGTCAGGTCTGGAGTGAACCAAGGGCTATATCTGTTCTTAGTTCTGCATTTTTTGAACGGGGCATACTGAGGAAGATGGTGAGGAAACTACTTTTAAAGAATGACCAGGCATCCTCGACTGATGGGATGAGGTCAATATTCTTCCAGGATACCCGGGCCAGGTCGATTAGAAAGGCCTGCTCGCGGAAGTGGTTTAGGGAGCGTTTGACAGTGATGAGGGGTGGTTGTTTGACCGCGGACCCATAGCGGATACAGGCAATGAGGCAGTGATCGCTGAGATCCGGATTGAAAACAGCGGAGGTGTATTTGGAGGGCAAGTTGATCAGGATAATGTCTATGATGGTGCCCATGTTTACGGATTTAGGGTTGTACCTGGTGGGTTCCTTGATGATTTGTGTGAGATTGAGGGCATCTAGCTTAGATTGTAGGACTGCCGGGGTGTTAAGCATAGCCCAGTTTAGGTCACCTAACAGAACGAACTCTGAAGCTAGATGGGGGCGATCAATTCACAAATGGTGTCCATTTGACCTGAATGCCAAGCTTTATGTCTAGAGGAAACCTGGCACCATCCCTACGGTGAAGCATTATGGTGGCAGCACCATGCTGTGAGGATGTTTTTCAGCAGCAGGGACTGGGAGACTAGTCAGGATCGAAAATCTGCTCCAGAGTGCTCAGGACCTCAGACTAGGGCAAAGGTTCACCTTCCAACAGGACAACGACCCTATTCGGGGCGGTAGTTATTTAGGCAGGTTACCTTCGCTTACCTCTGCCTCAATCTACATGTAGCAGTGTGATGTTGTTCCCCTAGATTATGTACCAAATTGCACCCAAGGACCAATTCAAATAGGCCAGGTCAAGAGGGGATGTTAATAATAATAATAATTCAGTGTATTTTTTAAATGTAATTACATGTTTTTCTTTGGTATACAAACACATTTTCATATCAATATTGTACATACATGTGATTGTAAAAGTTGTGTATATTTTGGTTTGGCCCATCGCGGGTTATCTGTATTTCCGTACCCCGTTATTGTTCTCTTTTGCCTGACCTTCAGCTAGCAAGGTCTGTTGTCCTTGGCTCCGAAATGTTTTAAAATAAGACCGTCATAATGTTACAGAATGTACTGTTATGGTACCATAAGTTGGTTACAATGTGGATAATATAAAGATTTATGTTAACAAGTTTCACAAAGCTCGCTAACTAGGGTATCTATTGTAACTTGTGAGTACTTGGGACTGTGTTTGAGTGAGTGTCCATGTGCTTGCGCAGGTGCCTGAGAGCTAGGACTGCGCCAAGGGTTAACAAAATGTGTGTTGTCTCTTCGTGTGCAGGTATGTCTTTTATTTTGTCCGAATTGTGCTCTGTATCATTTTACTTGTATTGTATTGTATGGTGTGATGTTGTGCATTGAACGTGTGCACGCAACACACGTTATTTCCTTTTGACGTTCTCTTTTGCCTGACCTTCGGCTAGCAAGGTGCCTGAGAGCTAGGACTGCGCCAAGGGTTAACGTAATGTGTGTCTCTTTGTGTGCAGGGCAAATACAAATAATTCAACTAGCAGACCTTTCGTTGTGGCAGCGTCCGAATTAAAAGTACAAAACGCAGAATGAACCATGCTACATACACACAATACCTCATAGTGACAAAGCAAAAACAGGTTTTTAGACATATAAAAATAAAATCCTGAAATATGACATTTATATAAGTATTCAAATCAAATCACATTTTATTTGTCACGTGCGCCGAATACAACAGGTGTTTCACCTTACCGTGAAATGCTTACTGACAAGCCCTTAACCAACAATGCAGTACCAGAAATAGAGTTAAGAAAATATTTACCAAATAAACTAACATAAAAAATAAAATAAAAAGCATACAAACTGAGTCTGTTAGTAGATTGGACCTTTACATATGGGATCTGAACTGCTGAGGGGTCATAATAATGGCTGGAACGGATCAAAAGGAATGGCATAAAACACATGTATTTGTATTTGATACCATTCCACCTATTCAGCTCTGGCCATTGGCACAAGCCCGTCCTCCCAATTAAGGTGCCACCAACCTCCTTTGTAACAGACAAACAGCCAGGTGGCACTAGAGAGACCTTTAGAACTCTAATCTAAAGTCAGCCAGTGCCTCAGAGAGACTGGAGAGTTGAGTGGAGCTTTGGCAGTGCACTGACTGGAAGTAGCACTCTTACAAGATGCTAAGCAGGGTCTGATGGCCCACTTTGAGGTACCGTGATTCAAATAAAATATAGTATCATAAAAGTGATGGAGAGGAAGATGGGTAAATCACTCATGTAATCTGGTAAAATCCAGGTTACCGTTCGGCTTCACCACAGCCAGAGATAGATTTTCAGTTCACAGTCACTGTCTGATTGAAACAGTGCTCAGATTGCCTCTAAGGATACAAGATCTGTTGGGGAGCAGATAGATGAAAAATGCATTGATCCCACAAAAAAGGTACCATAACTTGAACCAAAACCAACTACTGAAATTCATAAAAGCGAATTGAGGGATCAAACGGTTTGGCTACACAAACATGAAAGCAGATTGTGGTACAGCACCAGTGAACACTTCTGTATCAGGATGACTTTGAAGATAAGGAGATACAATAGAAAAGTTAGAATGAGGTCAATGCACTCTATACAGTGCATTTGGAAAGTATTCAGACCACTTAACTTTGTCCACATTTTGTTACATTACAGCCCTATTCTAAAATGGATTTTTTAAAATCCCTCATCAATCTACACACAATACCCCATAATGACGAAGCGGGTTTCTTGAAAATGTCGCACATTTATTAAACATAAAACACGTAACTATTACAGTTACATAAGTATTCAGACTCTTTACTCAGTACTTTGTTAAAGCACCTTTGGCAGCGATTACAGCCGAGTCTTCTTGGATATGATGCTACAAGCTTGGCACACCTGTATTTGGGGAGTTTCTCCCATTCTTCCAAGCAGATCCTCTCAAACTGTCAGATTGGAGGGGGTGCGTCGCTGCACAGCTATTTTCAGGTCTCCAGAGATGTTCGATCAGGTTCAAGTCCGGGCTCTGGCTGGGCCACTCAAGGACATTCAGAGACTTGTCCCGAAGCCACTCATGCGTTCTCTTGGCTGTGTGCTTATGGTTGTTGTCCTGTTGGAAGGTGAACCTTCGCCCCCAGTCTGAGGTCCTGAGCCCTCTGGAGCAGGTTTTCATCAAGGATCTCTCTGTACATTGCTTCGTTCATCTTTCCCTCTATCCTGACTAGTCTCCCAGTCCTTGCCACTGAAAAACATTCCCACAGCATGATAATGCCACCACCATGCTTCACCATAGGGTTGGTGCCAGGTTTCCTCCAGACGTGATGCTTGGCATTCAGGCCAAATAATTAAATCTTGGTTTCATCAGACCAGAGAATCTTGTTTCTCATGGTCTAAGTCCTTTAGGTGTCTTTTGGCAAACTCCAAAGGGGCTGTTATGTGCCTTTTACTGAGGAGTGGCTTCTGTCTGGCCACTCTATCATAAAGGCCTGATTGGTTGAGTGCTGCAGAGATGGTTGTTCTTCTGGAAGGTTATCCCACCTCCACAGAGGAACTCTGGAGCTCTTTCAGAGTGACCATTTGGTTTTTGATCACATTGCTGACCAAGGCCCTTCTCCCCCGATTGCTCAGTTTGGCCGGGCGGACAACTCTAGGAAGAGTCTTGGTGGTTCCCAACTTCTTCCATTTAAGAATGATGAAGGACAGTGTTCTTTGGGACCTTCAATGCTGCAGAATGTTTTTGGTACCCTTCCCCAGATCTGTGCCTGGACACAATCATGTCTCAGAGCTCTACGGACACTTAATTTGACCTCATGGCTTGGTTTTTTGCTCTGACATGCACTGTCAACTGGGGGACATTATATAGACAGGTGTGTGCCTTTCCAAATCATATCCAATCAATTGAATTTACCACAGGTGTACTCCAATCAAGTTATAGAAACATCTCAAAGATGATCAATGGAAACAGAATGCACCTGAGCTCAATTTTGAGTCTCATAGCAAAGGCTCTGAATACTTATGTAAATAAGGTATGTCTGTTTTTTATTTGTAATAAATATTTCAAAATGTTTCGCTTTGTCATTATGGGGTATTGTGTGTAGATTGATGGGGATACATTTTTTATTTATTTAGAATAAGGCTGTAACATAACAAATTGTGGAAAAAGGGAAGGGGTTTGAATACTTTTAGAATGCAGTGTATATGAATGCTATGTTAGATCACAGTGACTTATGTCGCACATTCGCATGGAGCAAACATGCCATTATATCTCCTCATCAGGAGGTGTGTGTGTGTGTGTCAGGACAGACCTTGTTAAGATGATAAATAACTGGGCTAACTGGGGCTTAGTTTCCCAACACCAAAACTTTTCAGTATATTGGACACGCATCATAATCCTCCAATACTGGGAACGTCTCTCCAGTTCTCTGCCATTCGGAGTCTTTAGGAGGCTTCTATGGGGCTGATAAAGTAAAGTGGAATGTTAAAAAGAAAAATGTACTTACCACTCAGAAAATATGACGTGCAATTTTCATATTATGTAACTATGCGCTGGCACCTGAGGAAGGGTGAATACCATGGCAACAGTTGTGCGGAGAAATGTGAAAATATTCACAATTCAACACCACCCCCGCACAAAATCATGTATACAGTACCAGTCAAAAGTTTGGACACACCTACTCATTCCAGGGTTTTTCTTTATTTTGACGATTTTCTACATTGTGGAATAATAGTGAAGACATCAAAACTACGAAATAACACATATGGAATCATGTAGTAACCAAAGAAGTGTTAAACAAATCAAACTATATTTCAGTATTATTCGAAGTAGCCACCCTTTGCCTTGATGACAGCTTTGCACACTCTTGGCATTCTCTCAACCAACTTCATGAGGTAATTCATTGTTAAACGTTAATTTGTGGATTTTTTATTTTTTTGCCAATCAGTTGTGTTGTGACAAGGTAGGGATGGTATACAGAAGGTAGCCCTAGCCCTATTTGGTAAAAGACCAAGTCCATATCATGGCAAGAACAGCTCAAATAAGCAAAGAGAAATGATAGTCCATCATTACTTGTTTACTTTAATAAACAACAAATATGTTCAACAGACAACATATCAACTACAGAAGATACAGTGCCTTGCGAAAGTATTCGGCCCCATTGAACTTTGCGACCTTTTGCCACATTTCAGGCTTCAAACATAAAGATATAAAACTGTATTTTTTTGTGAAGAATCAACAACAAGTGGGACACAATCATGAAGTGGAACGACATTTATTGGATATTTCAAACTTTTTTAACAAATCAAAAACTGAAAAACTGGGCGTGCAAAATTATTCAGCCCCCTTAAGTTAATACTTTGTAGCGCCACCTTTTGCTGCGATTACAGCTGTAAGTCGCTTGGGGTATGTCTCTATCAGTTTTGCACATCGAGAGACTGAAATTTTTTCCCATTCCTCCTTGCAAAACAGCTCGAGCTCAGTGAGGTTGGATGGAGAGCATTTGTGAACAGCAGTTTTCAGTTCTGTTACGGATCCCTCTGGCACTTTCATTGCGTAAACCTGGCCCCTATTCCCACTGATTGTAAACTCAGCAACAAAATAAATGTCCTCTCAAAGTCAACTGTTTATTTTCAGCAAACTTAACATGTGTTTGTATTTGTATGAACACAAGATTCAAGAACTGAGACATAAACTGAACAAGTTCCACAGACATGTGACTAACAGAAATAGAATAATGTGTCCCTGAACAAAGGGGGGGCTCAAAATCAAAAGTAACAGTCAGTATCTGGTGTGGACACCAGCTGCATTAAGTACTGCAGTGCATCTCCTCCTCATGGACTGCACCAGATGTGCCCGTTCTTGCTATGAGATGTTACCCCACTCTTCCACCAAGGCACCTGCAAGTTCCTGGACATTTCTGGGGGGAATGGCCCTAGCTCTCACCCTCCGATCCAACAGGTCCCACACGTGCTCAATGGGATTGAAATCCGGGGACTTCGCTGGCCATGGCAGAACACTGACATTTCTGTCTTGCAGGAAATCACACATGGAACAAGCAGTATGGCATTGTCATGCTGGAGGGTCATGTCAGGATGAGCCTGCAGGAAGGGTACCACATAAGGGAGGAGGATGTCTTCCCTGTAACGCACAGCGTTGAGATTGCCTGTGGTGACAACAAGTTCAGTCCGATGATGCTGTGACACACCGCCCCAGACCATGATGGACCCTCCACCTCCAAATCGATCCCGCTCCACAGTACAGGCCTCAGTGTAAGGCTCATTCCTTCGATGATAAACGCGAATCCCCTGGTGAGACAAAACCGCGACTCGTCAGTGAAGAGCACTTTTTGCCAGTCCTGTCTGATCCAGCGACGGTGGGTTTGTGCCCATAGCCAACGTTGTTGCCGGTGATGTCTGGTGAGGACCTGCCTTACAACAGGCCCTCGGTCCAGCCTCTCTCAGCCTATTACAGACAGTTTGAGCACTGATGGAGGGATTGTGCGTTTCTGGTGTAACTCGGGCAGTTGTTGTTGCCATCCTGTACCTGTCCCACAGGTGTGATGTACGGATCTACCGATCCTGTGCAGGTGTTGTTACACGTGGTCTGCCACTGCGAGGACGATCAGCTGTCCGTCCGGTCTCCCTGTAGCGCTGTCTTAGGTGTCACACAGTACAGACATTGCAATTTATTGCCCTGGCCACATCTGCAGTCCTCATGCCTCCTTGCAGCATGCCTCCTTGCAGCATGCCTAAAGCACGTTCACGCAGATGAGCATGGACCCAGTGCATCTTTCTTTTAGTGTTTTTCAGATTCAGTAGAAAGGCCTCTTTAGTGTCCTAAATTTTCATAACTGTATCACTTAATTGCCTACCGTCTGTAAGCTGTTAGTGTCTTAACGACCGTTCCACAGGTGCATGTTCATTAATTGTTTATGGTACATTGAACAAGCAATGGAAACAGTGTTTAAACCCTTTACAATGAAGATGGATTTTTACGAATTATCTTTGAAAGACAGGGTCCTGAAAAAGGGACATTTGTTTTTTTGCTGACTATATTTGTATATATGTGCCATTTGTTCACCATGGTGCTGTCGATTATTGTTACAATGTCTGTTGGTGCGTGTGTGTACCTGTGCTGTGTGTTTTGGGCTTTCGTGCCCTTATGGATTGTGCAGATGATTACGGGTGTCGTCCCGGGTGTTATTTTTTCGAGGTACTCCTCGCTCTTTTGTTTGGGTGTTTTGTTATGTGTTTGTTTGATCTTCGTCCCGTGCCTTTACATTGCATGCCGTAATTTGGGGCTTAATAAAAAAACTATTACGCATTCCTGCGTCTGTTTCCTAAATCTCTTCATACCAACGTGACAACGACTATACCACTTAGCTAAGAATGATGTAAATAATCAAGTCAATAAATGTTGGGTAGTTAAGTTAGATAGCAGATAGTTAATATACTGCCTGGCATGTTCGATGTATTAGTAGCCAACTAACGTTAGGCAACTAGCTAACATGCAGGTACATACTGCTGTAATACTATGCGGTTCGTAAGGATAGCATAGCTAACAAATTGTCAGCCAACATAACGTGTAACGATAACTTACTTTATTAAATTTTATAAAATGTTCTTAACATTTGTCACAACTAGCAATGAATTTGTATGCACTCTCGTCGGACTTCGGTTGCATATTTTCCGCCATTTTCTTCAAATCTGAAAAGTTATGAAGCCACAGCCGTTTTCTGAAGAATTGCATTATGGGCCCTAAAAGCACGGAAATAGTGTCCACTGCATGTGTACTTCGTATTTTGTCGAATTTAGTATGTCATCCGGGAACTTTTGGCATACTAATTATATCCATACTATGACCAATAAGCATACTATATACTCAATTCACATCACAAATTGTACGGTTAGTATGAGTATTCGAACACAGCTCCTGACTTGACAGACTGAGTAAGGAACAGACTCCTTCCCCCATACCTTCTTCCCCTTTTCCCTCCTTCCCCAACATCCTCTCTTTCAACACTCACCTTGGTGTTCTCCCTGACTCTTGTCCCGGGTTGATGACATCACCAAGCACCTACAGACAGCACAATGGTGGTTTCCTCCTGTTAAAATAATTTAGGAGGAAAATAGTACAGAAAAGAAGGAACGAAAATAAAAAATAAATACGGAAGTCAAGAGATAGGAAAAAACACATTGGACTAAAATGTTTTTAAGAGCACTGGGTCTATTACCCCAATATCCAAAGGAAGTCAAATATGTCTGATCAAGTACTCCACAAGTATGTTTTTCAGTTTAGAGATTGAAGGATAGACATTACCATGCTGACAGATTAGTAGTCTGGCCCAGGAATCAGACGTCATTCTAGACGGATGTTTGATGTCTAGACTGTTGACGACATCCTTAGCCAACTAAAACACAAGCTGTCAAAATGATCAGACACGTAACAAACTTAGATGAAACTCTATGCTATAGGCTATTCAAGTTAAGGGTAATTGGTTCACTAAACTCACAGCTCATAAAGCAGGTAAAGCACACACAGCCCAAATATATTTTGAACTATTTTGGGATCATTTGTGAAGATGAGATATTACTTAGCCATTATCCATCCCCATAGGAATTGCTTGAGCTTTTTTCAAAAAAATCTGTCAACTTTTATTCAACACTATAATAAATGAAATGTTCGCTCTCCGTCAACAGTGTGGTGTTAGTACACAACACTTTCAATCTCAGTTTGTCATACAATACAATCAATGCATGTCCACCCTCTGGTGGTGATAAGAGGCCAAACACTTCAAGGGCAAAAAAAATAAATACTGGTGGTACCATACATAAATAAATACACCTAGTCTACACTGGACAGATCATAATGCAACAAATACTTTTTGAAATATTAGTATGAGTTTTGAAAGAGTGATCACCTTTGTTTACAATTAGAGTTTATTTTAGTTCACTGAGATTGAGGATATCTGCATACTTCATCTAAGCACATGAGCCAAGTCAAAGGGCTCTTTGTCCAACTGCATCACACTCTCTCTCTCAAACTGTTCATGCTGAGCCTAATGGATCACGTTCTGTCATTACCATGGAGACAGCAGGCAAGAGAAAAGCTGATGTAAGCACCTTCTAAAATAGTTTTAAAAGGTTGAGTGAAAGTCAACCTACCTACTGTTGTTGTGACACCCGTCTAAAGCAATAACCCACTCTCCTAGTCTGTAAAAAGCCCAAGCTGACATGTGAGCCATAAAAGAAGATCATAGCCCTACTGATTATCAGTCAGATATTCAAACCATAAAGAGAAACACAAAAAAGGGGGTCATAAATGTTTAATCACATTCAAATGTACTATTCAAATGAGAAGAATAGAGAGGGAGGTAGCCAACTAAGCCAGCTAGGCCAGAATGGGAGTACAATACACCACTGCATGAGGTTACTTACTCCTTCCCCTCCCTAGTCCCTAACCTAACCTGTATTACCAGTCTGCCTCTGGAGGAAGAAGAAAACAGCCAGTTGACTCTGACAGTCAGCAGTAGTGTATGTGGACATTTGAGTCTCAGGTAGTAATTGTAAAAGATAATGAATTACCTGGATAAACGTGATTAATAAACAGGAGAAAGCCATGAAGGAAGGCAACACAGAGGAGGACATTGAGTCCCTCATTGATGGCATGGCGTACATCCCAGGTCACTTCCACCTGGACCTCAACCTGAACCATGAGCCCAGCGGGCCGGGGGAGTTGCGGAGGAGGGACACCCAGCTGAAAGTGGACTCTCTGGGGGCTGAGCTGGAGGCAGAAGTTGGGTATTGTAACATATTATCTTATGGTTATAAGGATGGAGTTTTGGATGTCTGATATTGTTAATTGAACAACATGGGTGTACATACAGGTAACTGTTAAATTAAAGGTAACACCAAAGTGTTACATGTCTTAATAGGACAAGCGTCTGGAACTCTATTGAAGGGATGCGACACCATTCTTCTACAAGAAATTCCAGAATTTGGTGTTTTGTTGATGGTGGTGGAAAACGCTGTCTCAGGCTCCGCTCCAGAATCTCCCATAAGTTTTCAATTGGATTGAGATCTGGTGACAGATGGCCATGGCATGTGGTTACATCATTTTCATACTCATTAAACTATTCATTGACCATTGTGCCCTGCAGATTTTTATTCATGACCCTAAGCATTATGGAATGTCAATCGTTTATTTAACTCAGGAACCACACCTGTGTGGAAGCACCTGCTTTCAATATACTTTGTATCCCTAATTTAACTCAAGCGTTTCCATTATTTTGGCAGTTACATTGTTGATCACTAGCTAGGTACCTCAAAGAGTGCTGGAGTAAAGCATGGAACTGGAATCCTAATTTCCCTTTAGCTGGTACAATGAATAAGATATGGACTGGACTATTGTTTTCAAAACATTACAGGTACCTCCAGTATGGTGTCCGTAACCTCCTGGGTCTCCTGGCTTTCCATCTGGACCAGCTGGAACAGGCCGAGGAGACCTTCATGAGCATCTGTAAAGAAGACCCGGGGAACCTGAACGCTTGGGCCAACCTTGGCTACGTGTACGACCGCCTCCAGAGGGAGCTGGACGCAGGGGAGTGTGTGGAGAAGTTGTCCCAGCTCATGGGTCTGGAGGCTGGGCAGACAGGTCAGGCGGAGTCCAGGCTTTCTGCAGCCCGGTGCCTGGCAGAGCAGGCCTATGCTCATCCTTATGATATAGAGCTTGACAGAGAGGAAGACCGGAGGGAAAGACTGACCGCTTCTCTGACCCTGTACAACAGAGCTCTGGACTATGGGGGAGAGCTGGTGAGATCTCATGTTAGATTACTTACGAAGAACATAATTTCACATCTACAGTAATATATTGATGTTGCCTATTTTTTTAGATACCAACAGAAGAAAAGAGAAGCTGGTATTTCAAAATGGCAACAATCTATATTAGGTAAATTGTGTCTTGAATGTTTCAAATCTTTTCATAGAAAATAAATTAGAAAATAATATCACCAGGCTCATGTGTAAGAACAATGTAAAGCAAATGGATCTATTTTTGTAGACTAGATGATATTGTAAAGAACAAGGAGGACTCGGACTACTCCAGACTGTTTCACTACAACAAGGGACTGAAGCTGCTCACAGAGACCCTGAGGTCAGAGAAAACACATCACCAAGGTATACAAGGAAGAAAGATAGGGGTAAAAATGAATAAATTATTGCTCTCTCTCCATCTGAACCCACAAGATGAGTGCTGTGTCTTACTGTCCTAAATGTATTGATTAATCATTCAGTATGTTTCTCCCTGACCCCCTCACAGCACTATCCTGGTGCTACATAGGCATCATGTTAGAGAGGAAAGAAGAATTCTCCACTGTGCCCATGTCTGTACATGACTGTGGCTACTCTGATTCTGACCCCCTGTCCTGCTTCGGAACTGTACGTACCTCACTCACAGAAAAGTGGGACTATAAACTAGAACAAGCCGTAAAGCCAAAGCAAAGCCCTAGGGACTTGACTCTTGCTTTTTAATGCTTCTAATGACTGCTTAGTGGCATCATAATCCTCACAGCTGCCAGAGGCATTCAGATGACGTTGTTTCATGAACATTTGCATAATGATTAGCGGATGTCTGCTTCCTCATCACCTACTGTATAAAGGGCTATAAACTTGGCGCCAGCTCAAGAAGTCTGCCCTCAGTTATTCTGCGGGGTTGAAAACTTCTCATAAGCCCTTATGCAGGGTTATAGGTTGTTATGCACCTGCCAGGTTTTAAAAAGAGAGCATAGCCCTGTCATTCTTCAGGTTATTGTAAAACCAAATGTAATATTGATTGTCCCCTGCAGGCCATAAAACTAGCTGCAGACGATGTGTTAATCCTGAACCAGCTGGCCAAGGTGTTCTATTTGCTGGGAAAACATGAGATGTCCACAGGGATCTGTAACATGGCCCTCAATGTGCTGCCTGACCCTGAACTCAACTGGCAGGCCTACTGCACCCGTGCCAAGGTACACTACAGTAACCCTAACATGTCTAAACACAATGTTCAAATCAGTTTAACACTTGTAATATGAAATGTCACTTCAATAATGTTAATACTTAACCAAATAGTAAATCTAAACTCTACATGACACTCGCAGGGATGGACTTACATGACAATCACAGAATACACACAACATTTACATAAACAGACATGCTTTTATTCTCAGATCAATGTGATGGCATATGTGAGGGATCTTGAGAGGGCTAAACACGGACAGGGTGGGCTCCCCGACAGACATAGCCTGACTGAGGCCAAGGCAGACCTGGAGAAGGTGCTGAGTGTTCGCCCCTGTCTACGCACACACCTGGAGATGGGACAGGTGAGTGGGGATGTGTGCTGCTTTCTGCTGTTTGACAAGAGACTGCAAGCACTTTGACAGCAGTCACATCGGGCACGTAGAAATAAGCCGTGTGAGTGAAAGATCAACAGTAACTTGTCAAGAAAAACAGAATATCTAGTGAGACGTGTCATTTTCTTGCTGTGATAGTAACACCTGCAAAAATGTTTGCCTACGGGTGTATCACCACACAGTATCTTACCAGGTGTATTACTACACAGTATAATACATCTGTGTGTCTTATCAGGTGTATTACTACACAGTATAATACATCTGTGTGTCTCTTACCAGGTGTATTACTACACAGTATAATACATCTGTGTGTCTTACCAGGTGTATTACTACATGGGTGTGGATGCCCTTCAGGAGAGCCTGCTTGTGGATGAGGGGGCATTAAACAGAGCCCTGGTGTCCCTCTCTCAAGCCCTGCAGTGTGACCCGGGGGACAGCCTCCCAGATCTCCACCTCCTCCGGGGGCGCTGTCTGCTGCTGAAGGGCGAGGAACAGAACGCAGCCGACTGCTTCAAGAGGGCCCTGGATCTGGAGCGGCCTGGCAGCAGGGACACCATGGCTTTACGCTGCCTCCTGGAGGCCCTGCTGGGGCTATTCACTCAGAGTGGCTCCGACCCCGGCCCTGCCCTCACCCAGCTGGAGGTGTGGGTACGGAGAGCCCAGGAGAGGTACCCAGAGGACGTGGTGCAGGCTGAGCTGAGAAGCCTGTGCAGGGCACACACCGGGGAGGTGACCGAGCTCTCCAGGGCTCTGATCAGCAGCGGCAGGCTAGAGCTGGTTGGGAGGCTTCTGAAGACTGTGCAACCCAACCAGCCAGCCAGGAAGAGACCACTGGCCAAGTCTATGTCCATGTGAGCGGTGTCTAATGTTAGAGAACTAGCCAAGATCAAGCACTGATTGAACAGCCGGGTTCCTTTTCTTTAGTGTTCCCAATATGACAGGAAGTGTTATTTTACTGTTTCTTCATTCCAATAAGGAGTTTGCCTTGTGCCAAAAGACTTTGTACTAATCATGCAATGTTCTAAAGTGAAATGGTAAAATACATCTGTGCTTTTTTGGAATCCCTGTTTCTGCCTATTTTGTCTTGCTTGAATCAACTCAAACTGAATGTGCATCAGTCATCCAAGGAGTTTATATAAGACAAATAAACTGCTGATCTGAGACATTCAGGAAGCAATGAGGACACACCTAGCATTATAATGATGAACCATACCTTCCCAATAATGGTGATAATTCTAAAGTTAGGTTTCCCAACCTCTGTGCACATTTCATTTTTTGCCCTCGCACTACACAGCGGATACAAATGTAAGTTTGATGATTAGTTGAATACGCCGAGTAGTGCTTGTGCAAAAAAACAACAAAAAAACAACGTGCACCCTTTGGGGTCCCGAGGACCGAGTTTGGGAAACACTGTTCTAAAGCTTATTGGTTTAACCTGTCCCAGGTATTTTCTACAGACCCGAAAATGAAGAGTATTTTCATAAAGCCAGCCAGCTTACTGCGTAATGCTGCTTGGTACTGCGGTGCACTGTAACACACAAGCAGCTGGAAAATGTTCTTACATGACAAGAAAAGCTGGTTTAGTCAGATTGAGTCTTGTCAACTACATGTGTAACATATGGGTTGGCTTGGCTTTCACAATCATAGTATGTTATGTTGTTGACAGTGAAAAGGAAATGACACAAACAAATTCCAATACTTTGTTTTAAGGCCTTTTAGTAAGTGACATGGTGACTTAATTATAACAGATTTTATGACGGGTTCCCGGATTGACACCGATATAGAATTTGATCTATACATACAGTAATGAACACTGCAATCTTGCCAATCACATAGTATGTTGGAGATATCTGGAACAATGTAAAGGCTCCCAAACATAACAATCTCTGCTCTTAAATAGCAAAATCTACACTTTTACATGTACTTTGGGCAGGGAGTGGAGAGGAGTGCAGTCCTTTCCGATTGGTGGGAAAGCGTTCATACCAGTAGTCTGAGATTGACAGGTCTAGGCTGATTAATGAGGAGTGTCATTACAGTCGAATGGTTTTCCTTTCTGATAAGAACTTCTCGCAAAACGGCGACCCATTTACCAGAATGACAAAGCTGGGAGTTCCTGCTTTTACAAAACACCTGTCAAAGAAAGCAGGAATGATCAGCCATGAGAAAGCAATTAGCAAGTCACAGTACACAAGTGAGTTCAAACAAGTGAGAAAAAAATACATTCCGTACCTTTTATGCTGAAGGATTTTAATGAGAGGCGTCTCTGGATTGACTTGATATAAGGACTCTTTTTCGTGGTCTTCAAAGAACAGCTAAGGAGTCAGAATGGCAAAATAGTCAGAACCAACTAAGGAAAACAATTTCAGAGAGGATATAACCCCAAAACTGTTCAATGAAACCAATAAAGCAAAGTAAAAACTACTGACCTGGAGGTTTTGGGGAGAGTACTTCCGGTTAGTGTCCCAAGGTGGGAGTTCCTCTCCAAACATGAGAGTCAGGTGATCAAGAAAGCTAAAAAAGCCAATGTTTTGTTTAAGCAATAAGGCACGAGGGGGAGTGGTATATGCCCAATATACCACAGCTAAGGGCTGTTCTTAGGCAAGATTCATCACAGAGTGCCTGGACACAGTTCTTAGTCGTGGTATTTTGGCCATACACCAAAAACACCTGAGGAGCCTTATTGCTATTATAAAAGTGGTTACCAATGTAATTAGAGCAGTAAAAATGTATGTTTTAACATTCCCGTGGTATACGGTCTGATATACCACGGCTGTCAGCCAAACCACGGCTGTCAGCCAATCAGCATTCAGGGCTCGAACCACCCAGTTTATAAAATCTGTATTATTTTGAGTGTTATTGGTCATCAGCAATGTAATGATGGTTCTACTTTAGACATCTTGTAGAGTATTGGGTTGGATGATTTCTCAGATCTACAAACCAAACTGTCATTTTATGTAGACCCTTCCAACCCCACATTCTGTTGAGAGAGAGAGGAGAGATAATCATACCTGGAGGATTCGCTGAAGGCTGAGATGAAGTCTGTTTGTTGGTGTTCGGGGTAGAGGAAGAGGACTGGCCAATGCATGACACCCTGTTCATCCAGGAACACCTTGGCCCCTGTGGCCTCCACAGAACACAGACCGTCCAGGTCCAGGCCTGCCATGGCTCTAGAGGGGCCTCTATTATCATCGTCACTGTCAGAGCTGCGCTTAGGACGCTGCTTAGGCTTCAGTAACTTGATGCCACGCCCCTGTAAAGCATGTGTGTCATAAAAACTATGTATTGCCATGCAGCAGTTCCTTTGTCAACCCTCCTTATGAAGGAATCATGTGGTCGGATGCGCGTCTTGTGTGACTATGATCTTGCTCACCTTTATAGCAGCCAGCAGAGCCTCTCTCTCACTGAGCTCCTTCTTTTCTTTAACCTTTGCCTTCCTGGCATCTCTCTCTGCTGCTCTCTAAACCACAAATACAACCATTTCAGCATAGGATCATCTAAAATATGGACTGGACTACACAACAGAAAGGAGTCAAGGCCATATTAAGGCCTGTAATATACCTTGTGTTTATCTGCTGTAGCTCTCAGCTCCAGTAGCTTCTTGTCTGTGGGCTGCAGCTTGAGCCCCTCCTCACACCACAGCAGGGCATCTGTATATTTTTTCAGCTCCATACAACACGAGGCACCTGCACAGACAGTCATACAGCAGGAGAATGAGAGAGAAGAGTCATGCATACAGCATTTGTCTCATAGCAAATGTTCAGTGTCTAGATGTGTCTTCCAGTAGAATAGTCAAATGTGATGTTTATTCTATGGACAAACCTCTAATTAATGCTTTGAGGTGGTCTGGTTTAAACTTCTTTGCAGCGACAGAATCATTCAGTGCAGAGCGCATGTTACCTGCAAGGCAAGAAGAGAGAGTGGCTGCAACAAACATCCCAGACCAATATGAGATCTACAGATGGGTAGGTTCTAAGAACAGGTCTGTACCCAGGTGGAAGTGTGCTGCCGCTCGGTTAGTGAGCAGGATGGCATTGACATTAGAGTCACTGCAGTTCTTCTTCAGTCCAGCTGTGTAGGACACTATAGCTTTCTTGTAGTTCTTCTCTTTGAAGTAGTCGTTCCCCTCATCTTTCAGGCTCTCTGCTTGCTCTGAGTAGAAATAAGGAAATAACCATTGACTCTGGGTTTGGTTGGGACAGCCAAAAAAAAAAAAAAAAAGTACAGCAATGGCTACCATACCCTCTAGTGGTCTGTCATCGTCGTGGATGATGGACTGAATAGCAGCCAGCTCCGGGTGTTTCATGGGGTCAATCTCATCAGGCGCTGTCTTCATGAACATAGGCACCTTATCAAACTCCTGCAGGACAGTGCAATGAATGAGAGAGGTAGTAAAGCCTGTGGCCTCTGGAAACCATGGGGACAGTTCTGGGCATAGCTGTGTGCACGACTCTTCGCCAGTAACTACCATAACTTCCTAGCTAGCCAATCAATGAGACTGGCAGTATGACACAATGTAAAGAAAACTGTTTTATATCAAAATGATTTAGCCATTTAAACAAATCTAACAGTATTCTAGCTAGCTAGCTAATATTTGTCGTTAGCGCCCATCTTTAGATGGCTAGATATGATTGGTTAGCTAGCCAACGTTAGCTAGCCATCACTCCAATGAGAGTAAGGACTGAAAACTGTCAGTGCTATATCAGTCGTGTTTGGAGAGATGTAGCTAGTTACATGTCTTTACTACCTGTTCCCAGTTCTTCTCGGAAAAGGCGTTGCTATATTTCTCTTTCTTGAATTTCTCCATAAAGTCGTCCATGCCATCGTCGCTATCATCGCCCTGTTGTGATAGTGAAGCCATATTCACTTCAAATAAGGTGGATGTATATGAAGATTAAACTAGTTGCTGAATTACGGTTTCTTAGTATTAACTACTGAAGCGACACGTACGAAAATAAATAATGTCTACATAAAGTATGTAGAACAAAATCATACAAGTTGTTTACACGTGAACGTTGCGGTGCAATATCAAAACGCTTCCGTAGGGGTAACAGAGCTTTGATTCAAGAAGTTCCGCTGCAATGTGTGTCTATGACTCGTCTTTCTGCATCTGACCGAGTCCGGATGAAAAAATATTTTTAATGACAAACATCACAAATGACCAATGAACCAACGTAATTTGAGAATAATTATTGATCCTCTTCCACCGGCCCAATATTGGACTAAAGGAGCCTAATACTTCTTAGTCCAAGGATTTAAAATGTTCTATTTAAAGGGTGAATTGGCTCTGGAAGCCTAAACAGCCAAATACTCCATCTAAAATGTGAATCGATTCTCAATTGCGGTACGGTTCTAGAAACCTAAATCCCTCTACTTTCATATCGCATCAAAAATCATTTAACAAATGCAAAATACACACTTACTGTCTTAACCGGTTTTAAAGTTGCAGATGACAGTATTTTTAAGTGACAACACGTTTGTGGCGTCCATCTTCCATTTACACACAGGTGTTCGGAGACTCAAGATAGCTAATTAGCACAGGTAGTCCACTCTGTCTTCCATCTGTTTTCTGCAACATGGAAATATGACCATGCGGGAACCCTAACCCTATAAAAAGGTGTGCATCAATTGAACCTTTATTAATGTATTTATTTTTTCCTTGCTGATATGAAAGCGAAGGTCCGTATGCTTCCAAAACCGTACCGCATGCGATCCGTGTTTAATGTTCAGACCGAGCGTCGCGGCTCATAACAAAACTTCCTCGTACAGAAGACGCCTTCGTCCAATTGACTTACAGTTGAAGTCGGAAGTTTACATAGGTTGGAGTTATTAAATCTAGTTTTTCAACCACTCAACAAATGTCTTGTTAACAAATTATAGTTTTGGCAAGTCGGTTAGGACATCTACTTTGTGCATGACACAAGTCATTTTTCCAACAATTTTTTACTGACAGATTATTTCACTGTATCACAATTCCAGTGGGTGAGAAGTTTACATACAAGTTGACTGTGCCTTTCAACAGCTTGGAAAATTCCAGAAAATTATGTCATGGCTTTAGAGAAGCTTCTGATTGACTCAAATTATGTCAATTAGCCTATTGGAAGTACCTGTGGATGTAGTTCAAGGTCTACCTTCACTCAGTGCCTCTGCTTGACATCATGGGGAAATCAGCCAAGACCTTAGAAAAAAAATTGTAGACCTCCAAAAGTCTGGTTCATCCTTGGGAACAATTTTCAAACGCCTGAATGTACCACGTTCATCTGTGCAAGTATAAACACTATGGGACCACACAGCCGGCATACCTCTCAGGAAGGAGACGCGTTCTGTCTCCTAGAGATGAACGTATTTTGATGTGAAAAAAACAAACACCATCCCAACCGTGAAGCCCGGGGGTGGCAGCATCATGTTGTGGGGGTGCTTTGCTGCAGGAGGGACTGGTGCACTTCACAAAATAGATAGCATCATGAGGTAGGAAAATTATGTGGATATATTGAAGCAACATCTCAAGACATCAGTCAGGAAGTTAACGCTTGGTCGCAAATGGGTCTTCCAAATGGACAATGACCCCAAGCATACTTCCAAAGTTGTGGCAAAATGGCTTAAGGACAACAAAGTCAAGGTTTTGGAGTGGCCATCGCAAAGCTCTGACCTAAATCCTATAGAAAATGTGTCGGCAGAACTGAAAAAGGATCCAACAAACCTGACTCAAGTTACACCAGCTCTGTCAGGAGGAATGGGCCAAAAATTCAACCAACTTATTGTGGGAAGCTTGTGGAAGGCCACCCAAAACATTTGCAAGTTAAACAATTTAAAAAGGCAATGATACCAAATACTAATTGACTGAACTTCTGACCCACTGGGAATGTGATGAAAGAAAAAAGTTGAAATATATCACTCTACTATTATTCTGACATTTCACATTCTTAAAATAAAGTGGTGATCCTAACTGTTCTAAGACAGGGAATTTTCACTAGGATTAAATGTCAGGAATGGTGAAAAACTGAGTTTAAATGTATTTGGCTATGGTATATGTAAACTTCCAATAACTGTATGTGTAATGTAATGGAACTGAGAGTCATGATCAAGGGCTACTTCCACCCTACCCCACACATACATGTCCATAACAGTGTAAAAATAGCTTTCAGTCCAGCTCAGTTTGCATCAGACTTAGATTGGTCTTAGTAGGTATAGGGCTGTTGAGCAGCAGCCTCTTTACCATGTATCATCCCACCCAACCACAAGCATGCCATTTCAGAGGAGCAATAGAGTTCCACAGAGTTCAATAGTTTAGTCCAGTTCCAGGTCAAGATCAGTCCAACTCAGACTGTCTCCACTCGTTTGAGTAGGTCTACCAGTCCATCCCTACTGAGGAACATAGTCTCACCAGTCTGCTGACAGATCACCTCAAACCTGGGTATCTCCTCTGTAGCCTTCTGCCCCAATGCCACCACGTAGGGATATCCAAGCTGACTGGCATCCTTCAGCCTCTTACCAATGGTCATCTGTGTACGGTCATCCAGAACCACCTCACCTCTTAGGCTGGGCAGAGCCTCCCCCAGAGAAAGAGCCACCTCCTCAGCTAAACCAGCCACCTCATCCACCTTACTGCCCCTTTTAGGGGGCAGAACACAGACCTGGTAAGGGGCAAGTAGCCCAGGCCAGCGGATAGCCTCCTCTGTGGACATCACCTCTATGGCGGCAGCAAGGATCCGGGTCACCCCCAGCCCGAAGCAGCCCATTTCAGTGACAGCAGGCTTGTTCTGGGTGTTATTGAAGGTGGCATTGAATATGTGGGAGTATTTGGTGCCAAGGTAGAATGTATGACCCACCTCTATGCCCTTGGACTCCACCAGTGTGCCTGCCTGGCACTGTGGGCAGTCAGTCCGGCCTGGTTCCATGGTCTCCACATTAGCAGAGAAGGAGCAGCTCCCACAGACCAGTAGTCTGTCCTCTCCGATGTCTGCTGGGAGCTGGAACTCGTGGGAGAGTTTACCTCCGATTTTCCCTGTGTCTGCTTGGACCTGAACAATGCGTAGGCCCAGCCGGGAGAAGAGACGGTTGTAAGCCTGACATACAGACTCATACGTGTGGTAGGCAGCCTCTTCATTCACATCAAATGTGTACATGTCCTTCATGTAGAACTCCCGCCCCCGTAGCAGCCCGAACCGAGGCTTTGGCTCGTCACGGAACTTGCGGGTCATCTGCATAGACAAATGAAACATACATCAGTTT
Organism: Oncorhynchus mykiss; assembly: GCF_057628025.1. NCBI lineage: Eukaryota > Metazoa > Chordata > Actinopteri > Salmoniformes > Salmonidae > Oncorhynchus > Oncorhynchus mykiss. The sequence continues at coordinate 86,625,154 of NC_143026.1, forward strand.
AATACCATTATAATATAAACCCAAGTGTACGATAAGAAGAAAGAAGCCCCACTCTGAATAAGCTAATGAATAAGGTTTAATCTGGTGCAATACTGTAGACTTTACCTGGTAAAGCATTAGAGGCAGCTGTCTGTAAGACAGGGTTCCCTGGGAGGCCAGCAGCTCTGTCACTGCCTCCTCATGGGTGGGGCCCAGGCAGTACTCAGCTCCGTGGCGGTCCCTCAGGCGGAACAGCTCTTTTCCCATCAGGTCCCAGCGCTCGCTGCGTCTCCACAGCTCAGCAGAGCACAGGCTGGGCATGTCCAGCTTCTGCCCACCAATCCTCTGCATCTCCTGGTCGATCAGCCTCACCAGCTTCTCCATGGAGCGCACTGTGGCTGGGAGGTAGTAGTAGCAGCCAGGGTTGGAAGGGTGGATGAGACCTGCCTGCTGCATCAGTCTCTGGCTCTTGCAGGTCATCTCCCCCTGAGCACGACTCTCCTGCCCCACATCACGCAGGTTGGAGGGCTGGAAGAGGCGGGACACTAGGGGAAGGTGTGTGCTAGGTCGGGAGATGGAGCCAATGGGGGTTGGCTTTGGGGAATGTCCAGCAGCACAGCTTGAATGGCTCTTACAAGGAGTGGTGAAGGCTCTGGGCAGGTGGGGTAAGATTCTCTGCTGAAGGTGATGCATTAGGACTTCCATTGTAGTAGACTGGTGTCAATATCCTAGAAATCTGAGAAAAATCAAGGACTTGTTTTATATATACTGAACAAAAATATAAAACGCAACTTGTAAAGTGTTGGTTCCATGTTTCATGAGCTGAAATAAAAGATCCCAGAAATGTTCCATATGCACAGAAAGCTTATTTCTCCAATATTGTGCACAAATTTGTTTACATCCCTGTTAGTGAGAATTTCTCTTTTGCCAAGATAATCCATCCACCTGACAGGTGTGGCATATCAAGAACCTGATTAAACAGCATTATCATTACACCACACCTTGTACTAGAGACAATAAAAGGCCACAAATGTGTAGTTTTGTTACACAACAGAATGCCACAGATGTGTCAAGTTGAGGGAGCATGCAATTGGCATGCTAACTGCAGGAATGTCCACCAAAGTTGTTGCCAGATAATCTAATGTTCATTTCTCTACCATAGACACCTCCAACATCATAGAGAATTTGGCAGTACGACCAACCAGTCACACAACCGCAGGCCACATGCAACCACGCCAGTCCAGGAAGTCCACATCTAGCTTCGTCACATGCGGGACCAGCTACCCGAACAGCTGATGAAACTGATGCGTATTCATGTCTGTAATAAAGCCCCTTTTGTGGGGAAAAAAATAATTGTTTGGCTGGGACTGGCTCCCCAGTGGGTGAGCCCAGGCCCACTCATGGCTGCTCCCCTGTCCAGTCATGTGAAATCCATGGATTAGGGTCTAATTAATTCATGTCAATTGACTGATTTCCATATATGAACTGTAACTCAAAATCGTTGCGGTTATATTTTTGTATGGTATAAAAATAGATTGAGGATATAACCCCAAGGTCAGCAAGAAAGGTTTTAAAGCTAGCTAGGTAAACAAACATTGACACTTTTATTTTGTTATGCAATGCAATAAACCACAAAACGATTACATTATCCAAATGTCAACTATTTGTAACCATTGAAAGTACCAGGTTGCTAGCTAGATGCATTCAACCTTTCAGATGTGGCTAGCCAGGCAGGTATAACTAGCTAGGCAGATGTTAGCCTAGTTAGCAAACAAGTTAGGTAGCTAGTTTGCTCTGAAATGCAATTCGGAAGCAAGCACGAGAGCAACTCACCTTGTGTATGAAACCGAACGAGAGTAATGATGAGCTGGTACTTGATTCATGCGAAGTTTATTAGCTAAAGAACGTTAGCTAAGCTAGCTAGCCGTGCGTACTCTTCTTCGACAGGGATGTCGTCCCCCATGGAGAACTATAACCTGTGTACTGCCACCTACCGTGCTGGAGTAGCTAGCTAAAACGTCTTCATAAAAAAATTATAATCCAAAATGATATTTTCAAAACGGATGCATTTATGTTATGGACAAGCACTGTCCAGAAAAGCAGACAACAGAGTCCCCAAAACGTGGATATATACACTAACTGGGATCGTTCGTACATTTTCCTGACCAATCATAATCTTATCCGTTTTATGGGAGGAGTATGTTGCTATAGTAATAGGAAACAAGAAACTGTGAAGCGTGAAGTTAGTTAGCTAGCTTTCTTGCTGCCTCGAATATATAACGAAGTCAAAAACCGATTAGTAAACACCACTATTGCCTTTGTACTAACGACGACATAAGAACACCAAAAATGTCCACCACCAGAGCAAAACCGAAGAAACCCACTCTGAAAGTTACACCGTAAGTTGCTAGCTAGCTAGTTACCCTAAAAGCTAACTAGTAAGCTAACATGCTAATGGCAATGGCAGGTGATGCTTGCTAGCTACTGTATGTAGACTGTTATCAGCACTTTTACTCCTAGGCTATGCTCTCCAAGGCATTTAACACCCTGTCATTTCACCATATCCTTTGCCCTATTAAATCACATGTTACTGTGTAATAAATCAGTGTGATCTCATTTCTTTATTCATTTTTTTAACAATTTAAGCTAGAAGATGGGGTCTAACTTGATGTTAGATGCTTTTACTGTCTTTCAGATCTTCCCGGGTAATGAATGTCTCAACATCAGGCGTACTCCGGGTCAACCACAGCTCAACATATGCTCAGAGTATTAATGCCTCAGTGAGCCGGAAAAGTTTCAGTTTGGCTGCTGACAGTAAAATCTTGGATAAAAGCTCTGTTCAAACACCAAAACACACAGTTCAGGTACAGCCCTTTATTGACACGTCTTCTTTGATACATTGCAGGCTAGCTTCCTCCTGTACTCCCTGTTCACCCATGACTGCATTGCTGTGCATGTCTCCAACTCAATTGTCAAGTTTGCTGATGACACAACCTGATAGGCCTGATTACCAACAATGATGAGATCGCCTACAGGAAGGAGGTGAGAGCCCTGGATTGGTGCCAGCAAAATAACCTCTCCCTCAATGTCAATAAAACTAAGGAGCTGATCGTGGTGCCGCAGTGGAGGTCAGAAGTTCCTCGGCGTGCACATCACTGACAACCTGACATGGTCCCTTCGCACAGAAGGCGTGGTGAAGTAGGTGCAACAGTGCCTCAGGAGGCTGAATAAATTTGGCTTGGCCCCTAAAACCCTCACTAACTTCTATAGATGCACCATTGACAGCATTTGGTCAGGCTGTATCACCGCCTGGTATGGCAATTGCACCGTCCAGTATGGCAATTGCACCGTCCACAACCACAGGGCTCTCCAGAGGTTGGTGCGGTCAGCCCAATGCATCACCAGGGGCACTGCCTGCCCTCCAGGACATTTATTGGAATTTTTATAACCTTTATTTAACTAGGCAAGTCAGTTAAGAACAAATTCCAGCCAAACACTAACCTGGACGACGCTGGGCCAATTGTGCGCCGCCCAATGGGACTCCGAATCACGTCCGTTTGTGATATAGGCTGGAATCGAACCAGGGTCTGTAGTGACGCCTCTGGCACTGAGATGCAGTGCCTTAGACCGCTCTGCCACTCAGGAGCCCCACATCTACAGAACCCGGTGTCACAGGAAGGCCAAGAAGATCATCAAGGACCTCAGCCTCCCGAGCCACGGCCTGTTCACCCCGCTACCATCTACAAGCCGGAGACAGTATATGTGCATCATCAAATAAAATTTTATTGGTCACATACACATGGTTAGCAGATGTTAATGCGACTGTAGCGAAATGCTTGTGCTTCTAGTTCCGACAGTGCAGCAATATCTAGTAATCAAGTAATAACAAGAAATCTAACAATTCCCCAACAACTTCCTAATACACACAATCTAATGGGGTGAATGAGAATATGTACATATAAGTATATGGATGAGCGATGGCCGAGCGGCATAGGCAAGGTGCAATAGATGGTATAAAATACAGTATATACATGTGATATGAGTAATGTAAGACATGTAAACATTATTAAAGTGGCATTATTTAAAGTGGCATTGTTTAAAGTGACTAGTGATCCATTTATTAAAGTGTCCAGTGATTGGGTCTCAATGTAGGCAGCAGCCTCTCTGAGTTAGTGATTGCTGTTTAACAGTCTGATGGCCTAGACATTAGAAGCTGTTTTTCAATCTCTCGGTCCCAGCTTTGATGCACCTGTAATGACCTCGCCTTCTGGATGATAGCGGTGTGAACAGGCAATGGCCCGGGTGGATGTTGATGATCTTTTTGGGCTTCCTGTAACATCGGGTGCTATAGGTGTCATGGAGGGCAGGTAGTTTGCCCCCGGTGATTTGTTGTGCAGACCGCACCACCCTCTGGAGAGCCTTGCGGTGGAGGGCGGTGCAGTTGCCGTACCAGGCTGTGATACAGGCCGATAGTATGTTCTCGATTGTGCATCTGTAAAAGTTTGTCAGAGTTTTAGGTGACAAGCCAAATTTCTTCAGCCTCCTGAGGATGAAGAGTCGCTGTCTGTGTGGGTGGACTGTCTGTGTGGGTGGACCATTTCAGTTTGTCTGTGATGTGTACGCCCAGGAACTTAAAATTTCCACCTTCACCACTGCTGTCCCGTCGATGTGGATAGGGGGGTACTTCCTCTGTTGTTTCCTGAAGTCCACGATCATCTCCTTTGTTTTGTTGACATTGAGTGAGAGGTTGTTTTCCTGACGCCACACTCCAAGAGCCCTCACCTCCCTGTAGGCTGTCTCGTCGTTGTTGGTGATCAAGCCCACTACTGTTGTGTCGTCTGCAAACTTGATGATTGAGTTGGAGGCGTGCATGGCCACGCAGTCGTGGGTGAACAGGGAGTACAGGAAAGGGCTGAGCACACACCCTTGTGGGGCCCCAGTGTTGAGGGTCAGCGAAGTGGAGATGTTGTTTCCTACCTTCACCACCTGGGGGCGGTCCATCAGAAAGTCCAGGACCCAGTTGCACAGGGCGGGGTTGAGACCCAGGGCCTCCAGCTTGATGATGAGCTTGGAGGGTACTATGGTGTTGAATGCTGAGCTGTAGTCAATGAACAGCAGTCTTACATAGGTATTATTTTTGTCCAGATGGGATAAGGCAGTGTGCAGTGTGATGGCAATTGCGTCATCTGTGAACCTGTTGGGGCAGACTAGACTAGTCTCTCAAAGCCATTTATGATAATAAAAGTGAGTGCTAAATGACTGTCCCTGTACCGGTAGTCATTTAGTTCCGTTATCTTTGCCTTCTTGGGTACAGGAACAATGGTAGGTAGCCATCTTGAAGCATGTGGGAACAACAGACTAGGGATGCATCTGGGCCAGCAGCCTTGCGAGGGTTAACATGTTTAAATGTTTTACTCACGTCAGCCTTGGAGAAGGAGAGGGGGGGGTTTGCAGTCTTTGTTAGCGAGCAGCGACGGTGGCACTGTATTATCCTCAAAGCAGGCAAAGAAGGTTTTTAGTTTGTCTGGAAGCGTGGCGTAGGTGTCCGTGACGTGGCTGCTTTTGTTTTTGTAGTCCGTGATTTCCTGTAGACCCTGCCACATACGTCTCGTGTCTGAGCCATTGAATTGCGACTCCACCTTGTCCCTCTACCGGCATTTCGCTTGTTTGATTGCCTTGCGGAGGGAATAACTACGCTGTTTATATTCAGCAATATTTCCAGACTTCTTTCCATGGTTAAATGCGGTGGTTCGCACTTTCAGTTTTGTGCGAATGCCGCCATCCGTCCACGGTTTCTGGTTAGGGTGGGTTTTAATAGTCACAGTAGGTACAACATCTCCAATGCACTTCTTTATAAACACACTCACCGAGTCAGCGTATAGGTCAATGTTGTTCTCTGAGGCTGACCGGGAACATGTTCCAGTCCGCGTGATCAAAGCAATCTTGAAGCGTGGCTTCCGATTGGTCAGACCAGCGATGAATTGTTCTCGTCACAGGTACATCCGGTTTTATTTTCTGCCTATAAGACGGTCGGATTTGCCAAAGGGAGAGCGGGGGAGGGCTTTGTATGCATCGCGGGAGTTAGAGTAGCAGTTGTCGGGAGTATTAGCCCTGTGTGTCGTGCAATCAATATGCTGATAGAATTTAGGTAGCCTTGTTCTCAAATCATAGCTGGGACCGAGAGACTGCTAAACAGCTTCTATCTTTGAACCTTAGAGCCCTGAACCTTAGACACTGTTCTAGCCAGCTACCACCCGGTTCTCTCCCTGCACCTTAGAGACTACTGCACTGTACATAGAGTCATTGAACACTGGTCACTTTATGTTTACATACTGTTTCACCCATTTTCTTCTGGATTATGTGTGTATATATATTTTGTATTGCTAGGTATTACTGCACTGTTGGAGCTAGTCTAAACACAAGCGTTTCACTGCACCTACAAATCTGTGTACGCGACCAATACATTTTGATTTGATTTGACATTGCAATAACAATTACTGTGCGTCAGTTAAAAAGTTACATCCCTCCCACAGGTCTTTGATGAAAATGGCAAGGACGTCACCCCACAGCCTCTCTACCAGCCGGACCCTGCAGCAGTGATGTCGAAACACAGTAAGATCTTTGCCAGTGACACCTCTGGTGGCACCATGTCAGACTTCTACTCTACGGCATACCAGACAACAACCAACGCTAGCTTCGCTGGGCCTTTTACCAGGTAACACACTCTCAGAATAATCACTTTTTAAAAGCAACATTATTTAGAAGACAATGTGCATAACTTTATGGTCATTGAACTATGTACTGCTTTGAGTACCCTAATCTCTCACTCTAGTTCTCTTGTAAACATTTTTAAGTAATATGACTGGTGATTATGACAGAGTAGTGCTGCCTGTCGTATGTCAGGTCAGTGTTTGGAAGCAGCACAGTGTCCAGAGGGAGCCAGTCCACGATGGAGTCGATGAATGAAGAGATTGAGGACCCATCCTCCAAAAGGGACATCTCCATCAGTCTCTCAGGTTGACAATCATTTCACTCTCCTTTCATTTACTGATGATGTTACAGGAGTATGCTGCTGCCATGGCAGCTATATCACTATGATGACAAAACATTCATTGTGTATTCTGACAGCAGTTGTATTGCAACTTGATTGCAAGTATATGTAATCTGAGAATACCGGGATGCAAAGTTACCCCAAAATGTACCATTTTTATAACCTGGATGCTTTTATTTATGTTGTTGATGTATATTTATGTCCTGTCAGATGTCCAGGTGAGGAGGGAAGAGGTGAAAGAGTTGATAAAGGAGGAGATGTTGGACGACGTGGTGGATCGGTACCTCATCGAGTCAGAGACCCTCTGGCTACTGCACATGCCAGCCGTCTCTGTGTCTGTGGACTCTGAGGAAGCTGAATCTGTCAAGTAAGCGATCATCTTTTCCAGATTCAGAATGAAATAGGTCATATGTAGATCCAAATGATGTAGATTCCAGGCTCAAGCCTCAGTACCTTGCTAGCTATGTAGTTTGTATAAATTTGAATGCAACTTGTGTTCTGTCAATCACCCTCTGTCGGAAGAGAGAGAAACAATCTGTACATGGAGCTGTGTAAGAACAGAATGGGGAATGATAAGTACGTGGAGCGTTCCATGCAAACGTTCAACGGAGCGCCCAAGACCAAGGAGGTCCAGAGTGAGGCCATCACCATGGTGGATGCAGGTTAGGATGCACTTCATCCTTGCTAAGATATATGAGAGCACTCTTGTCTGTTGTTCTTATCTCACCTCTCACACAATGGCTATCACCCAAGCACAGCTTCTTCAGTCAGTCTTTTGTTAGTTTAGCACCCCCCCACTGTGCACTGATGTGAATTCAACTTCAATTCCATGTTGGTTCAACGTAATTTCATTGAAATTACATGGAAACAACATTGATTCAACCAGTGGGCCTTTGGCCTCTATGCCTGTTGTTACAAATAGCAATGGTCTCCTTTGCCCTCTTTATAGCCACCACAGCCACCACCTGGGATATGTATGACTCATTCCGCAGCGCAGGGCTGGGGGAGGCTGCCTTGTCTCCAGACACAGACAAGGCCAGCGTCCCTGAGATTGTCTCCAATCACAGACTGGACCCCACCAGAGCCCCCGAGAGAACCATGTCTGTCATCAGCACCACTAGCATAGGTACAGTAACACTGTCATTAATAGAATCAAACCATATTAGAGGACAAAGGTTATGGTTATGATCCTGCAGCAGTTGTAGAATTTCTTATTTATTTACAGTTTATTTCATGATGATGTGTGATATTAACGGCCGTCTTTCTTTTCCAGCGAGTGCCTCTAGCTCGCGGATCGAGATGGAGCCTTTCGTGGTTCCCTCTGAAGATGAACCGGACCCGGAACTGGTTCTGCAGTCAGAGAAGTTCCAGCAGGATCTGTTCGTGATGGAAAGGATCATTCTGGAGAACATCTACCAGCCGAAGCTGGCTGCATACAGACAGCTCCCCACATTGGAAGGTATGGTTGTTACTGATGCATGCGTCTCTACCCACTGGGCACAGACGTCAGTTCAACCTCTATTTTTTATTTACATTTGGTTGAGTTGTCAACTAACGTGAATTCAACGTGAAATCAACACCATGACATTTGAATTTAGGTTAAGTTGAGGACTTTATGCAAATCCAATCAGATTTCCACTTTTATTCAACGTCATTACATATCTATTTTTTTGTATTATATGGAAACAATGTTGATTCAACCAGTTTTTTCCCAGTGGGTAGTGTTTTTTTGGTGACTTTTGCAGGCAAACAGTACACTGTAATCTATGTCCCCATGTGGTTTATTAGCTGCAACGTTTAAACCCTTAGGTCTTCATCAGGTTCGGATCATATGTTTATCAACTTGAATTGATATTTAGTAATGTGACATATTGAATGCCTTATTACTTATAAACAACTATGTTTGTTGGATGTGCCAGATCCTGACAGTGTGCCCAAGGTTGTGCCCACGGTGGTGAGCAGGAGAGAGGAGAGTTCCCTGGATGAGGAGAGCACTCTGACCCCTGCCCTGGAGCGCCTCTGGTCCTTCAGCTGTGAGCTGACTTCAGGACACAACGTCAGCAGTATGGCCTGGAACAAGAGGAACCCAGTATGATTCTATCTTTATTCACTTATTTGTCTTTTGATGTGTGTAATATTTTGTTAACAAATAAACTCTCTCTCTCCCATGTTATTTCCTTTCAAGGACCTTCTTGCAGTGGGGTATGGACAATTTGATTTCAAAGACCAGAAATCAGGCCTGATCTGCTGCTGGTCTCTGAAGAACCCCACGGTAACTGACACTTCTCGCCTTTCTGTTTTCTTCTGTATTTCAGTTCATACCATTAGTTTCTGAAATTGTGCTGTACATGTAGCCTGGTCCCAGATCTACAGTGCCTTGCGAAAGTATTCGGCCCCCTTGAACTTTGCGACCTTTTGCCACATTTCAGGCTTCAAACATAAAGATATAAAACTGTATTTTTTTGTGAAGAATCAACAACAAGTGGGACACAATCATGAAGTGGAACGACATTTATTGGATATTTCAAACTTTTTTAACAAATCAAAAACTGAAAAATTGGGCGTGCAAAATGATTCAGCCCCCTTAAGTTAATACTTTGTAGCGCCACCTTTTGCTGCGATTACAGCTGTAAGTCGCTTGGGGTATGTCTCTATCAGTTTTGCACATCGAGAGACTGACATTTTTTCCCATTCCTCCTTGCAAAACAGCTCGAGCTCAGTGAGTTTGGATGGAGAGCATTTGTGAACAGCAGTTTTCAGTTCTTTCCACAGATTCTCGATTGGATTCAGGTCTGGACTTTGACTTGGCCATTCTAACACCTGGATATGTTTATTTTGAACCATTCCATTGTAGATTTTGCTTTATGTTTTGGATCATTGTCTTGTTGGAAGACAAATCTCCGTCCCAGTCTCAGGTCTTTTGCAGACTCCATCAGGTTTTCTTCCAGAATGGTCCTGTATTTGGCTCCATCCATCTTCCCATCAATTTTAACCATCTTCCCTGTCCCTGCTGAAGAAAAGCAGGCCCAAACCATGATGCTGCCACCACCATGTTTGACAGTGGGGATGGTGTGTTCAGGGTGATGAGCTGTGTTGCTTTTACGCCAAACATAACGTCTTGCATTGTTGCCAAAAAGTTCAATTTTTGTTTCATCTGACCAGAGCACCTTCTTCCACATGTTTGGTGTGTCCCCAGGTGGCTTGTGGCAAACTTTAAACTACACTTTTTATGGATATCTTTAAGAAATGGCTTTCTTCTTGCCACTCTTCCATAAAGGCCAGATTTGTGCAATATACGACTGATTGTTGTCCTATGGACAGAGTCTCCCACCTCAGCTGTAGATCTCTGCGGTTCATCCAGAGTGATCATGGGCCTCTTGGCTGCATCTCTGATCAGTCTTCTCCTTGTATGAGCTGAAAGTTTAGAGGGACGGACAGTTCTTGGTAGATTTGCAGTGGTCTGATACTCCTTCCATTTCAATATTATCGCTTGCACAGTGCTCCTTGGGATGTTTAAAGCTTGGGAAATCTTTTGTATCCAAATCCGGCTTTAAACTTCTTCACAACAGTATCTCGGACCTGCCTGGTGTGTTCCTTGTTCTTCATGATGCTCTCTGCGCTTTTAACGGACCTCTGAGACTATCACAGTGCAGGTGCATTTATACGGAGACTTGATTACACACAGGTGGATTGTATTTATCATCATTAGTCATTTAGGTCAACATTGGATCATTCAGAGATCCTCACTGAACTTCTGGAGAGTTTGCTGCACTGAAAGTAAAGGGGCTGAATAATTTTGCACGCCCAATTTTTCAGTTTTTGATTTGTTAAAAAAGTTTGAAATATCCAATAAATGTCGTTCCACTTCATGATTGTGTCCCACTTGTTGTTGATTCTTCACAAAAAAATACAGTTTTATATCTTTATGTTTGAAGCCTGAAATGTGGCAAAAGGTCGCAAAGTTCAAGGGGGCCGAATACTTTCGCAATGCACTGTATGTGCGCTGTATACTCCTATGGACTTTTATCATGCCAAACATTTGGCAAGGCAGCACAAACAGATCTGAAACCAGGCTACTGTACCAGTGCCAGGTTAGAGAATAGTTCTCTAGTGACTAAGCTAGTGAGTTTTGTATCTTGTATCTACAGTGGCCTGAGAGGGTCTTTACCTGTGAGAGTGGAGTGACTACTTTGGACTTTTCGGCAAGCAATGCCAGCCAGCTAGCTGTGGGGATGCATGATGGCAGCATAGCCACCTACAATGTCGAGAGCAGAGAGAAGACACCCGTCATTGACAGCAGGTGGGTCTGTGTCTCCTCAGAGAGAAAGAGAGTGAGAGACAACCTAATCTACATGTCTTATTTCTCAGACACCAGGTGGCACTGTATACTGGCAGACAAACAGGCGATGTGACAGGGTTCCCCACCAAGTTTTCTGAGCAAAATAAAATAACTAAAATAAATGTTATAATTTTTGTTCTTGGAGATAAAATTCTGTAATATTACCAGGAAATTAGCTTGCACATGATTTTAATTTAGGAAATCTGCTCACAGGTATTTATACGCATAAATACAGAGGGATATGTGATCGTACGTATCCCAATGTTATCATGATTTTGTCAAATACCATATCTGTTTGGGATTCTTGCGGTCAATTTGCAGTGTACAAATGATTTATAACTATGTTCTGACTCCCCGACCATCTTCTCAAGGAAAAATCGACCCATGGCTGTATGTAATTGGGGACCACTATATGGTTTACAAAGCATAGCCCACAGTCACAAACATTTTTGCTTTACCCATAGGCTTTACCTTTATATAAGTGGAGTAGGTCTATGTTCTGTTTATAATTTAAAATAATAGCAATTGTAATGTATAAATGTTTTTGATAATCACAAAAGATTGAGGTGATGAACAATATTGGAAACATTAATGATGGAAACAAGGATAAGTCTTATTTAAAAAAAAAAAAAATCTTATTTCAAAACTTTTTCATGTTCATTTGGAAATGCACGTATTGCACAGTCGAGCATGTCAAGGACTATGTTTAAAGAATAAAACAACAGGAAACCTACACTGAAAGGGAGATGGTTACCGTGATGCCGAGGAAACAACGGAAGGCCAGCCAGCCAACAAAAACACCATCGTTCCTCAGATACTAGCGCAATATATTTGTGTGAATTCAATAGAGTGACGCATTTACACCAAAAATCTACTGTTTTTACAGAATCTCCTGTACATTTCTCCCCTTTACTCAACATCTGTCTGTTGTTGTTATGACTGACTAGCTGGGCTGTGATGTCACAGACTGTCTACTATTTTTAATCTCCGCTGGACACTGGAATATCTACTGATCTCACACAGACATGTAACAAAGCTGGTAGAAATTACATCTGTGAGAGCTACAGGAAAGCTGCGTAGTGACTGCGTCTAGGAAAACTAGGAGAACCTCAACGTGTGTGTGTGTGTGTGTCTGTGTCTGTGTGTGTGTCTGTAGTGACTGTGCCCACAAGCACACAAGCCCTGTGTGGCAGGTAAGGTGGATCGACCATGAGAGGGGTGCCTCAGGGGAGGACAAGGGAGAGACACTCATCTCTGTGTCTGCAGACGGCAGGATCAGCAAGTGGTTCCTGCGGAAAGGCCTCGACTGCATAGGTCCAGTTTTACCTCAATCTCTGAAAGTTTTGGGAAACCTTTCTAATAGTATGCCCACTCCAAGTATCCCAAATATCCACCCTCTAAAATACTTCATATTTTTGTTGATATTTTTTCAGACAAATCTTGCAGACATTTCCACCCATAACTTTCCAGTCAGCAGACAACTCTTTCAGACATTTCCCCCCATAACCTTCCAGTCAGCAGACAACTCTTGCAGACATTTCCCCCCATAACCTTCCAGTCAGTAGACAACTCTTGCAGACATCCCCCCCATAACCTTCCAGTCAGCTGACAACTCTTGCAGACATCCCACCCATAACCTTCCAGTTAGCTGACAACTCTTGCAGACATCCCCCCCATAACATTCTAGACAGCTGACAACACTTGCAGACATTTCCCCCCATAACCTTCCAGTCAGTAGACAACTCTTGCAGACATCCCCCATAACCTTCCAGTCAGCTGACAACGCTTGCAGACATTTCCACCCATAACCTTCCAGTCAGTAGATAACTCTTGCAGACATTTCCCCCCATAACCTTCCAGCCAGCTGACAACTCTTGCAGACATTTCCACACATCACCTTCCAGTCAGTAGACAACTCTTGCAGACATCCCCCATAACCTTCCAGTCAGCTGACAACTCTTGCAGACATTTCAATTTTCCAACAATTGTTTACAGACAGATTGTTTCACTTATTATTCACTGCATCACAGTTCCAGTGGGTCAGAAGTTTACATACACTAAGTTAACTGTGCCTTTAAACAACTTGGAAAATTCCAGAAAATGATGTCATGGCTTTAGAAGCTTCTGATAGGCTAATTGACATCATTTGAGTCAATTGGAGTTGGACATGTGGATGTATTTAAAGGCCTACCTTCAAGCTCAGTGCCTCTTTGCTTGACATCATGAGAAAATCAAAACAAATCAGCCAAGACATCAGAAAAAAAATTGTAGTCTGGTTCATCCTTGGGATTAATTTCCAAACGCCTGAAGGTACCACGTTCATCTGTACAAACAATAGTACGCAAGTATAAACACCATGGGATCACGCAGCTGTCATACTACTCAGGAAAGAGATGCGTTCTGTCTCCTAGAGGTGAAGGTACTTTGGTGATAAAAGTGCAAATCAATCCCAGAACAACAGCAAAGGACCTTGTGAAGATGCTGGAGGAAACAGTTACAAAAGTAACAGTAAAATGAGTCTTATATCGACATAACCTGAAAGGCTGCTCAGTAAGGAAGAAGCCACTGCTTCAAAACCGCCACAAAGCCAGACTACGGTTTGCAACTGCACATGGGGACAAAGCTTGTACTTTTTGGAGAAATGTCCTCTGGTCTGATGAAACAAAAATAGAACTGTTTGGCCATAATGACCATCGTTGTGTTTGGAGAAAAAAGGGGGAGGCTTGCAAGCCAAAGAACACCATCCCAACCGTGAAGCACGGCGGTGGCAGCATCATATTGTGGGGGTGCCTAGCTGCAGGAGGGACTGGTGCACTTCACAAAATCGATGTCATTACGAGGAAGGAAAATTATGTGGATATATTGAAGCAACATCTCAAGACATCAGTCAGGAAGTTAAAGCTAAGTCGCAAATGAGTCTTCCAAGTGGACAATGACAAGCATACTTCCAAAGTTGTGGCAAAATGGCTTAAGGACAACAAAGTCAAGGTATTGGAGTGGCTATCACAAAGCCCTGACCTGAATCCTATAGAAAATGTGTCGGCAGAACTGAAAAAGGATCCAACAAACCTGACTCAAGTTACACCAGCTCTGTCAGGAGGAATGGGCCAAAATTCACCCAACTTATTGTGGGAAGCTTGTGGAAGGCTACCCGAAACGTTTGACCCAAGTTAAACAATTAAAATTCAATGCTACCAAATACTAATTGAGTGTACGTAAACTTCTGACCCACTGGGAATGTGATGAAAGAAATTAAAGCTGAAAGAAATATATCTCTACTATTATTCTGACATTTCACATTCTTAAATAAAGTGGTGATCCTAACTGACCTAAGACAGGGTATTTTTACTATGATTAAATGTTAGGAATTGTGAAAAACTGAGTTTAAATGTATTTGGCTAAGGTATATGTAAACTTCTGACTTCAACTGTATGTGCTCTAACCCATACCTCCACAGACCTGATGAAGCTGAAGAGGACGAGGAATGAGAAAGCCAAGAAGCAGGTTGGAGACAAAGAGAAGAAGAGCGAGGCACTCATATCACGGCAGGCACCAGGGCTCTGTTTTGACTTCCATCCCACGGTGAGCGACCAGAGTTAAGTTTCCATAAAGGATAGTTACACATGCGTTGTTTTAGTTACTTATTCCTGTGTTTTTAGGACTCCAACATCTACCTTGCTGGTACAGAGGAGGGCCACATCCACAAGTGTTCCTGTTCCTATAACGAACAGTTCCTGGAGACCTACATAGCACACAAAGTATGAACAGATCCTTCAGGCCGTACAGATGCTCTCTGCTGGACTGAATAATACAATGCCATTCATTCATTCCCTAACCCTAGCTTCAAGGCTGCATCCCTGTTCAACTCTAACACTAGCCTCTACCACCACCCTAACCCTAGATTTAGATTCATGTCCAAATCCCTGTTCAACCTTAACCCTAGCTTCATGTCCACATCCAGGTTCAACCCTAACCCTAGCCTCAATTCTGACCCTAACCCTAGATTTAGATTCATGTCCAAATCCCTGTTCAACCTTAACCCTAGCTTCATGTCCACATCCAGGTTCAACCCTAACCCTAGCCTCAATTCTGACCCTAACCCTAGCGTCATGTTCAACCCTAACCCTAACCATAGCTTCATGTCCACATCCAGGTTCAACTCTAGCCTCAATTCTGACCCTAACCCTAGCTCTAACCTCTCTTTGCTCTCAGGGCCCTCTGTACCGGATCACATGGTCTCCGTTCTGCTCAGATGTCTTCCTGAGTTGCTCCTCTGATTGGACGATCCAGCTGTGGCGGCAGGACCTGTTCACTCCCGTGCTGGGCTTCACCTCGACCCAGAGTGCCGTCTATGATGTCATGTGGTCCCCCAAGTGGGCCACCGTGTTTGGGGCCGTCAACGAGGGACGCGTGGAGATCTGGGACCTGGGAGCCAGCATGTGAGTAGTCTCTCTTTGTCTGTCTCTTACCTTTTCTATTACTCTCTCTCTTAATAAATTGATTTCACTGTCTCTTTCTCTCTGTTTCTATATATTGTAGTTTCTTCTCTTAATGCATTTCCAGAAATATGAAGCTACAATAATAAAGCTCAACTCTTTACTCTGAATTTGGCCTGTGAATAAACAATAGACAGCATTTCCACCATGCCCTTGTCCCTCTCCCAAGCCTGGACCCCACCATAGTGAGCCTGGCCAGTCCCGGGGTGAAGCTGACCTCCCTGCTGTTTGCTACTGAGACAGACTGTATCCTAGTGGGGGACAGTGACGGGCAGGTCAGCGTCTACCAGCTCAAGAACCTCACCGTAGGAGAGGGAACACAGGTGAGGCAGGGGTTTCCAACAGGTTGATTTCAAGCTACCAGTAGTACGCAGCCCACCTATGAGTAGCTCGCCAAGCAATTATGAAAGTACATGCATTTTTTTCGTTTAAAAAGCCAAACGTAACACATCTGCCAATTAATTTCCAGCAATATTGCCCTTGTCTGTTTGCCTGCGACTCAAACTGAATTCTTCCGCTGCTCTATCGTTCGCTACATACTTCAGTCTGAGACTGCCATCGTTGAAGTCTTTATGGTGACATCAAAATTAGGGGTGTTGTTCAAAACAAAGTCATCAATGATTGGATCATCTCTAACCAATCAGAGTATCAAAGCAAATGATGAATTTTCAACACCCCTAATTTTACCAGGTATATTTACAGAAAACGCATCTCTTGCATACCAAGGAGCCGGGGATGAGTCACAGTGTAGTCTAGAACAAGCTCTCGTGCTAGAAAGGTTTGGAGACCCCTGGATTAGAGTGTGGTAGCTTTCCGGTTTGAATATAAGCCAACTGCCTTGCGTAGAAAGGGTCTGTTGCATACACTTTCTGATCAGAATGCTTAATCGCTGTTCTTACAGTGACTCGTCTTTTTGCGGTATGCACTGTTCTGTTAGACATACTGGATGTCACATCATAACCACTCAGTGCTTTTCCTTAGATACAAACTGTTCTCTGTGTAAATTCAGTTTGATTATTACAGACCATTTTAAAGACCATTTCAGCCCAGATTAAGGCATAATCCTCAGTCTGTGGGTGGCTGGTTAACTGTTTTTATCTCCCTGAGCAAACAGACATAGGGTAAAATATCTAATCTCTGTCCCCTTAGGTGGCTGCGTTAGAGGACATCATCGGCTCCACCCTGGCCAGTCAGCTGTGAGCGGGACAGACCCAGCCGTGGGTGGGGGGACACACCGGGACTATGTATCCCCTAAAGCCTGCCTCATCCACTATGTCATCATCAGCTGTCTGTCGCCATAATGTTTGGTCCCCAGGGACTGCATCTTTGTCTATTTTTATATTGAGAAAAAGAACATGATCAATTTTTCATTACCATAAATGTCTCGTCTCTGCTTGTCACTCACTGTCTCTCAAAGTTTAGATCAGTATCTAGATCAGTCTGATGTTTCTTTGTCTTGTTTTTATGTTCATCTGGCCCATTGCCCAGTTTCCCCAATTCCAGTCTTGAATAATAGCTGAAATATCTGGAATTGATTTCATCCATTTCAAAGGAGGTTCTCCCTGATTCTACGTAGCTGCTGATCTTGGTGACCCAGTCATAAAGAAATGTGTCTTTGAGCTTGTTTTGATGAAGAGCAATGGAGGATCTCTGACACACAAACAAAACGCATTCCAAGGATACTTTTTGCAGAAAGCTGAAATGCCATGCATCTCTTTTTCATCTTCCCAAACCTGCATCTTTGGCTGTCCTTCCCTCATCGCCACGGCAACGTCCCTGTTTTGTATGATAGTCATTGTGTGTGTACTGTATGGAGAGCACTGTGTTTTCGAGCATGCTGTTACTCTGCAGTGCTCTGTGTGTGTGTGTGTGTGTGAGAGTTCATGTGTATTAAGAGTGTAGCCTGTCTAAAGAGCTTCTGTGGCATCGAGATCCAGACACACGCACACCCCACTCAGCCTCCCATAACTCTGCTAATGGCTGTCATTATGTAGTCAAGGGCTTTGCCTGACATTTGAAGTAGGTGTTAACCGTCCTTGCTATGTGGGTAAAAAGGCTAAAACGGACTGGAGTCTACTGCTTATGGAGCAAATGGGCAGAAAAACATAAAAAACAGGTAAAGTAGACATCTGACTGAGTCACATGACAGTAGTATACAGATCATATATACCATTATGACTGCTATCTCCGAGTCTATCTGATCTCTAGATCTCTACCCTTGTTTCCCATTTAGGGGTCTTCATCAAATCAGAATACTGGTACTTTTATTCTATTTCATCATTATTTAACCTGTTTCCCAAGGGAGACCTGTAAAAAGTGACTCAGGCAGGTTGTCTCCAAACTTTGTCCTGAAGAACTTCCGGGTCTCTAGGGGTTTGCCCGGTAGGTCAGGATGTAATCAATTAACAAAGCACCTCATTGATTTGCCTGATTGAGTAATTGGTGGATTCTTCTGAGAGAGTGATAGGAACTAGAATTAGCCTAATTAGATCTTGTGAAAGTGTGTAGCCATATCCTTTCATCAAAACAATATAATGAGCGTGTTTTCTGTCAGCTAATGAGGAAACTACCCATGAGGAAACATGTCATGCCATGATGTAATTTCACATTAGAAAGAACACTAAAATGGGAATGATGCAGTCACTTTACCATTACTTACATGTACAAATTACCTCGACTAACCCGTACCCCCGCACATTGACTCAGTACTGGTACCCCCTGTTTAAAGCCTCTTTATTGTTGAACTTTTTATTAAAATGTTTACTTTATATTATTTAGTAAATATTTTCCTCTATTTTCTTAAAAGTGCATTGTTAGTTAAGGGCTTGTAAGTAAGCATTTCAATGTGTTTCTGTTGTATTCGGCGCATGTGACAAATAAAATTGGATTTGATGGCACTGATGTGTCACACAGATGATGATTTTTATTAGAATTAGATCCAGCTGTGGCGGAAGGACCTGTTCACTCCCGTGCTGGGCTTCACCTCCACCCAGAGGTGAAAAAAAGAGAGAGCGAGAGAGAGAGATAGGGTAGATGAGATGGGGACGGAATGGGGAGGGGTATAGGGGAGAGAGCGAGAGCTAGATGGGGAAGATGAGATGGGGACGGAATGGGGAGGGGTATAGGGGAGAGAGAGAGAGAGAGAGATAGATGGGGTAGATGAGGGGACGGAATGGGGAGGGGTATAGGGGAGAGAGAGAGAGAGAGAGAGATGGGGTAGATGAGGGGACGGAATGGGGAGGGGTATAGGGGAGAGAGAGAGAGAGATATATGGGGTAGATGAGGTGGGGACGGAATGGGGGGTGGTATAGGGGAGAGAGAGAGAGAGAGAGATGGGGTAGATGAGGGGATGGAATGGGGGGGTGGTATAGGGGAGAGAGAGAGAGATGGGGTAGATGAGGGGACGGAATGGGGGGTGGTATAGGGGAGAGAGAGAGAGAGATGGGGTAGATGAGGGGACGGAATGGGGGGGTGGTATAGGGGAGAGAGAGAGAGATGTGGTAGATGAGGGGACGGAATGGGGGGTGGTATAGGGGAGAGAGAGAGAGAGAGAGAGATGGGGTAGATGAGGGGACGGAATGGGGGGTGGTATAGGGGAGAGAGAGAGAGAGAGAGATGGGGTAGATGAGGGGACGGAATGGGGGTGGTATAGGGGAGAGAGAGAGAGAGAGATGGGGTAGATGAGGGGACGGAATGGGGGTGGTATAGGGGAGAGAGAGAGAGATGGGGTAGATGAGGGGACGGAATGGGGGGGTGGTATAGGGGAGAGAGAGAGAGAGAGATGGGGTAGATGAGGGGACGGAATGGGGGGTGGTATAGGGGAGAGAGAGAGAGAGATGGGGTAGATGAGGGGACGGAATGGGGGTGGTATAGGGGAGAGAGAGAGAGATGGGGTAGATGAGGGGACGGAATGGGGGGTGGTATAGGGGAGAGAGAGAGAGAGAGAGAGATGTGGTAGATGAGGGGACGGAATGGGGGGTGGTATAGGGGAGAGAGAGAGAGAGAGATGGGGTAGATGAGGGGACGGAATGGGGGGTGGTATAGGGGAGAGAGAGAGAGAGAGATGGGGTAGATGAGGGGACGGAATGGGGGGTGGTATAGGTGAGAGAGAGAGAGAGAGAGATGGGGTAGATGAGGGGACGGAATGGGGGGTGGTATAGGGGAGAGAGAGAGAGAGAGATGGGGTAGATGAGGGGACGGAATGGGGGGTGGTATAGGGGAGAGAGAGAGAGAGAGAGAGATGGGGTAGATGAGGGGACGGAATGGGGGGTGGTATAGGGGAGAGAGAGAGAGAGAGAGAGAGAGAGAGAGAGAGAGAGAGAGAGAGAGATGGGGTAGATGAGGGGACGGAATGGGGGGTGGTATTGGGGAGAGAGAGAGAGAGAGAGATGGGGTAGATGAGGGGACGGAATGGGGGGTGGTATAGGGGAGAGAGAGCGAGAGATGGGGTAGATGAGGGGACGGAATGGGGGGTGGTATAGGGGAGGGAGGGAGAGATTGATTGACTCTTCAAAGGGTGAGCTGAAAGGTATATATAGGAGGAAGATGCACGCCTTGAACCAGAGACCAGTTCACTGTGTTACTGCCTCAGCAAGAGGCAGAGCGAGAGAGAAAGAGCAGAAGGGGGAGAGAGAGAGGAACTATTAAGGGATTTTTTATCAATAATGACTAAATTATGTATACATTTCAATCAGGACTATGACTAAACAGAATACTATTATGTTACTGTATGGATGTATGAATCTTATTATAATCCTAGTACTGAATATAATGTGTGTAATTATAATCAAGAATTAGAACAAAGACTGTCTGTTCCTTGGTAGAAACGAATGAACTTATCGTCAGACTGGCTAGAATGCTTATTTTCCCCGGAGAGAAGAGAGACCTTGTAAAGTAGTAAATTATCTAAACCGGTGGTGGACGATGTGGGAAGGCTTGTGAACTATACTGCCATTGTATCAGAGTGGAGGAGGGACAGTTTAAAACCTATGACGTCATTTTTAGTTTATAACCTGTTGTAAATTGTACCATGTTAAGTACTCTCGAGACTAAACGCTATTGATCTGTCCATTTTATGCAACTAAGTATCTTACAAATTCTTAGGAATGGGCAGAGTGATTAATTGAATTGGTTAGTAAACATATAGGAATTAAATTCCTCTAACAGGAACACAACAAACAGAAAGAAAGAAAGAAAGAAAGAAAGAAAGAAAGAAAGAAAGAAAGAAAGAAAGAAAGAAAGAAAGAAAGAAAGAAAGAAAGAGAAAGTAGACCAGAGAAACAGTCTGTGGTGGTCTTTGCAAGCGAGCACCCCAGTTGGGACGAACCCAGATACACACACAGCAACCACCAGAGAGCCAACCAGCCAGCAGTGATGAGTGCGTTGCCAGTACTGCTGCCCCTGCTGATGTGTGTGGTGGTAGGGCTGAGCCAGGTGAGGGCGGCGGTGAAGGCAGTGAAGCCGTGTGGCAGAGTTCCTCAGGGCCGTCATCTACACCTGTGGAGGCTCCCGCTTGAGACAGCTCCTCAACGAGCCAGAACAGCTGGAGGGTGAGTTGAGAATCTCTACCTTCTACTTTAAACCCTCTCTGTTACCCCCAATCTCCATATCCTCCTACTTAAACTTCTTTACACTTATTGAATGTATTCTACCTTGACATTTTTCGTCAGGAGTTATTCCACTTGACTAACAAAATGACATAAATTGACCAGACAATGTATTTGAGTCAGTGACGTCTGTCTGCAACAATGTATAGTGATGCTGATCCAGTGTGTGTGCATACAGGCAGGAAGGAAGGCAGGTGGGCAGTCAGAAAGGCAGGAAGGCAGGCAGGCATGCAGTGTCAGGCAGGCAGTTGCTCCTCTGACTGGGTTATGGAGGTATGTTATGCAGTCCTGTTCTCTGGAACATTATAGCCCAGCAGAACCCACCTCTTATAATCTGATTATGATGCTGATGATATCAGGGCCAGCCTGTTCCCAGTGGGCAGACCACGGCAGGCAGTTAGCATATTAACCATTCTCATTAGAACCAATTAGAGGATATACCAGGCGGTGTCAGAGGAAGGCCCTAAAAATTGTCAAAGACTCCAGCCACCCTAGTAATTGACTGTTCTCTCTGCTACCACAAAGCAAGCTGTACCGGAGCGCCAAGTCTAGGTCCAAGAGGCTTCTAAACAGATTCTAGCAAGCCATAAGACTACTGAACATCTAGTCAAATGGCCCCCAGACTCCCAGCGGTCAAAGCGGTTGAAATAATGTCATTACAACCAGTTTTGACCACTGGGCTCGCTCTCTTACTTTGGAAACCTGCCCTGCTGCTTTATTCCTAGAGGCATAAATAGATAAACACAAGTAGAAGGCTCAAGAAAAACAGAATGTGAGGTATCATATCATTAATACTTGCACAGAACAATCCAAAATAGATGTTATGAAATCAGAGCTTTTAGATATAGTGTTTTAGATAGAGCTTTTTAGATAGAGCTTGTAGATAGAGCTTTTTATATAGTTGTAACTTGCGGTTATCATAGGTTTAGCATTTGGTGCATATAATTAGCGTTTGAGACAAACTTGAACTTGTGTTGATGTGTGTGGATGACATTGAGCAGGGAGGGAGCTGTATTTCCTGGAGATGTTTTTCATGGAGACACGAGAAGAAAGCAGCCTCTGGTATATGTGTCGATGATGAGAGAGTTCAGAACCAAAGCTGAATTCAGGGACTTTCACTTAACTTCTTGAAAATACTTATCTTGATCGTACTGTATATTTTGCTTATGCTTGACATGGGGGGTGTGATGTGTTTTGCTGTTACGTGATGACTTAGTGTGACATTTGAATCCACTGTGGATTACTAAAACGCTTTGGTCTTTTTGACTCTTAACACTGCAGTCTTTCATTGCATACCCATATAGCTTTAAGTCCATTTCCATCTTTAACTGACACCGCAAGTTGAGGCTATCAGCTACAGGACAAAACACAGACATTACGCCACAGCACCTAAATACAGCGATTACCAATAAAACTAAACAAAACAATAGTGTCTGCGAGTACAAAAAAAGACGACAAAGAGAGTAGGTCAAATGTTGTACTGTGTGTACTGTAGTGTAGGCTATATCTGTCATCTTCTATCCACACAGCACAGTCATCCACTCAGAATACAAAACAAGGGAGACAGTGAATTCCCCACTCAGATGATTGGCAGGTCTTACCTGGAATACTGTGTGTTGCCAAGGTGTTACATCATTTTTCATCCTCTTGGAGAAGACAATCTGAATGCTTGGCCAAAAAAGGAAATATATGCAAAGTGAGGGTTGATGTGATACTAGTGCAGAATAGGAAATGTAGACTTGTTCTAATCCTTCCGAGACCAGTCACGACCACTAAGGTTATTTAAAGGAGATACATCCTTTGTATTCATACTGCATTGGACCAAAATAATTGAATACAAAACAATGGATCAAACATAATTGATACGCCTCCTTTATTTCAGAGAAAACCCACATCATAACATGGTGGTTCATTCTGCATTCTTTCAGAACATTTCATTAGTACGGTACATCACACGAAACAATTTCATATTCAGTATCCTGTGCATTGGATAACACAAACAGATGAAATAACAAATATATCCATATAAATATAAAATGAAACAAACATATATGTACAGTACACATGGTACGTTGAATTAAAGGCTAATCGTACTACAGTTAGATCTCCCTCACAGCACACAATTATAAACAGCTTCTTAATAGCAGACGGAGTGTATTCCTAGTAAGGCTTTAAGACAGTGTTGTTACAGCCAACCTTGATGTGTTGCACTGTACATCAGAACACAAAATTGGTGGAGGAAATACAGAATAAACTGCATTTGAGCAACATGCACAATATTTATGATATTCTATTGAGGCATTTACTTTATGTTGGTATTCGTATCTTGTGTTATTTCTTATTGTTGTTGCATTGTGGAGAAGGAACCTGTAGGTAAGCATTTTGTTGGCCAGTGTATACCATGTGTATCCTGTACCTACGACTAATAAAACTTCTGCTGTGAGTTGCAAAAAGAGTGCTCCAAAAACTTGTCCAGTTCATAACTTTTATTGGTTTTGGAAAAAAAGCAAACTTAGTTTCTCATCAGATCATCTTAACATTGTCTGTACAAACACAGCTTGCACATGTGGTTGACAGAGAAACAGTACGGTACCCAAAGCAGTCTGGCTTAGCACGCCACACACAGACACACTTCCTGCTCTGGTCTTCAGTTCTCACAGTTAACATGACAACAGATCAGCGAGTCTATTGGTTGGTGGACCACTTCACTTTAACACTATACTGTAACTGTGTGCAGACACACATTACATTACCCATGCCGTAACACTTAGCTTGAACCCTCCCTACATCATAAGCACGACCAGAGATCATACATAGTTCATAAACAGTAATAACATTACCAATGTCATTTCTGTTAACTATAGTTAGGTGTGTACAATAATGTTCAAGTAAAGTGTTACTCACTAAACAGCTATACAGAGAGCTACATGACACAATTCATTGATGCCTTACTTAGAAATGCCAACTAAAGGGTCAGACAACATGGACATGTAAGACACTTCTATGGCTGTTCTAAGGCAGGTGTAGAAATGGTGCCATGTAGCTTCATGAAGTACAGATAGTATCCTGACATACTTATGATGCCCACACGAGGAGACCTTTTAAGTTAAATGTCATCACACACATTTAGTTCTCTATGTTGAATATCAGAGCATTCAGGAGGTTTCTAACAATTATCAGCACAGTGTTCTTCACATGAAACAAGATGGGTTTTTTTGTTGTTTAAAAAAATATTCCCCTTATTTCTCTATCTTTTAGAGGACTGTCTGGAGTACACACATAAAATACAAAAAGCGTTTTGGTCATCTAACCTCCCTCCAAATCCTCGTCACCATGTCATCTCACAGAGACCATTACCATTATGCAAAATAAAGCCATGGATTCAAGCGCTGGTTGGTTTGATCCGAAGGAGAGTTCATGCTGTTTGATGCAGAATAACACATTGAGGTGAATGGAAACAGAGCAGAACATAGTCAAAACCTGACTGATTATCCAAGGTAATAACTATTAGTGTAACTCTAAATAACACTGCTTTCATACTGCCTGACGTACACATCCAGGTGCTATTCATCTTGTTTTTTTATTTTATCCCCCCACGCGCATATATACTGTAGTCAAATCTTCTGATGCACTTGAGTTAAAAAATTATATATCTGAAATAAATTCTAAAATTATACCTTATACATTATACTGTACACAGGTTACCCAACTACACAGATAACAAAAAAAGATATTTAGAATATTTATACCTTCATTCTAAATTGCAATACCATTGAAATTCTATTAATATACAGAATCACATACTTTTTTACATACTTTTTAAATCATTATCATCAATAAATAAAAATAGAATGCTGTAATGTACTCTGAAGTACTACCACTGTTGTGTCAGGGACAACAAAGGCTATTTGACAATACAAGGAAAACACCAAACGCCCTTTCAGATATATATTATTCATTTAAAATAAGACTTTGTACAGGTTTTTTTATTGAGGGAAACATATTATATTTGTTTTATATTGCAACCAAGAATGTATTTATTGTTGCAGCTGCCTAACTACTCAGGACTTTCTGATAATTTCTGAGGAAAATGTTGAGAGTATATGTTTGAAGCCGATGTTAAATCACTGCATTCAAAGAAGAGAGAGGAGTCTGGTAATGGTCCCCATCCAAATGAACAATGTCCTTTAAACCTGCTATGCCAGTGTGTAACGCATTAACTGTTAAAAACCCAACAACATAAAAACTCCAATACCCAGAATTCCATGGTAGCTCTAACCGTGTCCCATCAGAGGCATGTGAGAAGCAAGAATTAGCCCCTCCCTTAAACTGAATGGAGGAGTGTGACATCATGGTGCGTCTATTCATCTTAGTTCACTCAATGGCACAACCCAATGGTCTTTTCATACATCCTCTCCTAATACCTCATATTTGTTGTTGCATCAAAATATACTCAGTGTATTATGTGTTAGGTTCACGGTTGAGAGCGTGATTTTGCGGTTGAGTAGCTAGGTAGCTGTAGCAGTGCTTAAGTTTGAACACCACACGTTAGAGAGTGGGATAGAGAGGCAGAAGCATGTACCTTTAGAGAGGGAAACCCGGGTGGATGTCTAGAGCAGCAGCAATACAGATGTTCTGAAATTAATACATTTTAATACATTTTACAAATACAATAATTACACCCTAAAACGGTCCACGAGACTATATGCAAGCTATACAATACTGCTGGGTACAGTAGGCTGTGTGGCCTTGGCCTGTCTGTCTCGAAGGTTTAGAAAGAACTGTCTGTCTGTAGGGAGGTGGTGGTGTAGGTCTGTCCTCTGTAGTATAGGATTTCATTAGTCCATTGAGATGATGATCTCCAGTGTATTTGTTCAGTAGTAGTATGAAGTATCAGTTGTCTGCCAAGTATTTTCCTGAAAATGACAAACATGCCTTGGGTTTGAATACTTATGTGTAAAAAGGAATCATACATGCAACTATGTACACATAGCAAAACATATTTTACGATAATACTGTATCAACACAGTGTAATAACACCAATTAATATCACAGTGATACACTATTAGTTTATAATCATGTTATTATTACACTATGAGCGCCACACTAATTTGAGTCAATCTTTCCCTTATTCTAATATTTTGTGAAGGATGGGATGCACTCCATAATAGATTTAGGTGACATTACTTCTGTTTAGCAGAGTAAGTGAAGAAAGGCAGTGTCTCACCTGCAGCGAACCTCTTCTTGATGAGTGAGAAGCGGTACCCTGGCCCAGCCAGTTCTATATCACAGCCTGACAGAGTGCTGCCCTCGCTGGTGAACTGGACCGCCAGGGGAGAGGGTTTACTGGGGCCCTCCGACAGCTGGAACCGTGCCAACAATGAGCCAATGCCTGGGGACGTCACAGAGAGGGACAAAGGTTAAATATACTGCACAAACATACACATGCATATACAGTACCAGTCAAATGTTTGGACACACCTACTTAATTAAGGGTTTTTCTTAATTTTTTATATTTTCTACATTGTAGAATAACAGTGAAGACATCAATACTAAGAAATAACACATATGGAATCATGTAGAAACCAAGAAAGTGTTAAACAAATTCTTTGACTTTCTTTAAAGTAGCCACCCTTTGCCTTAATGACAGCTTTGTGCACTCTTGGCATTCTCTCAACCAGCTTCATGAGGTTGTCACCTGGAATGCATTTCAATTAACAGGTGTGCCTTGTTAAAAGTTAATTTGTGGAATTTATTTCCTTCTTGTAGGGGTGGTACATAGAAGATAGCCCTATTTGGTAAAAGACCAAGTCCATATTATGGCAAGAACAGCTCAAATAAGCAAAGAGAAACGACAGTCAATCCTTACTTTAAGACATGAAGGTCAGGCAATACGGAACATTTCAAGAACTTTGAAAGTTTCTTCAAGTGCAGTCGCAAAAACCATTAAGCGCTATGATGAAACTGGCTCTCATGAGGACCGCCACAGGAAAGGAAGACCCAGAGTTACCTCTGTTGCACAAGATAAGTTCATTAGAGTTAACTACACCTCAGATTGTAGCACAAATAAATGCACAGAGTTCAAGTAACAGACACATCTCAACATCAACTGTTCAGAGGAGACTGCCTGAACCAGGCATTCATGGTTGAATTGCTGCAAAGAAACCACTACTAAAGGACACCAATAAGAAGAAGAGACTTGCTTGGGCCAAGAAAAATGAGCAATGGACATTAGACCGATAGAAATCTGACCTTTGGTCTGATGAGTCCAAATTTGAGATTTTTGGTTCCAACCACTGTGTCTCTGTGAGATGCAGAGTAGGCGAATGGATGATCTCCACATGTGTGGTTCCCACCGTGAAGCATGGAGGAGGTGGTGTGATGGTGGTTTGCTGGTGACACTGTCAGATTTATTTAGGATTCAAAGCACAGTTAACCAGCATGGCTATCACAGCATTCTGCAGGGATACGCCATCCCTTCTGGTTAGCGCTTAGTGGGACTATCATTTGTTTTTCAACAGGACAATGAGCCAAAACACACCTCCAGGCTGTGTAAGGGCTATTTCTTATTCATTTATTTATTTAACCCTTATTTTATCAGGTAAGTTGACATAGAACACGTTCTTATTTACAGCAATGACCTGGGGAATAGTTACAGGAGAGAGGATGGAATGAGCCAATTGTAAGCTGGGAATGATTAGGTGACCATGATGGTATGAGAGCCAGATTAGGAATTTAGCCAGGACACCGGGGTTAACACCCCTACTCTTACGATAAGTGCCATGGGATCTTTTAGTTACCACAGATAGTCAGGACACCTGTTTAACGTCCCATCCAAAAGACGGCACCCTACACAGGGCAATATATTTGCCCTGGGGAATTGGGGTATTTTTTTAGACAAGAGGAAAGGGTGCCTCCTACCGGCCCTCCAACACCACTTCCAGCAGCATCTGGCTGGTGGAAATCTATTTGACCAATGAGAGTGATGGAGTGCTGCATCAGATAACCTGGCCTCCACAATCACCGACGTCAACCCGATTGAGATGGTTTGGGATGAGTTGGACCGCAGAGTGAAGGGAAAGCAGCCAACAAGTGCTCAGAATATGTGGGAACTCATTCAAGATGGTTGGAAAAGCATTCCTCATGAAGCTGGTTGAGAGAATGCCAAGTGTGCAAAGCTGTTATCAAGGCAAAGGGTGGCTACTTTGAAGAATCAAAAATATAATATATATTTTGATTTGTTTAACACTTTTTGGGTTATTACATGATACCTTGTGTAACCGATGTGAAATGGCGAGCTAGTTAGCAGTGGTGCGCGCTAATAGTGTTTCAATCGGTGACGTCACTCGCTCTGAGGCCTTGAAGTAGTTGTTCCCCTTGCTCTGTGTCACGTAGAGTAGGCCAGAAGGCTATACTGGAAAACCTAACCTCTATCAAAATAAAAAGATGGCGGAGCCGCAAATGTTCATCTGTGCTTCAGGGTGTTTATTTACAAAGTGATTCCGGAAAACAAAAACAACAGTACTGCCATAAAACGTATACCTTATGGGACAGCTAAACACAATGCTGCCCCATTCACAGTACTGCCATCAAACATATACCTTATGGGACAGCTAAAAACAATGCTGCCCCATTCACAGTACTGCCATCAAACATATACCTTATGGGACAGCTAAAAACAATGCTGCCCCATTCACAGCTCAATCCAAAAATGCCTCCTCATGAACTGAAAGAGAGGCTACTTTTATAGGGCTAGCCCCTCCCCTCAGAACAATTAACACAAATTAATTAAGCAATTACCTAGTCAAACCTACATTTTCCATTAACTAAACATGCTAAAGGATATACATTGCAACACATTTTTTAAACAATATCACCACATAACATTTCCAAAATGACATCACTACGGACAGTGTCTTTTAATATGCACATTTACATTAATGAGCCATTTGGGACAGGCACTACAAAGACAGCCCATTCCCTTTGCTCGGGTCCTTATCCAGCATACCTGGAAGTTACAGAGATAGAGAGGAACAGAACAAACAAACAAAGTGCTCATCCACAACATGGATAAGTATAATACATATTGCTTGTATTAAATATGAACATTGACATAAGTGTGAAATGTATGTACTAAGACAGGGAAGTTAACTTGTGTGTCGACCCACATTGTTAACTTATCTGATAATGGAGCAGGGAGGAGTGATGAATGTGTGCGTGCGTTAAAGAACCAAATGCTGCCCGCGACGAAATTCTACGTCATACTCTGCAAGGGCCGCTGATTTTGAGGCGCGATGGGTAACGATGCTTCGTGGGTGTCAGTTGTTGATGTGTGCAGAGGGTCCGTCCCTGGTTCGAGCCCAGGTAGGGGCGAGGTAAAAGTGGCAGTAATAAAGCCTCTCTTGAAAAAGCCAAACCTTGACCCAGCAAATGTTAAAAACTAAAATCGGCCTATATCGAATCTACCATTCCTTTTTTAAAGGCTGTATACAAATTGCTTCAGTCTGGTCTTAGACCCCATCATAGCACTGGGACTGCACTCATGAAGGTGGTAAATGACCTTTTAATGGGGTCAGACAAAGGCTCTGCATCTGTCCTTGTGCTTCTAGACCTTAGTGCTGCTTTTGACACCATCGATCACCACATTCTTTTGGAGAGATTGGAAACCCTAATTGGTCTACATGGACAAGTTCTGGCCTGGTTTTGGTCTTATCTGTTGGAAAGATATCAGTTTGTCTCTGTCGACGGTTTGTCCTCTGATAAATCAATTGTAAGTTTCGGTGTTCCTCAAGGTTCCTTTTTAGGACCACTATTGTTTTCACTATATATTTTACCTCTTGGTGAAGTCTGTCACGGCCGTTAAAAGAAGAGGACCAAGGTGCAGCGTGATGAGCGTACATACTTTTAATAGTACATGTCACCAACAAACCGTGAAGTTTAAGGCTATGTGCCATCAAACAAAGTTAACTTCCCACAAAGACAGGTGAAAAAAAGGGCTACCTAAGTATGGTTCTCAATCAGAGACAACGATAGACAGCCAAAACATAGAAATACAAATAATAGAGTATAGAATACCCACCCAACTCACACCCTGACCAAACCTAAATAGAGACATAAACAGGATCTCTAAGGTCAGGGCGTGACAATGTCATTCGGAAACATAACGTTAACCTTTAATGCTATGCGGGCGATACACAGCTGCACATTTCGATGAAACATGGTGAAGCCCCAAAATTGTACTCCCTGGAAGTGGAAAATTGTGGAAAAACTTGGTCAAAACAGAGATGCTAGTTCTAGGTCCCAAGAAACAAAGAGATCTTACGTTGGATCTGACAATTCATCTTGATGGTTGTACAGTCGTCTCAAATAAAACTGTGAAGGACCTCAGCGTTACTCTGGACCCTGATCTCTCTTTTGACGAACATATCAAGAATTTTTCAAGGCTCTATTTTTTCCATCTTCGTAACATTGCAAAAATCTGAAACTTTTTGTTCAAAAATGATGCAGAAAAGCAAATCCATGCTTTTGTCACTTCTAGATTAGACTACTGCAATGCTCTACTTTCCGGCTACCTGGATAAAGTACTAAATACATTTCAGTTAGTGCTAAACACGCCTGCTAGAATCTTGACTAGAACCAAAAAATGTGACCATATTACTGATTTCAAGGTTTTACTGCTAACCAACAAGAGCTTGCTCCTACCTATCTCTCTGATTTGGTCTTGCCGTACATTCCTAAACGTCACAAGACGCAGGCCTCCTTATTGTCCCTAGAATTTCTAAGCAAACAGTTGGAGGCAGGGCTTTCTCCTATAGAGCTCAATTTTTATGGAATGATCTGCCTATCCATGTGAGAGACGCAGACTCGGTCTCAACCTTCAAGTCTTTATTGAAGACTCATTTAGTAGGCCCTATGATTGAGTGTAGTCTGGCCCAGGGGTGCGAAGTTGAACGGAAAGGCACTGGAGGGACGAACCGCCCTTGCTGTCTCTGCCTGGCCGGTTCCCCTCTCTCCACTGCGATTCTCTGCCTCTGACCCTATTACGGGGGCTGAGTCACTGGCTTACTAGGGCTCTTCCATGCCATCCCTAGGAGGGGTGTGTCACTTGAGTGGATTGAGTCACTGATCTGATCTTCCTGCCTGGGTTGTTGCCCCCTCGGGTTCATACCGTATGGGAGATCTTCATGGGCTATACTCAGCCTTGCCTCAGGGTAGTAAGTTGGTGGTTTGCGGATATCCATCTAGTGGTGTGGGGGCTGTGCTTTGGCAAAGTGGGTGGGGTCATATCCTGCCTGGTTGGCCCTGTCTGGGGGTATCGTCGGATGAGGCCACAGCGTCTCCTGACCCCTCGTGTCTCAGCCTACAGTATCTATGCTGCAATAGTTTGTGTGTTGGGTGGCTAGGGTCAGTCTGTTATATCTGGTGTAATTCTCCTGTCTTAGCCGGTGTCCTGTGTGAATTTAAGTATGCTCCCTGTAATTCTCTCGCTCTTCCTCTCCCTCCCCTCCCGGAGGACCTGAAACCTGGGACCATGCATCAGGACTACCTAGCCTGATGACTCCTTGCTTTCCTCAGTCCACCTGGTCGTACTGCTGCCCCAGTTTCAACTCTTCTGCCCGCAGCTATGGAAACCTGACCTGTTCACGGGATGTGCTACCTTGTCCCGGACCTGCTGTTTTTGACTCTCTCTCTCTCTACCGCACCTGCTGTCTCGAACTCTGAATGCTCGGCTATGAAAAGCCAACTGACATTTACTCCTGAGGTGTTGACCTGTTGCACCCTCTACAATCACTGTGATTATTATTAGTAGTATTATTTTTGGTTGTCTATGCATGTTTGAACATCTTAGCCATGTACTGTTATAATCTGCACCCGGCACAGCCAGAAGAGGACAGGCCACCCCTCAGAGCCTGGTTCTTCTCTAGGTTTCTTCCTAGGTTCTTGCCTTTCTACTGAGCTTTTCCTAGCCACCGCGCTTCTACCCTGGGTCTTGACCCCGCCCTGTGCAACTGGGTACTGGACTTCCTGACGGGCCGCCCCCAGGTGGTGAGGGTAGGTAAAAACATCTCCACCCCGCTGATCCTCAACACTGGGGCCCCACAAGGGTGAGTTCTGAGCCCTCTCCTGTACCCCCTGTTCACCCACGACTGCATGGCCATGCACGCTTCCAACTCAATCATCAAGTTTGCAGACGACACTACAGTGGTAGGCTTGATTACCAACCACGACGAGACGGCCTACAGGGAGGAGGTGAGGGCCCTCAGAGTGTGGTGTCAGGAAAATAACCTCACACTCAACGTCAACAAAACAAAGGTGATGATCGTGGACTTCAGGAAACAGCAGAGGGAGCAACCCCCTATCCACATCGATGGGACAGTAGTGGAGAGGGTAGTAAGTTTTAAGTTCCTTGGCGTACACATCACAGACAAACTGAATTGGTCCACCCACACAGACAGCATGGTGAAGAAGGCGCAGCAGTGCCTCTTCAACCTCAGGACGCTGAAGAAATTCGGCTTGTCTCCAAAAGCACTCACAAACTTTTATAGATGCACAATCGAGAGCATCCTGTCGGGCTGTATCACCGCCTGGTACGGCAACAGCTCCGCCCACAACCGTAAGGCTCTCCAGAGTCCCTCCAGGACACCTACACCACCCAATGTCACAGGAAGGCCATAAAGATCATCAAGGACAACAACCACCAGAGCCACTGCCTGTTCACCCCGCTATCATCCAGAAGGTGAGGTCAGTACAGGTGCATCAAAGCAGGGACCGAGACTGAAAAACAGCTTCTATCTCAAGGCCATCAGACTGTTAAACAGCCATCACTAACATTGAGTGGCTGCTGCCAACATACTGACTCAACTCCAGCCACTTTAATAATGGAAAAATTGATGTAAAAAATGTATCACTAGCCACTTTAAACAATGCCACTTAATATAATGTTTACATACCCTACATTACTCATCTCATATGTATATACTGTACTCTATACCATCTACTGCATGTTGCCATCTTTATGTAGTACATGTATCACTAGCCACTTTAAACAATGCCACTTTTATATGTTTACATACCCTACATTACTCATCTCATATTATATACTGTACTCGATACCATCTACTGCATCTTGCCTATGCCGTGCTGTACCATCACTCATTTATATATCTTTATGTACATATTCCTCATCCCTTTACACTTATGTGTATAAGGTAGTTGTTGTGAAATTGTTAAGTTAGATTACTCGTTGGTTATTACTGCACTGTCGGAACTAGAAGCACAAGCATTTCGCTACACTCGCATTAACATCTGCTAACCATGTATATGTGACAAATAAAATTTGATTTGATCGACTGCTGACATTTTTGCACGATTCTACATGTAAAATTGGTTTGCACTTAGTTCGCAAGTACTCTGCAGAAAAACGTTATTGATGTGTTTCAAGCCCTTAGAGCCCGTTGTCATGACGCGACTTCACCAATTATTTTTGATTAGTACTTTAGTGGAGAAGATGATAACAAGGCATTACTGATTCCTCCTGGGTATAAACAAGGTTATTTACCTCCATTTTCAGATTTCTGGGAAATATCAGGAATCTTCCACAGGATTCTTTGCTGCTCTGCATTCCTGGAAGAACAGGATCAAATGTGATCTGTTACTCTCTAAAAGCAAGGAATAGGTTAAATCTGGGTCTGGGAAATGGGCCTTTTCAAACACAAAAAATGAATGTCTTCACCACTGAGCCATAGAGCCACGGGATGTCTCCGAAGCAGCCTTCAACTTTTAATGATCAAATTAAGTTAATTTAATTCAATAGAAATGTATTGTATACAGTTCTGACATGCAGTATACTATTCGGTCTTACCATGCGGCAGGGGGAAGCACAGCCAGTAGCTTGGTGACTCCTCCGTCTACAGGGATCAGGAACTGGACGTTGTTGAGCGCCACGGGCGTTGTCATGGAGCCGCCATTGTACTTGTAATCTATCCGGAGGTCCGTGCTGGTGGGTTCACACCGCCAACTGGCTGCCAGGTTCAGGGGGGTCGACGTGAGGCCCCGCGCTGATACCTCCACACATAAACAATACAGAGGAAAGAATGCATAATAACATTAAACTGGAATAGTAACTATGGATACAGACTGGACAGGACAGACTTTAAATATCTGGTTTTAAATGGGTCACAGAAAGAAGACATCACTTGATCTCTATGGATCAGCCTATAATCTAGTACCAGTTGCAGACAGAGAGATGGGCTGACCTGGTATTGGTTTCTGTATCTCTATAGTAGAACATAGTTCAGCTCACCTGGTATTTGAGCATGTCCACATTGTAGTATGTGGCCTGGGGTTTCTGCTCGGCCACCTTCTTTAGATGGGTAATCAGGTTTGGCATGTTCACCCAGAAGGTCTTGCAGTCAGGGTTGGGTGTTGTGGCGGTGTCACTATGTGGGCAGGCAATATGTATTTTATCATATTATCTAATGTCATGATTGATCCCTCTAAACTTAAGTCAACACATAGACAACAGAGTACAAGTTATCTTTGTATCTACTACACAGAGGTCAGGACTATTGCAGTGCAGAGATTGCAAACAGATACTGAGTGCTATACAACAACAACAGCTCTGATGCATTTTACACATGAGAGTGCAGAATAACCTTGGAATGAGGTGGTTAGTCAGACCACTGGGATGAATTCACAGTGACTCAGAGCCCAGTCAGAACTGGACGGGTGGATTGTTTTGTTACAGTATGATTTTAGGCGTTCAATGGCACATGTTCTAAATGCTACAGGGCGTGGTGAGTTGTGTGAGGGGTGTTATAGTGGTCTTTACCAGCAGAGTAGCTGGGGGTTAGGCAGCACATGCTCCAGCCAGCTGTAGTGGGTTATGCTGAAGGTTAGCACGGCAGGGGATGGGTTATTGGCAAAGTGCCGTGTGATCCCCGCTGGAAACGACAGCACCATCTCGCCTGTGATCTTCACAACACACCTTTTGACAGGGACACGGGAGGAGGAGGTTAGAGCGTCCGAAGGAGGACAAAGAGGAGAACAGAGTAAAGCAAGGAGAGAGATATCATAGAAATGAAATGGACAGAGGGAAAAAGAGTAAGAGAGAGAGTGGAGAGTGGAGAGAATTGGGAGAAAGATAGAAAGGGACGAGAGAGACAGAGAGGGGGAGAAAGAGAGGGTGCATACAGTGAGAGACATCTCCTAATGTGTTTGAGTGGACTTACTTGTTAGGGTTGGCTCCTTTGAAGAAGGCATTGACTGTTTCAGTAAAAGCTGCCGCCACCGGAAGGGTGTCCTGGGCCCCCATGGTGAGAGGGCTGGGTCCCCTGGAGCAGCCTGTTTCAGACAGCACACACACATTTAATAGCAATACAGAAAGGAGGGAGAGAGAGAGACTCACTCAGACCAAAAAAAATGTTGGAGAGAGAGACAGAATGAAAAGCAGAAAGAGAGAAGGAAGACTTTCAGCATTAAACACAACCCATGTCCATAGTCCTCACAAACCACCAGAGCTACTACTGTTCTCTCATCCCTCTCTTGGCTGCTCCACTACATCTCTGTCCTTTAGACTCCTCCCACTTCCTGTACTACACCCTCTATTTTCTGTTCCCTAACTCTCCATCTCTCAACAGCCATGTATGGATGAAGATGGAGAACCAAAGAGTGTGTGAGAGAATCACTGTATTCATATTTTGTATTTATTAAGGATCCCCATTAGCTGCCTACTCTTCCTGTGGTCCAGCACATTTAAGGCAGTTATATACAATTTATAATATTACATTTCGTAACACTTTACTCAATACATTTAGTGTGTTCCCTCAGGCCACTACTCCATTGTCACATACTGTATCTATGTAATTGAAATGAGAACCAATACATGTGTATGATGTGTGGGTGGGTTTAGCTCCTATGATATCCCATTACCTTGTTAAATGAAATGTTGGATGTACTGTAAATCGATGTGAAGTCCCTCAAGACTGTTGGACATTGTTGTACAATTTCAGGTTTCACTATATTTACAGTAGGAGGGTTAATAAAGCCAGTTACCTGAGGAGGTACGTTGTGTTTCAGAAACACTGAGAAGACTGACAGAAATAAAGAATGAACAATTGTTTTACAAAGAGAGAGAGAGAGGACATGCGTATTCCAGACATACTGTTGATGCTGAGTCACTGTGACAAAATCAGAGAGAGAGATCAATATCCAAACCCAAAAGACCAAAGAGAGTAAGTCCACACAAAAAAGAAAATGACAAACAGAGATTAGTAAAGTACATGAAGAACGATCAATGATCAGGAGGCTGAAGAAATTTGGCTTGTCACCTAAAACCCTCACAACTTTTACAGATGCACAATTGAGAGCATCCTGTCGGGCTGTATCACCGCCTGGTACGGCAACTGCACCGCCCACAACCGCAGGGCTCTCCAGAGGGCGGTCTGCACAAAGCAACACCGGGGGCAAACTACCTGCCCTCCAGGACACCAACAGCACCCAATGTCACAGGAAGGCCAAAAAGATCATCAAGGACAACAACCACCCGAGCCACTGCCTGTGTACACCGCTATCATCCAGAAGGTGAGGTCAGTACAGGTGCATTAAAGCTGGGACCGAGAGACTAAAAAACAGCTTCTATCTCAAGGCCATCAGACTGTTAAACAGCCATCACTAGCGCAGAGGCTGCTGCCTACATACACACTTGAAATAATTGGCCACTTTAATAAATGGATCACTAGTTACTTTAATAATGCCACTTTAATAATGTTTACATATCATACTCATCTCATATGTACAGTATATACTGTATTCTATATTATCTATTGCATCGTAGCCACTCTGTCATTGCTCCATATATTTATATTTATATATTCTTATTCCATTCCCTTCCATTAGGTATTTTTTGTGGAATTGTTAGATATTGCTGCACTGTCGGAACTAGAAGAACAAGCATTTCGCTACACTAGCAATAACATCTGCTAACAATGTGTATGTGACCAATAAAATGTGATTTGA
This sequence comes from Oncorhynchus mykiss, assembly GCF_057628025.1. Taxonomy (NCBI): domain Eukaryota; kingdom Metazoa; phylum Chordata; class Actinopteri; order Salmoniformes; family Salmonidae; genus Oncorhynchus; species Oncorhynchus mykiss. The sequence continues at coordinate 86,662,642 of NC_143026.1, forward strand.
TTTGATAATCTTTTAGGACACGGCAGACTTGTGGACACCGAATGTGAAATGAGAACGAATGACGATGAGAGGAGGAGTGTGAGGAATAAGACAAGAGGGCTGGATGTAGAGGGAGCAGTTCGTTTGGAGGGAGTGAGATGTGGCCATGACTGAAGGAGTGAGAGGAGTTAGAGGAGGGGGAGGAGATAAAGGAGGGGGGAGGAGTTAGAGGAGAAGCTTGCACAGATGAGGCCTGGGTGACCCCGGGTGAGTGTGTTCACTGCAGTTAGCTGTTGTGCAGACACAACTTACCTTCAAAGGTTAAATAAAACTTCCCTCTGTCAAACCAAACCAGGGAAGGCTGGTCATTCTCTGTGGTGGGGCAGGGAGGAGGGAGAGTGGGTGAGGAGGGTGGGTGAGAGGAGGAGGAAGAGAGAAGGACAGTAGCATGAGTCACATGGCAGGTCCATCACACAACACAGTGAGGTGAGGTGGGGTAAAGAGGGGTGCATGGCACAGCAAGCCAAAACACCAGGACAGGAGAGGAACAAATTGTGCTGTGTGTCTGTGGGTCATTTCACACTATAGTCCAACCCGAACCTTACTGTGCAGGCTCAGATAATATTCTTTCCACATTGTCCTTTCCAGCATGGTTCCAGGAAGCAACTGGACACGCCAGATAAGCTTAGTACAGCTCGGCTTATTAGTGTGAAACGGTCACGTGTGGGTGCGTGGGAGGGGGTTGGAGGTTGGCCCAGGTGAAGTCAGGTATCTGTTGGTGGATAGTGGGTGTTGAGTCTCTTGGAGCATGGAGAGAAAAAGCCAAGCCTGGAGGAGGACTGACTGGGAATGACACCCATCATACAATACTCATCTACACACTGCTATAGAAAACATTCATTACCATTACATGAATCCTTTTAAATCACATCCTCCTGTCCTAATGCTAATATTCTAACAGTTTTTGTGCCATGCTTTGTCTTTCAATACAGATGGAGCCTGGCTGTTGGACTGTCTGTGGACCACAGAAGGAGTAGCTGCTGCTTCTGCAAAAGCTAATGGGGATCCAAATAAATAAACAAATCAACCTGATGACATACACCAGGGGGCAGTGATGAGGGTAAAACCATTGGTAGAGGAGGGGAGTTGGTCGAAGGGATCAGTGTTAAGGTGCGACTGCTTAGGGGGTGATTGGGGCCTTTGGGTGTAGTGAATAGATGGCTGGAGTTGATGGATTGAGTGAAGGATGACTGTGAGTGAAGACACTAGAGAATAGTGGGCAGGTGTTCTGATGGGGGTGGTCAGTGAAGTGGAGCAGAGTGAAGTAGAGAAACATGTTCCCATGGGGTGGAGTGAGAGAGAAGAGGCGATCTGGGACAGAGGGAGGGGGGTAGATGGGGGTCAGGGTGAGAAGTTTGGAAGCTGTCTGTCTGTCTGTCTGCCTGTCTGCCTGTGTGTTGTTCTGAGTGTTGAGGAGAAGGTGGCACAATATTTACCAACTGGCTGGAGACACTTATTTTCCTTCCAGACTTCAAAAGATGATCTGTCTGTATCACAGTGTGTGTGTGTGTGTGTGTGTGTGTGTGTGTGTGTGTGTGTGTGTGTGTGTGTGTGTGTGTGTGTGTAGCTAAACACCAACTATTTAAAATAGGCTGCTACAATCATGCAGTTTAGCAGACTTAAGGACCATGCGGACGCCTGGGAGCGGGAGCGAAGGATGATTGTATGGCTGGCCGGCTTTATGGAGAGTACATGGACGCAGCTGCAGGGAACAGCATGACCTTTTCTACAAAACAGTGCAGAGGTAAAGATGGCTGTAGTAGATGGCTTTAGATAGGTAACTGCTGTTTGACTTGACATGTAACCAAACTGGAAATGTTATCCCGGTGCTGAGCTAGTAGCAGCTCATTCTTGTAGAATGTTAAGTCCCCTATTGACTGAAGTGAATGAAGCTACAGCAACAAGGTGATAATGGCTGGAGGAAATTTAGCTTGTTTTTGCTGTTCTACAAATTTCATTAGAGAGTTTTTAAATTGTGTAGAAATGCAGCAAATTAGCTTCAATTCCTTGGAGGAATACCCCCCCCCCCCCCTTTTTACTTTTCCATTCCCTAGGTTTATCTGAAATGACGTCCCTGGAGTGTGTGTTTGTGTGTCTGGATCTCGATGCCACAGAAGCTCTTCAGACAGACTACACTCTTAATACACATGAACACACACTCATACACACACACAGCACTGAAGACTGCAGAGTAACAGCATGCTTGAAAACACAGTGCTCTCCATACAGTACACACACAATGACTATCATACAAAATAGGGACGTTGCTGTGGTGAGGGCAGGACAGCCAAAGATGCCGGTTTTCGGAAGCTGAAAAAGAGATGCATGGCATTTCAGCTTCCTGAAAAAAGTATCCTTGGGATACTTTGATGTGAGAGTATGTGAGTAAGATAGACAGCGAGAGAGGTGTTCCACCATTTATCAAAGGGAAAAAATGAAAACGTAATCTGTGGCGTACTCCAATATCTCAGTTCAACATCTACTCCCCTCACAGGATGGCTGCCATCCATTCTGAGACGGCTTGACAAAATCAAACAAAGCAAGAACATTCTCATGGATGGATGACGTATGACACCATCATGGGTAAATAGGCATCACCGGACCCCTTCCAGGTCCCAGCCCCAGCCCCTTCCTCTCAGATAGCCCCCCTCCCTTCATCCACACTAGACTGTACCTGCCAGAGAATCAAAAGGCCTCCCAAATGTAGGCAGTTTGTCTACAAATGCATCATCTTCTGACATCACGTCAAGCGACAGCCCAAAAGGAAAAGGGTCAAAGACAAAAACAAAACAAAAAGAATGCATATCAAAACAAAGGAGAAATCTAACTGAACAATAAAACCATGTAAGACACAATGGTTCATGTTGTGAACTCAAATATTATGGCTGGATGAAAAATGTTGAGGAAAAAAATCAACGGGATGCGAAACACAAGGTATGATCAGCACTTCACTTATGGGCTCTCCGCTCACTAAGCCTATTTTCTACTGTTCTCCTTATTTATCTAAGGAAAATATGATGCATGGATATTGCTTTGTGTATCTAACAAACACAGTGAATACCCAGCAAACCTTAACCACATTATGCTTCAATTAAGTGAAGATTTACAATGTCGCTCTGGGTTTAATACCATATGTTCCTTATGAGGGCCTGTATTGTGTTGTAATATACTGTACTGTAGGTTCCTTTTCCCCTAGCTGAGTGAATAGTTACAGTATAGTTAACCATTACATTATGACTTGTTAGGCATTTCTATTCTTGAAAATCCTATACCACATTCACAGAAATGCAGTGTAATACATTGAGTGAATACTGTACTCGAGAAGATATACACTGAGTGTACAAAACATTAAGAACACCTTCGGGCACCCCCTTTTGACCTCAGAACAGCCTTCATTCATCTGGGTATGGACTCTACAAGGTGTTGAAAGTGTTCCACAGGGATGCTGGACCATGTTGACTCCAATGCTTCCCACAGTTGTGTCAAGTTGGCTGGATGTCTTTTGAGTGGTGGACCATTTTTGATACACACAGGAAACCTGAAAAACCTGCAATGTTGCAGTTCTTGACACACTCAAACCAGTGCGCATGGCACATACTAACATACCCCGTTGAACGGAATTTAAATGGATGCGGCCATCTAGGTAGGAGAAATTGACCAAGCAACACGGGCAACACAGCACAGACTACCACAGTAGCACAAATAACCACACTAGCTCAGATAGAGATAGGAGAGGATGGTGTACACACACCTGACACAGAAAGGGTGAGATTTTTACCGACGGTGGGGGTGGTGGCTGCACTCAGGGAGTTGTTGGAGGAGATAGAGGAAGTGCTCTCGGCCCGGGCCAGGGGGGCAATGGAAGGGGGGCTGGACGAGTGACTGCCCGGGGGACTGAAGGGCCGGCTCTGGAGGGACACAGAGAGAGAGAGAGAGAGAGAGAGAGAGAGATTACAGGATTTACTAGTATCACTGTTTTTATGTTCAGACACCCTCACAGTTCAGCATACATTTTTGGGGGGCTAAAAGTGAAAGGTCAGATATCTCAAGATATGGAGGTACCATACAGTATAAACATCTTAAGAGGGGGAGTGTGCTTTTTGAGGCAGGATTAGAGCTGTTGTTGTTTCTGTTTAAGTACAGTGTAAATAGAGATGGACGATATCACATACCATGTCCCCCTTGCTGGGTTTCCCAGGGGGCAATTTGGGTCGTGAGGTGGGGCGTGGAGGGGGAGGGGGAGGGCTGCTGAAAACCGCTGATGGAGCTGATGGTGTAGCAGGACGAGCTGGAGAGGATGCTTCTGTATGGGGACAAGAAGACATCTGGGTTACAACATCATGACATCACTGTCCAGAGTTAGAACATCATGACATCACTGTCCAGAGTTAGAACATCATGACATCACTATCCAGAGAGTTAGAACATCATGACATCACTATCCAGACAGTTAGAACATCATGACATCACTGTCCAGAGAGTTAGAACATCATGACATCACTGTCCAGAGTTAGAACATCATGACATCACTATCCAGAGAGTTAGAACATCATGACATCACTATCCAGAGAGTTAGAACATCATGACATCACTATCCAGACAGTTAGAACATCATGACATCACTGTCCAGAGTTAGAACATCATGACATCACTATCCAGAGTTAGAACATCATGACATCACTGTCCAGAGAGTTAGAACATCATGACATCACTGTCCAGAGAGTTAGAACATCATGACATCACTGTCCAGAGAGTGAGAACATCATGACATCCCTGTCCAGAGAGTGAGAACATCATGACATCACTGTCCAGAGAGTTAGAACATCATGACATCACCGTCCAGAGAGTTAGAACATCATGACATCACCATCCGGAGAATTAGAACATCATGACATTATCGTCCAGAGAGTTAGAACATCATGACATCACTGTCCAGAGAGTTAGAACATCATGACATCACTGTCCAGAGAGTTAGAACATCATGACATCACCGTCCAGAGAGTTAGAACATCATGACATCACCGTCCAGAGTGTTAGAACATCATGACATCACTGTCCAGAGAGTTAGAACATCATGACATCACTGTCCAGAGAGTTAGAACATCATGACATCACTGTCCAGAGAGTTAGAACATCATGACATCACTGTCCAGAGAGTTAGAACATCATGACATCACTGTCCAGAGAGTTAGAACATCATGACATTATCGTCCAGAGAGTTAGAACATCATGACATCACTGTCCAGAGAGTGAGAACATCATGACATCCCTGTCCAGAGAGTTACAACATCATGACATCACCGTCCAGAGAGTTAGAACATCATGACATCACTGTCCAGAGAGTTAGAACATCATGACATCACTGTCCAGAGAGTTAGAACATCATGACATCACTGTCCAGAGAGTTAGAACATCATGACATTATCGTCCAGAGAGTTAGAACATCATGACATCACTGTCCAGAGAGTGAGAACATCATGACATCCCTGTCCAGAGAGTTACAACATCATGACATCACCGTCCAGAGTTAGAACATCATGACATCACTGTCCAGAGAGTTAGAACATCATGACATCACTGTCCAGAGAGTTAGAACATCATGACATCACTGTCCAGAGAGTTAGAACATCATGACATCACTGTCCAGAGAGTTAGAACATCATGACATCACCATCCGGAGAATTAGAACATCATGACATCACCGTCCAGAGAGTTAGAACATCATGACATCACTGTCCAGAGAGTTAGAACATCATGACATCACTGTCCAGAGAGTTAGAACATCATGACATCACCGTCCAGAGAGTTAGAACATCATGACATCACTGTCCAGAGAGTTAGAACATCATGACATCACTGTCCAGAGAGTTAGAACATTACAATCTAAGGAGATCTTTGAACATGAAAACAAAAAGCTGACCAGACGACAGAGTCAAGAACATCTAGTACATTCTGGAATAATGATTGGTTAACCTGGTTTCCTGTTTACAGAACATTATGTTTGATTGAATTGCTACTGAGCTGAATTAGAAAAAATTCCAGTGAAACACAACACACACCAGTCCCATGGTTGCCTGTTCAGTGTTCAGTGTGAATTTTGATACAGTGCTATTTGGGTTGAAAACTGGATTTGTCCCACTGTACTTGCCTTTTAATAAAAAAAATTGTAATGTCTGACATTTGACTGCATTGTTAGGATCTAGGAACATATGTATTTCGGTGCACAACTATAACACCTGTTAAACTGTGTACGCAACCAATAAACTTTGATTTGACTTGGGCCAGTCCATTTATTGGGGGACTATTTTCCCACAGTGGGACAAGACATTCCGGGCCAGAATTTCCACTCATCCTGACGTTCCGATGCTGCGTCAGCGAGATCTGTCCCAGCTGTGTTTTCAGTCCTCAATCCTGGTTTCCCATTCCCTTTGTGTTAAACTAAACAAACGATCCTTGTCCTCATCATGGTCATGTACACTACACGGTCTGGTCTACAGAAGAACAATACTACATAACAGAGTTTGTGATGATTGTAAAGCAAGATTGTGTGTGGTGTAAATCACTGTAGCCCTTTCCTGCAGGCCTCTAGTGGCCTCCTGGCTGGACTGTTATTCATATTTTTAATAATTTCATAATTAATAAACATTATTTAAAAGAAGACGCCAAACATCCAGTGTTTTTCCTCGTCAAACGGTTTAGCTATATTTCAGCAAGACTGGCCCGCTCATGGTGCTGTTGGTGAGGACCAAGATGCACCTCTAACAACAAATATAAAACCTCAGAATTCTGCCCAAAAACAATGATAATTTCTCTCAACCAGTGGCATATAGGCATTTTAGGTGAGCGCTGATGCTGCCCTGTGATAAGCAGTGCCCACTTTGTCAAAGGCAGGGACACAAACTATTTATCTTGTCCATTCCCAGCGTGCCTCTCCAGGGTGCTGTTGGAGAGATGTATCGCTTCAGCACTCCACCAACTTTCTGTCAAAAAAATGACCTAATATAAATCATGTAGCAGATATAGTATATGGTAGAAATAGTACAGTATGTGGCCTTTCTGTAGATTACAGGCTGGAGATAAAATGGATGATAATGTAATGAGAAGGAAACTTTTTACCTCATGCAGGTTCCTCTGATCAAATAACCTAACCTACATTGAGCCGAATCAAATAAAAAAAATGTGCTGACATGCTAACATCCTAAAAACAGGACAGGTCCAGGTAAAACATACATGTCTAGAATATGATGTATTTTCAACTTTCATTCATCATTTAAATTGAACCTAACTTCAACGTCTGGAAAATACATATTTTAGATGTCT